>NC_134873.1:28722597-29345930 GCF_049852395.1 Peromyscus maniculatus bairdii | reverse complement strand
TTTGAGAAAATGAAACAGACCTGCAGATTCACAAAGGTGCGAAGCTGAAGGTAGTTTTACTGATTCTGACAATATTCAGGACAGTTGACCCAAGCTGGGAACCAAACTAGGGTTGGAGTTAGAGTTCCAAGCAGAAGACCTACCCCAAAGTATCTCCCATTTCAGAACAGAGCCGTTCTTCATCTTTCCACAGAGGTCACTGGGAGTCACATAACGTCATAACGTTCTATTACCCCTTACAGAAAGAAACTCTTTTAGTGCTAATATATTTTTAATTTATTTTCTGACTACTTGTTCATCTTCTTTTCCACAGCTCTCCATCTTCACTTTTGAGCCGTAATAACATTTAGCTTACATTTGGTATCATTCTGGCCAGGATCTTCTGTGTGTTGCTTTGCTAGGATGATACACATTTTCTTCTACCTTTTTAGGATGTAAACTTCTTTCTGATTACTTCAGCATGAACTCCTGTGTAGCACATATGCGTAAAGCTAAAATTAAACACATTGTGCTGCTTAGAAAAATATTTAAAAAGGAAAGAAAATCATAGCTGTTAGAGCCACTCGATTTCACAAACTAGAGTTACTCAGAGACAGGGAAAAAAGGATGGAGGTAATTTAGCTGAAATTGGTGTAGCAGTGATTCATCCTATTTATCTCTGCCAAAGATGCAGAAATCACATGAGGCACCTTAGATTGGCAACAAAATCTTTTTTAGACTGGTGAATCTATTTCTCATTTCTGTAGCTAGATCTAGAATTTTCCAAACAAGCTAGACAAAGATGCCCTAAGAAATGACTTAGGCTCCCCCATAAGTACGCAAGTTAGTCATTTGTGTTATTCTATTATTTCTAACTCGTTTTATTTCATTCCATGCCTGAATGGAAAAGACTGGAAGGAATGCCAGGCAGGTTAGAGGCTGCACAGCATAGCACATAGGAGCACAGGCATTGAGGTCAGGTGTCTGTGTCTGAACTGGGACATTGGTCTTTCCCTTTCCTTTCCTTTGAGCATGGACATTAGCCTTTGCTGGTTCTCAAGTACCCCATTTTCAATGAGAACTTGTATCATTGATTTTTCTCAGCACTCCACCTAGATGAACCTGGGGTGCCACCACTTGATTTTAAAAGCCTTGTGTCTAACAGGCACTTGCTAGGCAGGTTGGCTTGGCTGGCCAGCATGCCTCAGGAGATAAACCTGTCTCTCTCCCCACTTCTGGGGTTGCTGGTATATACATCAGGCATCATTGTGCCCAGCTTTATTCTGTGGTCACTAGGGATTCAACTAAGCACTTTAAGATTGCATGGGAAAGCATTGTCTAAATTGAGTTATCTCTTCAGTTCTTCCTAATTAATCTTTATTACTCATAATCCAAATAAGGAATCCTAAAGAGAATGTAAGAATTTGCTCTCCTGAGTTGGTTACCTGTATTAACCTATAAACAAAACATTGCTCCTTGTTTGGGTCCTGTACTTCCAAATTGCTCTACAAACTCATATTTCTCAGTGATGTCAGATACTGCCAACCCTTTTACAATCAGGGATGGAAATATGAAGAGAGGCACAGTAAAAATGTTCAAATAGTTGGCAAGATGGTTCCCAGCTGAGATCAAGCAAAAAAGCAGGCTTTGTGTTTTAGCTCTCACATTATAAAGGAGTATCCCTGGTGTGCCTAAATAGACCACGTTTTTCATATTTTTGTTCATTTTGAAGGTGATTTCATTGTTGATAATGTTCCAAACATGCTAGTGCGCTGTCTTGCATATCTAGACACAGGAAGGGCACATTACATCTTATGGAGGAAGATGATATGCTCTATAAGCTTAATCAGGCATGTACCACGGTTGACCATGAGTTCAGTGTCAGCACATCTACAGAGAAATAACATACCATAAGGTTCTGTATTGCTCAGACAATAAAACATGGTGAACAAAGATGTGCATGCATATGTGCTCACTATTCACTAGCTTATTATTTTTGATACTGCTTTAGTTGAAATAATTGTTAAAGAAAAATGCTTATTCAGCAGCCCACAACTTACACACTACGAACTTTCTGCTATAAAATAACATTGTTTGTATATCTGAGTGTAAAAATAGATGATAAAGCCAGCCGGGTAGTGGTGGCACATACCTTGAATCCCAGCACTTGGGAAGCAGAGGCAGCCAGATTTGTGTGAGTTCTAGGCCAGCCTGGTCTACAGAGCGAGTTCCAGGACAGGCTCCAAAACTACACAGAGAAACCGCATCTCAAAAAAACAAAAGACAAAAAACAAACAAACAAACAATAGATGCTAAGCCTACTTTCCAGACACAAGGGTTCAGGAAGACTCAGAGAAATGAAAAGTCTTATTGGATGATAATTCAGGCAGTAAGTGACAGAGGCAGGAATAGAGAACCCCCAGGCCTGTGATCAGCCTAAGAGCTATGGCATTCACTCTGCTGGGCTACTGGATGGGTCTGTCCTGTGGGAATGGATTTAGCAGGGAGCCAGAACACCAAGGCAACCAAGAGAGCTCTGCCTGTGAATGAAACTGATGGAGAAGGAAACTGTAACCATACTACAGTTCGGATCACAGTCATGACGGCCTCCAAAGAAGAAACACAACCACCAGTGTACTGAGTAGGTTTTCTCAAAGTGACACAAACTAAAGACACCTGGGAAGACAGGACCTTGATTTAGCAGTTGCTTTAATCAGATTAGCCTCTGGCCACATCTGTGGGGTGCTTTCTTAACTGCTCATTGATGCAGGAAGGTTTCTGATTCAGTTCCTGACCTGGCTTCTCATGGATGGAAGTGTAAGTCATATTAACTCTTTTCTTTATCAAGTTCATTTTGGTCAGTGTCTTACCACGGAATATTACCAGAAGATCTAGGTTTAATGAGTGTATGTTAAAAGAATGTATGCAAATATACTGCATTTATTATTATATTATGGTTGACTTACTCTAAAACATTTCTATTTTATGTACCATAGTCATGAATTTAATATGTGCTCACCAAATATATGATTAAAAATAGACCAATTTCATATTTTATGAGTGTGATAATTATATATTTTCTATACTCAAAACAATGACTTTTTAATTTGTCACAAGTTATTTGAGGTTTTTTTTTTTTTAAGAACTCAGTAGACCTATGTTCTTTTTTATGACTTACTGTCTTGTAAGAACTTGTTGACAATTTCTGTGTGGTGCTCATCTTCTTTTTCTGTTCCATAAAGAGTATCAAAGGATTAGCCTAGATTCTTATTGATCTTTTGGTGTGTAATTGTAACAATACAAGAAGAGTGTGTGTTGGTAATAGTAATGAAGTGTTTCAGAGAAGTATAAGACAAGAAAGGGTTGTTATGTAATGATCAATTGATGAATTGAATGAGGCCTGGAGGAAGGTGTGGGTGGCTGCTGAGTATATTCGGAGAAAATGCACAATAACTTGCAGTAAACCAGAATAGTGCTATGAAGCTTTGTTCTGCAGGGAGGAGGTAGAAGCACTTACTGACCAGGGAGGGAAATCTGAAAGGGACATAATGGTTACCTTAAAATAACCAGATTCTTTTTGAAAGTGGCTACAGTCCCTTTTCTACACCCCACACTATGTGATTTTTTTTTAATACTAAATTCTGTATTTCCGCAGTTCCGGTTTATTCACCTTGTTTACCTGCTACACATCTCGGATGCAGTTCCCCCATTGCGTCGCCTGCATTTCCATCCTGTTGGTCATTTCCTTTGCTATAATAAGTATCTTAGATGAACACAGCTTTATTTATTTTTACTTTTCTTACCTGTACTTTAAAGAAACACCCCCCCCAAAAATCAACACCTGAGTCCACTGTCATAGGATACCCATCCCCATGTTTTGATCTAACAAATGCAGAATTTGGAGGTCATAACCTTTAACTTTATTTCACTTAGACTTAATTTTTGTGAGGGACAATAGACAGGTCTGGTTTTATTCTTCTGCATGTGTATTCCCAGAACAATTAAATGGAGAGAGTGTCTCTTTCCCAATGCATGTTTTTGTTGCCTTTATCCAATATCTGTCGGGTAAAAATGCATGGATGAACTCCGTGCTTTTCTGTGTTTCTGTTGGACTGTATCTGCCTGGAGGTAAACTTTCTGTTGTTTGGCTGCTACTGCTTTTTAGCTCCTTTTAAAGTTAAGGTAGCATAGCATCATCAACTCTGATTTTTTTCTGCTCTATAGAGTTTTAATGGAGAGTGTGTTGTGTGGCATTATGTGATTCAAGAGAGAAAGGCATATTAATGGCAAATAGTTACATAAAAATGCCTAACTTCATTAATCATTGGGGAGATAATTCAAAATCATACTAGTAAGAATAATGGTTATTAATAAAACAACAGCATCCATACAGAGAAAATTAACTCTTTTGTGCTGTTGGAAGGATGGAAAATTTGTTCAACTATGATGCAAATCAGCATAGAAATTCCTCAAAATTTTAAAAGAAGAACTATCATATCATATCTTGTCCTCCTCACTATGGGATTGAAGTCAGCAAGAATCAATATGACAAAGAAGGAGATGCGTGCCACCATGTTTATGCAACACTTTTCACATGTCAGAGGATCTATGTGTCCATCGGTAGATGGGTGACTATAATGATGTAATATGTATACAAAATGAAATACTAATCAACCATAAAGAATTCTTACTATTAACAGCTGCATGTGTTAGCTTGATGGGCACGAGTGAAGTGAGTTAGCACAGGTGAATAACAGCACATGTTCTTGCTCACACATTGAAGATGAAGGGATTTATGTCATGAAAGACTGGGTCAGTATAGTGCTTAGAAAAGTATAAGGAGAGATAGGAAGATGCCAGGGATGGAACGAGGAAGACAAACAGAATAAAGTCATACTTATATATGAATATGGTCTAGTGTTCAGTTGCACACTAAAATGACTGTTTAGCAATGATATATCATTTCTTCCTATTTAGAATTTGTAATGCTCTCCACATTAAAAAACTGTGTTTGAAGTAACAGATATGCTAATTAGCCTAATCTGTTCATTACACATTATTGGAATACCAAATGTTTCATAAAATTGTGATTATAATCAATTGATAATACAAATTATATAGAAAAGAAGAAATTGAAAATGAAATACATTATTGAAAAGAATAAGAAACATCAGTTTAGTAGAACATCTATCATATGCTATGGGATAAGCTAGAGAAGGGGGGAGGGAGTGCAGAGAGACAATGAAAACTTCTCTACCTTCATCTTTGTTTCCTGCATAGTCTACAAAGGGAAGGATGTAGTTCTTAAAGAAGTGGTTCCCAACCTCTGGGTCACGACCCCATTGACAGACAAATGATCCTTTCATAGGGGTTGTAGAAAAATTATAGTTATGGAATATTAAACATATTTTTATTGTTGGGGTGGTCACCACAACATGAGGAACTGTATGAAAGTGTCACACATGAGGAAATTTGAGAATGACTGAAAGGAATATTTTTGTTTATGAAGCAACCTCCTCTCACAGGAATTCTGTAAGGATGACAAAGACCACACCTGAGGAATTCAATTGGATAAACTGATCACAATTAATGGTATCATTTTCTTCCTCAGAGGATTAGGAAGAGCCTGAAACTCAACATTGGCTATAGAAATCCAAGCAAATTTATAATATATGATATTTTTCCTAAAGTGAATCCACTTATCATGATCGCTGCTGTATCTGTTTAGTGATAAGCAGAGTTGCTACATTCTGGACATCAAGGCCAAACACAGAAAACATGAGTTCAAAGGGGTCTTAAGGAAGCACAGAGGAGACTAGACATGGCACACACGGTTATCACTGGTGGCTTATCTCACTGATAAAATACCCATATTCTTACTCTATTTTAAATTGGATCTCTATTACTTATAGTAGAATGTATCAAAGAGAAATGATCAATGAGAGCTTCAGAATAAGGTGGATATGGCAGGCCTATATAAAAAAAATGTCTAATAAATAATTGGTTCAGATGTATGCAGTTTGGTAACATTTTCTGGTACTTGCCTTGTGATCATTATGTTTTCACAATTCTAGAGACTTAATTCTGGTATTTACAGGTAAATATATAATAATCACTACATCCATCTGTTTATGAGGATGTGCTTATTCTGTTAATGTACATGTGGGCTTTCACGGACACAATAAATATTAATTTGTAAGGCTGAGGTGGAGGTTGTTAATGATAATTATTTTCCAAGTCAAGGAGCATCCACTCAAAATCACTGTGTCTGTTCCACATTATGTATGCCTAAGGATACCTGACAGTTTGGTAATGTCTGGAATAATTTTTGGTTATTACAACTGGAGGAAAACAATACTGATGTCTAGTGAGTAGAATGAAGGTCTATTTTTAAGTAACTAGCAATGTATGTGACTGAACAATAAATGATTAGGTTGCACAAAATGTTAGCAGTGCTAGGGTTGATAAATCTCAGCATAAGACTCTACAAATACTCATTTTCCCCCTCTATTCACATATTGATTGTAAAAGTAAAATAGAAGCCAATCATTCTTTAAGTGAAGGGATATTGCTCTAGCTAAAAATAAAATTTGAGTGTGTCCCAGATAATGATGTATTAGCTCTTTATTCTAGACAGATTTTTTGCAAAACAGCCATTAACTCATTGACTAGAACAAGAATATAATGTGTATCTCCCAGGTGATTTCAAGATGAAAGTAGCACTGGATTCAGCTAATTAGTAGACTGCATATATTTTATAACATTTAACTGTGACATAATGAAAATGAACAAAAGTTGAAAGAAAAATGCAAAATTATTTCCTCCACTTTTATCTTTAGGTTATCCTTGAACATATAAGTTATAGACATCAATACTTTAAAGCTTCCAAATTGATGTACAATGTACCATTTTTGCTCAAAGTAAGTAAGCATATACATATGTTCAAATTTTTATTTTCTTTTTTTAAAAATTTTTCTTTGTTTTTTGAGGTGTTTTCAATACATGGTTTCTCTGTGTAGCCCTAGCTGTTATCTAACTTGGTTTGGAGACCAGTCTGGCCTCAAATTCACAGAGATCCACCTGCCTCTGCCTACCGAGTGCTAGTATTAAAGACATGCACTACCACGTCCTTCTGCAAATATTTAATTTTTTATAGTGAAAACTTTCAGTGTTTTTCCTTCTGGTTTCTTGAAATGTAGGTAAAACTATTATCAGCAACTCTTCTCTCTCTCTCTCTCTCTCTCTCTCTCTCTCTCTCTCTCTCTGTGTGTGTGTGTGTGTGTGTGTGTGTGTGTGTGTGTGTGTGTGAGTGAGAATGCCTTGTACTTGTGCCACACATATACCTTCTTGATGTTCACTAACCCACTTTTCACCATGCACACATTGTGGCCTCTTGTAACCAACATTCTAGCCTATGCATCAATCTTAACAATGTTTTCAATTCTGTACAGTCCTGAGGATCTGTGGTGCTTGTCTGTCTTTGACAGTACAAACACCCTTGTATTCTTTTGTTTATGGATATCTTGCTTTAGAGTGAAATCTAAACAATGAGAAAAAATCCTGACTATTCTTCTTTTGGACAAGATTGCAAATACTTACATATTGGTGTGTATGCTTGCATGGAAACCAGGGTTTGCCAACTCATAAGTGTTCATCATGAGGACACTGGAAAGAGCCTATGATGTAGGAATTTGGAAGCCTTGTTAAACTGCTGACCAGTCCCTGCCCTTGGCCCTTCACCATGTTACTAATCCACCAAACATGTGTCCTTGCTCAAATTGGAGGCTGACACTAGCCTCATATCATTAATATCTGTGTGCACATTCGTAGGCATTCAGAGTCTAAGTTAAAATTAAATTAGCAAATGTCCCTGAAAGGTCTAGAATCGGAGGGTGCCTGAAAGGCCAGGACAGTCTTAATGGCTAGGAGTCATTCCTACCTACGAAGACAGGAACATCTTGCAGGTAATTACTTCTGTCTTCTGAGATAACTGCCACTGTTTGGCAGCACAGCAGGGCTCCCAGCAGAAGCAACCTTGCTCTCACTGCATCTGCTCGGGAGAAATCAAGAAATAATTACCTTTTTATTTGGAGACTTGATTGATGGAGCAGCCTTCCCCGTGGCTATAGAGAGATAAACTGGGCCATGGAGAATAACCTGGGTTTTATTCAGACTTGATTACTCCTGTTGCAGGGATAATTTGAGTTCAGGGCACAGAGTATCACAGCTGATTAAAGAGAAGTTTCTGGGCACATTGACTCTCAGACATCTTGATTACAGAAATTGTGGGCTCCCATTCCATGCTCGTGAATACACCGAGAACATGACACCCTGCATTGCCAAGATGGAGTTCTGCTTTCTATGAATATAGGAGAAAGAAAATCAAAAAGTCAAAGGCAGAGTCACAGAAGAGAACCATGAGCGAGGCAAACACTATTCCCCAAGGATATGCCAATTACCACAATATTATGGATCAAAATGAAACATTTCAAAAGTGCTAATTGTGTTGGATAAAGTCTTTTTCTCCCAGTGAGGATATGAACTGTATGACTACCTTAACCATCAATGAGGAATTAGCACTAAACTCTCACTCAAGTCTAAGCCCTAAGGATGGTAAACACTTCAGTCATGAGCTCTTATTAACTTGACTGCATTTTTGTTTTAAAATATACTCAAATATAAACTGAAACGGGGGTTTTTCAAAGCTAGATTGGATAATAGGGGAAGCAGAAGTGAGGAAACCTGTAGGGTGAGGAGCTCGGTGAGTTTCCCAAATGGAAGGCTAATTAGAAGAGGGTGCTGGTATAACCCAGAGCACCCGAGATCCTCTTTGCGCACACTTTCTGGAAATTTCTCAAACCCTTTTATCCCTATGAATTTAAATTTTCTTCTCAAACATCAGGCACGACAGATCTGCCCATTAGAAGTTTCTGGAAATCTGCATGCCATTGCAAATGTAACATGCTATATAGATTACTTGTAAAGGGCTGCCAAAGAATTTGTCATTACCATTAACAATGTTATATAAAATGTAAGTAGTCATTAGGAGAAAGGAACTCAAACTCTAAAATACAGCATGCTATCTATCCCATATTAGCTACTTTGAGTTGCAATGCTGAGAACACTTTGCAGAAAACACTTGAAGGAGAACAGATTCATTTTGGCTTGCATTTTCCCAGCTCACAGTAATGGCAAAAACACTGTGCATTCACTGGGTTAGTACGGTGGAGGGGTTATGGAACCATGGCAGACTAGGAAGCACAGAGTGAGACTGTAACTAGCAGCCCATTATCTCTGAGCAAAGAGCACCCTTAGTGACCCACTCCTCAGATCAACACCCCATCCTAAAAAGTTTCCACAGCCTTCCAAAATGGTTTCATCAGTTGGGGTATAAGCTTTCCATGCAGGGGCATATGGAGGGCTTCTCCTTCTAACAGGGAGAGTTGATTTTCAACAATAGTGACAGAGAAAACAGTGTTCAGTAAGAGTACAAGGAGAACATCATGGACATAGCCAAGTGCCAAGACACTTACATTTTCTAAACCTTATCTCTTGACTGTTGAATAAAGATTAATTAGCATAATGTATATAAACATACTTAATTGGTTAAATGTGCATTCAAAATCAATGAGAGTGGTGACAGCAACACTAGTTTAATGTTAGTATTGATGATAGAAATAGTAATAGATTACAATTATTTTTAAATAAGATCAGTTTCTACTCAGGTTGTCTGAGTTCACTAATTGGAAAGACTCAGTCCAGAAAAAAACTGGTATTTTGTCTGTCAGGCTTTACTAAAATCTCTTTGGTTTGCACACTTATTTAAGTATGCAATTGTACTGGGATATTTCATAAGTTTTAAGAATGAATATTCACACATTATTTTACAAATACATATACACATACATTTTACACACACACACACACACACACACACACACACACACACACACAGTTCCAAGAGAAAATAATCTTATTTTATTCTCTTTGATGTTCTTCAATGGAAGGATAATGAGTTTAGAGTATTTTGTGAACATTTGACAATTTCAATGTATAAAATCACAGTATTATATGTAATGTTTATGGTAACATAAACTAAAAAATGAAAGCCCCAAATTTAAATCTATACAATATTACATAGGATATATTTTATTATCCATAAATATCAATGTATATAAAATATTAAAGTTTAAGACATTATTAGCATGCTAAGTGCTATTTTATGGTTATTAGGCAGCTGCATATTGCTGCTGTGAGGACCAGCCCTTGGCAGCTCAGGAATTGAAGGGGAGCCATGGAATCCAGAACTAATCACTCAATTGGACTTTTCTATCTGAGGGAGTAAAACTTAATTCTCTAGGGCAGGCAAGTGGAGCAAACTTAAATCTCTGGGGTCGGTGAAAAGGGGAAACACACACACACACACACACACACACACACACACACACCTTTAGGGTCTTTTTATCATCTCTCATCTTATTTCTTTTCTTATCTCTATCCAGATATATCCCATCTAGGTATTCTTGATTTTTCCTTTACAACTTATATACCCCAGAAAAATCTTTCAATGGTTATATTCTATCTGTAAGTGAATGATTACAATACAAACAAGTAAAAAAAAATGTTTTCCATATCCCTTACATGATTAAACATTTTACATATTACAGGTGAAAAACAAATTATTCCCAAGAACTCACGTACATTCATGTCCAAACAACTTGTTATAGATTCACAGAGTGTAAGCAAGCAAGATATTTTTCTTAGCAGTTCTTATACTGGCATGTTGCATTTTGTGGTTACAAAGAAACAACCAATCTTTTTTTTTTATTTATCTCAAATGGTAATCTTATAAAAAAATCTTAAAAGAATCACAAGGGTAAACTTTCATATATGAAAAAGAATCAGTCAGCTCTATTTTAAATATTCATATTGCATACCCACTCATGAACAGTTTTTTATATCAGGAAGCTGAGGGCAGCAATGGGTACAAGGAATTAATCCTCACCCTTGATCACCAGCCCATCCTAGCAAGATTTGTCTGCCAGCAAATTGTTTTGTTCCTTGTTCCCAAGGAGTCCCTTGTTCAACTATTAAAAGTGTGTCTTTCTAAACTTGAAATTTTCCACTAGATTTTCTACCTCAAAGCCATTAACAAAAATGCCTTAACCTAACCTTACTAACATTTCTACATGTCTACATTCTTTCTAAGGGTGGGGGTTGAATCATCAATCTGCTCCAGCAGCAATGCTTGGAAACAGTCAGCCACTATTATTGTAAGTACCAGGAAGTAACCTTGCCCTGTGAGTGCCTTTTGAGAGTTTTCATACAATCCATAGATTTCCAGGGATGTGGTTACCACAAAAGCAACAATCAGAGTTATGCTTAGTAACAGCATGAGATCTTCAGGACACTTAGTCCTCTGGGCTTTGCCTCTCCAAGGCTCACTCAAGCATGGCTTTGCCAACTGCCCAGCCATGTTCCTTGAGTTCCAATGCTGCCTGTTGATCCCCTTCCATGGCCCCTGACAGCACATGAATATTTAAATTAAAACAGCTTAAATTTTTTATATTTAACCATACCTCGAAGATTTTATTATAATGTATTTACTAGCAATCATTCCCCTGCCATGGAATAATCTATAGATTAAATTGTGGATTATGTTCCTTTCTTTCATTATCTGAGAGCCAGTTGCTCAGTGAAAGGTTGGATATGTAATTTGTAAGTAATAATGGAAAAATAGTTGGCTGATCTTCACAATTCAAATGCCACAAACACCTAAAGAAGAAATTTCAGTACCGTGTAGGAATCCAAATAAAATAAAGTCAAAGTTATAAAGCAGTGTCTGTATATTCATGCAATTTGCTGACTCAATATAGTCACAATGACCAATGACCAAGACACTGAATAAATATAGTTGTTCATTGACAGGTGAAGAAAAGGATTACATTCACACAGTAGAATACTATTTAACCCTAAGAATGAATGTGATTTTTATCATCAGTAGGAATTGGAAGATAGCATGATAGGTAAGCTAAGCCCGACATACAAATACAAGTCCTGTGTCTATTTAACATATGGAAGCTAAGCTAAAATGCAGAACTCACAAAAGCAGAGGGGACAGTAGTGCTCAGTGTGTTAGGAAGGGTTTAGAAGTGGAAGAAATGAGAGAAAAAAGTTATGAGTAGAGGTGTGATTCAATAGGAAGAATAAGTTCTAATGTTCCATATAATAGCTAGTCAACTGTGATTGACATGTTTCAAAACATCTATTAGAGGGTATTTTGAATCTCCCCAACACATCATGTAATACATATTGAAGATCATGAAGATGTCATCTGTGGTGATATTGTGTTCCCCAAAATATTGTGCACTCTAATAAACTTATCTGGGGTCAGAGAACAGAACAGCCACTAGATACAGAGGCCAGAAAATGGTAGCACACACGCCTTTAATCCTATCACTTGGGAGAAAGAGATCCATCTGGATCTCTGTGAGTTTAAAGCCACACTGGAAACAGCCAGGCATGGTGACTCATGCCTTTAATCCCAGGAAGAGAGCCTTGAACCCCAGGAAGTGATGACAGAAAGCAGAAAGGTATATAAGGTGTGGAAACCAGAAACTAGAGCTGGTTAAGCTTTTAGGCCTTTGAGCAGCACAGTTCAGCTGAGATCCATTTGGATGAGGACTCAGAGGCATCCAGTCTTAGGAAACAGGATCAGCTGAGGAATTGGCAAGGTGAGGTAGCTGTGACTTGTTCTGCTTCTCTGATCTTCCAGCTTTAACCCACTACCTGGCTCCAGGTTTGTTTTTATTAATAAGACTCTTTAAGATTCATGCTACAGTCATCTACATTGCTGTAGTCATTAGTAGCTCCTGCACATGTGTAGGTACAACACAGTTACTTATACATGGAGAGCTGACAAGGAGTCTGCCTTGTCCAGTGTGTATTTCCAGTTCACATATGAAAGTGATGGGGAATAAAGACGGGGTGATATCAAGTCCACTGAAAGTTTTGCAGGTCTCCAGGGTTCAAGCACAAGTTTGTCGGTTTCTAGCTTTCTTGACAGCTGAAAGCCAAATCATTAAGATACAAGAAGTGGCTGGGAATGTAAATTTGTCGGTAATAATGGAATCATTTGGAAAGTCAGTGAAGATAATTGGTAGTAGCTGGAGAGAGTCACATTTAATACTATTAGTATTCCTAGACTGGCACAAGGAAGATGATGTGTGATAGAAATCATTATTGTCATTGTTATTAGCTATTAAAAAAGCTTCACTTACCTTAGCTTAAGGTGATTCATTGCCCTTACTAGGCCTTCCATGTATGTGACAGGTAATACTGACATAATCAGCATTTTCATAGTCTAAGTGCAAATGGATGACCCGCTTTGTAGTTTCATGAAGAAATGTAATCGAAGACCACAGAAAATGGTCTGTACTTGAAAGATGCAAAGCTTGTGGAGAAGCACCATTTCACTTTCACTTTCCAGTTTTCCATTGGTCCTCTGGGTGGGCTCTTGTGCTTAGGATGTGCTGAATGTGCTGCTCATTAAGAAATGTTGTTGCTAAGACAGGGGTAAAGTTTCACTTACATTTCCAGGTTTCTCAAAACAAAAAATAAACACATTACCTACAGACACACTAGTGCAATTAAGAAAATAGAAAATCAATGTGCAGTACTGTTAGCTACAAGGTCAGGGGAGCTTCATTCAAAATACCTCAACAGTATGGCCAGCTAAACAAGGCGTGAGCATGGATGACATCAGTAGATATACTAACAGGGAAGGGGGAAATACTATGGGACCCCACGCCTAGACAACAAAGTATAGGGAACAATTGATGAGAAAGGGCGAATTAGTCTTCCCTGGAGATGAACCCCATAATTGGTTATCTAATTCTAAATACTCAGCCCCAAAATAAGATATATACAAGCAATATTGAATGGACTCAGCAGTTTGTGTATACATAAGCTTATATCGCAATACTAAATATCACACACACACACACACACACACACACACACACACACACACACACACACACAAAATCAAAGAAAAAGAAGGCATGAAGAAAGGAGTAACCAGAGACATGGGGTAGGGTTGGTGGGTATGATGTAACTATATGTTAATTAAAATTATAAATTACAGAGGAAAATATATTTTTCACTTGAAAATCAAGATTGGAAAGTTTTTTTGTAAATTCAAAAGTTGGCTCTTGGGAATTAATGAACAGGTAGAGTTGGCTGACGTGTGTGTGTGTGTGTGTGTGTGTGTGTGTGTGTGTGTGTGTGTGTGTATGTGTATGCAGGACAGGGGTATGTACAGACTGTTAATTCATTCTTTGAAATTAGTTGACAAGTATATTTATGTGAAGCGAATATGCTATTAGGCTTGCAGTTATGAAACTGAAAATGCTGTGAAAGGTTACTCCAATTAAAACTCTTCTAGAGGTGAGAGAGAGGTCATTGATGAGGCACTTGCTCTAATCAGCACTTTAATTTAGATTAATGATCTACAAAGTAGCCTCAGATAATAGAGAAAACAAAGTATTAGAAGTTGTCACACTCCTGATTCCTCAATAACCAATAAAGCACATTTTAGATGAAAAATCTCCATAATTTATCCATTTCATTTTTTTAAAAAAGACTTATTTTTATTTTATGTGTTTGAGTGTTCTGCCTACATGTATGCATCTAAACTGCATGTGGGCAGTTCCTGCTGAGGCCAGAAGGGGGTGTTAAATCCCCTGCAATGGGGGTTACTGAGGGCTATAAACCACCATGTGAGTACTAGGAATGAAACCTGGGTCCTCTGAAAAACAATCAGTAATTTTTACCACTGAGACTGCCTTCTAGTCCATATACATGAAATTATTTTTTAAAAAGACCAAATTAACAGAATATAAAACAAATTTAAGATTGGAATATTTTATACTGTTTTCTGTGTCTTGATTTATTAAGTAGAACATTCTTTTGCTCATAGAACCAAAAGCAGCTTTATATGTTCTTCTCATTTTGCTAGCATCTCACAGTGTAATCACACAAATTATGACCGCAGATACTAAATATTTGATTAAAATATATTAAGAGCTTAGATAGGGATATGCAAAACAGGAACAAGCCAGGTGAGGCTGCCTGGTGTGGGGAATATTTTTTATCTCTTGTCTCCTAATAGAAAAACAAAGCTACTTAAATTGACAACCATTAAAGAAAAATGTTTGTATTCAGTATTAACCCCTGAAGGAGAAAAGAGTCAAAATAGCATCATTTATAGATAGTAAACATTGTATGACTCCTGTTCCATAATTAAATTTATGTAGGGGAATAGAAATGAAACAAATACTTTCAAGGCTTCTTATGTTTTAATTAATTTATGAGTTTAAATATAATTATATTAGTCTCCATCACTTCCAACTCCATCTCAGATTCATGGCCTCTTATTCTTTGATTATTGTTTTACACACACACACACACACACACACACACACACACACACACACACAAACACACACACACATACACACACACATACATACATACACATACATACATACACACACACACATAAATATATAAATTCAACCAGCTGGGTCTGTCAAATGTGGCCGCTGTGCATGATTTCAGGGCAGATGATTTTGTACTGAATAGCCAGTTAGGGGGATTCTCTCTCAGCAGTTTGTGATTGTCCACAGTTCTTCGTCTAGGCATAAGACACTTGGTGATTTTCCCCCTTCCATTTTAGCATGCCTACTGGTGGTGGAGGTGTTCATGTCTTGTATAGGCAGCCATATTGTTGAAGCTGCCCTGTCATTTCTAGGACTCAAAATCTTAGAGCCAACTCCATATTCTCCTGGTTTTTTTTTTCTTAATTTTATCTTACATAGTTTCCCCTCCCTCCTCTCCTCCTATTCTCTCCCACCACCTCCCTTCCACCCCCATCCACTCCTCTTCCTTCTTCATTCAGATGGGGTAAGATCTCCCTTGGGAATCCACAAAAATGACATATCATATTGCAGCAGGACTAAGCTTCTCCCCACTGTATCAAGGCTGAACAAGACATTCCACCATAGGGAATAGGTTCCAAAGAGCCAGCTCATGCATGAGGGACAGGTCCTGGTCCCACTGCCAGGGGCCCCATAAAAGACCCAGCTACACAACTGTCACCCAGATGCAGAGGGCCTAGTTTGGTCCCATGCCAGCTCCCTAGCTGTTCATCCAGAGTCCATGAGCTCCCACAAGCTCAAGTCAGATGTCTCTGGGGGTTTTCACATCATGATCTTGATGCTTTCTTACTCATATAATCCCTCCATCCTCTCTTCAGCTGGACTCCCAAAGCTCAGCCCAGTGTTTGGCTATGGATCTCTGCACTGTTTCTATCAGTTACTGGATGAAGGTTCTATGATGACAATCAGGGTAGTCACCACTATGATTACTGGAGATGGCCGGTTCAGACACCCTCTCCACTATTCCTAGGAGTCTTAGCTGGGGTTACCCTTGTAGTTTCCTGGGAATGTTATTCATTTTTAAACACACACACTTCACTAGTATTTTATATACACAATGCTATGTAGCTGCCACCACTGTATATTTCTAAAACCTTTTCATTAACTCAAATACAAACTCTATCCATCAAATAATAACTCCTGACTCTGCACCCTCAGCACATCTAATGGTTGTTTCAATTAATTTGCTTATTCTAAAGGTTTCAAGTCATATATATATATATATATATATATATATATATATATATATATGATTTTTGAGACAGGGTTTCTCTGTGTAACAGCCTTGGCTGTTCTGGAATTCACTTTGTAGACCATGCTGTACTTGAACTCAGAGTTCCACTTACTTCTGCTTCCCAAGTGCTGGAATTAAAGGTATGTACCACCACTGCTGAGCTCACAATATTTCTTCTTTGGTGGAATGTGCTTTTGACTTGGCATTAAATATCAAGGACATTCATTTGGTAGCCCGAATATGGACTTCTTTTCATGGACTGATAATATTCACTTTCATGTACATGAAATGTTTTAATTTCTGCTGATGGGTGCTAGATAGACTTTCAGCTCTCTACATTTTCACTTAAAATTTTTCCAACCCCTCCATTCACGTGTCTATTTCCAGTTGCCACAAGGAAATTAAAAGCCTAAGTAAAGCCTTAAATGATATCTGTATAGTTTAGTTGATTGAATTATCCGTCTACACTTATGGTATTCATTCCTCACATTTGATTGAAATTATTCTTCACTAGATTAAAAATCACTGTGAACAATATGGGGAAATCAAGACGGTCCTTGGTCAGTCTCCATAGATGAACAGAGACTTCTGCTTTCCCACCCTGGGAGTACATGAGATTTTCACAGCAGCCAAGTGCAGTATTTATGTAGTTTCACTGGTCTGAATTAAAACACATATCCATTATTGATTTAAGTATACAATAAACATACAGTTAATTAGTTTTATTTTTCAAACTATTCTATGGATTTGTGAATAATAAGCAATTACTTGAATGGTGAAGACACAAAGCCCTTTGGGAGTCTATGTGGAGTTTAGATGAGTGTGATGATGGGCAGGAACTAACAGTGTCCATTATACACCATCTAGTACATGTACCTGAAAATATCTCATTGGAATATTCTAGATATCATTTCTGCTTAAACATAGGTAGCAGCAACTAAGAAAAACATAAATATACCAATTTGAACACTAAGCCAGTATAAAAAGTAGAATATTTTCTAAATTTTCTTCCTGTAGCATCAAAATAAATATATAAAAAAAAGTTCTTTCCTTTTCTGTGACCAAAAAAAAAGATCTTTTCTTTTTCAGTGTTTGAATTCATGCCCTGCCATACACTTCCAAACAGAAGTGATAGGCGTTTGGCTTAGGAACAGGTACAGATAAGATTTAATGACTAACCACACAAATAAATCCTGCAGGTGGCAAGCAATGGTCCGTGCACGGAACAAGCATCCCAATTTTCAAAAGACTATCAATTAAATGAGAACGACTGTTGAACTGATCTGTGGCTCCCCAAATGTTAATTAAAATTGCAATATTGCTGTGGGGCAGCCAAACCTTCTGCAGTTCATGGACAGCTGCAGTGCAGCCGCAGAGCAAACTGGAGCCCAGTGATGTACTGCTCGGAAACTGCCACAAGAACCATTGAGCTATTCCAGTTTATTTCAAGCTACACAAATAAGCAAGGCATGCGCTTCACTCTAAACATATTTTAAAGTTTCTATTTACTGTTTGTGTGTGAGAGAGAGAAAGACAGAGGAGTGTGCGTGTGTGTGTGTGTGTGTGTGTGTGTGTATGTGTGTGAGACAGAGAGACAGAGAGACAGAGATAGAGACAGAGACAGAGACAGAGACAGACAGACAGACTTTGGGCAGTGTGTTCTCCCCTTCTACCTTGATATGGATAATGGAGATCCAAATAGGGTTGCCAAACTTGCATTGCGTTTGCATCTTTACATATTGAGCTATCTTGCCTACCTTAGAAACATCTCTATTTCTATATATTTGTATTAGTTCTGCCCTATTTAGGTTTCTGTTGCTGCCATTAAGATCATGACCAAATTCACTTGGGGGTGGGAAGGGTTCATTTCAGCCTCTGTCACTGAGGGATGTCAATGAAGGAACTCAAGGCAGGAACCTGAGGCAGGAACTGAATCATGAAGATAGTAGAACATACTTTACTGTCTTGCACCTCCTGGCTTGGTCAGTCTGCTACCTTTTACCACCCAGGACCACCTGCCTAGGGTTGGCAGCACCCACCAGCAGGTGGGTCCTACCACATCAATCATTGCTATCTTATCTATAGCCAATCTGAAGTAGGCATTTTCTTACTTGAGGTTCCTTTTTTTTTTTTCAGATAATAATAGCCTTTGTCAAAAACAAACCAAATCAACGCAGGGCATGTTCTGTCTTTTCCTTAACCCATCGGTCTTGTACTTGGAACTTGAATTGTTTCACATGCTACCCTTCTAGAGTTTACTTTATGAAGATGTTGTGATATAGGCTGCTACTGTCTTTCATACTCACATACATATATCATTCTTCTTTCCATGCATAGACATTAGACAATGATTGAGCTTAATGTTTTAACTCCTCTTTGAACTTCAATTCTTGTTTCACTTGTGGTTCCCAGCAGAATTATTAATTTAATACTTAATATATTTCAGGGAATAGCATGAAAACTCACACGTAAGATAAATAGTTTTTTAAGCTAATTATAGATTGGTGTGAATGTAATTGGATAACACAGAGAATCCTTTTGCACCACGTGCAGTTCCCCTAATGGCAAAATTGTATAAATCAGTGCTGTCAGTCCTAAATAGTGTATGGATGTCAGTAAAAATGCATCCATCTAATTTAGGTCCTCCAGTTTACTTGTATACATGTATATGCATACAAAATTCTGTGCCATGTGGTGTGCAGGGATATGTAGCCACTAGAACATCAAAATCACTGAGTCCCAACACTGCATATTTCTTCTTGTGCTTTGATGTGTACACTTACCTGTTATGAGCTCCTCCCTCTCCCAGACTCCTGCCTGTCTATCATTCTCTATTTAAATCTCATAAGAAATGTAACAAGTAGTACGTGCCATTTTGAAATACCTTTTTTTTCACTTAGAAGACTTGTTTGGAGATGCATCTAAGTTGTTGCCTGTTCCATTTGTTCTGAGTTCCATGGTGTGTGTATACAGCGTTTGCCTAGCACAGCCTTTTGTCTATTAAGTCATCTGGGATAGTTCTGTGTTTTGGCATTTATGGATGAATATTCTATGAATGTTTGCTTTATGATTGGAGTATTTCCCCCTCTGGGAAAAATTCACAAGCATACAGTTACTAGGAAGATTCTTTTTATCACAGAGCCTTCCTCAGTTGTTGGGCCTTTTCCTATTCCTTCAAAGATGTTGCACTTAAGACGGCAATTTGATTTAGTAGAGCATATGACATTTAAGGAAAATATTTGTATGTTTTTTTTCTTTTGGCTGATCACTATCCATCTGTCGCAACAACATTTATTTAAGAGGTTATTATTGCCTGCGCCTTGCATGCCAGAGTTGCATTGTAGATGTAGAACCGGGGCTGGAAACCACAGTTATTTATCCTCTAGATTTTAAAAAGTTGTAGATCACCGTAGTATCCTCTATCCGAATACCCAAAGCTCAGGGAATGTTACAGAAGACGGGGTGGGAAGATTGTAAGATCAAGAGGAACAGATCGCCCACTGCTAGAGAGCATCTTCTATGTACATCAGGAAAGCTGCATGCTTGAACTCTCAAACAATGTGATTGCCGGAGTAAGAGTGGCATGATGGCAGTACCAGTTAACGCGTGAATGTAGATGGAGGAACTCCCACAAGACCCCACCATCAGATGAAGAGTATAGCAACCAGTGGGTGCTGAGACAGGGAGACTCAGTTTTCTCCAGGGTCAAACCATAGAAGGTAAAGTCATGAATTTGAGAAAAAGTAGGGGCAGTTATGGTGGGAGTTGGAGAAGAAGAGAGGGAAGAATGAGAAATAATGTAAATGATAGAGTACTAGTGTATGAAGTTCTCAAACATAAAACATTAAAGGCTCTTAACCATCACTTTAGTTATTTTTGCTTTAAAAAAAACAACCCAGTAAGTATACACCCCCAGGTCTGTTTCTGAAACCTTGTGTTTTTGGCTCTTGTGCATATCCTATTGCTGAAATCATAGCATCTTGATTAGGTACTAATAGTAAGTCCTGAGTTCAAGTGGAGAAAGCACTCACCCTTGATTTTCCCTTTTCAAGGCAACTTATGCTGCTTGTTTGTTTCTCTGGTATATCCTTGTGAGTTTAATAATAATATTATCGACCTCTCCCCGAGTTGTTTGTTTTCTTTTTTAATTTTTTTATTCATTTTACATACCAACCACAGATCCCCATCTCATATCTCTTCCCGCTCCCCACCCCTCCCACCCCTCTTTGTCTCCTCCAACAGGGTAACTTCTCCCAAGGAGGGACAAGAAAGCCTGTTACATTCAGTTGAGGCAGGACCAAACCTCATCAAGTTGCATCAAGGGGGAGCAAGGTGTCTGACCATAGGTAAGGGGATCCAGAAAGCCATCTCATGCACCAGGGATAGATCCTGATCCCACTGCCAGGGGCCCCTCAAACAGACCCAGCTACACAACTGTTTCCCATATGCAGAGGGTCTAGTCTGTTCCGGTGCAGGTTCCACAGCTGTGAGAAGTTCAGAAGGTCTAAAGTTCGTGAGTTCCTTTGAGCTTGGTTCAGTTGTGTCTGTAGATTTTCCCATCATGATCCTACCCCCCCCCCCCACACACACACTCATATAATACTTCTTCCCTCTCAACTGGACTTCTGGAGCTCAGGCTGGGGCTTGGTTATGGATCTCTGCATCTGCTTCCATCAGTTACTGGATGAAGGCTCTATGATGACAGGGTATTCACCAATCTGATTACCAGGGTAGGCCAGTTCAGGCACCCTCACCACTATTGCTAGTAGTCTAATCTGGGGTCATCCTTATGGATTCCTGGGAATTTCCCTAGCATGAAGTTTCTCCCTTACCCCATAATGTCTCCCTCTATCAAGACATCTCTTTCATTGCTCTCCCACTCTGTCTCTCCTCCAGCTCAACCATCCCATTCCCTCATGTTCTCTCATCCCCTATTTTTGCCCTCCCCTCTATTGTCCCCGCCCATCCCCAGTTTACTCATGGGAATTTCCTCTGTTTCCCTTTCCCAAGGTGATCCATGAATCCCTCTTAGGGGGCTCTTTGTTTCCTAGCTTCCCTGGAGCTGAGGGTTGTAGTC
Organism: Peromyscus maniculatus bairdii; assembly: GCF_049852395.1. NCBI lineage: Eukaryota > Metazoa > Chordata > Mammalia > Rodentia > Cricetidae > Peromyscus > Peromyscus maniculatus. Next base: position 29,324,140 of record NC_134873.1, on the reverse strand, counting down.
AGATTATCCTTTTGTTTTACATCTAGTATCTACTTATGAGTGAATACATATGACGATTGCCTTTCTGAGTCTGAGTTACTTTACTCAGGATGATATTTTCTAGTTCCATACAATTGCCTGAAATTTTCATGATGTTATTTATTTTTTATTTTTTTACAGCTGAGTGTTACTCCATTGTGTATATGTAGCATATTTTCTTTATCCATTCTTCAGATGAGTGGCATCTAGGTTGTTTTCAGGTTCTGTCTACTACACATAATGCTTCTGTGAACATAGTTGAGCAAGTATCCTTGTGGTATGATTGAGCACCTTAGATATATGCCCAAGAGTGGTATTATTGGGTCTTGAGGGAGATTGATTCCCAATTTTCTGAGAAACCACCATACTGATTTTTCAAAGTAGCTGTACAAGTTTGCACTTCCACCAGCAGTGGGGGAGTATTCCCCTTGTTTCACACCCTCTCCAACCTAAGCTGTCATCAGTGTTTTTCATGTTAGCCATTCTGACAGGTGTAGGATGGTATCTCAGAGTCATTTTGATTTGCAATTCCCTAATGCCCAAGGATATTGAGCAATTCCTTAAATGTCTTCTGGCCATTTGGGATTCTTCTGTTGAGAATTCTGTTTAGATCTGTCGCCCATTTTTAAAATTTGATTTAGTATTTTGCTGTCTAATTTCTTCAGTTCTTTATATATTTTGGAGATAAGCCCTCTGTCAGATGTGGGGTTGGTGAAGATCTTTTCCCATTCTGTAGGCTGTCGTTTTGTCTTATTTACTGTATCCTTTACCTTATGTAAGCTTGTCATTTTCAGGAGGATCCATTTATTGATTGTTGCTCTCAGTGTCTGTGCTACTGGTGTTATATTTAGGAAGTGGTCTGTAGATGTAACAGTCTTATTAAATAAGAAACACAGAGCCAATACAGAGATGAAAGTCAAGAGGTCAGAGCAATAGCTAAAAACGTTGCCCTTCACTGTCCTGTACCTCTCCGAAAGAGAGCTACTACTTCCTGTGTCTTTTTATATAGAGTTTCTGTTCTGCCTTCTCATTTGTTGTAAACCCAACCACATGACCTCCTAGTCACTGCCTGTCTGTACAGACCTCTAGGTTTTCTATGGTTGGTATTGAGATTAAAGGTGTGTGTCTCCAATGCTGGCTGTATCCTTGAACACACAGAGATCTACCTACCTCTGCCTACCAACTTCTGGGATTAAAGGCGTGCACCACCCAGCTTTTGCTATGGCTTGCTAATAGCTCTGATCCCCGGGCAACTTTATTTATTAACATACAAATCACATTTCAGTACAAATAAAATATCACTATATTTCCCCTTTTCTATTTTAATAAAAAGAAAAAAGGAAACTTGTAACTAATATATGAAAAACTATATACAAAAGTACAATAACTATATACAATATATACAAGTAATAAATACCTAAACAATGTCTAGTCCAATTGTATTTGATAGATTCAGAGAAAATAATTCCATTATCTATCCTATTTTGGTAAGTCCAAAATGTATCTAATTCACTTTCTATCCTAATTAATCTTCAACTATAACTAACTAATCTCCAACTCCTTCAGAGATCCAAGAAGGAAAATAATATTACCTAATAAAAAATAAAAACAGGAAGTGCATGCAAGCAGCTTCCTAAAAAAATGTGAGTTGACAGAAACAGCCAGCTGCCTGGACAGTCACCTGAGGTTTCTCCACAGTGTTGGAGCATCATCTTCAGCCTAGGCTTAGTGTATCTGACAGACTCATTTGTGAAGTAGGATGTACACAAGGTCAATAGTTCGACCTCACATTGGGTGAGAGCAGTCCATGTACCAGAAACACCTGAATTCTACTTAGGGTCCTGTCATGATTCAGGATTTTAAATTCTGGAAATTGTCGATGTTTTTTTTTGTTTGTTTGTTTGTGTGGCTTTATCTCACCATCCTGTTCTTCTCTAAATCCTTCTATTAAATGCCAGTCTACTATTAAGAGGTGTTAAGTTATTAAAACATTTTAAATGCCATATTCTGTAGATCTCTGAAGGGTTTGAAAATGACCTGTCTATCTAAATATATCTGCTCAATTTTGAAAACATACTAATATTACTACAAGTTCTATTATAATGTCTAACTACTTTCATTTCTTTATATCCTAATAGTTGGTAATAATAACATTCAAGGATTAGAAAATTGCATTACATTGTTAAATGAATGGTACAAGTACAATTAAAAATATACATATAGCATTTTCTAACAATATCAATTATATATACATATATAATTTGTACAATCCAATCCAGTGTAAAGTATTTAAAACTAGTAATTGTCTTCCTTCCTTCCTTCCTTCCTTCCTTCCTTTCTTTTCTTTTCTTTTCTTTTTTTTTTTTTTTTGGTTTTTCGAGACAGGGTTTCTCTGTGTAGCTTTGAGCCTTTCCTGGAACTCACTTGGTAGCCCAGGCTGGCCTCGAACTCACAGAGATCCATCTGGCTCTGCCTCCCGAGTGCTGAGATTAAAGGCGTGAGCCACCACCGCCCAGCTCCTTCCTTTCTTTTTAAACAAGAATCTTAAATCTAATCTCCTTTGCTTAGCCCTTTTCCTAACCCTTGACAACAACTTGTATGCAATCCCCCTAAACAATGAAAATTATCCCAGACCCAAAACCCATTAAAAGAACAAAAAAACCACCCACCCCACCCCACCTCTTTGGGAATGTGGGCATCATATTCTTAAAATTGTTTCCTGCTGGGTATGGGCAAAGGTATCTTTATCCTGAAAGAAAAAATTTAGATTAATTGTCAAATTCTAGGAAAGGTAACTATATCCTTCATTATCCAGTCTGTGTATAATGCCAAAGTTCAGGGTTTATCTCAAGTCCTTATTCAAGTAGTCTCTGAAAGTGGATCATCTCAGCTAGCCCTCTCAAAATTGCGCTGAGCACTTTGTAGTCTAAAGCTGGTCTGTAGATGATGTTTGTCAGCTTAGTGATAATATTATTGTCCACGTTGAATTGTGGTTCTTGTGGGGCCCCAACTTCTTCCTGGAGACTTTAGTTGATGTTAGGCCTGGCCGTTATTTCCTGCAGAAAACTGATAAGAGACTCGAACACAAAATAGTGGTCTCCTGTGTCAATGCATTCTAGGCTTCTTCCTTCTTTTCCTTCTGTCAGGTTCACTGTAGCTGGATTTATGTTGAGGTCTTTGATCCACTTGGATTTGAGTTTTGTGCACGGTGATAGATATGAATCTATTTGCAATCTTCTACATGTTGGCATATGGTTATGCTAGCAACATTTGTTGAAGATGCTTTCTTTTTTCCATTGTATAGCTTTGGCTTCTTTGTCAAAAATCAGATATTCATAGGTGTGTGGATTAATGTCAGGATCTTTATTTAGATTCCATTGGTTCACATGTCTGTTTTTATGTAAATACCAAGCTGTTTTTTATTACTGTAGTTCTATAATAGAGCTTGAAGTCAGGGATCTTGATGCCTCCAGAAATTGCTTTCTTATAAAGGATTGTTTTAGATATCCTACACTTCATGTTTTTCCATATGAAGTTGAGTATTGTTCTTTTGTGGTCTGTGAAGAATTGTGTTGGGATTTTGATGGGGATTGCATTGAATCTGTAGCTTGCTTTTGGTAAGATTGCCATTTTATTATGTTGGTTCTACTTATCCACGAGCATGGGAGATCTTTCCATTTCCTGATACCTTCTTCAACTTGAATTTCTTCCTTCAAGGACTTAAAGTTCTTGTCATACAGGCCTTTCACTTGTTTGGTCAGAGGTATCCCAAGATATTTTATATTATTTGTGGCTATTATAAAGGGTTATGTTTCTCTGATTTCTTTCTTGGGCCTTTTATCATTTGTGTATAGAAGGGCTACTGATTATTTTGAGTTAACCTTGTATTCTGCCACACTACTGAAGATGTTTATCAGTTGTAGGAGTTCCCTGATAGAATTTTTGGAATCACTTATGTAGACTATCATATCATCTGCAAATAGTGAATGTTTGACTTCTCCTTTTCAATTTGTATCCCTTTGATCTCCTTTTGTTGTCTTATTGTTCTAGTTAGAACTTCCAGTATTATATTGAATAACTATTGGGAGAGCGGATAGCCATGTCTTGTTCATGATTTTAGTGGAATCACTTTGAGGTTCTCTCCACTTAATTTGATGTTGGCTGTTGGCTTTCTGTGATTCCTTTATTATGTTAATGTATGTTCCTTGTATTCTTGATCTCTCCAGGACCTTTATCATGAAGGAGTGTTGGATTTTTGTCAAAGGCATTTTCAGCCTTTTAATGAGACGATCGTGTGTTTTTTTTTTTCCAGTTTGTTTGTATGGTGGATTACATTGACTGATTTTCATATGTTGAACCATCTCTGCACATCTATGGGATGAAACCTACTTGATCATGATGGATCACTTTTTTGATGTGTTCTTGGATTTGTTTTTGCCATTATTTTATTGAGTATTTTTGCATCAATGTTGATGAAGGAGTTTGGTCTCTAATTCTTTCTTTGTTGTATCTTTATGTGGTGTGGGTATCAGGGTAAATGTAGCCTCATAGAAAGAGTTTGGCAATGTTTCTTCTGTATCTATTGTGTGAAACAATTTGAAGAGTGTTGGTATTAGCTCTACTTTGAAATTCTGGTAGAATTCTGCACTGAAAACATCTGGTCCTGGGCTTTTATTTCACGGGAGACTTAATGACTGCTTCTATTTCCATGGGAGTTATAAGTGTATGTAAATTGTTTATCTGGTCTTGATTTAATTTGGGTATATGGTACCTATCCAGAAAATTATCCATTTCTTGTAAATTTTCCAATTTTGTGTTTTTGAAGTATGACCTAATGATTCTTTGGATTTCCTTGTTGTCAGTTGTTAGGTCTCCCTTTTTCATTTCTGATTTTGTTAATTTGGATACGCTCTCTCTGCCTTTTAGTTAGTGTGGATAAAGGTTTGTCTATCTTGTTAATTTTCTCAAAGAACTAACTCTTTGTTTCATTGATTCTTTGTACTGTTCTCTTTGTTCTATTTTATTGATTTCAGCCCTCAATTTGATTATTTCCTGGCATCTACTTCTCCTGGGTGAGTTTGCTTCTTTTTGTTCTAGAGCCTTTAGGTGTGCTATTAAGCCACTAATGTGAGATTTCTCCAACTTCTTTATGTAGGCATTTAGATCTATGAGGTTTCTTCTTAGTACTGCTTTCATAGTGTCCCATAAGTTTGGGTATGTTGTACATTCTTTTTCATTGAATTCTATGAAATCTTTAATTTCTTTATTTCTTCCTTAACCCAGTAGTGATTCAGCTGAGCATTATTCAGTTTCCACGAGTTTGAAGGTTTTCTGTAATTTGTGTTGTTTTTGAATTCTAAATTTAATGCATGGTGGTCCAATAAAACACAGGAGATTATTCCAATTTTTTAGTATCTGTTCATATTTGCTTTGTGACAGAGTATGTGGTCAATTTTGGAGAAGGTTCCATGGGGTGCTGAGAAGAAGGTATATTCTTTTATATTAGGGTGAAATGTTCTGTAGATATCTATTAAGTTCATTTGAGTCATAACATCTGTTAGTTCCCTTATTTCTCTGTTAAGTTTCTGTCTGGCAAACCTGTCCATTGGTGTGAGTGGGGAGTTGATGTCTCCTACCATTAGTGTGTGGGGATTGATGTTGATGTCTCCCACCATTAGTATGTGGGGATTGATGTACAATTTAAGCTTTAGTAATGTTCTTTTACATATGTGGGTGCCCTTGTATTTGGGGCATAAATGTTCAGAATTGAGACTTCATCTTGATGGATTTTTCCTGTGATGAATATGTAATGTCCTTCTTGATCTCTTTTGATTAATTTTAGTTTGAATTCTATTTTGTTAGATATCAGGATAGCTACATTAGCTTGCTTCTTAAGTCCATTTGACTGGAAAGACTTTTCCCAGCCCTTTATGCTGAGGCAGTATCTGTCTTTGAAGTTGAGGTGTGTTTCTTGTATGCAGCAGAAGGATAGATTCTGTTGTTAGCCTGTGTCTTTTTTATATGTGAATTGAGTCCATTGATATAAAGGAATATCAATGACCAGTGCTTATTAACTCCTGTTATCTTTTGGTGGTAGTGTTGTGTGTTTCACTTCTTTGGGATTTGTTGGTGTAGGATTATCTATTGCCTGCACTTTCATGGGTATATCTAACTTCCTTGGGTTGGATTTTTCTTTCTAGTGCTTTTTGTAGGGCTGGATTTGGGAATAGGTATTATTTAAATATGGTTTTATCATGGAATATTTTGTTTGCTCCATCTATGGTGATTTAGAGATTTGCTCAATATAATAGTCTGGGCGCATAACATCTGTCCAGAACCTTCTGCTCTCAGAGTTTCCATTGAGAAGTTGGGTTTTATTCTGATGGGTTCGCTTTTATATGTTATTTGGCCTTTTTCCTTTGCAGTTCTTAATATTTTTTTCTTTATTGTGTATGTTTAGTGGTTTGATTGTTAAGTGGTGAAGGGACTTGTTTTTTAGGTCTAGTCTATTTGGTGTTCTGTAAGCTCCTTGTATCTTCATAGGCATTTCCTTCTTTAGGTTGGGAAAGTTTTCTTCTGTGATTTTGTTGAATATATTCTCTGTGTCTTGAGCTGGTATTCTCCTTTTTCTATCCCTATCATTCTTAAGTTTGGTCTCTTCATGGTGTCTCAGATTTCCTGGATGTTTTGTGTTATGACTTTGTTTGCTTTAGTGCTTTCTTTGACTGATGAATATATTTCCTTTATCATATCTTCACCAGAGAGTATCTCTTCCTTCTCTTGCATTCTGTTGGTTATGCTTGCATCTGTAATTCCTGTTCATTTACTCAAATATTCTATTTCCAGCATTCCCTCAGTTTGTGTCTTCTTTATTGCTTCAATTTCAGTTTTCAAGTCTTGAACAGTTTCCTTCACCGAATTGCTTTTTCTTGGCTTTCTTTAAGTGTTTTATTGATTTCTTCCAATTTTTTATTTGTATTTTCCTCAATTTCTTTAAGGGAAATTTTCACTTCCTCTTTAAAGGCCTCTATTATCTTATTAAAATTATTTTTAAGGTCGTTTTCTTCTGCTTTATCATTGTTGTGATGTTCAGGTCTTGCTGATGTAGAACCACTAGGTTCTTTTGGGGCCATATAGCTCTTTATGTTGTTAAATGTATTCTTGCACTGGCACCCACCCATCTCTGCCTCCAATCAGTGCAAATGGTGTCTGTGTCTCAGGGAGCCTCTCTTGGTCCAATAGGCACTCTTGGCCCAACCAGAGGTCTTGATGCAATTGGAGCTCTTGGTTGAATTAGAGCTGGTGGAGTCTGTGTCTCAGGGAGCAGTTGCAGTCTCAGAGGATGGGTGGCTTTGGATGGTGGAATGGAGCTTGTAGATTACAGGTCTGGTGTGGGGGGGGTGGTCAGGCCTGGCTGAAGAGGTCCTGCCTGCTGGCCTGCAACTGGGGCTCTTAGTTCAGTCAGAGCTGGTGGAGTCTGTCCTGATTATGTCTCGTAACTCACCAACTCCTCAGTCTGAAAGCCTATGTGTTTTCTTGATACAAGTTATGATAAAGCTTTATATGATTTGCTAAGTACAGGTATCATTACTATGTTGCACCATCCAACTTACTAAGATGACATCTACCTCCTAATTTAGGTGATTTTGTGTTATTTATTATGGAAGGCCCATATAGTTTGACTAAGGTTCTAACTATGTCATTTCTACATATTATAAGTGCTATTTTGTTTTCACATTTAGGATGCTAACTTGTGGTTTTTTGTTTTTGCCTTTGATTTTTGGTGGTGCAGAGTTGCACTTCACTGGCACTGAGAGATATTTACTCCTTTTCTATCTTCATTTCAGTATGCATAGATTTAGTGTTAATTCCTCTAGAAGCATTTGACAATATTCTCTAGTGACATCTGATTGGCCTGGAAATTTATTTTTCAGTATTTAATTAAAGATCAATTTCCTTGATTCAAACAGGGTTGTTAAGATTTTGTTTCATCTTGATGGATTTTGGCAGCTTTGGGTTTTGAAAAATAATTTAAATTATTTCTTTCAAGTTAAGGAATTTATGAGCATAAATTTGCTTGTGTTACTGTGTTTTTAATGACTGAGATCTAGGATGTTTTTTTTTCTCCACTCTGAGTCTGAGTGATGTATGTCTTTGTCTTGCTAATTTTGTTTAGTTTGTCTTACGTTTGTAAATTATGCTGGCTTTTTCTCTTTCTTTCTTTCTTTCTTCCTTCCTTTCTTTCTTTCTTTCTTTCTTTCTTTCTTCCTTTCTTTCTTTCTTCAGTAGTAGATTGTATGAGCTGGAGACGTGGGTCCCCGTTTCATAGTGCTTGCTCCTCAGTCTTGAGGACCAGACTTCTGACACCAGCACCCACATCAGAAAGCTGGCTCCCAACTGCCTGTTAGTCTAGCTTCAAAGGAGTCAATGTCTGTAGCACAAATCTTAAAAGCTCTTATTAATAAAAACAAACCCGGAACCAGGTATTGGGGTGAACACTGAAAGATCAGAGAAACGGAACAAGCTACATCCAACCTCATATCGCCAATTCCTCAGCTGATTGTGTTGCCTCACACTGGAAGCCTCTGAGTCCTCACCCAAATGGATCTCAGCTGAACTGCTGCTAAAAACTTAACTCTAGTTCCTGGTCCTCACACCGTATATACCCTTTTGCTTCCTGCCATCACTTCCTGGGATTAAAGGCATGTGTCACCATGCCTGACTGTTTCCAGTGTGGCTTTGAACTCATGGAGATCCAGATGGATCTCTGCCTCCTGAATGCTAGGATTAAAGGCATGTGTGCTACCATTTTCTGGCCTCTAAGTCTGTCTGGTGGCTGTTCTGTTCTCTGACCCCAGATAAGTTTATTAGGGTGCACAATATATCGGAGAACACAATATCACCACAGATGTCCTCTTCTGGCCTTCTAGGGAACCTGCACTCATATTTGCACATGTGTGTGTGCATACACACACACTCACACACACACACACACGTATACACACACACACACACACACACGTATACACACACACACACGTACACACACACGTACACATACACGTACACACACACGTACACACACACACCATGGGCTAGGGGAGAAAGAGGAGGGAGAGGGGGAGGGGAGAAGGAGAGATGAAACAAAAATAAGTGAAAATTTAAAGATATAGATTTTATACCCATCAATTTTCTGAAGTATTTTCTTGCTATCCATTCTATTACCTCCATTCTCATCCTAATTTGTAGATTCATTTTACTTTTTAAAATATATTTCTGCTTCATCCTGGCTTCTGTTCTTTTGCTTCCGGTTCTTTAGGAGGAACTTGGGGGACTGATGTGCAACCTTCCATCATTTCTTGTGTGAACAGTGTCACTGCCAGCTTGCCTCTGAACAGAGCCCCGCCCCTCAGCCATGTCTCAGTGTGCTCTACATTACTCACTGTGTATTCTGTACACATTTATTTGTTTTTTAAGCTTTCCCAACAGAGGGTGGATTATTATAAAACGTGTCATATCTTATAGATTGAAGACCATTTGTCTCATCATTAATCTCTTCTTAAACATTAATAAGACCACATACCTCACTTTTCTATTATTTTGGCTCTGAAACTTTCAAGGTTTTTTTTTTAATGTCTCTCCTGAACTCTCTGCAAAGGGTCATCAAACACAGTGTCTTCTCTCATCATTGGATGGAGTTGCTATGTTAACGAGATCCTCCTAATTGAATGAGCTCACAAATCCCAAACTTTTAGTGATTTCCTATCAATTCTTTCATTTTCAAGGACACTGTAGGGGGTGTCTCCAAATATTAATGTGAATTTATTCTCTCAACGGTATCTTTTTTCTTCCAAGTGATTTTTGAATCTTCTCAGTAGCCTGCGAACATTCAGAAAGGTATCTAGTTGTGTGCTGATCTTGTCTCTGCATGTAGTATCTTGCTTAAATCTTTTACTTCAGCAAGTGCTCACAATACCTTGATTTCACATGATTAGGTCCTAATTTTGTAGGATGTGATGGTAAAGCATGTTCAATGTTCAGTCCCTTTACATGCTATTTTGGTATATTTGGTGAGTCTGGTGCCGTGGGGCATTCACGTGTCTTTTGATAACTGCTTAAGGAAGTGGGAGGCGTGTCTTTATTACAGAGGTACTGGCTGTCTTGGGGATGTCCCTCCCAAACTGGGTAAGAAAGAAGACTATAAGGCTTGTGAAGTCACAGAGACTTCTGTGACCCCCTGGTTGTTTGCCATCACTGGTTTTCCATGCAGTGTTTGCCTTGCAGCCTAGGCAATGGGGGTGGTGGTGAGGAGAAAATAAGGGATTCAGTCCAAGTGGTAGGAAGTTCTTCCCTCCTCTGTCAGGTGTATCTAGTGGTATTAGAGAAACTACTATTTAGTCAGGGAAATTAATGAACCTGCTTGTGCTATCCCTCTCCTCCAGCGTCACCAGTAGGGAAGTGTCTGCTGTGGCTAGAACTTCTCTGCTTCACAGAAGAACATAGATACCTTAAGGCTATTTTTCTGCTCAAAGTCTGGGCTTTGGCATGCTGGCTCTTAGATTTTACTATTTGCAGATTTTTCCTTTATTTGTCTTGGTCTATTCTTACCATGTTAGGATATTCTCATTCAGCAGGAGCAAGGATACATAGTTTTACCCCTTCTTGTCCGAACCACCTCTCATCTGTTTCTTTTATATCAATGAATATCTCCCCCATTATTTTATGTGCTGTTTGCATTCACAAAATGTTAATGGAGATGGAATTCTGTTTCATCTTTATGTGATACAAGTCTTCGTCTAAATTGTACACGGAGGTAATATTATTTGCAAATTAAATGCAACAATAACTGTTTAATTATCTTATTTCTTTTGAAAATAACCCATGATCCAATGTTTTGATTTAGAATAGTCTAGAAAAAGAATTAGAAGAATGCAAAAAGGAAAGTGTGTTTTTAAAACTACCATGCATAAAAGAATAGTTTTTTTCTGCCCCCTCAAATTTGTCTTAATTTTAATATCTTGTCTGTAAAATACCTAGTTTCTTTGAGTGACTTGAGCAAAATTGTGATTCTTGTGTTCTGTGCAGTCATGCCCATACTTGTATTGGCATGAATGTCATTTCCTATCATATCCTAAGGGAGTTTCCACTCCTAACTTACACCCTACGAGGGAGTTCATATAATTCTAATAAATGCTTACAAGTTTTAGCTGTGTATTGTAACATAATAACCTACATAGGCTTTGAATATCCGATACATGCACATTCAAGCCTGTTGGGACTGCATATATATCAATGAAAGTTTTGAAACAGCAATTTAAGTGATGACTTAAAGGTAAGTCTGTGATGGGGGCTTCAATATACATCTGACCATGTCCAGCAGATGGCATCCTGCCTGATGACTCCAGCTCTGTTCACCGGGCCCGTTTTAGCTTCCAGGTGATTTCAGGATTTTTGTAGGGCTTTACGATTTGGGGATGTTTACAAGAAGTATCACAAAAAGATGAATTGTCCCACAGTGCTAATATCAATGTGAAAGTGCTAATGACAATTTTAAACCTTTTTCCTAAAGAAAGCACTGTATTTGGATGGCAGGGGGAGGGGCTTTGTCCTGCCTCAATTAAGTGTACCAGGCTTGGCTGACTCCCCATGGGAACTCTTCCCCCTTTTGGGGGAGTAGGCTGAGGGGAGAAAGGCTGGAGGGGAGAGGGAGTAGGGATGAGTGGGGGATCTATGGTTGGTATGAAAAATGAATAAGAAACTCTTAAAGAACAAAAGAAACCACTGTATTTCAATATGGTAGGAAAGATTCTAGGCTCTCACTTAAATAAGACACTGAAATCCTATGGACTCTGCACTGAGTTCCCATGGTTTCTCCATGCCGAGGTTTGTCATCTGTAGGTTTTACAGCCAAGTCAGGTTGTGCTCAGGCAACCTGACATTCAACATAGTGAGTGAGAAACTCTGGGAAACACTGTGCTGCTGATATGTCTCGTGTGGTTAAACCTACATACAGTGTTTATGACTATGCTTGGTGAACACATGCAAACTTTGATCTTCTTATTATTTTCTTGACAATAAACTCTATACCTGTTTACATAGTATTTCCCATGATTTGGTATTATAAAAATCTAGTGATGATATACAATACATAACAGAAAGTCCAATGGGTGTAAAGAATGCACTATTTTATAAGAGGGACCAGACACCTAGGGATCTTGATATTAAGAGGGTTATGGAGATATGTAAAAAGAAAACTGTGGTGTTTGCCAACAGCTGATTTGAATTTTGGAAACTACATATACTCTAGGGGTCATTTTGTGTCTTCATTTGGAATATGCAGCCCTTGAAGCTAGTAAGAGGTATAAATTAGATGATTTGTTGATAATCTATTAGGGCAGCACTTGACACTTAGCCCTACACTACCTTTGTCTACATGTCTTCTCTCTCTCTCTGTCTCCCTCCTTCTCTCTCTCTCTCTCTCTGGAGTTTCAGGTCATTGTATTTGTTCTCATGGTAGCTGATCAAAATTCTAGCTACTCTGTTTCAGGAACTGGAGATGGAACACAAACTTAAAATAAGTCTTCCAGTACTCATTGTAACTGCTAGTCTTACCAAAGAATCATTTATAATATAAGTTGCCTAGTATGCAGAGAATAGCTTGGAATGTCTACTGGCTCAGAATAGGCTGGTTCATGAGCTGATGACAGGCTACAGTGAGATTTCTCATTATATTCATGAAGTAAAATTTCTAGAGAAATGATGTGGTCATAAAATCAAGCTGTCCTTAAAACCAAAGAGCATTTTAGCTCAGAAAGTTGAGAAATACAACATGTGTATAAATGAGAGAACAAAAACTGAGGTAGTCACTGAAGTTAATTCAGCTCTTGCATGGTAGGAAGAGTGTCAGTAGACCTGATAAGCGGCAAGCTCCTCAAAAGGATGAAAGGCTTTGTTAATTGGACATCCCGCATGAATAAACAGTCAGCAGCCAACCTCCGGGCTTCAGCTGCAGTAAAACAGCCATGGAGGAGATGAGATGCAGTATTCGCATGTGTAGGGTTTGCCACTGTTGTCATTGTTTTGTGTGTGTGTGTGTGTGTGTGTGTGTGTGTGTGTGTGTGTGTGTGTGTGTGTGTGTGTTTTGTTTTGAGACAGGACCTCCCTACACATCCCAGACTGACCCTGAGTTCACAATCCTCCCATCTCTCTGTCTTCTGTGATAGAATTAGAGGCCATCAGATTCAGCTCCAGCTCCTTTGTGAATTTTGTTTCTTCAGTTTTGTTGCAATTGAAGAATAATTCCTTCCTAAAGTCTTAGGAAGTCTCTAAAAGTATTACATTGAGGAAAGGCATTCAATTTAGGGCATGTGGGGATGTGGGGTGGCTAGGGAGGGAGGCCTGGGGGGAGGGAGGAGGGAGAAGGGGGGATCTGTGAGTGGTATGTGGAGTGAGTAGAAAATTTCTTAATAAAGAAAAAATGAAAAAAAATTATGTTACATTTATAAGGTAAAATTCACTGTGTAGAGTATTTTAGAATGTTTGAAAACAAAAGATCATTTATTCTGATAATCATCACAGACTGTGTCACAAGATGGGAACAATTTCAGCTTTTTATGGAAATGTGCTTCAGGTTCAAGAGAGATGGTTCAAAAGGTAGGAGTCATGGCTGCTCTTCCAGAAGAGCAGGGTTCTATTCTCGGCACCCACCCAGTGGCTCACAACCATCTCTAACTCTAGTTGCAAGGGATCTGATACTCTCTTTTTGCCTCTGAACACATGTGGTATGCACCGATAAGCATGTAAGCAAAACGCTCATGGACATAAAATAATAAAATAAATTGAAAAAGAAAAGCACCGTAAATAACTGATATATGAAGTAAGGGAAGATAGAAAACACTTCAATGTGCTAAGTGGCATCCCCCCTCCTATTTGCATCTGAAGTACAGACATAGAATGTATCTCTCAGAATATAGCAGTATATTTAGAATGATTTATTTCGCAGTTGATGGTGCCTTATGCAATGAAATTCATTATTAATTAAATAAAAATTCAAATGACCTTTGAGAGTAAGTTTAATTATTAATCATATTCAGTAGATGAGGATATTCAGTAGATGGGAAAGATAATTTAAAAATTCGCAAAAGATCAAAGGCTCCAGATCCTGGGATGTTGACCTGGAGCCCTGGCTCTTGTCCTTCCACTACACTCTTCGTCCTAGAGTTTTGTCTCACCAATTACCTATTAACCATATTTATTCACCATTAGCTATTAATTATTAACCACTAACACCATTTGAAAAGTGTTCTGCACAGTATACGTGAAATAAGTAAAATTCTCAACAATTGAAAGTGAAGCTTTTAAAGTAAAACATAGAGTCTGTGAATAATTTATCTTTGAAGCTCTTATTTTTCATTGGAATATTTACTGGCAATATCCATATGTAGTTGTTCATAATAAGCAAAACCCTGCAAAGCAAAGTAGCTAAGGTCTTTGGTAATGGTTCCTGTCTTTTTCTTGTGCAAACCAAGTTCTTCATTTCATCCTCATATTCCTTAAATATTTATAGCTACAGATGGCTGTTCTAGTATATGTAGGTGGAAGTTTCTGTACCAACAGTATCTCCCAAATAACCACACAGAGACTTATTAATTATAAATGCTCAGCTAGTAGCTTAGGCTTGTTACTAACTAGCTCTTTCAACCTAAATATTAACCCATATTTCATATCTATGTTCTACCATGTGGTGGTACTTTATTCCAGCATGGCATGTTCATCTCATGATTCCTCTGCATCTGGCTGGTGACTCTGCCTTTTTTTCCCACCATGGTTCTTTTTGTCTACAAGTTCTCCCTAACCTCTACCTGCCTATAATTTTGGCAATTTAGCTCTTTATTAAACCAATCTGAGTGACAAATCTCCATAGTATACAAAAGGATTATTCCACAGCAAATATATTTTCATAGTTTGATCTCAGAACTGCTGATACCCACTGTGAGGTAACCCCACTGTATGCTGTAAATATGTATTATTACTATTGGTTAATAAAGAAGCTGCTTTGGCCTATAGCAAGGCAGGATAGAACCAGGTAGGAAATCCAAGCAGCGATATAAGGTGAAAAAGGGTGGAGTCAGAGAGATGCAAGCCAGCTGCCAGAGGAGTAAGATGAATTAGAACACAGGTAAAGTCATGAGACACATGGCAAAACACAGATTAATAGAAATGGGTTAATTTAAGTTGCAAGAGCTTGTTAGTAATAAGCCTGAGCAATAGGCCCTAAACAGTTTGTAATTAATATGAAGCCTCTGAGTGACTATTTTAAAAACAGAAATGGGACTGGGCAGGACAGAAAAGCTTCCATTTACAGATTCCTGACTTATGCAACATTTTTTTTGTTTTGTTTTTCAAGACAGGGTTTCTCTGTGTAGCTTTGTGCCTTTCCTGGATCTCACTTTGTAGACCAGGCTGGCCTCGAACTCACAGAGCTCTGCCTGCCTCTGCCTCCCGAGTGCTGTGATTAAAGGCATGCACCACCACCACCACCACCACCACCCACCACCACCACCACCCACCACCACCACCACCACCCACCACCACCACCACCACCACCACCACCACCACCACCACCACCTAGCATTATGCAACATTCTTAGCAAACATAGCAATAGTCAAATATCTATTCTCAGTCTTCTTTATGTGGCTGTCTTGCTCCAATTAGTTGGAATTGAGGGTTTGTATACCAGGATCTACATCTGTAGTCACATAGATATGGTCCATAAGATCCTTAAATGCTAAAACTATTTCAGTTGATCGAGTATGAAATAGATGTAACTTGTACATATTATGGATTATGGTCAAAAATCGAATCATTGAGTAGATTTATTGAGCACCAGTATTATCATTAAACGTATGCTATTATCCCTTACAATGAACATGCATATGTTGAGCACCTGTGTTAGAGCTACTGCTGTTGTTGCTAAGCACGGAGTTTCCTGGACTCCGGGATTTTCTGCTGGTAGGGGTGCCAAGAGTTGTAAAATCATTTATCTCTGAAGACATTTTTATTTGTGCTCAATGTCAAGAGTCTGTGTTGTATATTTTGGAGTGAACACTCAAATGACAATCCCAAGGTTAGTTAATTAGAAGTAAAAGTAGTGACTATTACAATCCTTTTAGCCTCCACTTAGCAATAAATGTAGAGTTGGAAACTAGGTCTTTGTTTTCAATTGCATTCATTGGCAATCAATGGATAAACACTTCAGGTTTTATTTCTTTATGTCGAAATAATCTTAGTCTTACATCAATCCAGCAAAATGATATGTTTATGATATTATCAGCTTCTACATTATAAAGTTATCAAAATTAAGAGATCAACATTTGATTCAGACAGTTATTAACTAAAGTATAGACTAGTCAGATTTCATCAGTTTCCTTCGTAATATTAAACCTCCTTCATTGTCTCCATTACATGTTCCGTGGTCTCTACTTGACTTTCATGGCCTAGAGAATTTTGGCAAACACTGGATTTTGAAACTGTGAATTCTCCTTAATTGGGTTTGTATGATGTTTCTAAATTGAAGCCATAATTTATAGGGGAGGGCCCTGTAGATATAATATGCCTGTCTGAGGGCATGGAGTCAGAGATACATGATGATGTATATTCTTAGTCATTACATTGATCATTTTATTTACATGGCATCTTCCAAGTTTCATAGGGACAGAGCTCTATTTTATCATTATAATAAAAGCATTAAGGGAGATGCAAAAAAATTGAATTTGTATAAACATTCAGTTTCATTTTATTTTGAGAGAAACTTACTATGCAGACTATAGAGGTGTGACATCTCAACCCCTTTTGTTCAGTCTCTAAGGGTTAGAATGGCATCCTTCATAGATGTGGAAACCCTGACCTATAGCCTATAGGATTATTCATAGTGGCACAGTCATCTGAGGGCAATGAGGTAGTTTCTTAACACATTCCACTCCTGTCATATTACCTAGCATTGTGGTATATATCTACACTGTTTACAAATGCTATGCCCACTGATAACCTTGCTCATGGATATAGTTATAGTTGTGAATACTGTTATCTAGAAACAACCAAAGTGCTCTTTGGAAAGAGTAAACAAATGGATATCAAGATGATCATTTGATAAAAGATTGTTCACTCTTAAAGTTAAATGAGGTGGGATAGTGATATGGCTGGGAAACTAAAGAGCCTGCTGCCTATTCTGGTGAATGGAGTTCAGTCCCTGAGACCCACATAATAGGAGGAGAAGGTCAACTCTTACAAGTGGTCATCTGAACTACTTGTGTATACACACACAGACACACACACACAAGCATATGCACCACAAAATATAATAAAAATTAAAAAAAGAAATGAGATAACTTATCCATGAAAATGTAGGAAAGTTAAAATCATACAGGTAATATAGGCAGTATAAAAGGCTAAAAATTACATTCTTCCCATATAATTAGATTGAAAAATAATTCTTACAGAGATATTGTTAAGATAAGTGGTTGCTATGGATTCCAGGAGGATGTGGGAAGGATTGATAAAACACAGGAGAGTTTGGGGTTGTGAAATACTCAGTGTGATAATTAGCAGAGGACACAGGAATTGCAGATGTTTTTCATCCACAGAACTTTAAACACAGGTGAATATTAATGTATGCAAATTGAAAAGAAAATTTATTTCTGAGGGATGGAAATACCACAGACCTATGCTGACAGGAATAATGACTCTAAGTTGTAATAAGAATGGAAGAAAGAATAGTAACTTAGAGACTTGGTACAAGGTGATGTCTCTACCTTTTGAAATGTCTGAATAATAAGAGGCACAAAAATGTTCATGAGTACAGCAGTTTCCCAAAAAGATATGGATTAATATGCCTGAGAGTCCCAGACAGGTGCTGAATTCAACAGCTTACTCTTTAGAGGGCAGATGGAGGGAGCCAAGCCTCTTAACAATGGAGGAGGACCTCAGATATAACTTGGAAGACCTAAAGAGAGACATTGGATAATGAGTTGACTGGGGCATCATCAGAATAAACTCCTGTCTAGCTTGTAGAGATAAAGATGAATCCATAAAAAACAGTTAAACATAAGTATCTACTCTTAGTTACCATATAAACATGGCATGATTAACATTGTCTTTGTTTGTATTTCTATTGCTGGGATAAACACCATGACCCAAAGCAACCAGGGCAGGAAGCAGCTTATTTCAGCTTAAAATGCTTAGGTAGTACTCCATCACTGAGGAAATTCAGAGCAGAGTTGGGGAGGCAGGAACTGAAGCAGAGGCCATGGAGAATGTTGTTTTACTGGCTCATTTGCTGTAACTTGCTCATCCTGCTTTCATATACCACCAAGGACTACATGCTGAGGTGTGGCCCTATCCATAGTGAACTCTTTCATATCAATCATTAATCAAGAAAATGCCCAAAAGATTTGTCTGTGGACAATCGAATAAAGACATTTTATCAACTGAGATCCTCTTCGTAGATTACTCTAGTTCAATGGTTCTCAACTTTCCTAAGACAGTTCATCATGTGGTGACACCCCAACCATAAATTTTTTTGTTGTTGCAAACTTCATAACTGTAATTTTGCTACTGTTACAAATCATAATGTAAATGTCTATGTTTTCCAATGGTCTTAGGTGACCCCTTGAAAGGATTATGTGACCTCTCTAAAGGGGTCACAACCCACAGTTTGAGAACCACTATTCTAGTTGATATCAAGTAAATAATAAATAATAAACCAAACAGGACAAGTATGTAATATGGAATAAAGGAAGAGAAAATATTTATTAGGGGCAAAATCAGAGAAAAATATGAATGAGTACTTGACAGTGATACTGTGTCAATAGAGGTGATTATCATTCACTATCAGTTACTTCTAATCAATACAATTCACAAATGTAGCTAATTAGGAAAGTGGAGGGTCATGTCAGACTCTGTTTCAACTGATGAATGCATTCATACATCTACAAACACTGTAAGAACAAGTGCATGAAAGTATAGTAAATTAGTGTCAATAATAATATAGCTGGATATATTTAAGTATAAAATTACTGCTTTTGTTTCTATTTAATGATTTATATGCATTCACATCAGAATCCAGAATAGTTACTTGATTTTACATTTATTTTGTTCTCTATCTTTGGGAAATGCATAGGCTCATAATTCCTCATGTATCCTGATATGAAGGTACAAAGCTAGTATTTTGGAAAATTGCTTATGTCAAGTTGGTGTAAATTTTCTTGTTGAAAGTTTGCATTGATATTTTGTAGGACTTTTAGGGCACATTCTTTATAATTACCAAGTATAAAATTAAATCATTTCAGCTTTGAGTCTGAAATATTTCCTCAATTATAATTTTAATAAAACTAGTTTTCTTCCTATTATAGCTCTATAGCATTTTAGAGTAAATTAGAGATGTACTTTCTCCTCATTTTTTGTTTTCAGAAAGTCTTGATAGGAAATTGTTTACTCAAAGCTTCCAATAATTAGACCTTTACCAAGGACTGATGTAAACTCAAGGATTAAAGTACATGGCATACCTCTACACAGAGGTAACTTGTTGTATTGTAAGGGAGGCAAAACCACGTGCCCAAACTTTCTGTATAATATACTAAGCACAGAGCAGCAGAGAGAATGGAGAGAAGCAGGGTAGACACTCATACTGCAGGGTGTTAAACTTCTGATATTTGCTACATAGGAATATTCTCTCTGTGTTCATGCATATAATTGAGTCTTTAATTTTTGTTTTGCCAATATGGACACTTGATAATAAGATTCAACCATAAAGTAAAAATTCTTCAAGGTAATTGTAAGGAATTAATGAATGTGATATTTTATTTGTGCTGAAATGTGGTATTTTATTTGTATGTTAATAAATAAAGTTTGCCTGGAGATCAGAGGTCATAGCCAGCCATCAACAAAAGTCAGGCAGTGGTAGCACATGCCTTTAATCCAATCACATGACAGGCAGTCTTTGTGCATTCAAGGATGCAGCCAAGTGTGGTGACACACTCCTTTAATCCC
Organism: Peromyscus maniculatus bairdii; assembly: GCF_049852395.1. Taxonomy (NCBI): domain Eukaryota; kingdom Metazoa; phylum Chordata; class Mammalia; order Rodentia; family Cricetidae; genus Peromyscus; species Peromyscus maniculatus. The sequence continues at coordinate 29,304,075 of NC_134873.1, read as the reverse complement.
AGTACCAATCATAGAGACCTGGAGGTCTGTACAGAAAGGCAGTAACAAGGAAGTGAGGGGGCTGGGCTAAGAGCCAATGAGAAGGCAGAATAGCGAGGCAATAAAGGAGCAGATTAGACAGGAAGAAGCTGGTTCTCTTGGAAAGCTGTGGTGATGTGGTGAGCTAAGGTTTAGAAATTCATTTACAAATGAACAATCAAAGCTTAAGATCATAATGGTTATGAAAATGGCAGATTGGTAGTAGACTCTTGGTGATGCTTAGAACTGATGATCAGGGTTGCTAGGGGAGCAGTGATAAGCAAGACTTAGACCTATCCCTGAAACAGAGTAGGCATCTGGTTTATGGTTGGTAAGTGAATGAATTAGTGTATACAAGTTTAATTTATTCTCTTAGTCCAGCTTCCATCTTCAAGTAAATCTCAGGATTGATAGGGTCTTCTCAAATTTCTCATATAATTTCCCCCTAGTTGAGTCCAATCCCTGGCCCAAAGAGTTTTGTTTTTATAACTAATATTTATAACACACTTCAATCCTCATTAATATTTTGTTATCTTGCTAACTAATCATCTTGGCATTCTATTGCATCATATTTGTGTCTGAATTAGTAGAATATCTATTCTTTTGTTCTCTGAAATGGCAACAGAATACATAATATCCTCTATCAAGACTTTCAAAAGAACATAGCATTGTAAACTATTAGATTTCATGAAAATAGCCATGTCCATCAAATCCTTGTTTAAATTATGTGATTGAATGACTGCCACAATAATGATAAAAGGATTTCAGTAAAATAATTTGTTATTAGAGAGAAGAAGCAAGAGGTTTTTGTTTGTTTTTAACTACCAAAATGGTCAGCCTTATGACCATATTCAGAAGTAAAATTATAAAGATTATAAAGATTGAGTAGATCATACTTATGTATATAGGAATACTCTCTCTCTCTCTCTCTCTCTCTCTCTCTCTCTCTCTCTGTGTGTGTGTGTGTGTGTGTGTGTGTATATATATATATATCAGCAATTAATTTAATTTAAAAAGAAGCTATCAATTTGAAAAAGAGCAAGAATGGGAATATGGGAGGGTTTTGATGGAGGAAAGGAAGAATGACGCAATTATGTTATAAATCTAACAATATAACAGAAATAATTAAAAATACATAACAATTATCCAAACAAAAATAGACACAGTAATGCAAAAACCCATCCTATTAGCAGTAACTATTAGCAGAAATTTACAGCTTCTGCATTGAGACACATGATGCTGTGGCTCACACTTGGACTTTGCAAGAAGTGCACTGGAGTGTCATTTAAAACAAGACATGGAACTATAGATGCATGCCCACTGTTTGTGTACTAATTCTAGGCATGGTCATATCCAATATGAGTAAAACAGAGTTGCTTTCCTCCAGGAATACACAGCAAACAATACATTTTGCATTCAACTTTTTCAGCCCAACTCAAACATTACTTCCTTGTATAGACTGTCCAAAGTCCTGTTCAACAGCATCCACATCAGTCATGTTTGCACAGTGCTTTATATAGAACAAAAGGGGAAAAAAGCAACTGTTGGATGTTATTTATTTTCTGAAGATACTTTTTCAAATTAATTCATTAATATTGTTGAGCCTTTTCTTAATGTTTTATTTACTATTCAATTTTTTTTTCATTATATAACTTGAAGTGACTTACAGTTGGTCAATATCCCATTTCTGAAATAGGCCTTTCTTTCCATGCTTGGTGGTGTACTCCTTTATTCCCAATACTCAGCATTGAGACAGGCAGAGCCACATCTGAGACTTCAAGGCAATTGTCATCTACTTAGAGGATTCTAAGCCAGATGGGAGTACACGGTGAGACCTATTTCAAAAACATGTTTGTTTGTTTGTTTGTTGTTTGATTTTTCATAAAAATCTTTATCTACTCCTGGTAGTCCTCCTAAACAATTCATAGTCCAAGAATTTCCAGCTCAGAGTTTGCTTATACTTCTACTTTGTCTTGACTAGTGTATCCTTTATCATTCACCATCATGGATAGAGTCCTGTGGAAATTATATCTTTAAATGAGCCGGAACAAACCCAAGTCATCAAATATAATTTCAATAATGAACCTCAATGCTTTACATTTGAATACTTCCCCAAATGGTTACAATATATTAATGTCAGATTAAAGGACTCCGTTCATTTTTCCAACTCAGTTAAAAGACAGTGAATAAATGGTTCTGCCTTGGCCAGGTTTCTAATGAATATTTTGGAAGTGTAGAGACCTGAGTGTGGAATGACTCAACTAACACCAGGAGATGGTTGACATGCTTTCTTTCCATTTAGAATCTGCCTCTTTATACAAGCTTTCAGCTAATGAGATAACAATTATATCATCAAAACATTATATCCAGAGGGAAAAAGTGGCATCACTGATAAGTACCATTGCATCAGTTGATAGGCAAACAATTTCATCAAATTCCTTTTCTTTGCTACTCTCATTGACAAATATTTCCACAATCCATGAAGGAAATTGATGGTTTTAATGGTCAGTGGCAATGATGAAAATGGACAGAACGAAGAAGATCATAAACAAATGAGCCAAAACCACTTACCCTTTGCTTTGTCTCCACCAATCCTGATTGGAAAACTTAGTAGCCATTGTCACCTGAACAGAAGCACCTAGACACTGACAAATATTTTGTTTTCTGAACTAAATTTATTCTTGCTCTTATCAACAATACTTTAAAAGATAAAAAATGAAGACGTGTTAAAAGTTTTAAAGCATAAAAGGAATATTGATTTTTTTAAATACTTGTGCAGGGTCTGAAAGCTTGCAATGCAGGGACCTAGTAACATCCAGTTGATTCAAACAGGGATGCAAAGATTAAAGGAGAGGCATTGTCAATAGAGATGTTTAAAGAGGGATGGAAGGAAAACCCAGTTGATCCCACTTGGTGTACCTTTCAGAAAATGGGCCCACACTAGGGCGTCCTAGTTCTTTAATTTGTCTGTCCTGAGAGCTAAGCTACTATCCTGGAGAATTAAAAAAGGGTTAGATGGGTCAGTTGCATAACCAATGCTTTTCTTTTTTAAGTGTGTTTTTTCATTGTTATCAAAGTGATACTTACATAAAAGGTGATAGAGGGTTTTACAAAGCCAATATTGAAGAACTGCAATACCCTAGAATAGTTATATTTCCCAACAGCAATAGCTTTCAGTTGCTCCAGCTGTGGACCTGGCATTTACATTGTTTAAAATACAGATGAAAATTTGTCTTGTTCATTGGCTTGAGGTACTAAGGAAAACATATTCAAAGAAAAAAATGAGCTATTTTCTAATGTCTTTCTGCATTCTGATAGATTCAGAGAATAATACTGACAATATCAGATGACTAATATTTACTTAAGTGATTGTTTATATACTAAACATTTGCCTAGAGTCTACATATTCAGTATATTTTGTCTCTTTACAACTTCTCATAAAATCCTTTAAAGAAAACATAATTTTTGTTTTACATATAAGACAAATTAGATCAGAGATCTTATATTACCTCTAAAATGATAGTACTTGGAAAAATTAAAATTCAAATCTAGACTTCCCCTTTCAATAATTATTTTTCTAAGAGCCATAGAGATTTCATTTTTACTAGAATCTTATTATTATGTTTTTACTCAACCTATAACTATTGGAATTGATTTTTGCCATTATAAATTATTGATAACCAAGGTTTTGTTGGAGGTAAAATTATCCTCAAGGGCACCATCATTTATTGAAATTATCTACTTGTTTAGTGAATCTGGGTTTGATTTCAATTTAATTGCTATTTTGAACATATCTAAGATAAGTATCTTTATCCATAATATGTAGACTTTTAAAATGATACCTCTGTGTATTCATCAGTTAATCTTCTCAGGATAAGATGATATTTATAGGTATGCTTTTAAATTAATCTATAAAAATATGAATAGCCAGACACATTGATGATTCTTACACAGCAGCAACATTACGGTCATCATTTTTACTTAATTGGACAATTAATGGGAAGTAGAAACTTGTTTATTTTCAAGAACAGCCAGCACAAAAGTAGAGTTTAGAGACATCTTTCTTTAGGATTATACAATGTAGAAAGCAGCCAAAAGCCTAACCTGTTGCAGAACCAGTAACTTTGCTCTCATTGCTGGTTTAAAAAAAAAACCTGAAGGGTGCTAGAGGAAAGAAGTCTCACTGGTAATGAATATGTAAATAAATACACATATGATATTAATAGAGACATATGAGCATATATTATGTATCATATGGTATAATAGATGCTGCAAATAAGTTTCTTCAATGAACAATATCTGCCAATGACACCATGGGTGGGAGACTTGGGTCTTAGGAGTCCAGTTTTACTACAAAATAAGATTTCACTGTGAGAGTCATCACAATATGTTTAAAGAAAGTATGTGATCTGTTCTTCAATAACATCAGCAAGTTCCCCAAATTTTAAATGAACCCTGAAAGATTGTATTGAGTTTTGTTTTCAATTTCAGCTACTAAATCTGATTTTTATATGTACAGGATAAAATGATATATTGAAATTCCAAAGCTGTAATTTCCACCTTTTCAGAATATCTTAAACCTGGGAACATCTGGGGAAAGAGAAAAACAAGAACAAAATATGAGATACCTTTGGAATGGTGCCAAGGTAGGATTTCCAGGAGTGAACTCAAGACCTAACAAGATGTTTGTAAAAAGATCTAAGATGGGGTACAATACACTGAAGTGTCTGACCTCGAATGTTTTCTGAGCTTTGCACTGAGAAACATTGTAGAATTGAAAAATGCATTGTAGCAAGGCCATATGATAGATTTATCTTTTGCTTTTTGAGAATTCTCCACATTGATTTTCAGAGGAGCAGTACCACTTTGCAATCCTGCCAAAATTGAATGAGGGCTCCCCTTTTCCCATACCTCCAATCATCTTTGCCATTCTAAATAGGGTAAAATGGTGCCTCTAATTCATGTTGGTTTGAATTTCCCTCAATTGCTAGGTACAATGAAAAAACATTAGAGATATTTCTCAGCCATTCTTTTCTTCTTTTGAGAACTTGATGCTCAGGTCCCAGGCCTAGCCTGTTTTCCTTTGGAATAGTTCTTTGTAGTTTTGACTCTTTGTTTTGAATTCTTTATATATTCTGGATATTATTCCTCTGTCAGATATGGCTGGCAAAGATTCCCCTGCTATGGGGAATCTTTATATTCACCCAAATGTTTGTTTGACTGTGAAGAAGCATTTCAGTTTTATAAAGTTCCCCCTTATTAATTATGACCTCAATTCTTGGGCAAATGGATTCCTTCTGCAACCATATTTGTAGAGTAATGCCTATGTATCATTCTGACAATTTCAGTGTTTTAGGCTTAGGTCTTTGATTCATTTGGAGTTAGTTTTGTGCAACCATGAAATGCATCATATATATATACTTTTAGTACTTCATAAATTCTTAAAATAAGAGTAATTTATTGCAAAAAATGGTTTTCACTTATGGATTTGACATGGTAAGAAAAAGTCAGAAAGCTTAATAGGTCCTAAGAGTCTTGTACAAAACTAGTCAGCCTCTACCTTTTGCTCTGCGTTCTCTAACTCCCCTTCCTGTAAGTAACTACTCCTCATTCTAGCATTTGGTTTCAATACTTGGTTTAACATCACTGATCTAACCCTGAGTAGTACTTTGTGGAGTGCCTCCTACTTCTTCATGATACCAAGTCTTCCATGAGAGGGCACTAAAAAATAACATCTTGTTGACAGTAGGACACACCACCACAATGCATTTGGGAAATTATGTGTTTTCTGCTTTTACAGTGGATCTGTCTTTTGCTATGACTTACCCTATTTTGTGTTTATTTCAGGGCACTTTATTCAGAGAGAGCTATTTGTTTAACACTATTGATTGTGTTAGCCATGAGCAACTTATTGACAATTGACATCTAAAGTACAGGGAGTAATCAATGAACTTGTATTAGTATGGCAACAGCCATTTTGCTTTCTTGCTGATTCTCAAACCTAAAAATTATCAGTGTTGAGTATAAGTCTATGTATGACCCAATCCACAGGTTATGCAAATTTGGAACCTCCGATGTGGGAAACAAAAGAACTTCCTTCCAAAGCCAACTAAGGATAAGTTATAAAGTAAATGCTCTGGTCAAGAATCGCCAAGTGTTTTTAGGTTCATCTTATGTGTCATGTATAAGCCAGTTTCACGGATGCTCACAGGAGACAAGATGCTTGGGTAAGAAGCCAAGGATTTTTATTGCTCATGGCTACAGAACAAGCCTCATGTGTTGTCTTAGATAGGGTTTCTCTTGCTGTGAAGAGACACTATGACCATGGCAACTTTTACAAAGAAAAACATTTAATTGGGGCTGGCTTACAGTTTCAGAGGTTTAGTCCATTATCATCATGATGGGGAACATGGCAGCAGGCAGGCATAGAAGCAGGGAGTGATCTGATGAGCATATGAGATTTCAAAGCCCACCTGCACATTGATATACACATTCTGTCAAAAGACCGCACCTACTCCAACAAGGTTACATCTCCTAATACTGCCACACCCTATAGGCTGAGCATTCAATACAGATGGTTGTGAGCCACCATGTGGATGCTGGGAATTGAACTCAGGACCTCTGAAAGAGCAGTCGGTGCTCTTAACCTCTGAGCTATCTCCCCAGCCCAAGGCCGAGCATTCAAATACATGAGACTATTGGTACCATCCATACTCAAACTACCACACATACGCAAAGGTGACCTAAATCCCTACAGCCCCATATCAGTAGTTCTGAGGCTGTCTGTAATAAAGGCTGTGTGTTAGTGATTCCTGGTACTGGGTGAATAACCCTGAGCTCTGCTTAAGAAGCTGCCCAGGCCTAGCTCCAGGGTAGAAAGCCAAGTAGAATCAAGATGTGTACAGTGATACGAAAGCGACCTTCATGATATTGTTCAAGCAAATGAATAAGCCACAAAGAGTGTGAATACTTAATTTTCTTTGTAGAGATATGTGCTGAGGAATTTTTTCAGTCTTGGTTTTCATCCTATCTTTGGCTAAGGGGGAAAATGCCCTATAGAATCCACAGTTCTCTAAATATTGCACAACCATGGTGGCTCTGTCTGCTAAAGCATAACCCTTCCACAGGGGATTTTCTTAAACCTTAAAATAATATATATGCTGTTATTTTCTTCATTGTGAAGATTGTGGAGCTCAAACTGTTCATAAACGAACATGAAAAGTTGTAAGAAAGTCTTGTATTTTAATTTAGAAAGAAATAGAAGAAAGTGGCTGGCTGACAGTAGGAAGCATTTGGAGATCTGCTGTCACTATTTTACATTCTTCTGTGAGATGATCCCTGATTATATGAGCTGTAGAAATGCTGTGTGGCCATGTGCATTATTCAGTGTTCTCACCGAAAAGCTTCATCACCTCACTACCTTTAAACATAATGTTCTCTGTACGGCTGTATCATAAGGTATCAGGCAGTTATAATTCAGATTGCCTCCAACACCCCAAGCATAATTTCTGATTTGAGATCTGGTAATAAACTTCATCTTTATTTCTTACTTATTGGCTTTTTGAGACAGAGTCTCTTTGTATAAGAGCCCTGGCTATTGTGGAACTCACTTTCTAGACCTGGCTGGCCTCAAACTCACAGAGATCTGCCTGCCTCTGCGTCCTTACTTTAATGTGGTCTGAAGAATGAGCTTGGAGACTGTTGGGTCCACATTTCACTTGGATGTGATTCCTCACAATTTTATTTTGCTTGAATAGCAAATATTAAAATGAAAATTACTATTATTTATAATTTGTCAATGGGAAATACATTGTGGTTTTACTATATACTCTAAGATTTAATTATTTTGTAATTTATCTTGAAATAAAAAAGAAAGGAAGCAAGAAACCGAGACTTATGAAGCAATACTTCCCCTAAAACAAAGTGCATTATGGAGATCGCTGAGAACTCTGTATTCCACTCCAGTCCTCCCGCAGGCTCAGAGCAACCTGCCAGCCTGATCCTCCAGAACCAAACCTGTGATCTTAGTTGTGGTTTTCTGTGTGTACAGAGTGCCAGCATATACATAGTAGTAGATGTATGTGTAATGGTATTAAAATTCAGAGTAAGACATAATGTAACTATCTAATGTTCTGAATATTGGCTCTGCTTTCCTTTTAACTCCATGTGAGATCCTTTTTTACATTGATACAAAGAGTCTTGTTTGTTCCTTTTTGACATTATAGTACACAAAATATTTCTACATGTAATAGTGTAAATAAATGATATGTATACATAGATACAAATTCCTTCCAATAGATAATCTTGTAGCTATGCACAGAATTTATATATTACCAAAGTAGCTGCTTAAAAACTTCTTAAAATTCCTTTGTAGTCATACTTGCAAAAATTACTTAGAAGTATATACATAGATATATGTGTGTGCATGTGTCTGTGTGTGTTCGTGTATGTATGTGTGTAGGTGTGCCCACCATGATGTATGAGTGAAAGACAGACAACAAGAAAACTTCTGAGAATTGATTGTCCATTTCCATCACATAGGTTCTGGGGATCAAACTCAGGTCAATATGCTTGATAACAAGCATGGTTACCTGCTGAGCCCCAGCTCACCAGCCATACTGAGGAATGTAGCTATTAAAAAGGATGAAAATCACATAGAACTTTAAAAATGCATTTATTTTTATACATACATATGTATGTTTACATATATAACTGAGTGTATGTACCTTTGTTTTTCTCTTTGTCTTTTTCTATACTTGTATAACACATACATATTTGAAATTATAACTGTATGTGTAACACCTCTTTGCATATTTGTATGAAACCCAATACAATATTGTAGAAATTAATCTAAATCTAAAAAGGATGAAAGCAATCTTAGCAACTACATGACTTTCAGAATGTAACATAATTTCATCACAGGGCTTATATTCTGCTTCTGGTGGTAAGAACCCCTGGTTTTTTTCTCCCAACACTGTATGCATCAGATACAGACTAAGATGTTGGTGTAAAGGCCCATCAACAGAGATGCATCATCTTCTAAATTTGCACATTTTATGTATCTTCATCTCCTTGTTTTTGATATACTCCAATAATTAGGGGAAAAAATCTCAAGTTTCATGTTTGACAAATATTAATGTGGCTGCTGATCAGAAACAGGTGAATTGAGTGTGGGTCTGTATGGCACGTGGGTGCCTGTAAGTGTGAGCATGTAGGGACACCTGCCACTTATAACGAAAGCTGATGGAAGGTCAGCATTCGCTGTGACCATATTTACAGTGTTTGATTATGTCAAACAGACACTGAAGACTGTTTCTTTCCCTACCTTCTCTGTAACGTGCTTTGAATGTTCTAGAAACCAATGAAATATCTGCAGTCCTATGCGTAAACTCTAGCGACATCACTAAACCTGTCATTGTCACTTTTTCTTGTCAATCTCTCTGAGTGTCTTCCCGATAGTCTGTCGATAGTTCTATGAAACTGTTACTACTAGTATAATACATTTTAGTATAGATTTGGGAATTAAATCATGTATTTTATTTGACAGGCTTGAATGCTAATGGCTAACAAGTGCCAGTCCGTTATACTCTCTATATCTCTATAACAGTAGACAAAGGCCAGCGAGACAGGCCAGTGCATTAAGGGAACTGATGCCAGGCCTGTTGACTAAAGTTCAATCTGTGAAAACTTGTGGTGGGAGGAGAAAACTGCTCCCAACACGTTGCCTCTAATGCACATGGAGAGGGACACACACACACACACACACACACCATGAATAAATTCTTGTAAAATTAAAAACAAACTAGAATAAAGTAGACAAAAATAGGACATAAAAATGGTTCGTAGCTTAGTTTAAAATAAAAGATCATGACAGTTTCCTGACTAAACAGAAAGAAAATATCTATAGGAAAAGATACGTGGCATAGTTATTAATGCATCTGATTCTATCGTAATTGAGAGGGACACAGGCATACTGAAGGCAGGAGCCAAAATGTCTAGTGTGAGTTTCATGGTAAATGAGCGGTGAGTGATTTTCTGACTACCCTCCTGCCACTGGGAAGCCACTGATGGACGTCTCCTTCATCTTCCACTGCACATTAGAGTGGCCACTGTCAGATTCTCCAAGGAAAGAACAAATTGCCTTCTGCTTATATCCCCATCAATCAGACAGAGTAATAGGCTATTTCCTCAAAGCCTAGAAATGTGTCCAGCTCAATCGAAGCCCCAGTAGTTGGAAAGTCTCCAAAGTCAGAAGGAAGGAGGTAGAATTCAAAGATCAGAGTTTATAAAAAATAATGTGTCCATTTGAACATTTTAATTATGTTCTCTCTTTCTGACTCCTGGCAAAAACTTAGTTCTTTGACAGAACAGCGAGGAACCCATCAGAATGCAGATTAAAACATCTTGATTTTATTCCATTTCTCTAACAGCTGTATAATATCCCAAATGTTCCTCTCTGATTCCCTCTATCAGACTCATATATAAAATAATAATAAAATAAAACCCTTTAGTATACCACCAAAGGTTTCTACCCTACTCATGCCCATCTATGCATATCAGTGTCATTTCAGTGCTTGCCACTTTCCATTCTTGGGTCGGGTCCTATAAATGCTCTAGAATTCTGTGTATTTGGACATTTATTTGAAAAAAATCCAAAAGCCATTTATTCTGAGTTGAATTAATGTAACCATACCCTCTGTCTGTTTTTAACTCCTGGACATTCTTTGAAAACTAACATGGGTTTCATGCTTCATGGATTCACCCCAAATCCCTGCACTGGACAGGCTAGCCACTTGTTTTATGCATCCTGGGCTCACCTCCATACTCATACAATAGCATGCACTACATTGTGTTCATTTTCATGCCTAGCATATGATCTAATAAACTTTTGATGAGCTAATGCTGAATTAACTAATAAATAAACAAAACTGAGTTAACTGGAAGTAAAACATGAAAGTGAGGCTAAATTTGACTTATATAAGTTAATCTGCCCTTTGGTCTTAGCAAACAGCTAGTTAAATGCAAACAATTGAAAAAATACTTTTTCTCTATTATTTCTTAAGAACTTTCTAAACTTAAACTACAAATTGGGTTACCTGGTGAATAGAAGCTTGGCTGTGACAGAGATAAAGATATTGGTGATGAAAGGGACTTAGGAATGATTTAAAAATATGAAAATTTAAAAGTAAGATAGCATGCAACCCCACACTAAGCAAATTTCAAAGGTGAAGGTGATGATGGTCTGCTCACCCAAATTTTTCATCATTGAAAGTGAAAACTTCACTCTTCAGAATTAGTGATCTTGAATCCCAATTCCCAAGTTAAGGCATACAATTTGCAAATGGAAAAAAAATCCAAAGTAAGTATTTTAAGGGAGTATGTATGGGATATTTAGCAAATAATTGTGATTTCAATTCAGATCCTTCTTATGTAAAAACAAGAGTATCTTAATCATTAATAATAATTAGGAGTTCAAAAGAGACAATCATGTATTAATTTACTATCAATTGTAAGTTATCTTTTCTTATTTTCTGTGCTTCCAATAGCCCCAAAGCTGCCCCAGTTCAATAACTGATCTTCCATAGAAATTGCTATGGTAGACTTGACATTTTGTCTTATCTCATCGTGGATCTCTGTTTTACAACTATAAGTAGTGATTAAAAAATAAAATTATAACATGTTCAGTTCAGAGACGCTGCTTGAATTTTATTTGTTATTCTAGGATCAAGTGACAAATAATACCTCATTCTACAACTTAGAAAGTTTGGTCCCTGGGTGTGATAGACGTCTTGGCTTTTCTCAGAGGAGCATAAAGAGAGAGCACAGAAGAAACCAGGCTGACTAGTGTCAGGTCCTCTCCACTTGCTTTTCCTGTAAGGATTCTTAACTGGGCTCATTCTAAATTACTACAGTAATTTACTGCAGGGTTCAGTAGACAAGCATTCTGTTTGTGGATTTGCTTGATTCCATATAATTTTGGTTTGATAATGGCGTGATTTGCATTAGAGGCTTCATCGAGATTGGTTGGGTCCACTGAGGCCTCACACAGATACTTTTTCTAAATCTATAGTCTCTCATAATGATTTCATTCCATGACAGAATCTCCTTTGTGGTTTTCATGTCAATCTTCCTGATTATTCTGGAGGTTAACAACCTCTTCTTATGATCAGTGAATACCTGGATATAAATTCTGATTTTTGGAGACGTTTTTGTTTGATTTAATATTTGCCTCTTAATAATGTCACCATTTCTAAAGGCTTCGAGGATAAGATTTTGTGGCAGAATTTCTTAGTGTAATAGTCTTTCTGTATGTGTGAGAGGGTAATCTATTTTCCTCTCTGGAATGTTATTAATGTCTCAAAATTATGGGTCTGGCTTCTTCCCTAAAATATGAGGAACTTTTATTAATTGCCTGAAGTTTCTGTGATCCATGTCTGTGTTCAATTTAAGAAATTTTCAGCTACTGTTAATCAGATATTGCTCCCTGCATTCTTATTGTTTAAAAACATTTATTGTGGGTATGATGATTCTGCTTGCATGTGTATCTATGCTCAACCTTCATGCTCAGTGTCCATCGAGGGCAGAAGAGAGCATCATACTCCTGTAGCTGGTGTTACAGACAGTTGTGAACCTCCATGAGGGTATTGAAATTGAACCCTGCTCCCGTGCAAGAGCAACAAATGCTCTTAACCTCAGAGACATTTGTCAGATTTTTTTCTATGACATCATAGTGTAGCTGATGTTTTCCTGGCCCCACCCAGCTCCTAGGGCTCCACTGAGACCCAAATAAACACACAGAGGCTTATAATAATTAAAACTGTTTGCCATTAGCTCAGGCTTTCTACTGACTAGCTCTTACACTTAAACTCACCCCATTTCTGTCAATCTATATATCACCATGTATTCTGTGGCTTTACCTGTGTGCCATTACATGCTGCTCCCTGGACGGCAGGCTGGTGTTTTCTGACTCAGCCTCCCTCTTCCCAGATTTCTCTTCCTCTGCTTGCCCCACCTATACTTCCTGCCTGGCTACTGGCCAATCAGGGTTTTGTTAATTAAACCAGTGTACAAAAGCATTATCCCACAGTATCATAGTTTTGAGAAAAGCTTTTTTCATCTTCTCTTGCTCACAGGCCTGTGAGCCTGGTGGCAGGCTTTCTTTGTTTTCTCCATTCCCTTCCTTATGCTCTTGTTGGCAAAGTGAAATGCATTCCACTATGTGACCATAGACAAAGTTGTAATAAGTTCTACTAAGGCATAATAGACGAATTTATATATATATATATATATATATATATATATATATATATATATAGTTAAGCTGTACAGTGTGATGAGTTCGCATATGGATTTGACACATAGAGTGTGTAACAATTACCATATTCAAGCAAATTAACACATGTATTACTTCATATTTACTTGCTATATTCATATATGCATCCGTGTGTATGTGTGTGCCTGTGCGTGTTTGAGTTTTGCACATAACACTTGAATCTATTCTTTTTGTCAAATTTTAAGTATGTCATACAGTATGATTAAGCCAAGCACAATGATGCATTTCTATAATCCTAGCAGTTAGCAGGTAAAGGCACAGGGATCAGTAGTTCAAGACCAGCCTCGGTTATATAGCAAATTCAAGGCTACCTTGGCCATCTTAAAAACAAAACACCTAGTAGCAGGAAAGTGCACTGAAATGAACAACATTCTCCATTCTGGATATGAGATTTTTAGAGATTATTCATTTTATGATTGAAAGTTTATACCCTTGGCTAATTTCTTCTATTCCCTAACCCCAGATCCTGGCTGTGGCATTTATTTTGTATTATTATGAACTCCTATTTTAGAATATATGGGTACACCAAACCATACAGTATTGTTTGTCCCTTTGTGTCTGGATTATTTCAGTTAGCAAGTATCCTATTGGTCCACCCATATTGTTAGAAACAGAATCATTCCCTTTTTGAATTAAATATAATAACCAATGAAAACGCACCATTTCCTTTATGAATTCGTCTACTGATGAAACATTTAGGTTGCATCTCTGTCTTGGTGACTGTGACGGATTCTACAATGAACATGTAACTACAGATGTCACTTAGGGATATTTATGTTACTTTGCTCAGCCCTGGCAGGGTGCTGTCGACGCTAAAGCCAAATCCAGTTGTATAAACTGTGATGAATGAAACAGTTTTCAAAAGCCTAGAGAGAGACTCAGAGGCCCCCTTTAACACACAATCTTGCTTATTTATTAATCTGTCCTAAATATTGCCAGTGAATAAACTATCTAGCAAATCTTAGGCCCAGACTAATACTTTTGAAGTATCAATTGAAAGTAGAATATATTACTTATTTTTAAGATTGATTTCTATTTCAATAAAAAACTAAACATTTTTACTTTGTATACATTCCCATTACATTTATTTTAAAACAATTTTAAATTCTGTTTTTATGATTTATAACCATGCTAGTATGTTCTTATTGCAAACGTTTGACCACATATCTCCAGCAAACATACAAAGTGTTCTGTCAATGACAGTAGATATATTTTTGTGGTCAATGCTTGTATGCTCTCTAAGATAGCTACTGTATATCATCCTTCCTTTTCTTCTCAAAACCACCCTGTGATTCTTATTTCTTCACTTATTTCACTCATAAATATGAGCAAAAAATAGAAGTGCCTCTCTCCTTTCTGTCTCTTACTTTGCTTATCCAATCTAAGAATATAAGTTATACATTTGAAAAACTAATAATGAAGACCTTGTTTGTGTCAGCCTAACATCAGCTCTTTATAATCTCTTTGCATGCCATGCCTTCCTGCTTTTTCAAAGTCTATGTGATCTGGCCACTCTTGAGTTACGATTCTTCCTCCTATTGTGTACCTCTCCCACCAGGATACATTTTCATGCCAAAATCTTGCATACAAAAAAAGTAGTCTCCAGGGGCTCTCATTTTCCCTACAATTCTTTTCACCCAAACTGCAGGAATAAACTGTGCATCGGTGCAGGTCCCCCTTCTTTTCCCTGCTTCCACCCTCTTTGCCTGCATACTTTCTTCAATCAGGCTTGGTTCTCAGCTCGGCATTAGAGAGAACTATTAAGGTCACTATTAGCAAGGCCCCAGTGAGGATGGAATTGGACATTGAATTCCTCCCAGTAGCCATGAGAATCGGAGCTTCTCCAACCAAGGACTTCCATCATGCCCCGGAATCAGTGTTATTTCTCTACTCCATTTTCCACTCACTCTTTAGATGTCACTGTCTATGAACTCAGACTTTTGTTTCCTTTTATCTAGTGGCATGGTGACATAGACTTAGTCACAAGACTCACTCTCAAGACTGCCAGTACATAATACTGACTGTTAGTGTCCACCCCTGCCCTTAATTCTGAATTTTTCCAGAGTTGCAGACCTGTGTCTACTGTACAGAAGTTCCCATGTCTGCCCAGTGTGGAAAGCTAACATTCAAACCTAACTTTTATCTTTAAACTATAAAACAGATCCTCCAGTCTTCTTCATCTATATAAAGAGCTAGTGGCTATTTAATCTTTTAACTGGAGACCCCCATAGTCTGGAAGCAATTGCCTATATTTACAAAGCCTTCATCTGTTCATTTTTTAATGTATGTTCTATATAATTTTTAATCACCTTTAGCAATGCTGTTGTGAATCCAAACTCCTAGTCGCCTCACCTGGTTGAAATCCTCCCCTTATCCTTACCCCTTAACAGTGGCTCAGACTTCACCCAGAGTTACCTCAAGACAACTTGTTGACTAATGAGATTCAATTCTCCCGGGGCGGGGGGGTAAATTTCAAATCTACTCTGACCTGCGTGAGCAGATGTGACCATTCCCACTTCACTCTCCCAACCCATTCTGAGCCTCCTGATTCATTGCCCATTACTCCCTGGTGAATCTTCTCGTCTTTATGTCCCACTTGAAGCTTAGCATAACCTTGAAACCTTTGAACTTGCTTTTCTCTATGGATCTTTGCTGACATATTAAACTGGCTGTTTTTAATCTTATCTTTACCTATAACAATATCTAATTCATGCATTTTCCTCACAGGGCTCCTGCCTATTTAATACTATATAAACTATTATAATTTGATAGTATTGTAATTATTTACTGTCTATCTTTCCATTAGTAATTATATCTTGTGTGTTGGAGACTGACGACTTGTTTTGAAGTCACCTTAGAGTATTATGAAATTATCGTGGGCTCATGATGGCATTGAATAAATACTAATCACATCATCAAAGGACTGTGTACAATACTCTGTCATACAGTTTATATTGCAAAGAACATTGTAGTGCCTCATATTTTCCTTATAAATTGTCATTAAGTTGCTGTGCTAGGGTTGGAAATTAGGCATCTCTTTCTAAGCTCTCCCACTTCCAGGCTGTTGTAAGGCTCACACACATGAGAATGACTGGCATTCTTTGAACATATACATTGCCAATGCTGTGTCTTACATACCTAGTTTCAATCACTATGCAAATGACAATTGATTGTATCAAGTACTCTTTGTTTTCACATAAGAGAAACAGTAATGAAAATTGAGTAAAGCAAACTTATCTTGAACGGACCCACTGAACCTTAGATCTATTTAACTCTCAAGCTCGAGCTATTTACATTAACTCCCGTTTCAGTCCATATCTCTCACTTGACTTATATACATTAATAACTACATAAATTAAGTCTACTTGTGAAATTTTTACTTTATGTGGTTCCTCTTTAATATTCATGCACATTTTCCTTAAGTTTAATTAGCCTGAATCTGACATGAACTTTAGATGATTTATTATAAAATTAATTTAATTTTAACAATCTGCATTTAACAATCTAATTTTCTATAAATGTTCGTTATAGTCTGATATCTTCTCTGAAGAACATTGGTTATGGCACCTGTGACTCATATTATAGATACTATGGCTGTAACAGTTCGTTGTACTTTTTCTATGAGGAGATAATTTATGTAGCTGATTCATGTAACTTCCAGGAAGTGGAAGTGCATAAGCTAGACTTAAAGATATCTCTTAGAACACATTATTTTACTGTGGGGTCAAATGGTATTTTCATTGCAGAACAGTCTGGATTGTATGCTCTGGTGAGCAGTGATTCTCCACTACTACAGCTGTGGCTTAGATAGGAAATTCTACCTATGGGCTTGTGTATGGAAGGCTTGCTTTGCATTACAAAGTACATTGGTAGAGTTTTGAAGAAAATTAAATCATGAAGAACTCTCACTTAATCAATGAATGAACCCACTCACAGATTCATAATTGAATGGACTATCACAAGGCAATGAGAACCAAAGAAAGTGGTTCCTAAGAAGCAGTAACAAGGTGCTTGTGTCCTGCCTTGAAGGGTGGGTGTATCTCATCTCTCATCTGTTCCTCTCTCTTTCTATTAGATAACTATATACCAGACAGTGAATATCTTTCTTCATCAGTGACCTTCATCCATGATGCCCATGCCTTGTCCCTTGACATAGTTCTAATACCATTTGACCAGGTTGCCCACATAACAAAAGCTCAGAAACTGTGAGAAAAAACAAGTCTTACTACAGCTGATTTTTTAAATCAGATATTTTGTCATAGTAATAAAACCAACTAACAGAAGTATATATTGTGCCAATATGTACAACTGTGAAATGACTGTGGTATAATCTTTTGTTGTCCTTCTCTTGTATCCAAGTTCCAGTTGTAATCTCTGGAGAGTTAGATAGTGGTAAGATTTACGAAAGGTCTTGAAGATGTTGCTTTTCCATGGTACTCGATTAAAACCAACATTATAAGATTAATAGTTCATGTTTCAATCTTCATGCCCCAGCACTAAATGGCTGTAAATTGATAACTAATAACAACAACAAAAATCTTAAGTGCTGTGACTACATCCTTTCTATTTTTTTCTCTTACTACATAAACATACTATCTAATGTTTTAAATACACAGAACTTATATCCAGGCTCCCAAGCACTGTATGCAGAGTGTTGATGTGGGGAGGGAGGGACTGTTAATGGTTCTCAGAATAGAGTACTTTTCTTTGCATAGTAATAATTATAGTGATATTTTCACTGACACCTAAAGTACAGTTATTAATATATCTATCTGCCTATCTTGCTCTCTTTCCAATTACAGAAGGAGCTCTTATTAGAATGTCTATGGTTTTTATTGCTGTGAAAAGACACCATGGCCATGGCAACACTTAAAAAGAAAATATTTAATTGAGGTGGCTCACTTACAGTGTCAGAGGTTTAGTCCATTATCATCATGGTGGGGGGCATGGCACCATGCAGGCAGACATGGTCCTGGAGTAGTATCTGAGAGTCCTTACATCTTCATAGGGAGGCAACAGGAAGTTGACTTAGATACTGGGTGATATCCTGAGCAGAGGAAATCTCAAAGCCTGCCCCCATGATGACACACTTCCTCCAACAAGGCCATAACCACTCTGACAAAGCCACACCTCTTAATAGTGGCACTCCCTATGAGATTATGGGGGTCAATTAATTTCAAACTTCCACATAGAGAAAATATAAATTATCAGCAAGAAATGTTATTTCTCTTTAGATTGTTAGTTCCAAAGTTCATGAATTATAGAACTCTCCAAAACTTCAGTGCTAAAAAATATTATATAATATTTGTAAATAATTTTGTGAGTTTTAGAATAATCTTAATAGAAGATGTTCAATACTTGATAATGAATGAATGGATGCATAGTTGGATTTCAAGCATTTAAAATCCATATGGGTTTTTAAATTAAAGTTTCACATGGCTAGAAAATGCCAGATACCACTTGCTATTTATTATGCATCTATTATGAAAAATCAGAACAAATTAGAGCATTTTATATATGTATATTAGAAATTGACAATATATATATATTGTCAGTTGCCAATATAAATTGTCAATGTGTGCATTTGAGTGTACAGAGAAATAGCTGTATTATCTTAGGATCTTACAGCATCTTTGTTCTCTAAGAAGAAAAGATCTGGCTAGAACTGGGTGAAAATGTTAATGTTATCTTAGACAATGGAAGAATGTCACCATCCCTTTCTGATCTGTGAATGTGCTTCATGGCAAGGCACTGGGCATTGTATACTTTATCTTAATGTCAACTTAAAGGTCACTCAGGTGAATTGAAATTGCATGTATGTGTTGACCTGGCCAATCCAAAGTACAATAGAACATATGTCTATACCAATGAAGAACTCTTAAATGAGGAAATGGGAAAAAAGCCTTTATAAAGGGCAAGTTCATGGCAGGTAGATTGAGGTCTGTTAGTTCAATTTACTTGCTAATACTATGTTCACTCACAAGCACTTGGTATCCAAGGGAAACAGAGCCAGAATATAGTAATAGGTACTGTGGGCTGCTCTGATTCATAGTTTTTGCAGCCACTGTGAAATGGCAGAACTGGCATTACTTTTGAAAATGAAGACAGTCTGAGTTTGCACTATTTTATGCTGCTTGCTTACTTTCATGTATTTGAGATTACCATTATCACAAACTGCTGCTATTAATCGTGGTAAAGTTGTGAGAACTAATTCAATATGGAAGATGTGATAGTTAATCTTCATTGCTAACGAATAGCTTTGAAATCACCTAGGAGTCACACCTCTGAATCCACGTGAAGATGTTTCTAGAGATACTCAACTAGGGAGAGGAGACCAACTCTAAACTTGGGCACAACCATCTTATGGGCTGGTATCCTAAACTGAGTAGAAGAGGAAAAGTGATAAAACCACCTGAGTATCAGAATTATCTCTTTGTTTCCTGACTATGGGTACATGACTGCCTACCTGTTGAACATGTGTCCCCTGACACAATGAGCTGTAGTCTTTCAAACTGTCAATCAAAATAATGGTTTCATTTGTTAAATTGCTTTTGTCAGGTATTCAATCATAACAACAAAGAAATTAACATATGTAGAAAGCATATACCAAGATTTGAACTAATATGTGAACTCTCTCGGGTATGAAAGTGTGTATATGTGTGTGTGTGTGTGTGTGTGTATGTGTGTGCGCGCGCTCATGTATGTATTTGTCTCTGTATTGAACTAAACTATGACTTTCAGCATGCGCAACTGAACACATAATTCTTGTATGTAAATATAAAAATTGTCACCCATTAAATGAAAGAATAATTAGCATGCCATATTAGTTGTTTTTGTCTGTAACAAACAGTAAAATATAAACCAGTGTTTGTGCAGTTCTGTAACATCTGTTTGGGAGGTCTTTATCTGGAGACAAGATAAAGTTAACGGCAGGAAACTAAATGGCACTTAATCTTCTTTTACAGCAAATGTGTGTGTGTGTGTGTACACTTATGTACATCATACATCCATTTGCACAGACATACAGCTATACGTGTGTGAGTGTGCATCTATTGGACTTTACATGGTGTATTTCACTTCTACATTCAACAATGCTTTCTCCCTGGAGTGTGTGGCCCTTCTTTTACAGCAAATGTGTGTGTGTGTGTGTGTACACTTATGTACATCATACATCCATTTGCACAGACATACAGCTATACGTGTGTGAGTGTGCATCTATTGGACTTTACATGGTGTATTTCACTTCTACATTCAACAATGCTTTCTCCCTGGAGTGTGTGGCCCTTAGTGTATTTTCTCTCAAAGATTGTAAGCTTTCAAACATCAATTCTCAGGTAAGAGCTGTCTCCTAAATCTTTATGCTTTTGACTATAAAACGCAAATGCTTTAGAAGCAATGGGGAGAAAATGCACATCTCAATTACTGCCAAAGGAGAGAGGAAAGGGCTTAGCAGCAGGAAGACAACAGTTATCTTGATGAATTAAACAGCCACCCATGGATCCAGTCCAACTTGGATACACAATCCTTCAATTTAAAATTTCTCTGGGCAAGCTGTGAAATTATACAGACATCTACTTCATTATCTTGGTTAAAAAAGTTTTAATGAGTATTATATAATGTATATAGATAATTTTGTGAACTTTAGAAGACAATGCATTATGAATTATTACTTACTTATTTACCTTTTCTCAACATGCAAATCCTAACATTTATTTTGGGTGTGTTTGTGTTCATTCTGAAGGACATGTGCACATGTGTGTGCTTGTGGTAGAGTCCAGAGGAAAATCTTGAGTGTTATTTTGAAACAAAGTCACTGTAGATGTAATGGTCTTATTAAATAAGAAACACAGAGCCAATTGAAGAGTTAAAAGCCCAAGAGGTCAGAGCAGTAGCTAAGAGCTGAGACTTAAAACCGCCTTCTTACCCTTCACTGCCTCTGTCGTCCTTCCCCTCAGAAAGAGACCTACTTCCTGTGTGTCTGTCATTTTATTGATTTTCTGTTCTGCCTTCTCATTGGTTATAAACCCAACCACATGACCTCCTCGTCACTACCTGTCTATACAGACCTCCAGGTCTTCTATGGTTGGTATTGAGATTAAAGGCGTGTGTCTCCACGCTGGCTGTATCCTTGAACCCACAGAGATCTGCCTGTCATGTGATCAGGATTAAGGGTGTGTGCTACCACTGCCAGACTTCTGCTATGGTTTGCTATTAGCTCTGACCCCCAGGTAACTTTATTTATTAACATACAAATAAAATCACATTTCAGCACAAATTAAATGTCACCCTATGTCACTCACTGAATCTAATTTCCCCTATTCTGCTAAACCAGTCAGTCAGCTCTGAGGTTCCTCCTGCCTTCGCCACTCTCCAACCAGTGCTGGGGTTACCTGTGCATACTATCATGTTTGTTTTATTTGGATGCTGGTGAAACTAAAGTCCTCTTGCCTGTTCTTCAAGCTCTTAAGAGACTAAAGCATCTCCCCAAATACAATAATCCCAACTTAGGGAAAAAGCTACTTTTTTATACTCTTTTTTTTTTCTTTTCCTTGATAGTCTCATTCTAATATGTAATGAATTTCAATCATCTACCCCAATATCTTCTCCTACTTCTTCCTTCTTCCGCTGAAACTTTTTCCTAAAAAGTCATGCTCCTGTTTTATATTGTTTGTAAATGATGCACTGAATTAATTAGTACTGCTTGCATGAGTAGGAGGTTTTATTGAATTTTATTTTTCCTGGAACATAGGAACCTTACCAGTGGCGACACCAGTGAAGGAAGTGACACCCCTTCACCAGTCTCCAGTAACTGTCAACAGCCATTCAGGAAGCACGGAGACCTCACGGACCTTTCCCCATTACACGATGGAATATTGATGCACCAATCATTTTCCAGTTTTGTGTGGATAACCATGGCAATCACCATATCGAAGTCCAGAAGTTATTTGAAGTTATTTTTTTTGTAACACACATCCCCACATCCCATACTATGGCTTTTTCATGTTTTTTTTTTTTATTTTTTATTTTTGGTGACACATCCTCTTGATTAACCATGGGGGGAGGTTATATTGGTGACTCATTCAGACCTGAGCACTCTACCGTCCACTAATCTTCAAAGTTCAAACAGCTATGTGTCTGTGAAATAACTACCAACCACTGAAATAAGTTTCCCTGATGAGGTTTGAATACAGCATTGATCTGAATATATATATATATATATATATATATGCATATGTATATATATATGTATATATATGTATATATGCATATATATATATATTTAGAAGGTGGTTTTGTAATACAACCATTTAGCAAATTTATAATATTGGAGTGCACAATAGGGCCTATGATCTCCTTATCTACCAGTTCTTGATGAGGCTTATAGTACCAGACATGCATTCTCTTTTGTGGACTGGACCTCAAATCCAAACATAGAATTGTTGTTGGTACCCCTGACATTCATGCCACTATTATACCAATAGGAATGCCTTTCCATGACGCTCATTATTATAGATTATAATGTTCAGAGAGTCCTAACTTTTAAAGAGATAAACAATATCTATCATTTAGATAACTCAACAAAAGCATTCCACTAGAGAAAATTATTGAAAATTATACAATACTGTAGTAGAGTCTGTAGAATACTTGATTTGTACTGAGTTCAGTACCTATGACCTATTTTAAGTTTTCTAGATTTGGTAGAATGGGCTTTGAGTCCCAGCACTGTGGAGGCAGAAAAAGGAAGATCCCTGTGTCTTACTGGACAGTCAGCCTAGTCCACTTGTGAATTTCCTGGCCAGTAATACCATCAGGTAAACGGTGTCAGAAAAACAACACTCAAGGTGGTCCTCTGGTTTCCACATGCTCTCACCATGTACAAATGAACAAGCATACATGTACACACACACACACACACACACACACACACACACACACACACACCCTATCTATGTGCATTCACAGACACACAGATACATACAGTGGTACAGAAAATTCATCTCCAGACTTTCAAAGAGTAAACAGCAAATATGTCAACATTCTCTCAAGGGATTCCCATAAACTTTGAAGTGTAAGAGTCAACAACGGCATTTGAGCAGCATTCCCTTGACTCCTAGCAGGAAGTGTCCTACAGAAACTATTGTTGGTCTTAAAATACTGTTGTATAAATCATGGTAGAGGTTGATGCTTTGAAGGCAGTAGACCGCCTCCAAACTTCAGGGAGACTTGTATTTAAAAGGCATATAAAAATGTTTAACCACAGGAGGGCGTTCATCATAGGAGGTACCAGCACAATGGGAAAGCTCTAAGGAACAGCTGTGAGAGCAGCAGACTCACCCCTCAGCTGCCCTCCCTGTGAAGTATGCTCATGGGCTCGAGTGCCAGAGATGCAGCCAGGAAAATAGAACGTCTGTCTCTTTGAAGATCCCTGCCTAGAACTAGGCAAATAGGGTAGGGAATTAACATTTGTCATGGCTCCCGTCTTCTCTTGAAGACTTGCTATTCCTGGCAGGTGCAAGCTGGCCATCTTTCTTCCATTTAGACTGTGTTCCTTGCTGAAGGCTCCACTTGCAGCTGGTAAAGTTGTGAAAACAGATCCATCTTCATTTTTGTCTGAAGTCACTTACAGGGGGGAGGAACTATGCCTCAATGGACAAGGTGAAAAGAGAATTACTTTCCCACCACCCAGGTACCCGCTCAGAGAGCAGCGGGATCTCTCCAGGAGTGAAGAAAACTAATTAAACCTGCCTCTTGTGCAGAGCCACAGAAATTCTTCACAGAGGGAGAGGGATTTGCTGAAGGCTGTCCAGCACTGCCTGTGAGCACTGACCTTATCTACAGGAGTCCTCTGTCGGAGGCTGCTTTCCCAGACGGTGGAGACATTCCAAACTTCCACACAGCCACAATACCAGTGGCAAAAAGGCAAAGTGCAGAGCAGACAGATCTTTAACCAGAGAAAGAGAACACCAAATATCAGAAGCACTTTCTGAAATCATCGTTCACCCTGGAGGTTGGCAAGGCTGCTCCCATGCTCTTTCCTACACCCCGTCAAATAGGATTAAGGTCAAATGTTAAACATTCTCAGAACCACACTCAGATCCTGCGATTAATTAAGTAGGCTGTCTGAACAAAACAGGAGGCTATTTCTAAACAGGGGAAGGACCTAGAACTCTAGGCTGAAAAATTGAACCACATGCATCAGGGCCTCTTAGGGAGACGCTGCCCATATCAAGGATCTAGGGATCATATGGAAAGGAGTATGTCGAGTGAGTTACTGTGCGTGTGTAGTTATAATTTATTATAGATAAAATGAAATAAAAAGTTGGAGAAATTAATCAAAATTGCAAAAGAAGAAAAATCAGAACAGTTGTTTGAACCAGTTAGAGGAATAAGGGACATTCACTAAACATGATTACAAAATTTTATTTCTTTGCAGAGATTGCTCTATGAGATCAAAGCAATTTTCCAAACTATGGCAACAGTGCAGGTAGATTTGTATCCAACTGCATAAAATTTTACTTCAAAACTCAAAAGACATTATTAAAAATGCTGAATTGTATTTATTAGAATGAGGTATTCAGGATCATGTGTCAATAGATACTCTATTATTACATGCTCTTACCTCAAAGTATAATAAAATGTGCTCAGTAAATTGGAAGATGGGAGTTAGGAAGAAGAAATATGATAAAAATATTTCTGGGACAATCTAGGTGATATAACAGATATTCAGTATGATTTTTTAAACATTATTTTTTATAATTATATATTATTTATATAATTATACAATTCTATTATATAATTATATCATACGTAATTGTATCATGTAATTTTATATATAATTATACGATTACTTTATAATCATATAATTATTTTTTGTAATTATGAGAAAGTTAAAGTGGAAACACTATTTTGTTTTGATGGAACACTTGGCACACACACACACATTGACACAACACATCAGGAATGGAAATATGTGATAATAATTTAGAAAGTAAACTTTACTAATCAGTCTCTATACACTTATCAAAGCCAACAGCCCAATTAATATAGTTTTAAAAGATTTTCAAAATAAATAAAAGCCAGTTTCTTACTCATTCAAGAAACACCATGAAACACCACAGTCCATGTGTCCTAAATAACAGACATTTACTCATCATAGATCAGGGAGTCCTAGGTCAGTGTTCCACACAGTGTTTCCTCCTACAGAAGAGATAGTGAGAGAAAAGTTTTTCTATCACTTTAAAGGACTCTAATCCATGGAGGGGGCTACCCCTCCAGAAGTCATCTAAACATGAATCAGATTTTTGTTGGTTTCAATTTATTTTCTCATTAAAATCATATTTTATGCTTATTTTAGGTCTGGTGATCTTTGACTGGATGTCAGACATAGTACTTGATATTGAAATATATATATATATTATATATATATATATGTATGTACACACACACACACACACATATATATATATATATATATATATATATATATATATATATTTGATGTTTGTTTAGGGATGTAACTAACATGTTTGTAGAAACATATTTGGTCCATCTGTATTTTGAATATGAACTTTAGTAGACAAGATCAGAACCCACTTTGGGTTAAAGTTAATTATTTCCTATTGCTAAGATAAAATCTCTTTTCCTGCTCTGTACATTGTCACAGGATCAAGAAGTGCCGCATTATGGACAGTGGGGAAAACACATTCCTGGTCCTAGGAGAACTTTCAACATTATCACTAACTTGGGCGCTCTTTTGCCTTGGTTCTGGGTCATTTCCTCAAGCGCATGCTCTCATCACACTCAAATGAATGCTTGGGAGAACTGTCTCTGTCTCTGTCTCTGTCTCTGTCTCTGTCTCTGTCTCTGTCTCTGTCCCTGTCTCTGTCTCTGTCTCTGTCCCTGTCTCTTCCCACCCCACCTGCCTTTCCCCTGTGTGTCTATGACAGTCTCTCTCTCACTGCCTCTAGCTCCTCCCCCATCTGACTTGTGTCTTCCAGCCTCTCTTCATCCACCCTTCTCAGGAATTTTATGTTCTACAATACTTTCTTTCCAACCAGAGACAAAACCTCTTAATGGGGTGAACTAGTGACTCCCAAGAGCCCAGGCCACCAGCTTCCTATCTCACAGCCATGCTTGACCTGATGCTAAGTGCTTTATTACTCTTAATTTTCTCCTCATTTGTAGATTTGAGGAATAAACAATCCAAACATTTTTAAAACTTCCTTTTCATTCAGATGTCCCAAGTTAGTTTCTCTTTTGCTTATGCATACCTGGTAGTGCCTTAAAGAATGTTCTACTGAGATCAATTTCTGTTTGTTTATTTAAGTTTGTGCAACAATGCTGAACACTTGACGTCATAGGCAATTAATTTCCCTGAAAGCAGTGTTTTCCCACAGCTACCAATATCTTACTTTTTAAAAAAAATGGTCATTTCAAAGGACATAAACATATTCCCTTTCTTTTATCTCTTGTTGTACAAAATTACTCCCAAATTTTGTGAGGTATAAAATCAGTGATTTAATTTTCTCACAATTCCATGATTCATAAATTTTGACTGATCTTATCTGAATGACTTGTCTGCTGCTTCCCATGAATTAGGTCTAAAGTCATGAGGTTGTTTCCCAGTAGAAGAATAAAATTTCCAAGTCTAAAATAGCAATATATTTTGGTTTTGAACCTTTGATGGAAAACCATTTAGCATTTGGAGAAATGTCTTCCACAGTCTTTCAGATCCCCCAATTTCATATTTCACTAAAGATATTTTAGATTTTGATTAAGAATGGTCACCATGTATAAGCAGCAATTTATTTTTAACGTAGCAATAGATAAGCAAATGAATTGAATACATTTATGTACTTTGAAATCACCTTTTATTTTTAAAATACTAAGGCACTATCAGTTGATTATGAGCCATCTTTAAGTTAATAGTGCTGGATTTTCTCAGATATCTGTGGCTAGAAGTTTGTCCTGGGTTTGTGACTAGCTCCAATAGTGATGGCTGAGTCATTTCTTTCCTGTGAACTCTGGCAGTTCTTTTGACATAGAAAGTCCAACTTTTCCTATTGACATGTTGATCACTGAGTTTTGATTATTCTTTGAGGGTTCTCCTCCTGTAGGCTAGTTCTTTCATCAAGATCAAGGAGTTGGTAGTCACAAGAGACACAATCTTATTGGTCAAATAAGTACTTTTCACGTCTGCTTCCAATGATTTTGCTAATAGTCTATTGGCCAAAGTCAGTCACATGGCAATGGACAATTTCAAGGAGGATGTAGATCCAAGAAAGTGCATGTTCAGGGTGGCCCATATCAATCTATACAAATAACCACATCACTTATACATAAGTTTTTATTGTGACTGAGCACCCCCTTCCAGTATATCAAATGCTTTAAAAACTCTATTAGGACTTTTAGTTTGTTCAGGAGACATCTCTCTTAAAGCCACTGCCTTCTGTCATCTTATCTAGTTGTTCTGAATATTAAGTTCATTGTCATTTCCAGGGGCTTTCATTCACCCCCTTGTCTGTGTGTTCCTGTAGCTTTACTCCCATGTCAGACTGCCTATATTCTATCTGCATGATTCTGCTCTCTAGTCAGAACCAATTCAACGTTTGCCAAATAGCTGATCACCAGCATTTAATAAGCCTCTCTTCAGCTTTCATTTCCCAGTTGTGATAATATTCTTTCTACAGGAGAATCCAGAAAAAAATCTGTATTTTCTATATCCCATTGAGTTTCGTGGATATAGCCTAGATTCATCTAGCCAGTTGTACCCTGCAAATATTGGTTCATGGATGATAGTAATATGGGTTGGCAGCTGCATGTGGAGACATGGAGTTTCAGAACATACAGTGTCCTCCGGTGTCCAGTGCTGTGCGGCAGGGTGCCGTGCTATGGGCAGCAAGCACAGTAAGACTTTCACTTAAAGTCCTAAGATGTGTTTGGCCCCATCTACACTTTTGCTAACCTTGTGTTGCACAAGGCAGTCTCAGGCTACCCAGACTATGTAAATGAGCAAATGATGTTCCCTAGTGTTCTGATTCTGACAGATTTAGTGAACCACCACTGCAGTTTGAAACATATGGCTGTGGCAGAGAGAGGTAGCATGCTCTCTTTTTTCTTTGTTTCAGTCTTTCTGTGATATTGTTAAATGGTTGTTATCCAGGGGATTCCGTATTTTGAAGCCTGTGGAGAGGGAATTTGCCTTCATGGCCCTGAGAATTCAAGCTTTCATCAGCTATCAAGATAGTTTCCCATGAATGAAAAAGCTAGGCAGAATTTTCACCATTATTAGTAACTTCAGTTTTATTACTATCTTCTAGATGAACCGAATTTCTTCCCTTGATCCTTTTTGTATTTTTCACCTTGTGGAAGAATTTTTAAGATTGTGGAATTAAGCTTATTGTTGGCAAAATTTTGTTCTTGTATTAGTATTCCTTACATTTGTCATTAGGTTTTGTTGTTACTGTTGCTTAAAAGCTTTATATACTGCCTTGTGTGACTTTAACTAACTAGAGGGGAACAACCCTCAATTCACCCAGTTAGGACACTCATAACAGACCTAGGAAACGATTGTACTGACAGCATATTCAGTGGAACAATGCTTTTGTTGGACATACACACAGGAGGTGTGTGACTCAAAGACAGCTGCACCAGTAAAAATAAGTCCACCTTGGCATGACAACAAAAATCTCTGTCCCTGGACCTCCCCTGGCAACTTGGAGGCAGTGTCCTCGGAGATTGTCCTTTTCCTAGTCATTGTTCATTCTTCCAGAACCTCACAGAAAGGAGTTAGGAATCTTGTCACATTCCGAGCTTCCTGAGTCTCATAAGTGTTATTAACTGCTTTGCTTTCTATTTTTCTTTGTGGTTTTAAAATAAATACAACAGGTATCTGGAGCTGGCTTTAAACTACCAGTGTAGCTGGGATGACTGGAGCTGCTGATCGCTTGCGTGTGCCTCCAGTGCCAAATTATACTCAGGCACCGCCATTCCTGGTTTATATGGTGCTGAGGACCGCAGCTCAGGTTTAGTTCATACTAGGCAGTCACGCTGCTGCCAGAGTTACAGTCTCAATCCTCTTCTGCTTCTGAAGACTTAAGGGTCTGGGCCCTCTTTCCTGGAAGGAATGATTCAATTCAGAGGAAACAGCAACACTATCGTCATTACGGAAAATGATCTTAGATCATTTCTTTTAGGGGCAAACCAACACTTTCCTCCTCTCTTACTATACTACCTTTTTCAACTTTTTTTTTTTAAAGATTTATTTATTTATTTATTATGTATACAGTGTTCTGTTTGTATGTATCCCCGCAGGCCAGAAGAGGGAGCCAGATCTCATTACAGATGGTTGGGAGCCACCATGTGGGTGCTGGGAATTGAACTCAGGACCTCTGGAAGAACAACCAGTGTTCTTAACCTCTGAGCCATCTCTCCAGCCCCCTTTTTCAACTTTTATTTGCTGAGAAGATTCCCTAATTTGTTTATTTTCATTTTAAGTGTCCATTTCATTCTGATTTCGTGGCACCACTCAGAGAATTTCTATAACTTCTTACAAATGTACATTCTTACTTTTTAATTTTAAATGGTCACAAAGGCCAGATTCAGCCCACTCTAGTCTTGTTTAAAAAATGTACAAAATAAATCTATTCCACCTTACAATTTTGAAGATATCCTAAAAATTGTCTGTAATTATCCCCAATCTCAGTGTCTCTTTTACTTTTAAGTTATTCATTTTTTTTTTACATTTTTATTATCTGCTTTGGAGTCAAATTAACACCTCTATCTTTAATATAAACTTCATTCCACTCAGGAATGGGTAGCACATAACTTTATATTTAATGGGACTGAATTATATTTCTCAGATATCCATTAGGAAAAGGAAGTGAAAGTAGATGGTATTGTACAAGACATTAACAATGCACGTGAATCAAAGTGAAGTCTGATAGTCCTAACAATGTTTAAAGCCTAGTCCTTATGTCTCTGCTCTCCCATGGAGGTCATAATGTTTCCAGAATTTAAAGGCAATCAGACAATAGAATAGATGTGTTAAAGTACTCCTTTTCACACAATCAAAAGGCTTCCTTTCCAAGTCCTATGGAAAAACCCTCCACACGGGGCTGCGTAATTGTTTTCACCAGCTGGGCCCATTGGCAGCTCAAGAAGAGAATGGAGGTCACATTTAATTTCCATAATTATGGAAATTATTTAGCAGCTGGTATTTCTTTTCTGTTTAACCTTTCTATAGAAAGATGTATTTGGTAAAAGGGATTTAAGAATAAAGATTGGTCTATTTTTGTGCCAACCAGGCAGGCAAAGTAGATACAGAGAACAGCCTCCTCCCATGAGCTAAGAAAAACAAAAGAGTCTAGGGAGATGTCACAGAGAGTAGAATGCCTATAGTACAAGATAACCTGAGTTCATGTGTCTGCTACTCCACTGTTCTTATTGTGAAAAAAAAAATATGATAGTGGATCTACAGGTGTGCCTGGGCCAGATAGCCACATACACACAGTAGCAAAGTAGAGAGCTTGAGCCAAAATGCGTAGGAAGACTCAACACCCAAGGTTGTCCTCTGACTTCCACCTGCATACTGTATACACATGCATGTACAAGCATGCACACACACACACACACACACACACACACACACACACATGCACATACACAGGCACACACATACTAATGCATGCATGCATGCACACACACACACACACACACATGCACATACACAGGCACACACATACTCATGCATGCATGCACACACACACACACACACACACACACACACACACAGATTGAAACAGTACTTTCATCAGTTAAGTCAAAGTTTCATTGAACATTTTGATGAACAATGTTACTCTTTATGTAGGTTAACTGAGAAACATATTTGAACTGAATCATGACAGTGTGGTATTCTTTGCATCTGTGTTATTTGCTTCCATGATACAGCTTTGGCCCAAAATGTTCCAAGTTCTTCCATGTGTTTATTAAAAATTGAAAATCTAAAACCCCAAGGACTGGAAGAGAGTCTTATACTGTATGTTAAATGATAGAAAAGTATTTACTTTAATTTTAATGGTCACAATTATTACCTAATTACAAGTCTGTAATTTTGGGGTCTTGTCAAACCACAGAACTAATCCATTGGACACCACTACACTTGTTTTCAATTCCTCCATGGTTTTCCTGCTTTATTTCATTGCTTTGCTGTTGTTAACAATCAATGAAATCCTGGCTTCATACTTTGCCCTTGAAAAACTATACAATGGAGTTTGACATCGAAACCAAAATATCTCAAGCTGCTAATTCCATTTCTAAGTGATATTGCCATAGGCTTGCCTTTGGTTTCTCAAAAAACAAAACAAAAAAACAAAAAAAGTATCCCTTCAGAATCTTCCATCATGTTTTCCAAAGGAACCTTTGTTTTGGAAAAGTAGGCTTAAACATATATAAAGATATTTATAGCTAGTTCTTTTCTGCCTCCTAAAATACATTTGTATGTGAAATCATTAGAGCATCCCTCCAAAGAAATATTTACAAATACTACAACTATTGGTTTCACTGAAGTATATCAAATTCAACTAACTTATTTTACAGAGATGTTAAATCAAGGAAGTCATAGATATGTCAAGGGTAATTATTAGAATATCATTGTTACATTGCTTTTTCATGTTTATTATAATCTTCTGTTGACTTACTTTGATCACTGAAG
The DNA here is from genome assembly GCF_049852395.1 of Peromyscus maniculatus bairdii. NCBI lineage: Eukaryota > Metazoa > Chordata > Mammalia > Rodentia > Cricetidae > Peromyscus > Peromyscus maniculatus. The sequence goes on along the minus strand of NC_134873.1, from coordinate 29,272,012 downwards.
AACAGATATTCTGTCTCTGATCTTTAATCTCATTTTCTTGTTATATGGATATACCCTCTTAATTTCTTAGTAAGTTCAGAGAATACAACTGAATCAGATTTGAATCTTTCCTTTCTTATAAGATTTTGAGTAATGAGTTCCTAGTCTGCCAAAATACAAAATTCAATATGAATATTATTTACAGTATTATCCTTCATGTGAATTCATCTTTATCAGTTTTATTAGTTTTTGTATTATTTAACAACCTAAAATTTGATTAACTTAAATATATTCAACTTTTTACAGCATGTAGCTAGAAATAAAATCTAAGCAATGTTGAACAACTGTTTATAAACATAATTGCCTATTAACTACCCTCAAATTAACATACATTTGCATGTTGTTTTATTAAATTATTCCTTTATTCAGTCTATAAATTTAACTTTTAAAACTTCTTAATTGCCATATGCTGTGGTAGGGTGTATGAATTTAAAATAGTATCAAATACTGTTGTGAGTTGTTCCAAATCTAGTAAAACACTGAGAAACACAAACATTAAACCCTAATGAGATGTGTTGAAAGCTCCAGCAGAGACTCTGTGATGCTACAGATTGAGCACACCTGATTTCATCAACACCATTCAGAAATACTCCCAAGGGCAGGTTCAGGAGGGCTAAGGGAGAATTCTGGCCACCATGAAGGGAAAGAATGGGCCTAAGTTACGAGTCCAGAGTCTCCAGGACATTGCAGAGAGAGGACACATATTAGGACCACTTAGGCTGTGAAAGGAGGGCAGGGGAAAGCACAATCTGATTATCAAAGTGAACAGTTGAGGCGGCTGAGCCTCAGAAGCCTAAAGAACTTACTTTCCCTGGAAGGATCTAGTGTCCAGCTCTGGAAACATGCTTCCAGGGTCCTCAGAAAATGCTGAGTTATGATTCAAATTTAGCTTCTCCAGATGTATTGTAGATAAGAGGATCATTCATGCTTGAATTTGAGTCATTGTTCATGCTGGTTCTTTTTTTTTTTGTCGACTTGCCACAAGCTAGGGTCATCTAGAGAGAGGGAAGAGAGGGGATGATCAAACTGTGGGGAGCAAGTAAGGCAAGCAGCACTCCTCCACTGCCTGTTTTTAAGTTCCTGCCTTGAGTTCTTGAACTGACTTCCCTCAGTGAAAGATTGTAATTTGGGAGCTGTATGTAGAAATCAATCCTTTCTTCCCCAAGTTACCTTCGATCATGGTGATTATCACAGCAACAGATAACAAACCAGGGCATTGGTTCAGCCTGGAATATTAATTTCTTCATTAGATATTTTGAAATTAAATCAGAGAATATGTATTATGTTGCTACAATAATGTCTTAGCCACTAAGATTTGTTTTTGTTTTTGAGAGAGAAAACAAAGGTTTATTTGGCTCAAATTTAATTAAGCTGTAGCACTTAACATTTTCATGGTAATATTTTAATTTGCTTTTATCATTTTCCAAAAGATAGGATTAACAAATTATACCTACAAGAACTATCATTAACCTAAGGGGGAAAAAGAAAAAGAAAATAGGTAATTAGAATTACTGTAAAATACTGAGGAGCTCAGGGACAGTTTACAGATACATACAACATTAAACTCAAATTCTAATAGGAAGATGTCTTGTCAAAACGTAGTCTTGATATATTATTGTTCTCATTATTTTGACCAAGTCCATGACAAATCCCCTTAATGATCAAATTTATTTTGTCTCATAGTTGGAGAATATCCTTGAGCATGTGGGAGAAGGCATGCAGTAGTAATGTGAGGCAGCTGGACATTGAACTCGAGAGAGAGAGAGAGAGAGAGAGAGAGAGAGAGAGAGAGAGAGAGAGAGAGAGACAGAGACAGAGACAGAGACAGAGAAAGAGAAAGAGAAAGAGAAAGAGAAAGAGAAAGAGAAAGAGAAAGAGAAAGAGAAAGAGAAAGAGAAAGAGAAAGAGAAAGAGAAAGAGAAAGAAAGAAATATGATAGTGGTCACTTTTTCCTATTTATTCATTCTAGACTCTAGCCTAGATGGCGCCACCCACTTTTAGGGTGAATCTTCTCCACTAAAGTTAAATGTTTGCCCAGGCTCTACACAGCCACGCCAACCATTTTCTCCTAAGTGATTCTAAAACACAATCAAATTGACAGTGAGGATTGATCATCATGCCTGGTTATATCATAACTAGGTTTCATAAAAGACACCAACATGGTGACAGATATGGATCTATTTGTAATCTTTTACATATTGATATCCAGTTATGCCAGCACCATTTGTTGAAGATACTTTCTTTTTTTCCATTGTATAGTTTTGGCTTCTTTGTCAAAAATCAGGTGTTCATATGTGTGTGGATTAATGTCAGGGTCTTCAATTGAATTCCATTGGTCTGTAGGTCGGTTTTTATACCGGTACCAAGCTGCTTTTATTACTATAGCTCTATAGTAGAGTTTGAGGTCAGGGATGGTGATGCCTCCAGAGGTTGCTTTAATATACAGGATTCTTTTAGCTATCCTAGGTCTTTGATTTTTCCATATGAAGTTGAGTATTTTTCTTTCCAAGTCTGTGAAGAATTGCATTGGGGTTTTGACAGGGATTGCATTGAATCTGTAGATTTCTTTTGGTAAGATTGCCAAGTTTTCCTATGTTAATCCTACCTATCCAGGAACATGGGAGATCCTTCCATTTTCTGATATCTTCTTCAATTTCTTTCTTTAGTGAGGTAACCCAAACCCAGAAGGACAAATATGGTATGTACTCACTCATAAGTGGATTCTAGATATAAAGCAAAAAACAATCAGACTGCAACCCACAGAACCATGGAGGATATATATATATATATATATATATATATATATCAGGGGGGACCCTAGGATGACTGTGGCTTATAATAAGTTTTGGTTTTACTCAATTACTGAGCAAGCCTCAATGAAACATTTCACTATTAAGATAAGAATTTATACTGTATCAAGCTGATAATAGAAAAATAAATTAATTAATTAAAAAAGACACCAACAAATGGAATTTGAAAGTTTTCATAGGTGTTCTTTGACCACTAATATGTGTCTTACACAACTCCTGTTACAACAGGACTTCAATTCTGTTGTACCCCAACTGCAAAAATGTTAATATTAGCTATGGGTTTTCATAATTTCATAAATCTGAACATGGTCTAAATTTACTTGCATGATCTTCCTTATAATGCACCTAATAGGTAGATACAAAAGCCCTAGAAGAATCTACACTGCCCATCACCTTACTTATACATATCAGAAGGAAAGAGGATGTTCTAACTGGTGAACCACTGGGTACACATTTTGTTCGACACATCTCCCCCTTAATCATCTAAGGCTGCTCGGATCAGAGAGTGGGTGAACATTCTTTATCATTGGACAAAGTTCACTGAATCAGAGTAATAAACTAAAGTTAAGAAGTCATTCAGCACCTCTGACATTCTATAGATAATGAAAACAGATTCTGGGAGGAATGACCGTTTTACTTACTAACTAATCCTCAAGACAGCAGAGAAGTTTAGTTAATTTGCTTTCTTTCTGGCTCCAGGCATGGAGTGACCTACTTGGCCAGGACCAATAGGTGTAGTAATAAAGTAAAAAAGAGAGAACGGAGTTCTCAAGAGACAGAGTTCTATGGGAAAACCCCCCAAGGATCTTAGAAAAAATACAGTCTACATCTGGGACAGTAGTGGAGGATTCCTCTGGGTTTGGTACTGGTTCAAAACAGTCAGAAAAGACTAATTTTTGAAGAACTTTTGCCTGTTCAGCTCATGACTCTGACTCCTGACCTCCCTTCCAAACCATTTCTTTTCTGCTGCTGCTTACATTCTCCATAATCACAGACCATCAAACAGCATTGAACCTACATTCAGTTATCTCATTAGAACAAAGTCCTTGTGCATTCGTAGTGAGAGCATTAGGGCAAGAAATACCAGTATAGTTTTGGACACTATTCTAGTGAGCCATTGAGTGAGTGTATTTTCTGTCCTGTTACCTCTTATTTTCTGAAGGCTACTGAGGTCAGCAAGTACACAACCAATTCTTTGTCACTTTTGAGATTTGGTTTAATCAGAAAAGCAAACACCAAGAAAGAGTTCAAATTCCCTGAAAGTTTGACTCACTATTCATCTCCAGAATCCTCACCTTATTGCCATTACATTAAGTCTTAAAGTAGTTAATTTAGATGCAGTTGCTATAACAACCACCAGTAAGCATTGCATTTCTTTCATGACTCTTACTATTCTCCCCTCGATGTATGTGGTGCTCTGTCTCTCTCTCTCTTTCTCTCATATTCTCTATCTCTATCATCTCTTTCCCTTTCTGTTACTTTCTTCTTCTCTTTCCCTTCTCTACATATTTGTGTGACATAATCCCTATCAAGAAAAATAATTTTCATATTTAATCATAATCTGGTTTATAGATATTATAGTTTAATTTTACTCTGAAAGTTCTAGTTGTCTGGCATCTTTTTGGTGCTTTAGGAATTCTGTTTCTGTGATGAGTGACATGGAAATTTTAATTAGAATTGTATTAAATCTGTAAATTGCTTTCAGTTGGATGGTGATTTTCATAATTTTAATTCTACCAACCCATCAGTAGGGGAGTGCTTTCGATTTTACAGTGTCTTCCTCTATTTTTTTCTCAGATAGTTAAACATTTCAATGTGAAGGACATTCACCTCTGTGGTTAAGGTTATTTGTAGACACATTGTTTTGTATAACTATTGTGAATGGGGGTGTTTTTTGTTCTTATTCTCAGCAGGCTTGATGTTGGTGTATAGAGAAACTACTGAACTTCGTAAACAGACTTTGTAACCTTCCCCTTTGCTGAAAAGTTGATCATTTCTAGAAGTATTCTGTTGGAATGGTGGAGGTCTCCTATGTATAATATCAGATCATCTACAAATAGAGATAATATGGCTTTTTTCTATTTATATCCCTTTGATGTCTTTCACTTTTGTTCTGAGATTCATGATAAAAAGGCAGGGCTACAGAAGAGTTAATTTTCTGAAATTTAATATTTTTTAAGAAGTATAATTCCAAAAAAAAAAAAAGAAAAAGAAAAAAAGAAATAGCCAGGTGGTGGTGCACGCCTTTAATCCCAGCACTCGGGAGGCAGAGCCAGGTGGATCTCAGTGAGTTTGAGGCCAGCCTGGGCTACAAAGTGAGTTCCAGGAAAGGAGCAAAGCTACACAGAGAAACCCTGTCTCAAAAAAACAAAAAAAAAGTAGAATTCAGATTCTTTTTTCTTTAATCATTCTTAATCAGCTAAGCATCCACTATTGAGTTGGAAGATAGTTTACAACATCTTGATATGTATCTCAAATTAAAAATAATCCAGTAGAATCACATCAGATAAGCCATCCACTTACATTGCTTCATGTTATTTATCTATAAACATGTTATTTATCTATAAATAAATAGTGGGATAATAATATTATAGTATTATAAATAATAGTGGGATATGCTGATAATTTCAAGTCTTCCTTGGATAAGACTACCTCCTCTTTTTCATATCGGAAAGCAAATTGTTTTCACATCCAAGAAATATTGGTGGGCACAAAATAAGGCGTAAAAATACCTCAAGCATTCTTTGCTCTTTGATGTATAATTAATGAAAGCAACTGCACATTGATGTGTAATAACTTGATGGACTGTTTTACTGGTGCCTACTAAAGCCACTGGTCATGTTTTTATGGGTGTTTTATAAATGCATCTTATTCTCTCACCCATAACTTCATAGAATACACTGTTATTAATTTATACTTGGAACAACAAACAGAAATTTCCTTTAACTTTTATGACAAAAGAGATAAAGTTAAAACAGAGTGGTGAAGAATGTTTAAACACAATGCAGCCTGATGACCAGCCCAGGCTTGCTTTTTGTGGTTTATGACATGTACCTCTAGTATTGTTACGGCTTCCTCAAACCCACAGGCCTGGTTTGACACAGGAATAAAGGAGGCAGAGAGCTGTAGCCCTCATTCAATCACTTTACTATTTCAGCCAGTAAAAGGCAAAACCATGAACAAAAGACTCCCATTCCTTACACCGGACTCCCTTAGAGTTAGTCTTGACATTCTGGGTGAGAATTCCATTCTATCACAGGAATAAATATTCAACAGGAGGAAAACTCAAATATTCACAAGATAACTAGGTAGGCAGGAGAGATGATTGACTCACTTCCCAAAGGGAGCCATTTGGGGGAGTTTCCATTCAATGTCCAGTAATAATAGAAACCAATTTCAGCAAAGTGAAATTAAAAACTACCGAACAGCATGGCTTTGAATGTGATCCTAAGACATTTTTAAGGCTATAATACTCTACTTAAAATGCCACTAAAACTTACAGCCTCATCTTTATAAAGCAGTTTGCTTTTCAAGGAAAAATAATTGCCATATGCAAAGAAACCTTTTCTGCAGAACCTACATTCTCAGCCTCTCCACCCAAGAATTGTTATCTATGCATTATATATTTCTTTTGTCACATAAACATTTATTTTAAACATAAGAAATCATTTCCTTTTATAGAATATGGTGCAAAACACTGCTCTTTCTTTGGATCTCAAAAGAAAAATGGAGAAAGTAGAAGCCTCGTGTTCTTTTCTATTGAAATCCTGTGTCTAACTCTTAAGCTTCTGCAGTCACCGTTGGCTCCATCGAGGCTGTCCATCACACAGAGCAGGTGGGATGTTTGCTGTTTTCAATATACCATAGATGTTTTCCCCCTGTGATTGTTCCAAAGCCTTTTTATGTCTCTTTTCATGGCTCTACATGGGTACACTTTGGAGTAGTGTATCTCCTGAGCATAGAGACGAGGTGCACTGGGCTTTCTTGTGCTTCTGGGTATAGAGGAGAACAATGTAATCAACCAACACCCAACTTAAGATACTTTTCCCAAGGCCTTCCATTCTTGAGACTTCTACCCATGGTGTAAAAACAAATATGGGTTTTCCAATTAAACAATTTGTAAATCAATTAATTTATATTATATGTGTGGGGGTGCATGTACCGTTATATACATGTGGAGGTCACAGGACAAATTTGTGGGATCGGCTGGCTTCTTCAGATTCAGGTAGTCCAAGAATGGAGACTCCAAGCCTTTCCCTTGAATGGTCTGTCTTGCCAGCCAAGGATTGCAACTTAAAGTGATGATCTCAATCTAACCTGATTGCAGGTACACCTTTGGTGTGGTCATACCTTCACATCAGCTAATGCCAATCACAGAAAAGCCTCTACCTCCTTGAAACCCTTGTGTTTCCCACACCACTTAAATTTTTACAATTTTACACCCAAGCACCCACTTTTCCCACCCGATGGTGTTTTGTTTCTCCCAATAAAATGTTAAATCAACACATTATTATGACTGCTTTGGCTGGGCTTACTGGGTGTCATTTCCAGACAGGATTGTTTCCTTACTGTTTGTGAAATATCCTGTCTTAGAAAAATACCTGTCCTCCTCCTGGGACCCAGGCTCTCAGAGCTTTCACTTACATCTGCTTAAATCACTTAAGTCAGTTTTGCAAATACCATGCTGTCTTTTGTCTAACTGGAGTCTACCTAGATATCTTTCATCAATTTTCACTCTTATTGAGGTTTTGTTTGTGGTATGGGATAATTTGACCTCTTGTCATTTTTTTTTCTCCCCTAAACATCAATTACAGGATCATCCTATTAATGGAGCCCCTACCTATAATTTGATTTTTGTGATAAAATTGTTGGGATCTGGATTCTTCTCTAGAGATCCCTGGGTTTCTAAAGAACATGATTGTCCTCTACAGCATGTATCCCAGAGATGTGAGCAATGGTAACATTCTCCAGGTGGCAAAATAATTTGCAAGCAATTCTTTTATCTATCATCTAGCATATTTTTGCATAATAAAGTAAAAATGCTCTCCTCTGTAATTCCCCTTAAATGAAAGTGTGCTTCAAAAATGAGGCAGACAAGCATGATAGCTCAGCAAGCTGAGCTCTTCCTTGGCTTGGGCTTCACATAAACACCCCTCTTCCAAAAATGTTCCCAGCAACCTGAGGCCCCATCTGTGAGGAGCTGCATGTTCACCCTGCTCCCATCAATGCAATGGGTCTTTCCTCTAGTGACCTTCAGTAAACTCCTCTTTCATGGTCAGTTTCCACTAAAACATGTTCAAGAACGTAACTGGGAATGGAAAATATGGGTCTCACTCAGTTTAAACCAGTCTGGGGGACGTGCACAGTCTGACAGACTGTGCTGAGTGTGAACTTTTAGAGTATACCCATATTTACCATCCTATGTTTATGCGTAACTAGACATACATGTTATTATTAAAATCAGATGCATCACAGGAAAGATGTCAAGATGAACAAAATCGTATGTAATCTGAGGATGTCAATCAAAGCAAAGATATGCTCATGGCCTGTCCTTAGCAGCCAATACCTCTTCCTCCTGTATTCCATATAAAGGAATCCTCAAACAATAACTTATGTGCTTGGGCACTCTAACTTAAATAACCCACTGCTACTTTATGATGTATCCTGTACTGTCTATTTAAATAAAATAGACAGTAAACTAAGTAAACAAACTGACCACAGTTCTGACATTCCCATGTGATTCAATATGATCAGCTCTCTGGATGCCTGAGCTTTTGTTTTGATTTTTTTATTATTTTAATTTTATAGACTTATTTATAAAATAATATTGCAAATAAATACAAACAATAAACACCAAAACTAATCAGACACATTGTCTATATGACTCAGTGAACTTCTACACAATTTACAGTGGAAACAGTGAGGCTCCACATTAATTGTATGCTTTAAGTATTAAATATATTTTATATACTTATCCCCCAACAAAAAAATCCATGACAGAACAATATAAAGAGCTTTATATTCTCTTTCATATTGTTGTCCACTCAGTCCTGCCTCATTCCCTAATACTCTTTTCTCATTCCTTCATGATATACTGTGCCCACCTATACATTTCTTTACATAGAGGCATATATTATTGGCTAAGTTCCCCATAAGAGAGAGAACATAAAATTTGTTTCTTCCTAGATTATGTGACCCCACATAATAGTATATATTCTAAGTCTATTCACTTTCTTGAGAGTTTTTAACTTCATTTTTTTCTTGAGAACTGAGCAGTAGTCCATTTATTTATATACCATATTCTCCGTTCACCTATTGGTGGAACCCTAGGGTGGTTCCAGTTCTCTACTAGAGCGAATGAAGCAACAATGAACTTGGGGTGTAAATACGGAAGGGGATGGAGTTCTTTGGGTATCAACCTAAGAGCAAAATAGCTGTGTCAAATGGTAGTCCTATTTTTAATTTTTATAGAAATCTCTAAATTGATATCTACAGTAGCTATATTAATTTGCACCCCACCAAGCAAATAAGGGTTCTTCTTTCTACAAATCCTCTCCAACAATTTTTGTCAGATGTGTTGATGATTGGGGTGAGGTCATATCTCAAAATATTTTTATTTGCATTTTCCTGATGGCTAGGAATATTAAAAAGTTTATTTTAAAAATAGTTCTGGTTATTTCTGTGTTTTAGTTTTGAAAAGGGCCTCTTAAGTTCATTTGCCCATTTGGTAATTGGCAGTTTGATTCCCTTTGTGTATAACTTGTGCAATTGTTTGCCAATTCTGGATATTAGCCCTTTGTATGCAGCACAGCTGATCAAGATCTGTCCTGCTTTGTGGGCTATCTGTTTGCTCAGTGCAGTTTTCTTTGTTGCACACAGAAAGCTTTGATTTGCTTGTAGTCCTATCTATTGATACAGGGTGGGTTCCGGCCCTGTTGGTGCTCTCTGTAAAAGTTCTTGACTCTCCCAGTATCTTGGAGGACAGACTCTGTTTTCTTCTAAAAGTTTCCCTGCTTTGGGTTTTAAGTGAAGGTCTTTGATCCATTTTTTACCTGATTATTTTGTACAAGGTGAAAGGTAAAGGTATAATTACATCTTCTGTGGGTTGAAACCCAGTTTTCCCCCCACTGCTTGTTGACTACTCTCTTTCCTTTGCCACGGTACGTTTTTACTGTCTTTGTAAGAAATCAACAGAGCATAGCTTTGCCATTTTATCCCAGGGCACTCTATTCTACTCCTTTGATCTTTCTGTATATATTTTATGTCACTACCAAGCTGTCTTCATCATAATAGCTCTGTAGTATAGTCTGAGGTTAAATGATATAAAAACCTCTTACATTGTCCTTACTCTTTAAGTCTGTCTGGGCTCTTCCAGGTCTTTTATGGTTCCATAAGAACCCAAGCTTTAAATATCCCACGCAGGTGACCTAAACATAACTAAAAAACTTCCCAAAAACCCACACATTATTTTGTGACTCATTGAAGATGTGGTTTATTTAAGCCCATCACACAATATTTTTCTTCTAAATGTGTAAAATATATTAGTTATGAAAATAGTTAAATAAAAAGTTGAATATCAACCAAGCAAAAATTCATCATTATAAAATAATGCTAGATAAAGGGCAATGGGAACACCCTGAAATTAGAGTTTAGCTCAAGGCATCAACATTTTGAGCAAATTATAGGTCTGGTGAGCAACAGATCCATGGGTTTCATTCAAGGCTCTTTGAATCCAACACAGTTTTTTGCACTTCAGTGTTATAATTCAAACTAAGATAGAATAGACTATCACTTGTGACAGGAATTTTCAAAGTAAAAAATGTTTCTAACATTTCATCTGTAAATGGTGCTGATTATAATAATTTTGATACATTCACCATTGTCCACACACAGCGACATAATGTACCATCATCTGCAAGTTGCTAGGGGGAAAGTGTTGATTCTCCCCAGTGTAGATATGAGGCAAGGATTGTGGGATGGCTTTATAGTTATTGCAGCTCCCTGAGATTCTGTTTTCCCATCTGTACAAACCTTTGCAGCATTCAGAAAGAAATCAAATGAGAAAGCCAATGAAAAATGCCTGGTATTGTACTCGCACAAACACAGTACTCAGGACATGTCAGGTATCTCTCTGTGAATTAAAAGAAAATGATCCTTTAGGACAATTTTACAGATTATTAGTACCGATTGGGTTTTTAATGAGGTATTATATAATACCTTTTAAAGAAGTCTGTGGATTTGAAGTAACTCTCCAAAGGCCAGACCGAGCGAGGAAGTGCTAGCAGATTGAAGAATCCTTTCTTTGAGGAGAATGGCTGACCTTAGCCTAGATTTTGAAGAATTCATCCTAAACCACACACAGTGCCAAGCTTGGGAGAAATGTACCCTCAGTAACAGTAGTTTTATTCTGCTTTATAAAAGATCCTGCATGGAAGTGTGCTCTTCCCAAGCCCTGGCAATGATGCTAAGACATTAAAAAATAGAGAATAATAGGGGCTATACTTTATAAAATGGGCAATTTATGAAAATTTATTTAACTACATTTCTCATCATGAGATTCATATCTCATCTCTACATGCAATTTTGAAGCTAACTGTTTTGGCAAATATCTTCATTTTCTGAAGACTAAGAGCAATAATTCATTTTTATCATTATATGGCAGTATGAGTTAATTTTCATTTAATCAGGATGAATTCAGTTAAACTTTATCTTTCAGTTAAGCTGGAAAGAGAAAGCACACAAGGAATTAATGTACGGCAGAACTCATGGTGAGGAAAAGACTGTGTGTGCTGATTGACAGTCAAATTGCTGATCATTAAGTCTGTCTTTTGTGGCTCCATGGCATGTAGGAAAAGTTTCTCTCTCCTTCTATCCTTCCTTCCTTCATTCCCCTCTGTCTCCCTCCCTCCCCCTCTCTCTTTCTTAGTAAATTCTCCAGAATGTCATTTTCCCAGATGTAAAACTAACAGCAGTGTGACTGCTCTTCTGAGGTTGGGAATTAGCAGGTATTCTTTCTATGAAGGTTCTGGTTATAGGTAAGACAGCCACAGACCCAGGTGTAGCAACTTATATCTGTACTGCTAGTACTTGGAAGGTAGGATGAGGAGGGTTGAGAGTTCAAGGACATCCTTGACTATATAGCTATTTCCAGGACAGCCTGGAACACACACACTGTTCATGTTTAAAAAAAAGAAAGAAAGAAAGAAAGAAAGGAAGGAAGGAAGGAAGGAAGGAAGGAAGGAAGGAAGGAAGGAAGGAAGGAAGGAAGGAAGGAAGGAAAAAAGAAAATTAAAGTAGATCATGAAAATACGTCAACTAGGCTTGGTGAGTTGGCTTTGTGGTTAAAGTACTTGCCACAAAAACATGAGGATTAGGGGTCCGATATGTAAAACCACCATCACAAGGTCTGGCGGCCATGCTGCAATCCTAGCTTGGTCAGAAGCTCAATACCAGCTGCTGCTTCTTCTTCTTCTTCTTCTTCTTCTTCTTCTTCTTCTTCTTCTTCTTCTTCTTCTTCTTCTTCTTCTTCTTTTTTTCAATATCTGCTTCTTCATTTTGAGGGAGAGGGGGATTAACAGCTTAAGATGTGGCCTCATGACATAACAAGTGTGGATGTTAGAAGACAGCTTATGGGACTCAGTTCCCTCCTTTCACAATGTCGGTCCAGGGAGCCCAACTCAGTTTGTCCAGCTTGGTGGCAAGTGCCTTTACCAAGCAATGCTTGCTAAAGATTAAATATGCACAATGCTTTCATTTGTCGTATTGGAAGCATGCATCAAACCAGCATTTGTTTCACAAGGGACACACTGAGAACACAATACACATTTTAAGTTTTTCAAAGATCTAGGTTTTTTCTTTTTGACGTAGGAAACAGAATAAAGAGTGGAACTCAAGTCACACTGGTGTAGAATCCTAAAAGAAGAGAAATGCTTTGATTTTCTCAATTCCCTTGTTTGTACCAAAGGAAATGTCCAATGAGCCAGAGGATCAGCCCAGGACCAGACGTGCTCTTCCACGTGATTCCTTTTCTTCTTAGCATCTTTCTAATAAGCTGCTGTCAGATCCCTGTAAAAACATGTTCTTTGTACTTCATTACATCATCCTTCCATTGCCTTTCCCAGGAGTCATAATATCATTGAAGACAGATAGGATAAAATAGTCTCCATTTTGTATGTTATGTGATGCTCTATGCTAAGATGTGTTGAAAAGGGATACTCTATCCAGCCTGGAGCAGATCCAAAGTAGTGTGAGGGGGAAAATGAACAGGAGGAAAGAGAAATACAATGATTGAAGACAAATACACACCAGCGCTTCAGTGACAAAGTGCTATCTTAAATGATGTTTTATTTATTTATTTTTTTTGTGGTTCTGTCTCCTGAAAGTCATAAATTTCGTTTCCTCAAAAATATCCCATTCAAACAAATGCTGCATATAAAAGTCATTCAGTGCTTAATCACCATTGGCAGTTACTAGAAATACCAGAGACATATTGACACAGAGAATCAATTAGTAGGGATATTTCTATGGAAATCCTTTACCATTAATTACTTTAACAGCAAATAAAGCAAGAATTTGTTTTCTTCCAGTGGATGGTTTGAACATTTGCAAAGATTTCTCTCTTATTTATGTGCTTGTGTGCCTTCTAAAGAACTCATTCATAGAGGAGCCACAGAAAACAGAAATACCACAGATATATCTGTTACTGCAAGTAGGAGAGAGAAGTGTTTAAAACTACCCAGCAGAGTTAGTGTTGACTGGACTGTGATGTGAGCACTGGACAAAGGAGACATGTTTCTTTTTATTTTTCCCCATCCACATAGGTATATTCTTTGATTTTGCAACTATATGAGAAAATACTCAGTGGAATCTTTCTATCTGTCCTATGAAGTGATTCTCAGTAGGGCCATCCAAATTATTTTGATCAGTGGGATATTAGTAAATATTAATAAAAAAAGAAGCATTGTAAGTATATGAGCAATGAGGTTTAATTTCCTTTGCTCCTGAAGCTTGGATTGGCCATTTGAAGGCAGATGCAGAGAGGCCAGGAAGTACATGCAAGGGACTAGAGTTGTAACAAGTGAGTAAAGGCCAACCTGACTAACTAGATTTGAACAACTAAGACAGTGCTCAGTAAACAGAAGCGCTATTTGAGACATGTACTATAAACACACACACACAGACACACACACACACACACACACACACACACACACACACACACACACACTACTTCAATATATTTTAAAATTAAACAACAGAGATAAGGGGAAAGTCAAAACTAAAATAATCCTTTAGGATGCATTTTAGGACAGTTTACATTTGAGTGGTTCCAGAGGCCAGTCAATTAAAATTTATAGCTGTTTTCATGATGGTATCGATTTAATATATGCAAAAAGTAAATGTTTACCTATTCCTTGCTCCTTAAAAAACTGCTCAATTCAAACTTAAATGAAAAATCTAAAATTATGTAATTTCTGGACAAAATGAGGAAGGAGTGTCTAAAATCCACTTAAGCAACAAGAACCTGACATCCTAAGTAAAAAGTATGAAAGAATAGATGATGAAGGGATTCAGACACAAAATTAGTATTCAGACTTTTATTACTTTATATGGAACAAGGGCACCATTATAAAAATGCACAGCTTTATAACCTACCTACATACACAGCCTTTTATACACATAAACACACACTTATACTTACCCAAAGACAAACATAAACAGATCTATCAGTCTGTCTGTTTATCTGATGTCATCTATATATCAACTTTTCATCTATTATCATCTATCATCTGTCTATATATCTATCATCTATCTATCTTTCTATGTATCTACCTATCATCTCTCTATAAATATAAAATCTATCTATGTAGTTTAAATCTCTGGTATGTTGTGTATTTTTGCTCTTTTGGGGGACCAGCCACCCAGCTCCCAAATAAATCACACAAGGGGACTTATTCTTTTTTTTTTTTTTTTTTTTTTTTTTTTTTTTTTTTTTTGGTTTTTCGAGACAGGGTTTCTCTGTGTAGCTTTGCGCCTTTCCTGGAACTCACTTGGTAGCCCAGGCTGGCCTCGAACTCACAGAGATCCGCCTGGCTCTGCCTCCCGAGTGCTGGGATTAAAGGCGTGCGCCACCACCGCCCGGCTTAAGGGGACTTATTCTTAATGATAAATGCCTGACCCTTAGCTTGGCTTGTTTCTTGCCAGCTCTTCCTAACTTTAAATTATCCCTTTCTGTCTTTTGCCTCTGGGTTTTCTGTTCTCTTGCTTCTATAAATATTGCTCTTACTCTGTGATTGGCTCCTGATGTTCTCTTTCCTGTCTCATTCCTCTGCCTTCCAGTTCCACCTTTCCTTTCTCTTGCCTCACTATTGGCCATTCAGATCTTTATTAGACCATCATGTGTTTTAGACAGGCAAAATAACACAGCTTCACAGAGCTAAACAAATGCAGCATAAACGAAAGTAACCCATCTTAAAATAATATTCTAGAAACTGGTATGTACCCCAAAGCCATTTATGTCAACATACAACAGAGACACTCCACATATCTCTATTTGTTCCTTTACTATTCACAGTAATTATAAAATGTCATCAGTTTAAATGGCCATCAACAGATGCATTGATAACTCATGTGACAAATATTTTTATCTTACCTGAGTTAGATAATCTTCCTAGGCACTATCTGGGAATGTATGTTCACACACATGTACCTACAGGCAACATTTAATACTCAGACCACAGCACTGTGTTTTAGACATGTGGCAGTTTCAGAACAGAATCCCTTTGAGGCTGAGTCATAGCTGTATGTTGGATCACCTAAAGCTTTTGAGCATACCTTCTTTCATTAGCACACTATACTGACTCCATCTCTTGATATTTTGTTGTTGTTTTCTTTTATTTCTTGTTTTTTTTTTTTGAGATAGGGTTCTCTGTGTAACAGCATTGACTGTTCTAGAATTCAACTTTGTAGACCAGGCTGGCCTAGAACTCACATAGATCCACCTGCCTGTGTCTGCTGAGATTAAAGGTGTGTTCCACTGTGCCCAGATTTTATAGAAGAGTATTTTGTTCCACATGGTTTATCATCCCTTAACAGAAAAAAAAATGTGTTTATTTCTAGTTTGTGTCAATTATGATCAAAAGTCAATATTTTAGAAAAATGGATGTAACTGAAGATCATTATATTGAAAAACACAGTAATCCAAACTCACAAAACACAAATACTGTGTTTTATCTCAGACTTGTATCTACATTTTAAAATGACCTTTAACGTCGTAAACATAGATAACCTTTGTAATATCAGCTTCATTTTTATGATCTCATTCAAAATTCCAAAGGTTTACCCAAATTCTATGCTGCTCTCTAAATGCCTGGTAGTCCAAGATGGCAGAAGGTAGACAGAGGGAGCTGGGAAGCTATTGATTGAACAGTACCTCAGGACCTTGAATCATGGGAGGTAAGGGAAGAGGAAGAAGAAGAGGAGAAAGAGCAGGATTTGAAGAAAGAAAGCAAATGCTGCTGGGTATCCCAAACCTGCATAGAAGGAAATTGGTCTGACTATTTCACGTGTGCAGTTGGTCATGACTATATAATTCTTTGCTTACTGAACACTCTTACACAGATTATCACATCTGTGTTCTCTATGTTAACTGACCCTGAGTTACTTTTATTAAGTGAGTGCATTGCATTGAGGAAGCAGTCTGGCCAACTGAACTGTTGCATGCACAGAGAGCTTACTGTTTGCTTCGTAATGTTTAAAATTCATGTTGAGTACAGTTTTTTAACAGGAGGAACATTGTTTGAGAAGGGGATATGTATTGGCTTTGGCTTGTTTATTCTTTACCTGTCACTGTCAGCCCAGAGAGAGTAAACATACAGTACAGTAAACAAGTCTATGGTCTATGAAGTATGAGAAATGTGAATTTTACTTGTCTGTGTACTCTTTATACATCCCATTCCCTAAAGGAAAGGGGAACTGAAAGAAGGGGTTATGGGTCATTCATGATACACTTCCTCTGGGAACTCTTTGCTGGTCCAACATACATCTTGGTCCAGTGCCCTGAAGCAGACATTTAGCAAATAACACCATAACTAAAGTAACATGTAGAAATAAGGCCAGCTAACTCGGTGTACTCCTCCAGATTTAGCCTGCCTATAGATCCTACTGGTCCTCTCTTCTCACTTAAAGTCCATGTGGAAGATGAGAGAGAACACCTATTTCCTAATGGAAAAGTACTAGCTGTATTTCACTAGCAAATTGCCCTGTCTGATAACATGGAGCTGTAAGGACAATGTATCTGAGAGCTAACCTAATTTCAGAGGAGTTGACTCTGTAGCCATATAACTTTTACTCCTGTAGTAATAAGATGAATACTTGCTGGTAAAGACGGGAAATGAACAGACTACAATCAAATTCATTAATCTGCTACATATTATTGATCTGCTTAGGATAGACAGGGTTTGGTGGGTGAGCAATAGAAAAGGTCATGGTTTGGTAGAATCTGTTGGTCTCTTTCAATCACACATGTAATTCTTCTACTCTTCCATAGAGTGATATGTCTGTACTTCACAAAATTCAAAAAACATACTAATTATGAGTATAAATTATATTATATTATTTTAATTAAATTATTTTTTATTTTAATAATTAAATTATATTTTACTTATCATTTTCAATTAAATTATCAATTTCATTTTTTATACATAAAACACATCATTGTGGGGAAGGACTGTAATCATGTAAATGCAAAACTTAATACAAGCACATTATAGAAGTTGGCACTTAATAGAAAATATCAACTCAGAATAAGTAAGATTTTGGGGATTTTATAGTCTCTGGCCTGATTCAGCAGTAGGCATGCTCTATTTGCCTATCTTTGTACTTCTAGATGTCTACTATTATAACCATATTATTTTTCTTTAGTCCTAAACATATCTGATCTTCCTACAAAAAAGAGTCCAATAGACCACATGCCCTATATGCTACATGCACAAGGCTGTTCTAAACAGTGCATGAAACAGTCCTCTCCTTCCCAGGGAGTAGAATTTATACTGCTACTTGCTTTTAATGGATCTACAAGGCAGACTCAAGCAGGGCCTGCTGAGAACAGCCTGATGAGTGATCATCAGTGATTTGGCGCTCAGCAGCTGCCTGCCGACAATGGCAGCTTGTTCCCGCTCAGCTCTAAGTCACTAAACTCTCATGGTCCCAAAGGGGAAACACTGAAAGAAATTATAAAAGGGAACACAGGGAACAGAGGAAAAGAACATACAGTTGGGCAGTCGGCAACAAGAGAGAAAATTATGAGTGTGTATAACAGAAAAATTAAAACACTAAAATCAAGGTGGTGTAACAGTTGAATTTCCATCTATACATCACCGACATATTCTTCACTTCCGACCCTTCCAGATGGATGATGCTAGAACATCATCACTTAGTTCACTGAAGCGTCACTCTCCTCCTTATGTAATATGAACCTAGGACTAATTCCGTCACAGGGATAAGACAGTACCTGGGAATATTCTAGATGTAAGTATACAATGTCTACCCTTACAGGTATATAGTGCCTCTGTGCAGAGAATAGAAATGTAGATTAAGAGATGATTCATGGCAAAGTGAATAGAAGATAATAAGGAGGTCAAGCTATTGCTGGTAAGGGAAAACCAGACTTGGATTTGCAGATATTTTCCTAAGAGATTCTTTGAGCCCTCATCCAGAAAACAATGACAGTACTGTCTGTCTACCAGGAGTTCTGTAAGTGTTAGGAATAACACAAGCAGAACACTCATTCTTAAGATGAACATAGCCAATGACAGCCATATTATTCCCATAAAACTATGCCCCAAGTCTATGAAAACAGATACACAAATACAATTCTATTTTATTAGCATTAAAACAATCACTAGGGATATTCTGTCTAGTTTTATTTTTCCGTTTGTTTTCCCTTATTCTTGCTGAAATGCCCTACAGTGATACTTACATTTAAAATATTGTATCTACACATATGAGCAAGGTGCAGTCTAGGGGGTTAAATAATGAATGCCAGGGGAAGGAGAGAAAGTTGAAATCAAGCTGATCACACTACAAACCCAAGCTTTATTTTTTTATTAACTGTGCTGTCTTCCCACTGTGTTCTTACATCAATCAGAAAAAGTCATTTTTTGATAACAAACAATCCAAAAATATCACTGTGAATCAGAAGAATGGCAGGCCTATTTTTCTAGAAGTCCTACATACAGAGTTTGTGGCAGTTAGGCTTTGTACTTTGGAAAAGTTGAATGTGTAAAGGAGAATTTCTGTTAAATGGCAGGAAAAGATAATTACAACCAGGAACATGTGGTCATAGTCTGCCCAGCATATCCCTATATTTCCGATCCTTGAATTAAAATAACCCACTGAAAATAATTTTTAGAAGTTGCCTCTGTCCTAAACATTTGTGAACATTTTCCCTTACCATTATCTCCTAAATGATACAATATAACACCCACTCAAATCAGACTTTTATATATTCAATGTGGAGGTTCCTCAAAAAGCTAGAATTAGATCTATCATATGACCCAGTTACATAACTTCTGGGCATATTCCCAAAAGACTCTATATTCAACTACAGAGACACATGTTCATCCATGTTAATTGCTGTTCCAGCCACAATAACCAGGGAATAGAAAGAGTCTAAATGTCCGTCAACTGATGAATGGATGATAAAATTATGGTCCATTTATATAATTGAATATTTTTCTGCTTAAAAATTAAATTATGAAACTTACTAGTTAGTGGGTGGAGCTGGAAATAATAATTCTCAGTGAGGTAACCTAAACCCAGAAAGATTCAATTCCTCAACTTTCTCACATCTGGATGCTATCTTTGAAATTTTAAGTGTGTTTAAATTGGCATCTATACATCATGGACATGCCTGTGGAGTAATTTGTATGTGATTTCAGGTTTACTAAAGGATATCTAAGATATACATAGCTACTCCATCATTTTATAGAAGTGACTTGAACAGCTGAGGATTCCGGTACCTCTGAACTTCTTAGAAATAATCCCCTGTCTATATTGAAGTCAAATGTAGTTCTTGAAAACTTTGGAGAGCCTTTTGTAAGGAGATCCTTGGCATCTCCAGTGCAGTGACAGCTTCATGGAGACACATTTGTGTCTAAAAAGGAAAGAAAACTTTGAGAACTCACCAAACTTAAATGGAAAGTGGTATCACCTTTGACACTTTTTTCAAGGCTTTAGCTCAATTTGAAACCTTCATTTTTGGCAAGCAGGATCAGGGCATCCTCAGTACAAAAGAGATCGGAGTTTTCTGCACACATACACATGCAACTTCTCTCAGAGTCTACACACTCATATCAGAAGTGAAGGGCAGTCATTGAACAGACTTTGTTAGGATGGCAATTTGTACAGCTTTCACAAGAGAAAGAGGTGCAAATAACTGTGAGCTCTGTTCTCCATGAAATCTGCTAAGGCAACTCTAGACAATTAATAGTCAATTTTCTGTAGGACATGTATAGTAATCTTTAAAAAATTAAGAATGAATTTGGTTGTTACTCATTTAATTTAACAGGGCTTATATGAATGGGAAGAATATAAGAAAGAGTGTCTTTAATTCCAGCACTTGGGAGGCAGAGACAGGCAGATCTTTGTGAGTTCAAGGCCAGCCTGGTCTACAGAGCGAGATCTAGGACAGGCATCAAAACTACATAGAAAAACCCTGTCTCAAAAAAAAAAAAAGAAAGAAAGAAAGAAAAAAAAAGAAAATGTGTGTGAGGATAGCATAATCAGAATTCATTATATACATGTATAAAATTGTCAAACAGAACACTTAATAAAATAAATAAATAAAATGGGTTGAGATGCTGCTTAGCAGTTAAGACTGATTGGTTCTCTTCTGGAGAACCCAAATTCTGTTCACAGCTCCCATATCAGGTGGCTCCCAGCCTTCTGTAACCGCAGATCCCGAGGTAGTTCTTCTTGCCTCCAGGGATATACGTAGTGTCTCCTCTTCCCCACACCCCTCCTCCATGCCATCATATATAAGCATAAATATATAAATATATCAATAAAAGTTGAGATTGGAATTTCAGGGGGAAATATTTGACTTGGAATAGAAAAGAATCAATTTATTTTTTGAAGTAATGGTTCTAGGTAAATTTATAGGAAAAAAAGATACTACTTTTTAGTATTCTTGATTTTAGCCCTGAAGTAAAGTAATAAAGAAAAGACATCAATTCATGTTTTCATGCAACGTGTGTTTTGTTGGAAAATTATCTTCCTGTATCTTCTCTTTTCTGAGAGCCTTCTTTTGACCAATAAGTCCTGTATTTAATGGAAAGATGATGACAACCAATGAAGAAATGCATCCAGTTATTTCCCACCATTTACTGTCTCCTGGTGTATGATTTGTTTGGTTTGTTTTAAAGGGGGGTGAAAATTAAAGAGGGAGCTTTAAGTTGAGGATAGCCATTTATATGTTGAATATAGTGGAAAGTGAAAAACCGTTAAGGAAGCTCAGGTTACATTGTGGCTGTGACCAATGGATTAGTACACCCAGACTCATCTCATGGAGGCAATGCTATTACCTGGCACACATCACTATGAGGGAAAACAGCCAATCAATGGACATAAATCCTCCACAGCCTCTGTAATGTACTTGAAAATAGGACTGGGGACCATTGAACAAAATGGAGAAATAATAAATCAGGAAGTAGGCTCTCCAATGGAGCTATTCAGCAATATGGAAGGGTAAATTCTGTCCATTGAATTTTCAACTCAGTACCATATTTATGTTTTTATGATGTTATTCCCTGAAGTCATCAGGATATAACATCCTACCCAGAACTGGATAGTGAGAAGACACTTCCAACCTGTACCTACTACCAGCACTCATGATAGGTTGAACATGTTTTTATCATCTCTAGGCTTTATTAACTTCAACTAACATTTAAATAACATGAACGTAAAAGTTACTGTGTCTGAAAAATGCTGAGGGAAAAATAACCCCTAGTTTCCAACCCTCTAAGAAATGAAGATATTTGGGATATTTAACATAAACCTATCAGCTCACCACAGGCATTATCCAGAGCATCTGTTCAAAGACAAGATGACATCATTGATGAAGGAAAGTTGGCAACTTGGGAGCAAGTTCCAAAGGAACACAGTGGATTTCATGTATGGCATTCCTGCAGGCACACTTCTGGGAGGATGCCACCCAGAATGACAAGAACTTCTATGCAATGCAATATTCTCCATGCAGATAGGACTCACCTGGAATTAAATGTAATCATAAGCAGACTGGAAAGATATGGTTGAGGGCAATAGAAAAGCATACAAATGGCCTGTTCAATTATCTTGTCTTCTAGCATGTGGGACCCAGGCAAATTTAAAATTTCTTCTGTATGTATTCTAACAGAGTCTGATAATATACTATTTAATATATATTATTTATATTGTTATTTAATTATTATTAAATATTATTTTCTGTTATTTCTACAGCCATGTTCAAAAAATAGTTCGTCTTTAGTAGTTTTAGATAAATGATGAAGGCTCTGAATGATCCATTTTTAAGTATCGCATAGAACAATACCACCTTTCACCGAATGTAAACAATAATATATACACCTATATTATAGTTTTCATAGATAATAGCAGTGTCAAAAGGAGAGGAGGTAGGACATGAGGAGACTAAAAATATGGTTTTTCATTTCATTTAAGAAGAGATATAATGAAATTTTCTTTTTGACATTTTGAAATACACAATTATTATTAACTATATTCACTGTATTGTTCAGAATAACACCAAAATTTATTCTCATCTAGTGAACTGAATCTTGGGAAATTTCCCATGTATTAGTAACTAATTTTCTATTCTCAGATTTTTATATGACCAACAGTTTTAGAGAAAAAGTTTCAAATGTATTCCAATATTATTTATACATCTATAATGTATATATTATATGATATATCCATTATATAATATATTATACAATGACAACATATTTATGCAATATTCCATATAAAATATGTTATATATCTATGTATGATTATATATTACATGTAATTATATAAATATATAGAAAAATATTTATATTTATATAGTTATATTATAATTGTGATATACATACATAACATATTATTATATTATTATATAATGTAATGTTATATTATAGTTATATATAATAAAAATATTATGATAAAATAATATACAGTATAATAAAGAATAATATATGTGTGTGTATATATATACAAAGAGAGAGAAATTAGAGTTAATGTGTTCACAAAGAACAAAGAAAGATTCTTCTTGGTTATATTCTGTACCTCATCCTTTAAGAAAACCTCTATATATCTTCAATGAACAATATTGTAAATTAGTTTTATTTTGACAAAAATTTAACAGAAATTTAAATTAGAGGAAAACACAAGTATGTACTATGAACAAATCAAGAGGTACTTAAAATGTCACTCACTGATTTGAAATAGCTGATTATCTCCATCAGTTTGGACTATGTACAATAGTATGGCAAAAACATTTATCAATGGAGAAATCCAAAAATGGAAAATATGAATCCTATCACAGCAATAGACTCCGTCTGTGAGGATGATGGAGAAGTTTCTACATTCTTTAGGCAGATTCAAGCCCTTGCCGCTTAGAGATGCAAATGGAAACAAATTCCTGGGACCCCTCTTGCAGTTCAGATGTTCTGCATGCTTTCCCTCTATAATAAAACTCCTTTCTATAATTCATTCTCTGTGAAATTCATCCATTGATGAATTTGTGAGAGGAGGGACCCAGAAGTCATTGGTCCAGGGAGACTTTGGTGGCTATTGTGCTCACCCTTGCCACTAAAGTCACACTATTATAAGATAAAAATTATCTTTCTCATTTAAGGATGGCTGCTTTTTTCCCTATTTTATCTGCATATAAAATATAACTTTACACATCTGAAGCACAGACAATACAATAGAAAGAAAGAAGGTAAAACATAGATCATATGGAAGAGAACAAGAGACATTAAATGTGGGAGAAATACCAAGTTGGATGTGTGAGGTACCTATAGGTTCAGCACTACACTGACTGCAGCATAGATGTACATGGCAATGTTCGTGATAAAATGTTCTCACAGGTGTGCATTCTCACAATGGCTCATTGTGACATCACTAATGACTGTCCAAACTAGACCTAATTACCCGACCCTCTGACTTCCAAGTATACTGTCCATTCACTACACCTGCTTACTAGGTGTCCTACCACTCTCCATCCCTTATGATATTCTATGCTCAAATGGTCCCCCAGTAAATTGGATAAAGCATATGCAAGTGTGTCTACTTTGCCTCACTTGTTCTGAAGAGAGTAAATTACTTCCCTTTGGGGTATAGAAAAAGAAATGGAAAAAAAACTCAGTAATATCCCTTTTGGAGTTTTCATGTTAAAAGCACTGTGACATTTGAAGTTGACTTCTCCAGGGGCGTTAACAATTAGAGTGTGACAAAATGGCAAAGAATCGCCTCCGTCTTTTCCATCTCCAAGGTATTAGTACCTCTGTATTTTAAGGAATGGACTTCTGCATTCAACAGTGACATACAGAACTCCTTAAGAGATGAATGTAATGGGGGTCATAACCTGTGTTCTTCCTATTACCAACAATTTGAATGCCAATGTGCTCTGTGCCTGTGGCTTCCTGGGGAGGCTTTTCGGCACTCAGACTTCTGACTATTTATGGTTATTATTATTGTGTTTCTCCCCAACACTGTTCATGAGCTTTGTGCCTGCAGGTAACTGAATGACATACATTTGTGAGATAGTTACTTTATGCTCCTCAAAGTAAGAATGTGAATGTAATTTCTAACAAAAAGATGGTTCCCTCTTCTTCTTATTTTTTTCAAGATTAAATTAAAAACAAGAAAGAAAGGGAAAAAGTAAGGAAGAAAAGAAAGAGAGAGAGAGAAAAGGAAGAGAGGGAAGGATGAAAGGGGCAACCTAAGCTTATAATGCATAGCTCCTAGCTCCTAAAGTACTGGATCCTACCATGTTCTAAGCTCTTCTGCCCACTCCACACATGACACTCAAGGGTCAGCAAGTCCTAGCAAGATATATGCATATATGGGTCAGAGTGCTTCAACTTGGGTCTCCTTTTGGATGAAAGTCTCTTCTCGAACCATTTAGTTTTGTAGGAGTATGTCAGTGTTCAAACCCAGCATGAGTTTCAGCATTTCCTGAGCTTCCCACCATCTTTCCAGGACAGGATAACTGATTTTAATTATGTATTATTTCAGCAACTGGACAGTTACCCAGAGAAACAGGCTGTAGAAAGGCCACTAGACATAAAAGAAAAAACTTTTTTCCACAATTCAACTCTAGATATTTTAGTAATTTATCAGAACTATGTTTTAAGAAAAAAATAGCCTAAAAGATACACAAAAGAAAACCATGGGGGTATGGGGATTCTGAGTGAAGCTTTTCTGAGATGTGAAGTTTGCCAGCAGAAAGGGCATCCTTCTTTCATATGACAGTATTTTGGGTTACAACAACAATGAACTAGACTTAAAGTCTGAACATATATGACCTTGGGAAGGACCTCATTCTTTGTCCTTTTCCCCTGACATTGTCTGGGATTCTCAAATAAGACTACTAGTTTTGTTTACACTAATGGATATCCTACATTTTTACATTAGGGAGTCTTAACTAGTCAGTTACAGTCCTGTCAGGAGTCCTTGGGGAATTCTTGTGTGATCACATTTAGATTTCTCAGCCTCAAAAGCCCACCTAAAACCTAAGATTGCTATAAGCATAATGACATGTGACTCTCTATTTCTCTCTCTCTCTCTCTCTCAGATAATTCCACACCCAGAATTCAGGTTTGGCTTATCTTGAATCCTTCACTTAAGCCCATGTTACAAATGTGTAATAAACCCTGTGTTTCACACTGGCTGTCTCTTAGGATTCTTTTTTGCCTATCAGCAAAGGATCTGTTTTTATCAGAATGGAGGTTACAAGAAGACTTAAAGGTTAAAAGTCATGACTGTGGAGCTGTGTCTCCCACCCAATCACTGCTGACACAATGAATAGAAATATAGTCTCATGTTTGTTCAGAAGTGAAGCAAATTCTCGTAGACATTACTCTGCTAATATCATTCTAACATTCTAAAATGGGCTGAGGAAATGGGTCAGTGGGTAAAGGTGCATGCTACAAGTGTGATAACATGTTCAGTCCTTGTGCACACCTTAGTAAGTGAGCCCCTATACACTCACACCTACACACACACACACACACACACACACACACACATAAATGTAAGTAAAACATTTAAAAAATCATAGTGTATGGTGGTATTTTATTTGTATTGAAATGTGATTTTAATTGTATGTTAATAAATAAAGTTGCCCAGGGGTCCGAGCTATTAGAACCATAGCAAGAGCGTGGTGGTGGTGGCACACGCCTTTAATCTCAATACCATAAAAGACCTGGAAGTCTCTACAGACAGGCAGTGACAAGGCAGTCATGTGTTTGGGTTTACAACCAATGAGAAGGCAGAACAGAAAGATTATATAAAGACAAACACACAGGAAGTAGGTCTTTTTTGGAGAGGTAGGACCACCGCAGGAGGAAGGGTAAGGTTTTAGCTCTGAGCTCTGACCTCTTGGCTTTCTTCTTTACATTGGTTCTGTGTTTCTTATTTAATAATACGGTTGGTTACATCTACATTAAATGCTTTTATTTTTTTGTTAAGTGTTACCTGAGTCTTGGTGTCTTTTCTTCACAGCATAAAACAATGACCAAAACAGAGTTCAACTATAGATACAAAGCAAAATAGTTCTGTCCTTGCTTTGTACATCTCAGTCTGTTTTTTAAACAAGCCAGGACCATCAGCCCAGAATTCTCCACCCCCCCCCCCCCCGCCCTGCCCGACTACAGTGGACTAGGTCCTCTCATATCACTCAAGAAAATGCTCTGTAGATATTCTCAAGTCAATTTAAGGGGAGTGATTTCTCATTGAATTCCTCTCTTCTGACATGACTCTAGCTTGTTTAAAGTGAACAAAACAAAACCCTAGTCAATACACACCCCCTTTCTCAAGCCTGATCGATTTTTCTAGGTGGCCGTTCCTTCTAGCTGCCATATTCCTTCCTTCACTTGTGTTGCTCTCTCTGTTAAGACCTGAAGTTATAAAAACCCCTGGCTCCTCTTCTCTGTGTTCCTGCAGTTCTGAAGGATGATGAGTAATTCTTCACATTACGGCCTGTTTTACATCAGAATTCACCTTTCACATTTCCATTCTTTAAAACTCAACTAACCAAATAGCCTAGGTTGATTTTGTTAAAGCAAATGTTGCTGCTGGCCGACATTTTAACTGGAGCCAGATTTTATGAGTAATTTTCTGAAAACTTGTATCAGCATTTCCCAACAAAGCAATATTCTTAGTAAGCTAACTATCCCATTTCATTTACTATGATTTGGTTAGGATGCACATAAAGTTCATAGGTTTGTCCAAGTAATGTGAATTAAACTGTATGCTGTGAATTAAATTGCATGCTCAGAGGACACAGAGCTTGCTGCATACAGTGAGGAGCAGAGTTCGAATCTTTAAAGCCCATATAAGAACCAGTATGTGTAGCATTAGAGACAGAGGATCCCTCAAGTATTTGGCTAGCCAGTCCAGCCTGAAACCATGACTTTGGGTTCAGCCAAAGATCCCAATAACTGACATCAACTGTGTGGGTTTGTACATAGATTAACAGGTACACATATATGTATACTACACATATGCACATGGAAAATAAATATATGCATGTTTACATATATGTATACATAAGTACATGATCCAGTGGTCAAAAGCTGTCTTTCTGTCTCCCATATATACATTTACAAAAGTTAGATGTATCTGAACTATAAAGTGTTGCAGTAAAGACAATGTCAAGATGCCCTACCTAAGCACACACAACAATTACAAAAGATAATTTCAGCACGGGAAAAAGTAGTTTTCAAATTCAATTGAATTTTTGGAAAACATATACTTTGGAAAAATCATTTTTAAATTCGTCTAAATGATCTCTAATGGCTAACCTGTAAGGAAGTCCTGTAAATTCTCCTTCCGTTTTCTCCCATATCTGTTAGGAGACTTAAGGACTTAATAAGTAGAAATACACACACAAATTAACTTAGGAGCATTTAGCAAATTGGAACACTGAGAATAATGATTACAAAACTGAGATCTCTAAAATTTTTTCATTACCAAAGCAAAGGATGAGAAGAGAAAATGGAGAGAACACCCAATCACAGATTGAAATTTAATTACCTTGAGCTTGCATATCTAAGATTTAGAATATTGTAGCTTGAATAGGACACCATAGGATGAGCTTCCACTTTTAATTGGATATATATTCTGAATAATAAAGGGATGAAATTAATAAGGCCTGCCATTTTACTGCATTTCAATATGGAAGAATAATGTATGGATGCAAGGACTTCATAAGGTATTTCTCAGAAAAAAAAATAGATCATGCACAGAAATTCTTTACCTATGCACCAATTTAGCCTAAATTATTTATGAAAAATCTACATGACTATGAGTGAAATACGGACTAGTCAACATTTAGTAAAATTTGTTCTGGTATTTTCCGGCATCTCTGAGCAGAGATAATTAGGTTTTAAATTAAAAACTATTTTAGGCAGTCAATTGAAAGCATCATAAAATTCAATATCTGCTAATTATTAATGCAGCTCCAGAGAACTCCGGCACTTGTGCACAAACAATGGAGTGTAATAAGCACATATTATTACATCATGTTAAAGCTATGTTCTTGTAAAGAAACAGGAGTAAAATGACATTAAACCCAACCTAGGATATTGACAGTTCATATACAGTGAAACATCATTTTGCATTTTATTCTTACATATTTACCATATTTTTAATGTATTGTCTATGCATTTGTCTTTTTAAATTTTAGAGTAGCTTATGAATAGAATTGTTACATAGACCCAAGAACATAACAAAAGTAATAAAGGGTAAATTTTAAAATATGATTGGCTTTCCTAAGTAGTAGTAGTGTTTCCTGATTTGAAAAATTAATTTTAGTACTGCCTCTTTCTTTTGTGGGAACTTCTATCACCCATCTGTGCAAGTCAGTTTAGGAGTAAAGGATTAAAAATCCTACATTGCCCGAAATTCTGAAGTTGTGCTCCATTCTACTTGATTCCACTGTGAATTCTGAGAGAGATTCTGAGAATTTAAGTAACAACCACCACCACAACAAACAGAACTCTCTGTTTGACTCCTTAAGCCTCCAAAGAATCATGATTTAATAATATTCTCATTAACACTGGGTCCTAATGATAACACTGTTTCTTTTTTTCCCTTTTCTTTTTATTAAGAGATTTTCTATTCATTTTACATATCAATCACTAATTTCCCCGTCCTGTCCTCCCTCCTCCCATCCCTCACCCTTCCCCTCCCCCAACCAACTGGTATTCCCACCTCCTCCAAGGCAAGGTCTCCCCTGGGAAGTCAGCAGAGCCTGCTACATTCAGTTGAGGCAGGTCCAATCCCCTCCTCCCTGCACCAAGGCTGAGCAAAGTGTCTCAGCATAGGCACTATGTTATTTAGCTTGAACTGTTTAGGGGGCCCCCAGGCAGTGAGACCTGGACCTGTCCTTAGTGCATCAGCTGGCTTTTTGGAACAATGTTTCTTAAAGACTGAATGCTTCCAGAGGATGGAGGACTAGGAAGCATTGAATTTTATTTCCCTAAAAAGACATTGACTAAATAATGTGTAAACTATAAAGAGCCTGTATAAGATCTGCTGAAGCTGCAGTGTCTCAGAAAATTGAAAGCACACAACAGTCTCACCATAGCTGGAAATAGAACCATTGTACTCATCTGTGATGACCTAAACCAGCCTGGTTAAAAGCTACCAGAAGAGAATGCCCAAGCTTACCTTATCTCCAGGAGAAAAAGAACTGACAGTATATCTGGGGTGGTTTGGATGAAATTACCTTCCCCAAATATGCTCATGTTTTGGGATACTTGGTCCCCATTGGTGGAACTGTTTGGGGAGGGTTAGGAGGTGTGGCCTTGTTGGAGGAGGTGTCTCATGGAGGGAAGACTTGGAGGATTCAAAAGCCCTCATAATTTCCAGGTAGCTCTCTCTGCCTCCTGCTTTTGGGTTGAGATGTGAGCTCTCATGTACTGCTTCAAGCCTTGCCAGCCTGCCTGCTGCCATGCTCCCCAGCATGATGGTCATGAACTCCAACCCTGTGGAACTGTGAATCCCAAAGTTGCTTTGGTCATGGTGTTTTATCACAGCAATTGAAAGTGATTAAGAGAACATCCAATCACATACATTTCTGAGGGGCCACTATCACAGGATTCTTTATGTTCTACCTCAACACTGATGAGAAACAGAGCTTTCTGAATACCTAGGGGCTGCTGAGAGGAAAGGAGACACATGTGAGAGGAATAGATTTTGAAGTTCTGAAAGAGAAACCTGGAAACCTGTTTAGGTCCATTGTTACTACTTTACAAAGCACTGCTTGGAGCCTTGGGTAAAGCAACTGGAGGAGAAAAATAACCAAAAAACTTTATAAATTGAAAAAGACGTAAACATTTCTTCCTGTTTAATAGATGAAATGATTGTATATGTGGAAAATGCCAACAATTTGATACAAACCTCCTACAAAGAGTAAAGGAACCCTGAAAATTTGCAATATACAGATTTTAACACTCAAAATTCTCATGTCTGTTAACAAGACACTATCCTAAAAGGAGATTTTAGACAATTTTATTAACCATAGTATTAAAAAATTAAGAATGATACTTATAAAGGAGCAACAGACCTATATCTTATATACTATAAATTTCTGAAATAAATCAAAGGTTAGATGCATAAATGGAGACACATATAATGCTCATAGGATGATTTATATAGCATTAAAATACCTGTATTATACTAAGATGCTTATTATTATATATTATATATACCAATATTTGTGTTGATACCTTCATGATAAATGAAATAGACTACCCACAAGATACACAACACACATCTCCATGTGAAGTATCTAAACATCCAGTTTCACAGAAGCACAGAGTAGAACAGTGGTTGCCAAGGACTGGGGAGGGCAGATTGAAATTGTTTTACATCTCTTACCAACTTTTGCCAGAAGAAAGATTTCAAGAGCACAATTACACAATGCTTGCATGTTTCCTACTGCCACTACTGCTACACTGGACTCTTTAAAAATGCCATTGTTTTCAGCAATAGTAAAAACAAATGTATCCTGAGCAGTATTATTGTTGGTCTGTTTCAAGAATATTTGCTGAGCCAGGAAGCAAAAACTCTTATTGTCTCCTAAAGAGGAAGTTGCAGGAACTGGCATAGTAATCATACTCCTGTCTAAGAATAGCACCAAGAAGCTTTTGCCAGGCAGCTCCACAAAGAGCCTATCATATGCTCTATTTGCTTTGTAAATATTCCCATCCCGAATTTCTATTACTTTATGTCATTTCTGTTATAATCAGTCACTTCATTTATTTTATTTCATAAAATTGAGAAATAGTTAGGAATCATATTAATACACTTGAGAAGAAATAAACAATTAATCAAAACTAATAGCAAGTGACAAGGGGATGTGTAATATTAGAAGAAATAATAAAGGCCAATGTACATTAAAAAATAAATCTGTGAGGATAAACATTTCATCACAAACTAAAAGTATTCTTATTTAAAAGAACAGAAAACAATGATTTTTTTCAAATCCTTACAGCCATGATATCTTTACAAAGACAGACAGGAAAACACGTGTTCAATATTCTGGATAACTTAGTAAAGTACAAACTGAATGAATATAACAATATTTGGAATGTATCTAAAATACATGGGACTGTGATAGTTCATCAGAAGGATCTATAGTATAAATGTCAAATGGTACAGACCATTTGGGATGGGCATAAAGGGAAAAATTCAATACAAATTAGAAAATAACCCCTGTTGGATAAAAATAAATTGATGGTCATCATGATAGTAACTCACTGTGATGTCAAAATACCCTCCTATGAAGAAGATATTTTGGATGTAGTTTGGCTTAATCTAAACTTTCGACTTAAATCATTTTGTCCCTGAGGGGATCTCGATTCAAATACGTGTCAAACCCATTGTCATACAACTAATGGCAGTTGAGTTGTCCTTAAACAACCAGGGAGCAGCAGCACTTTGCAGTAGCTCTGTACGAATCGACAGACAGCTCCATCCTTGGTGCGGCAATCCATTTGACCACAATTGCCTTCTTTTTGGGAAAGATTTTCACCACTTACAGTTGAGAAAGATGAAGGACATAGAAAAAAAGAAGTCATGATCAGTAATAATAACTTGGATGTCAGGTTTTGGTTTAAAGGGAAGCCACTTCATCTTCCCTGCTATTGAGCAGAGTATTCCTCCAAGTATATAGAGCAAGACTGTTCATTAACTCTTATGGGTCAGTGTAGCTTCTCTTTCATATCTGAGGACCGTGTCTTTCCCAGAAGGCAGTGAGGAGGTATGAGTTAGGATGCTCTTTTAGCAACAAATAAAAGCCACACCAAAATGGTCCATGATTGAAATAATGACTTAATATGTCTCATTGGAACAGCTTCAGAAGGAGAATAGTTCATGGACTGATTCCCGAGGTGGGTTAGTGACATCACACTTAGGAATGTTGCCTTAGCTGCCTTGCCATCTACTGCGTGTTCTGTTCAGTGGCCCTGATTTCACAGTAGAAAGGAGACTAAAACAATACAGGGTGTAGAGGAAAACATAATGCACAGGAGAAGATGGGAGGAAAAAACAGGAAGGAAGAAAGGAAGGACAAAGGAGAAAAGGGTTTACCATCAATGAATCAATGAATGAATGAATGAATGAATCAATCAATAAGTAAAATAATTAAAGCCAGAACAGAGAAAAAACAAAACAAGCTAGGCAAAGATTTGCACATCGTTCACAGACAAAAGGAAAGGGAAAGTTAAAGTACTTGGCTCCATTCCAATTCATTGTAGCCATGACAACTGATCTCACGAACAAAAAGCAGTCCATGCCTCGGGAGAAGCCAGTCTTGGCAATGATCACATGTGTTTGCTCCCTAATGTCTAGCATGTTCATTATGTATTTAGAGGGAAAAGATGAGCAATAGCAAGATCATGCTCTTTAGACTTCCAATTATTAGAGGCTCTTTAAACTTCCAGTCATTATATATAAAAGAGTTGTTAGTCAATTTCAAGATCTACACATAAACCCAAGCAGGGAATTAAAATATATTGCTACCAAATCTGAGAATTAATTACAACTTATTCACATGATAAGAACTGGCACATATAAGGTGAATAAAAGAACACATACTTGAGAATATGAGTATTTTATTTCATTTATTTTCCTAGTTGCAGCTTTGGTATTTTACTTTGTTCTTTTATATATCCATATTTAGTTCATATTTAAATATGCAAATACTGCTATTTTGCAAGAGTTTGGGCAAAAATCTTTGCCAGCTATACTTCCATAAGGTGCCGTGTTTTTGTAAAGATGTATTTATCTGAGACAGCATTTATTAATGAGGACTTAAATATGAGGAAGAAACCAGCCAAGTAGAATGCCTTATCCTTGATTCAATATGGAAAATTAAATGCAAGCTTTAAGTTATGTACCTTTCTACATCTTGAATTTTACAGAACATTTTCTAAGTCTTTACACATTCAGAACACAATGTGTAGAATTTGGAAGTAAATATCCAGTATTCAAGCTGCCACTGACCCTGATCTCACCTGGCCTCAGAGTAACTTGTCTTTGATCTTGCGTGTTAAGTTCTGAAGTGTCAGTGTTATTTCTATCGGAGACTCATTCTTCTTTTGTGCCCTCACCTTATGAAGTATAACTGCGATGAAATGGCCACACCTGATGTCATATTATCAAATTATACCTACACATGCTCACTATTCCACTTACACCACCAACTGGCAATCTTTTAGGCAATTCAGACATTAAAAACGTGTGTGTGTGTGTGTGTGTGTGTTGTATGTGCAAACATGTGTCTCTTTATCTCTCTATGTGTGTGCACAGCATATATGTATGTGTTAATGTCTTTAGGATGCACATACCAGAGCATATATATGAGGAGGTCAGAGGAAGACCTTGGGTATTGGTCCTCACTTTCCAACTTAGGAGATACAGGGTCTCTTGTTCACTGATGTGAATGCTTCTAAGGATTCTTCTCTCTCTGCCTCCATTCACTATAGGTGTACTGGGATTCTAGACATATGATACCACTACCACCAGCATCATGTGGGCTCTGGGAATCTGAACTCGGGTTCTGCTCTCATGCTTGCATAGCAAGAACTTCATTCAACGAACCATCTCTTCATATTACTCTAGACTTCACCCCCATCCACCTAATCACAAAAGCAAGTAGCTTTTGAAGAGCAGTGATGATGTTGACCTAAGATCAGAGAGTCCGAGCCACAATCAAGTCACCCCTCAGGTGCATCCCCATGTCCCCATCTCTTTCCTATTTGACTTATGTATATATTCCACTTTCTTTAACATAAAGGATCCATCTTAAACCTAATGTTTTTAATCTGTTAACTGCTGCACCCACAGTTCTTGTAGCAGCACCTCACATAGAATAAGTGCTCTAAAAATGTTTCTTACTTTTATATGTGTTGACCAGCAAAAGGCCTACTGAAAGGTTTCAGATTCCATCTTACATAATAACTATTTGTCTATTCAAAAGCAATCAGCAACTGCTTCCACATTTTTGAAGCATAAAATTATAGATGAATTTAGCATTCAACTCACCACATATTTTGAGATGACAAATAACAGCACATTGCTATAATCTTTTAGAAGTTACAAGTATCCCCTTTACCATCCCACTCACCCTTGATATAGACTCGAGTCTGTCTTACTCCTCCAGATCAAGGGGATGCTGCAGCAGATGATTCTTGCCATGTACAGATGAAACCCCTCACTTTAAGCTACTTTATGTACAACCTCCTAGAGGGATTACAGATCACCTTTCCATGACAGTCATGTGTACTCCAATGGGCGCAGAATCAACAGATATGATAGGACTTTTATTAATTTGGAATAGCAAATTGACTTTGTCTCATTGGACAAATAAACCTATAAAATCATTGGATGCTTCAGAATCAGTTTCCTCATCCATAAATGATAATGACATCCATATTCCAAAGGATGTGTATAAAATGTGTCAAATGTATATAAATTGTCCAGATGCTCTAAAGATGACCCTTGTTTGAAGGTAGAGCATTGGCAATTTGCAAAAAAGCAATAAATGTATGCAGTCATTTCTACATGTGTGAAGGACATGATTCCTGATCAGAACATTGATAAAGGTATGAAGTCATTGCTATGTAAGTGAAGGGCACAGTTCCTGTTCAATACAAGTTTGATCTTGACATGCTGCTATTTATAAAATGGTGAATAATGGGATGGGTGAAAGGCTTGATAAGAGATCTTGCTAGGGAAGCATGAGGATATTAGTTAGAATCCCCAGTCCTTACTTAAAAATCTGGGCATGGCTGCTTAACTCCAGAACAGGTTGGTGGGGATAGAGGGTTGATTGTGGTCAGTGACTAGCCAGAACAGCTGAAACAGTGAATTGTAGGTTCTATGAAGAGGCCCTATACCAAAAATAAAATAAAATAAAATAAATGATGCTATCATTATTCAGGTCTTGTTTAGTGTACCTTCTCTGACATCTCTAGAGTACAAAAATCTTACAGAAAACTTCCTGTCTCTCTGACTCTTACAATCTTTCCTTCCCCTCTTCTACTATGAACCTCTCCCTCTCCCGTGTGTGTGTGTGTGTGTGTGTGTGTGTGTGTGTGTGTGTGTGTGTGTGTGTGTTTAAAAAAAAAAACTAAAGAAATAGAGGCCATGGATTTAAAAGATAACAAGGGGATTTGGTAAATGGTGTTAGTATGTGGGGGAGAAAGAGAGCAAATAGAATAATTATATTTGAATTTCATAAATAAAACATATCTTTAAAATATAAGATAGACAATGCTCACAGATGGCTCCAAACCCATGTGCATTTTAACAACATTAATTGGATACAGTGGTTTAAAAAAAGAAAAGGACATGAAGATAGGGGTGACATGTGAAGGAAGAGATCTGGAGGAGTTGGGAGGAATGTGGACTGACAGGATCAACATAGGTTGTATACATGTAAGAAATTCTCAAAGAATAAATAGTTAATAAAGCACATTTGCCTTTGCATACATATTTTTTTTAAATAAGGTGATAGTAATAGGGGTAGTCAGCTCACATCTTCCTCTGGCTTCCATGTGCATACTAATGGAAGCATGCACCAAAAAACTCATGCACAGGCACCAAACCCACATTCCCAACACTCACAACACCCCCCCCTCCCCGACACACACACACACACACACACACACACACACACACACACACACACATATGAAAATGACACGAAAAGTTAGTATTTCAAACTTGGCACACCATAGCACTGTTCTGACATACAAATAAGATGAAGCCATCAAAAATAAGGTCATTTGAGCATAAAGAATATTTATCCTTCAGATTCTCTCCAAGAGACACACTTCTCTCGACCTGTGATGGCCTGTGTCAATGTGATGTATTGGACAAATTATTTTCCATTTAATGTAGGGAATCAGCATGCCTTTCCTTTATTGACCTTGATATATCTCTTCTGTAGAATTATGAGCACTCTAGTTTTGAAAGACCTTATCCTGCCCTGTGAGGTTTCAGCTGCTTCCAGACTGCCAATGTTGAGTGTAGATTATGAAACTTACCTTTCAATTTTTAAAATAATATAGAACCTATAACTATAAAGAGAGAATGAATATTAACTTTGGTTACAAACTTACACAGGTCAATACTTTAAATATTCTATTTTGTCACAGAACAGGAAGTATAGCTGATTTCTTATTCTAGAAAAATTTCTCTCATAACTATTAACAACTGGTTCACCCACTCAATGGCCATTACTTTCTTCTCATAAAGAGCAAGCCCTGGGGCCATAGGGCTACAGGATGAGCTCAATGAGGCCACCAAGGTATTTGAGGTTTTGTTCAAAGTACTTTGGTTGCACTCATCAAACATGATTATTATAAAAGATGCCAATACACTCTATTAGCAAGCAGAGCTGTCATAATTTATCACCCAATTCAAACATTTTGAAAATTAAAGCAAAATATAGTTACTGGTTACCTCAAGAAATCAGCAAAAGTTGGATTTATTCCATACAAACATAAAAACACCCTCTTTATCACACACTTGATGGCATTTCCTCTGTGGCACATTGCCTCAGCGCTAATATGAGTTTTACAGTTACCCTTTGAAATGCCATAAAACATATGGAGGTAAAAAAAAATAAATGTGTATGGGGCAGATATGGCTTGGATGGAGTTCACAGTCCATTGAGGAACATGGAGTAGAGCTTTGAGAGGGGACTGTATTTTAACGTGATGATGGGCCAAATAGTCTATAAATATTTCCACAAAAGTATGATTCAAAAGCAGAATGAAATATGAAACTTTTTCTGTAATTCATGGCTACATTTTCAAGGAAAGAAAAGTAATTCTTGGGCCCTAATATTATAAATAAAAGAAACATTTTTTAATGGAAATGATTTTATTGGTGCTAGCATATCAGAGTGAATTTTTGTCTTTGAACCCATAATCCTTACACTTTCAAAAAGTCTAGGAATGGGGATCTGAGACCTTGGGATCCTTAGAGACTGAGATGATGTGGAGATGTTCATCTGCTAGTCTCTAAAGCAGTGGTTCTCTACCTGTGGGTCACAACTCCTTTGAGTGTCAGGCCACACTTTCACAGGGATTATCTAAAACGCAAATATTTATGTTAAAATTGCTAACATTAGCAAAATTATAGGTATGAAACAGCATTGAACATAATTTATGGTTGGGGTCACTACAACATGAGGAACTGTATTAAAGGGCCACAGCATTAGGAAGGTTGAGAAAAGTACTCAAAAGGAAAGATCCCCATCATGAGGGTCAGAGGCACAATATACTAGTTGTGTTTTCTCATCTGACAATCTTTGCTAATGAAAATGAATGAAGACACTGTAGGAATTTAGAAAAGTGATCATCTCCTACAGTGTAAAAATTAATAGAGGTGAACCAGGAATATAGCATTGTCTTAAAATATGAATATTGGAAATTCAGTTGCATATCAAATGGCAGACAAGTATAATGAAAAAACCTCATACCTTTTAAAGCATTAATCACTATGTGCTTTACATTATCAGCTTCATTTAAAAAAAGGCATAAAATATTCCATTCCAACCAATTGTTAAGCATTTTCAAGAAGCAAGCAATTCCTGAAACACAGATGATGAAGTGTAACTTTATACGGATATATATTGTGAAAGACATTTCTTAAATCATATACTTAAAAAACAAGTATATTTGAAATTCTATCCGGAATGCATCCTTGGGAATTATGAGACAAGGGGCTACAGAAATTTGCATATATTATCTGCAGGCTCTTTGATGTGATTTATAAAGAGGAAACATCTGTGGATATAAATAACAGCTCATCTGAAAGCTTTGGAATCAGATCTGTAATAATCAATACTCTGTATTCATTGGAACAGCAGCATTTATTTCCTGCTTCCCATTCCTGATGACTTTACAATCCTTTCTGAGAATTATGTGTTAGATTTAATCACAAGGGAATGTTATGGGGAATTAAAATTGGCATAGTGTTTGTGGTTACACTGAATAAGGCCCTACCTTTCAATATCTATCTGAGACAGGACAAATGCTGAAACCCGGGGAGACGCATACTCACTGTGCCTTAAATAAAGCATGCCTGGGCTACCAGGTGGATGTGATAATGATTAATAATTTATGCAGTGCCTCTAGTGTGATGTGGGATTTTAGAATTGGTCATGGTTATTGTAACTACCCAACAGAATTATCTGAAGGTGTGTTTCATTCAGAACACCATCTAAGAAATCATTATGTCTGGGTACATGGCCCATTAGCATAATGGCAGGTGTCTTAGGTAAAGACAGACGTTGGCATTTGAGATTAAGAATGGTTAAGCAGTGAGGTTTTGTGTGTTTATTTCATTTGGATTTTCCCGTATGGCAATCAAGATTTATGGATTACGAAGGTTTCTTGTCCACCCTGTCTCATTCTCTGTATCCTTCCCTGTATCACTCAAACCACGCACAGGTGTTTCAGTGATTATTTGTGTGAGGAATGTTTATGATCTTTATTTCAGAAAATCAGTAATACTCACGTCGTACGTTTTCAACCTGGTAATAGAGAGGATTCAACTGAGTTTCACTGAATTAACAGACTTCTCTGGGGTGACAAGAATTAAGTATAGAAGTGAAGATCAAACAGACCTCTCAAGTTTTCAAAGTCATCCTCCGCCAACACCTAGTGTGAAGGTCTCTCACCCTTACCGCCACGCAGATTTCCCGCTGCCATTTCCCACCACCTAGAAATATTTAGTCTATTTTCACTGTTGTACCTGTGATTCTGACATGCACCTACATGTCTCCCTGATTTTCTGAGTGTGGGGTACTGAAGATGCCATGCTGCCTCTTTTTCTGTAACTGTATTCTAATTCTTTTTAATTAAGTCCGAACGATGTATTCCATTGACTTGCTGTATTTTCAAAATGGAAGTCTCACTCTCTACCCAACTAGCTACATACATAGTTCAGGCTTGTCTCAAACTTGCAACTTTTTTTGCTACAATACGCTAAGGGCTAGGATTGCAGACCAGTTCCATCACATCCATACCTGGATCCCGCTGGCTCTGCCACTTTGACACATAAAACAATGCAGTGACTCATTGGCTGGTGTAGAGCTCTTCAATCAGATGCCTTAAGCCCTTTGCTCTTTATTCTTTATTCTCATGAACAGTTGTGCCACACATTTCCATTGTAACCTATGTAGAGCCAGACTCTAAAAGGCAGAAGCATGCTAAAGAGGAGAGGGCAAGGTATGGCAGTCTGAATGTAGAACTGGATACGGTTCTCAAAGTCACTTTAGAGTATCCTGACCTTCAGATATTCTTTATTTTTCTGGAATCTTAGCAAATTTATTCTAAATTTGTGACACATAATAGGTGCTCACATTTTTTTGAAGATGATGAAAATTTAATGCTTATTTGAAGTTTGTTATTTCGGGTCCTATCAGGTCCTATGTCTAAGTTTTTTTTTTTTTTTAACTTTAAAATCACTTTGTGGTAGCTATTATATTTTATCTCCACTCCTAGATGAAGGGCCACACACAGGCATTCTTTCTTTTTTTTGTTTTTTCAAGACAGGGTTTCTCTGTGTTGTTTTGGTGTCTGTCCTGGATCTTGCTCTGTAGGCCAGGCTGGCCTTGAACTCACAGAGATCCATCTGGCTCTACCTCTCAAGTACTGGGATTAAATATTTCATCTTCTGGGCCAAAGAGAATTCCTAAACCTGTAGCTCTTGAACTTGGCTCTTTTGCAACTGTTTGTGTGTGTGTATATAATTGTATATTTATATATGTGTATATATGTGTATGTGTGTGCACATATACATATACAACTATACTTACA
This sequence comes from Peromyscus maniculatus bairdii, assembly GCF_049852395.1. Lineage (NCBI taxonomy): Eukaryota > Metazoa > Chordata > Mammalia > Rodentia > Cricetidae > Peromyscus > Peromyscus maniculatus. The sequence continues at coordinate 29,231,556 of NC_134873.1, read as the reverse complement.
TATGTGCACACATATGCATATATGTATTCATACACATATACAAATTTGCACACAAAAATGACACACATATGGATGGATGTGTTTGGATTCTCTAGTACTCTGCCTAATACAATGACTTAAAATGAAAATTCTTCATCTCAGGGTTAATAATTTAATGGTAACTTACATTGCTGGACAGGCTTTCTCTCTTCCAAGAATGAACCTCTGCTATCTGTCAACATCCAGACTAGACCCCATATTCTGTTTTCTCTTGCCAGAGAGAGGCATAGTAAGCCTTCCCCCCACAGAGAGAAATTTCCATAACTCCTGAATGAAATTGGTCTGCAGCAAAATTATGGTGATAACAGGAACATGACTACTAAAGCAACACAAAATGGCAGTGTCCCCCCCCCCCCGGCTCTTCCTCATTTGATTGATTGAATAGCTAATTGAAGTAAAACAATTATTTTTAAATTTATTAAAATTAATTAAACCCATTATTCTGGTAGAATTATGCTTTGAATTGTAGCTCCACTCAAATATCCTTGAGTCCTAAGGAAAGTAACATACTATGGTTACATCTAGCTATTTGGAGCCTATTTATTGTAAAAAACAAAGTCTATAATTAATGTGTCTCTAAAACCACAATCACAGCCTTTAATGATCTTATAGAGCCTTCTTACACCCTGACATGTAGAAGAAAGTTGTAATGAAATGAATTAAGGAATTTCCTTTGTCTTGCTTTACCAACTATGTTTCAAAGCACACAAAAAAAGAACATTTAACAAATGACCCACTGAGACTGGTGTATGTGCTTCTTCAAATATGTGATAAAGGGTTGAGGCTTAATTCCCTAATAATACATGGCATTGCATGTATTCAACTCTGTCTTTGTGCTTTGAACAAAGTGGTGGAATAATGCTTTTTATGGCAATTACAAATAAAGTAATTCATGTAATTATTCTGTAATAATGTAATTGTTGCCATGTAGACTACAGACCATAAAAAGCATTAAGTAATTGCAGGGTTATTTATGGCCTGAAAATTGTCTGGCAATTATGCTAGAGGTAATAGTAACATGAAATCCACAGCTTGATTGTTTCTTGATTTTAAAATGTAAAATGTGGGTATCTTTTTATTATAGACCTAAGCACCTTACCTGGTAATTATACCACATGTTCCACAGTGGAAAATTAAGCATAATCTCACAGAAAGCACAGGCTCCTTTTTAATTTTTAGTTCTTGAAAAATTAGCCACATTTAAGAAATGGATTATGTCATTTAATTTCACTTCAACGAATTTGGAAACTGGAAATTCTTGTTAATTTTACGATACTTGGCTCTTTTGTGTATGTGTGCATGTAGGTGTGATCAATGCAATTTTGACAGAGACAACTTTGCAACTTCATAATTTAGACATATTATGATAAAATTGTAAGAACTTGATACACACAATGATGCATCTAATTCCTTGCTGCAAAGTAAAATATTCCTTTCAGAGAAAGGCAGGCTTCTTTTGGAAGATTTCTCTAGGAGTTCTTAGGGTGTATTCTTCAGAGATAAACATTAGGATTCTGAAACTTATATTAAGCTGGATTGTGATGGCAATACTTGTCACTCTGGCACTCCAATCACAGTGGCATAAAGACTGCAGGAGAGAGAGAGAGAAAGAGAGAGAGAGAGAGAGAGAGAGAGAGAGAGAGAGAGAGAGAGGTTGAATATGATATAGTCTCTCATATGGTATATTTTAGTTTTCTGTTATGATAAAATACCATGACCAAGGCAACTTACAGGAGAGTTTATTTTGGATTGCACTTACAGAAGGCTAGAGTCCTTAATGGTGGGGACAGCATGATATGGAAAACAAACCTGAAGTACAAGGCCATGAGCAGCACCGCCAACTGGGGATGAAGTGTTCCAAGGAACGTATCTCAGCATACATTTCTCATTCAGAACCAGCATAGCATGTGTCCAATGATCCATTTCTTACACATAGCCACAACCTAGCAGATGCCCATGTAGCTTCTTCATTATACCAGTTACTACTGTTAGCTTGACAGGATCTAGGACCATCTAGGAGACAAAGCTCCAGAGGTGCCCACATTAGCATTTGTCGATTCAGTTAAAAGAGGTGGGAAGATGCATCCTACACATGGAGGCCACCATTTGATGAGCTGATCCTGAAATGAATCAAAAGGATTGAAAGCACTCATCTTTGTGCTTCCTAATAGAGACCTTAATGTGACCAGTCACATCAAGCTCCTGCCGCCATGCCTTTCTGGGCAAGCTGAACTGTATCTCTACTCTGAGAGTGGAAACAAACCCTTTCCTTCCTAAGTTGCTTTTGTTGGGTATTTTTTTATGGTGGTATTTTATTTGTACTGAAATGTGATTTTAATTGTATGTTAATAAATAAAGTTGCCTGGGGGTCAGAGCTATTAGAGCCATAACAAGAGCGTGGCGGTGGTAGCGCAAGCCTTTAATCCCAGCACTTGGTAGACAGAGCTAGGTAGATCTCTGTGTATTCAAGGATACAGCCAGCATTGGAGACACACACCTTTAATCTCAATACCATAGAAGACCTGGAAGTCTTTACAGACAGGCAGTGATGAGGTAGTCATGTGTTTGGGTTTACAACCAATGAGAAGGCAGAACAGAAAGACTATATAAAGACAACCACACAGGAAGTAGACCCCCTTTCAGAGAGGTCTCTTGGCTAGCTGCAGCAGGCGGGTAAGGCTCTTAGCTCTGATCTCTTGGCTTTCTTCTTTACATTGGTTCTGTATTTCTTATTTAATAAGATGGTTGGTTACATGTACATATTTTTTATGGCAGTATGAAAAAATAACGAAGACATTCAACTGATCAAGCCTCAAAGCAGCTTTCAATCACACAGTCAGCCAGGTTCTAACTTTCACTATATGAGGTTTGGTGATTAAGTTTCATAAGTAAATCACAGTCTTGTCTCCTGAATGCTGCTGATTCCCTTATGGGAAAAAGCACCAGCTCTATCTCTCTACAGAAAAATAGGTTTCATCCTTGAGGGCTCTGAGGACTACAGGATTCTGAAATGATGGCCATTTCCCCCTTCTTTGTGCTTACTAATACTTTTTCTGTACTGAGTTTTCTTATGGCTGATGTCTCTGTACAGATTCTACTCTATTATTTGCTGTTCCCCCACCGAGCACCTTGACATAACATACCTGTATAGTTATGCCACTCTATTGTGCTTCTTGTATACCAAAACAATTTTACCACCAGGTTCGCTGTCTGTCTTAATCCATTCTTAGTTATTTACCAGAATCTGTTTAAAGAAAAAAAAAAAGCACCCACACATAATAGAGTTTACTTCAGCAAAGAACTACTCATGAATAGGGCAGGCTTCAGAATCAAAAGAGGTTCAGAGAGCTCCATTCAACAACGTGGAAAGGAAGCACTTATGTATTAAAAATGGAAGTGCGGTGTGTGTGAGAAACTTGGACCTTCATTTGATAATAAAAGTACATATATATATATACATATATATATATATATATATATATATATATATATATATATATATATATATATTAAGAGAGAGTCAGGGTAGCAAAAACAAAACCCTTTATTTCATGACCTTGCAAGATCAGGCTTTAGTGTAGAAGGACCGGAATGCTGGTTGAGCACAGAGGACAGGTTTTATAACTCTAATACAGTCTTCTACTCCCTTTGCTTAGAAAAGGACACCTTCCCGAGCATCTAAACCTCATTTTTCTCTTCATTACTTACCTTTACCCCTTTTCAATAAAATCTATGTATGGCTTCAACTCTATCTTCATTCCATGTCTATTTTAAAGGTTATTAAATGACCTTGCCTAGAAGGCTGGCTGTTAGTAATTTTCCACTCTAAACTTCGGGTCTGACGGTTAGTTAAATTTGAATGGGGGAAGTAGCTAAAACGGCAGGCATTAGCAGGGGTCTCCTGTTTTGTAATTAGTTGTTGCTGGCCCAAAAAGGCACCATGTAGCTTTGAAATAGAGCTATCAGATTTCTATTGATAATGATGTAAAGGTCTTGATTTGATTATAACCGGGCAACCAACTTCTCAGGGCATAGTCTTCTTGAGGATACATTTGCTTTATAGAGACATAGTATAATCTTCCATCAACCTGATATCAGCTGATATAACTGATATAACTGACTGGGAGTGGTATTTGCTTTAAGCACACATCCTTAAACCATCTACCATTGGTTAAATACTAAGTTTGGTTGCAAATTTACTTCATAGAAGTTTAAGAGGCTGAAGGCTGTAAAGATGGCCCAGTAGTTAAGAACACCTTTTGCATAGGAGAACCCAAGTCCAATTCTCCCCTCTTACAAGGTGGCTCACAAATGTCTGTAACTTCAGTTCCAAGGAATCTGACTCCCTTCTCTGACTCCCCATGGACACCAGACACACAGATGGTGCATATACACACAGGTAAAACACACACGCACACACACGCGCACACGCACGCGCACGCACACACACTATATAGTGAATAAATATGAAATAGATTAAAGGAAACTTTTAAACCTAAACTAATTTACTTTGGCAATGCAAAACTAACCTTCCTAACTGTTGACCTTGTGTAATATCGAAAGCTTTCTTCTAATTACCTGAGCCATCCATTCCCAAATTCAACACATAGGTTCAAAGAAACACATGGTTTCAATCTGCTTTGACTGATGATATGATACTGACTAATCAAGCCCATATCCTTGGCATCTTCCCCTCTTACACAAACAAAATACACTGATTTTATGAAAGATTAAAAAGAGAGACGGGAAAAGGCAGCAAGACAGAGATGCAACCATCAGGGAAACACATCCAAGGACCTACTGCCTTCAAAGAACATCATGGTAGAAACACAAAATAGATCTGTTTAGTCTTCTACATTACTCCTCCTATACAATAACTATGAATACTCTTTTAAATGAGCTACTTATTAATTGAATGTAAAGTCTACACACACCTAATGACCAAGCTTATGTATTTTAAATCACACACTGTAACTCAATACAATTCAAAGTCATACTGCATTGATTATTGATATAGTCATCACTTTAAATGTTTTTGTGTTCCTTAGTTTTGTGTAGCTGTGAAACAATGTTGTGATAATTCAAAAAGGAGGCAAGGCTTATTTTATTCTCCAGTTTCAGAGGTAAGTCTGTGTTATCTGGCTCTATTCCATGATGACATGAGGCCCGAGATTAAAAAAAATCATGGTGGCAGAAGCATGTGGCATGAATGGGTGCTTACCTTATGGCAGCCAGGAGAGAGGAAGAGAAAAAAATGAGGATGGGGAGGTAGAATGTAGGAAGGGAAAATAATGAAGGAGAGGAGAAGGGGGAGAGGGAGGGAGGGGAGGAGGGAGGAGAGAGGGGGGAGAGAGGGAGAGGGAGGGAGGGAGGGAGGGAGAGAGGGAGGGAGGAAGAGAGAGAATAAGAATGAGAGAATGAGAATAAGAAAAGAGGGGGAAATTAGAAAGTGGAGTGAAGACACACAGCCAGAGGGGAGAAACAGACGAAGAAGAGAAGACATGGAAAGCAGAGAGAGCGAAAGACAGGACAGAGAGAATGGGGAGAGCCCACAAAACAGAGACGTGACCACACGGGAAAACTTCCACGGACCCTATTGCCTTCAAAACGCATCTGATTTCCACCCCTTCTCAGGAGCCCATTGAATTATGAGCCCAAGTTCGAGCCCTCAATCCAATCACTTTCCCAAAGCATTACCGCTGAACCTCTAAACATGGCTCCATTAACCAAGCTTTCAACGTATGTTCCTTTGGTTTCAGACCTGAACGGTAATGATTTGTTTATAATAACTTTATATGTATTATATTTGTGTGTGCGCGCATGTCCACACACACACACACACACACACACACACACACACACACACACACACACACACGTCCCAGATTCTCAAACTGTGGCTTGCTATGCTCTCTGGGGAGGCACAACTGGACAAGGGGATTGTTAAAGCATGACGAGAGTAGAAGGTTTCTGAACACATAGGTCCAAAAATTAAAGTCAAATGTGAAAGGAAAGGCGTTTCTGGTGGCTCTCAACTGTGCCGTATCTGCAACTTCACTGCAGCTTTCGTTCTGAACAAATGGACATTTTGCACTGTGCTTGCTGACACACAAGCCGTCAAATGGCCTGAGATGCCTGGGTTCAGACCTGGAAGATTGTTTGCTATGAATTGCAATGGTTTTAATGTTTACAGAGTTTTGGGTTTTTTGTTTTTTTTTTGTATGTGTGGAAGCAATTACAGATAGTACAAAGGTTTTATATTTTCCTATTGCCATTCTTTAGCACACAATAATCAAATTAGTATGCCTTCAAACTGCATTGTGTTGCAATGTTTGATTTAAAAATCAGCTCTGTGAGTTGCTGAGTTGAGTTTCATTCAAAACAATGTTAAAACTACATTAGGGGAAAGAGCTGAGAAAATCCATCTTCTGGTGCTAGATGCAGCCATCTCACACTCGAACACAAAAGAGCTTTGGATGCCTACATTGTGTCTGCAGAACAATGGGCACACCAATGGTCAGGTATGGGTGGAGGATGGAGGATGTCAGGGCTGCTCACCTTTCATTGCTGAAATATTTGCCACTGATGGATTCAGGGAGAACCAGGGCCAAAAGTTGTCTTTTTTGTGCTCACTGGCACCTCCTCTAGGCTCCACTGTATATTACCAGTCCAGTGGTAATATAGATGGCCCTGTATGTGCTAGATGGGTCACAAGGAGAAAACAAAACTTAATGTTTTGAGAAGGGGATAGGTTGGGATAGAGTTGAGTGTTTAGAGAGGATAGGAATATAAAAAAAAAAGGGTGGGGGAGAGTATAATCAGAATGTATGGGGTTGTTGAAGATAAAATTTAACTGCATGAACTGTGAACCAATAGCTGAAGAGCCCCCATGGTACTGGACTAGGCCCTTTGTTGTTTATCTTGAATTGTACAGGGAGCCCTCAGGCAGTGGGATCGGGACCTGTCCCTAGTGGATGAGCCAGATTTTTGGTGCCTAATGCCTATGATGAGACACTGTGCAGCCTTGGTGCAGGGAAGAGGGACTTGGACCTCCCACAACTGAATGTACCAGGCTCTCCTGACTCCCTATGGGAGACCTTGCCTTGGAGGAGGTGGGAATGGGGGATGGGTTGGGGGAAAGTCTAGGGGCAGGAGGAGGGAGGACAGGAGAATCTGTGGTTGGTATGTAAAATAAATAGAAAATCTCTTAATAAAAAAAAAACAAAAAAAAAATGCTAGGGGTTGGACAGGTTGCTCAGTAGCTAGGGGTGATTGGTATTCTTGCAGAAAACCCATGTTTGATTTCCATCACTCACACTTGTATGGTCATAAGATTCATGACTTCATCTCTCATGACTCTTTGGCTGTACTAACATCTGCTCAGTGTTCTTCCTAGAATTTTATATTCAGTTTGTGTAGAAACTTCTGGAATCATATCTCAGTCTGTGGTGGATAAAGATTATTTTTTTAGTTAATAATATTAACCGAACAAATTTCTTTGTTTTAAAAACTGATGCATGTTTCCAAATCACAGTCATGAGAATAATCTCATGCAATGGTAAACAAGTCTCTGTGTGCAATCCTTTCCTGATAGCAAGGTAAAAATCTCCTCTAACTCCTGTTTCTTCCAGAGCAATCATCACTACCTCTCTTTGTAATTGAATAACGAGAATTAGATCTAGCTCATCCAGATATCACCAATTCAAGAGATATAACCCTAGTTATTTGTTGCATGACCACATGTTCAATTACCTACATCATATCTGACTGTATTAATTCCTTGAGAGAAACCATTGACAATGCAGTATTATAAGTATTATAATCTCTTATTCATCTACCACGATTGCTAAATGTACTGTCATTAACTTCTAAAAACTGTTCTATAGTAGATGTGTTAATATTTTATTTCAGATATATTATTAAATATAGTAATGAATGTATCATTCAGTGGTATTTCTACCATTTTCAGGTGTGGGAGTCCAGCTCCGACCTGTCGAAGGGTTCTTGTGGGGAGGAGAGAGAAATGAAGTATTAGATAGAAAGATAAATGGGGATGAAGAGAAAGACAGAGACATAGGATAGCTTTGGGAGGGCCCTGGGCCAATACCCAGCCAAGCCAAGATTTATGCTAATGAACTTTTATACACTAGCAAGAGGAGAGGCAAAAGACCTCCCCATTTCAAGATCAAAGTACAATGTACAGCCAAGTGTAGACCCTTCAAAACACCTGGTAACCATTGTCTATGGCCAAATCATCCCATTTTGCAGCCCTACTGGCTAAAACAAGCTCAGATTCTCTGACCTTGAGTAAGACCTTACTAGGGAGCCTATGTGGGCCCCCATATCCAGGGTTCATTTTTGAGTTACTTTTATATGTTTTAAATTCCAGGAAATGTCTTCGTCATGCTTTAGCCATGCTCACCTTTTTTTTAAACATCTCTATAAGTCCCTTCTTCCCCACAACACATTTATTTTATTCCCCTTCCCTAAGACTAATACTATGTTCCTCTGACTTATTTAGTGTATTTTTTGACATTTTATATGGATCAATGATATGAACACTATAGTTTTTCTTCCCCTTGGAGAAATCTGAACATTTTATGTGGGGAATACGACCTGGTTATGAATTCCCTCGACCTTTTTTGTTTATTTTGTAATAAAGCCTTTGTTTTTCCTTGCTCATTCCTATGAGAAACAAAATCCTAGAATTAAAATCAATAAAACTTCAGAGTCCCCTAAGACTTTGGATTTCAGCATCTTCTCACTATTAAACTACTTCATGCTGATCAAATTACCTTTGAAGGATATTTTGTTTTCTACATGGGCACCACCCCGCCCCCCCTCGCCCTCATCACTTTGAGAATCCCATTCTACTATCTTGGTTGCACAGTTGCTGAGAGACTGGACTATAGTCCCCAATTTCTGTATAGAATGGCATGTGCCTTTGCTTTTATTTTTCCTGTATTTTTAAAGGATATTGTTCTTGTTTCTGTCTTTCTTTCAGCACAATAGGATGACTAGTTGCTACTGCTGTTTCTGTATTTCATTTTGTTCTTCATTTCATCTTATTGTTTATGTAACGTTGTGTTTGAAGGTTCTGTGGTTTAGAGTCTGTTTCAAAGTTCTTATCCATAGTTAAATATTCCATCCAGCTCTGTTCTCTCTGTTTTGGTATTCTAATTACAAGAATCTGTAAGTACAGGGTTTGTACACAGTACCCAGTTCACACCCTGTGTGCCCATTCCTTTTTTTTCACTTGCTTTCTTCATCTTGAATAGTTCCTGTTCATGTTTCCTGGCTTACTGAAAAAGGCATTTCCACGGAGCCTGCCTTTGAAGCAACTCTTCATTTCTGTCATAATATTTTTTATTTCTACCATTTTTTTCTTCCTGCATTTCTTCCTTACTGCTAATCTTATGCATTGCCCTTTAACACTGTCTCCTTTATGCATTAATGTGCTTTATGTATTCTTCATATTTGTCTTCATTTAATTGTCTTAGAATTCCCAATTATTTACAGTACATGAGCCTAGTCTTTGTTCTTCAAATGCTTCCTTCATGCTGAGGCTTGGTCCTTTTTTGGTGATGGCTTCACAGGTTTCATTAGGTATACAGTCTTGGATAGACAGACCTAGCTAAAAGATCTGTGTTGATTTGGCTCTGAGATGGATGTGTTTACTATTCTTTACAGCGCTGTCCCTAGAGCTATGACGTAGTCTAATGTGGATGATTTCTTTTCTTACTTTGGTTTTCCTAATAATTCCTTCTTTAACAGGCTCACAGCCCTGTAGTTTTTCTAAGATATAATGTCTTTATACTGAAGCCCCATTGATATGTGATAAGGAAGATAAATGAAACATTATTCAATTTTAGGATGCCTCCCTTTTGCTTAGGTGGCAAGAATGATGTGTAGCAAGATTCCTTTGAATGACTGTCCTTGAACCATTGTGAACAAGGTCTTTCTCTATAGACATGATTTTTGTTAAGAGAACATTCTGGAAATATTTCAGGTGGCAACTTTTTCATCTCCCCTTCCAGAGACCTTTGCATATCACTAGTAGAATATCTCAAGACCCCGGAATTAAGATTCTTAAAGGTGCAAAGGCTCCCTAAGACTGCAGTTTCTGGGATTTTCTTACTATGGAGCTTGTTCATGCTTATCAGAATACTGATATAATACTCCTGCCTGCTTAATGACGCTGGTAGTTTTTACTTGGCATGATCTGATCTTGGCTGAATTCTCTGTCTTTACCTGGCACTTTTAATATCAGGTTGGCAATTTGGCCTATGATTGAAAATCTCTGACGGAGCCAGAAACATTAATTGATTTTTAGTCTGTTCAGTTCCTCTCTTCCTATGATGATGAGAGGGATGTCCTCTGACCTATGATCTCCTCACAGGACTGAGAGTGGATTGGATGATGTCTTGGCAATATCTTGATCTTTCCTGTTTGTTTTAGCCAAAAAGACCATGAAAAGTTATTTCTTTAAAAATCATTAATCAATTTAACTCTTTAAGTCTAAATCATCCCCATTATGCCTAGATTCCAGAGATTCAGATAAAAATCATTAATTTTAATAAGCAGGGAGAGAAACTATCAAGCAAATAATCAGCTAACACTATGAACTTATTATATGGTCACAATAAAGAGTGTCACTGATCTGAAGTGTCTTTCCTAGGACAATTCTGTCCTCCCCTCAAATACACACACACACACACACACACACACACACACACACACACACACACACAATCTTCTCCCTAGACTATAACTGTTAAAATAATGGCTTATAAAATCAGTCAAGGAAAAATGGATCTGTGCAGACAGTGTCATAAAACCACAGTTACAGCTCTTTTCCCAATTTTTATGCCTTGTCTCCATATCTCATCTAGAAGGGTTGTCCGTTAAGTGAAGGCTATTCATCATTTGTCACTTAGAAGACAGTTAATCATGGGGGTGGTAAAAACTGCTTGGGACCAAGAGAAATTATTTTTATTATGTAGAACATTTTTATCTAAATTAATTTATGTTTTTTTAAAAGACACACACATATATTTTATCAACCAAATGGTTCACATTGCTCATCTGGAAATGATTGCCCTACACTACAGAGATATTTATATGTTTAACATTCACATTTGATTATTACATTTGGGAGACTTCTACTGGCAGTTCAGGGGACATGGTTTCAGTATGGTTCTAACCACCACACAGTGCATGGAAAAACTAGACTATACATTGGCTTCTTTGAGCAAACATCAACAGAATATTAAGTTGACACCCCTAACATGGTTCATGCTTTTCTTGCACTCTCTCCCTGGATGATTTCTAGTATTGTCAATGAGGAATATTCCTGCTGAAACTATTCATGAATACACACTTCAGGGACTATAACCTTTATCCATGATCCAAGATGACTTCTTTTGATGTCCTAAGACAAATTTAAGGTGAAAAAGCCAAAGAAAAATCAACCTGACAGAGCTCAGATATTCAAGATGGAGCTCATAGTATATGATAGTCTGTTTTCTAAAGGCGGTTTGGTCACTGGACAGGTAATACGGAATTTCAAGGAGGAATTTTGAATTTATTTTGATGGCTTACATTTTGTGTTGAAATATGTAAATATTGATTAAAAACTTAAGGCACCTCTGTATTGGTGAATGCTGACAATGTAGGTCTTAAAAATTTCTGGAGCACTACCACTTACTGATTAAGGGTAATATATAATGTGTAATATATATTGAAGTAAAAGAGAGTATAATGAACAGCACATAGAGTATATTTATGTTGTATAATACACACAAAACATACTATCACCAATACATGGTTGTTAAATATGTGATTTTTGGAATAAATCATATATGTGAATAATATTGTATCTATATATTACTATACCTTAGATAAACACTGTATAAACATTTCACATTTTAAAAAAGAAAAGATGTTTATTTTATTTTTTTTTTTTTTTGGTTTTTCGAGACAGGGTTTCTCTGTGTAGCTTTGCGCCTTTCCTGGGACTCACTTGGTAGCCCAGGCTGGCCTCGAACTCACAGAGATCCGCCTGGCTCTGCCTCCCGAGTGCTGGGATTAAAGGCGTGCGCCACCACCGCCCGCCGAAAAGATGTTTCTTATGCTCTAATTTAACTTAGGGATAACATTCTGCATCTATAAATAAAGGTCTCACTCAGCTATTCCCCAAACTTAACAGCAATTCTAATGGAAGTAGAGATAATTTATTTCAATTTTATGACAGTTGCTCAAGAATATGTTTATTTAAAAAACCCTCAAAGTTTAATTCAGACAGTCTGTCCGCTTCTGGCATAATTTAATAAGTTTGTTGCTGGTTTTCTGTGTCCCGATGTTGCTGTGTATCTTTCTCAATAAACTTTCAGTTTAATTCATGCATGTATTTAGCTTTACTCAGTTTTTCTTCCCTAGATTGTGGGAACTCATTAAATAACACACTGAACTTGTTTAATATGTCTATTTATTTGAAACTTCAAGACAGTTTGAGAACCATATGTTAATTCATATTTAGCTATCCATGAAAGTGGAGAAATGCTCCAGAAAATTCTTAAAGCAGGAAAAGCTAGGATGCTGTGTCAACTGTGGTGTGCTTGGAAGAAATAAAAAAATAATAATAATAAAAAACCTCTTCCAGCTTTAGTAGAAGTCAGTCACTCCACAGTTCCATCCCTGAGATTCATTCTTTCAGCTTTTAAAAAATATTTTATTATGAGTATTTTAAATATGTATGCATCTGTGTAGACATGCTGTGAGTGCAATGCCCACAGTGGCCAGAAGAGGGAGACAAACCCATTAGAGCTGGCGTTACAGGCAGTGATGAGCTACTCAATAAGATGGGAGCTGGGAAAGGATCGTGGGTCCTCTGTGAGAACAGTATGCATTCTGAGTCACTGAGCCACTTATTCAGCCCCATTCCCTCACATTTTAAGAACTCTGCTTACCTCGCCAGCTTTACATCGGCATGAAATGAAATATGTCATTAATAATCCCTACCATGAAGCCTAGAATATATTTTGTGGAGGGTTGTTGCAGATACTTTGTGCTCAATAGGAAAATGCATAGGTTTGGAATTGCCTCTAATATCATAATTACATTGGTGATTTAATTATATTATGTGCCCTCCCTTTTATCTGTCTGCTTTCTGTATCTAATAATATTCAAAGATCTGTTCTCTCCAGGGGGTTTACTACTGAATTCCAGAATCCCATTTTTCGGAATGATTTCACTCTGGAATACAAATAACAATGTTGATGATATCTTAGAATTTACTGGGAAACTTTGTGAAAAACTAGGCAAATGTTGGAAAAAGCACCATACATTGTAATATATTCATGTATGCTCAGAATCGCATGGAATTTGTTTGCGTGTAACTATGGACTATGTTTTGTCAAAGAGTGATAATTTCTTTATTGAGCAATCATTTTCCTGCCTGTGGCCACTATGAGGAATTTTAACAAGATTAATCATCAAAATTATTTCTTCTAATTTATAACATGCTAGCTATCTTCATTACTTGAATAAAGCACTCAAGTGAACACTTAAGTATCCATATGTGCTAGCTGATAACAATTCTTAGAAATCTGATACCTACACTTTAAATATTCATAGAAAAAATAAATTTTGATATTCTAACAGCTAATTACAGTGTGATATATCCAAATAGCAATAATATGCAATAAAATTCTTAAAATAGGGGAGCTGTGAATTATTCTGAGTAAGTCAAACAATTATTCAAATAGCAAATGATGTATCAAAGGCTAAGTATAATTTCTTACTAGACTATAAGAATGTAGTTAAAACCCTTCTTCAAACATTATAAAAACCTTTATGCCAAATAAGGTAAATTGTCAAATTTGGATAAAATGTCAATAGATTGAGAATTTGTTTATCTGTTAGAAGTAAATATCCACTTACTTTGGCACATAGAGACACCTTTAAGAAAAGTAATTGCCAAATCATTCTGACTGTATTTTCTAAGGTGGCTGTCCAATTAGCCTAAGCAATTTCCTAGAGGTTTGAGTCACACCATATAGCTTAAAAAAATAAAAACAATAAATAATCAGAGGTCATTTTTGAAATAGATCCAGGAAAGCGGTGACTCACAGGCACAGTCCTTTTATTTTAGACCACCCCTGCCTCAGCTATCACTCCAAAGGTGGCAATTTTCTTGAATGAGAAAGATAATTTGGCTTCTTTGGGACCTCAGGAAACTAAGGAAGACATAACACTCTATGCTTGTGTGTGCGACTGGCATAGGGCTCTTTCAAGATAAGGTCTAAAGCAAAGAAATGATGTCTCTATTGATAACTGTACATCCAAGGAGTGACTGGCATACAGAAATGTGAGAATTACTCCCATGCTACATAAATTTACAAGATCTGTGTGGATCCACAGAGCTAAGCATATTTAAAAAAGATGTACTGAATATGAATCTTCCACAAAACACTTATCTAAAAACATTGAAAACATGTAAAAGGCAGGAGAGGTAACTCAGTGGGTAAGCTGCTTGCTGTACAAGCAACACGCCCCCCCCCCAATGCTGTTGTAAAAGTTGGCAGGGACAGCATACCTCTGTGGCCTCAGCCCTGGAGGGAAGGTGGAGAGAGGGACAGAGACAGGAAGATTCCAAGAACTCAGTGGTCGGCCATTGTCGTGAAATGATGACCTACAGGTTCAGTGATGAGATCCTATCTTAGAAGTCAAGCTGTCCATGGTACAAGAAGAAATGCAAAGTGAAGTAGACAATCTGCATCCACATGTTCATGCACATGTAAGCACATCCACACACAAATATGCATATGACCTTTTCAAAACTAGAAACGGCACTTAAACTGAACTTCAAAAAACAAATGGGTAGGTGGTAGGATGTCCATATAAAGTTTGTATTTTACAAAATGAATGGGCTCGAGGGCCATAATGATACCACAGTGAAACCTAAAATACACAATGCTATGGGAAACAAAGCAGTCTGCACAGGTTATATCTAGGATAATCCCTAAAATATTGCATGCATCCTGGAAGGGGAAAACACAGGAGTCGTGGGTAACTGGTTGCCAGTTCAAGGGAAGGATACTGTGGCGGGAAGGTTGATCAGGCAAAGTGATCAGGCTTTGGAGGCTAGTTGCTGTTGTCTACATTGTATTCTTTGCATATGCAATAAGGTCATAATCCTCCAGTCCCACACAGATACCGCTATTAAAGCTCGGGGATAAAAGTTGTCAGCATTCAGTGTCAGCACTGTGCTACTATAATTATTATAATTATTATAACCCCTCTCATGTAGTGTGCTTTGCAGATTTGAAAGTGTTTTCAGACCCAGAAAATCTTGTAATAGTAATATTTTATTCACTTTTTTTCATTGAGCACTTTACCTGCATTCATGTGAAATTATTCTTTAATGACTTATTTTTACTATTTTGGGGTGTGTGTGTGTGTGTGTGTGTGTGTGTGTGTGTGTGTATGTGTGGTGTGTGACTGCAGAAGGCAGAAGAGTGTACCAGACCATCTGGAACTGAAGTTAGAGGCAGTTGAGAGCCAATAGGAACCAAACTTGGGGCTGGTCGGTGGTGGCGCATGCCTTTAATCCCAGCACTTGGGAGGCGGAGCCAGGCGGATCTCTGTGAGTTTGAGGCCAGCCTGGGCTACTAAGTGAGTCCCAGGAAAGGCACAAAGCTACACAAAGAAACCCTGTCTCAAAAAAAAAAAAAAAGGAACCAAACTTGGGTCCTCTGGAAGAGCAGCAAATACTCTCAATATCTCAGCCATGTATTCAGCCCCCTGAAATTATTTTGACCCTTTAAATAAATTAGTTATACACTAGCCTTTGTTTTAATTTTATTCTTCATTTATTTTCCTTTAAGGATATTGATATAGGAGTTTATGCAGCTCAGGCTGACCTTGAACTCCCTGTGCTGCTAAAGCTGCATTGAGTTCTTGGAGCCCTGCCTTCATTTTCTTAAATATTGGAATTACAGGTATGCATGACCATGCTTGAGCACTTACAGTTTTACATGCACATTAGCCCCTGTATTATAATCTTGAAGGGGAAATGCCCTAATAATTATTATATTCCCTAATAATTACAGACCTCAGAAATGCAGCTCAAATAATCTCTGCTAACTATTTTGTATTCAAGAATCTTCAAAAATCAAGAAGGAAATAATGAAAAATTCTAAGGTAAATTTAGGACCAGCACTAGCAACCAGATGAAGATGAAATGCACATTTAACGAAAAGATGTAGGAAAAATAAAAGAATATAGGAACATTCAAGAATAATAAAAAGATCAGAGTACAGATGTAAGTTAATAATACTATATAGACACCGGCTCACTGATTGTCATGATTAAATATTAATGATGATATTTTATGTATATGGCCTCTGTAGCATCACCACACTGGGTATGTATATCTGAATATGCCCAAAAAGTGGCTTAAATATTTAAAGGTTATGAGTTAACATGTTCTATATTAAAAGTCTATACTTGGCTTGGGAGAACATGAGATATATAAAAGGCTGCAAAGGAAAACATCTCATTAAATATTACTCTAGAGATGAGTAACTGAAGGCAAGGAAGTTCACTTCAAGTCAGGGAAGTTACCATGCAATCATAAAAATGCATAGTCCAAAGTTACTTGCTGAGAGTCAAAGCCCACTCAAAAGTCCATGATAACAAATAAAAATGCCAGAAGAAAAGATGTACTTGAGGCAGAGAGGTGTAAGGACATCCAGGGTTAGAGCAGTGGATAGTGAGCATCCCATTGCTGGGAACCAGATGCTGAAGCAGCTGATGAGCAGCTGTTTCAGGCAGAACCATGGGAAAAGTCACCTGGAAGCTTACGGGACTATAAAATTACCTTTGGAGTTATGTGAAGCGTGCCATCAGGGGGTGTGTTGTAACAAAGTGACATTTCTCACTGGCAGATGAACTCAGTTCTAATAACTTATTAATGTTTTCTTGTTTTTAGACATCTCCACAAGCTTGTTAAAGGTCAAAGCAGGGAGCTCATAATTGAATTTAGGACAATGGGGACAGTTGCTCTAGCTTGAAATTCCTAAATAGGCTCTAACAAGAAAGAACAGATTCCAAGAGATTGTTTCAGATATTAATTTGAGTCCTTGTACGAGCTTTAGGAACTTGACATTTGGAAATGCATGGAGACTTACTTTCTAGCACTAGATAGAAGCTGACGTAGAGGCTGAAAGTCATATCTGTGTTGAGTGGTAGTGAACCATCTCACTCCCTGTGTCAGTAGAGAACATGATGGACCCCGATTACTCTTAAGGGGTGGCAACAGGATATCTGTCCATCTTCTGGCAGAAGAGGTGTGCACCGAGAGCTAACAGAGTCAGAACTTTCACCAGTGGGCAGAGTAGCAAGGCAGGAAAGACTGCCTGTCAATGTAGACCATGAGGGTATCTTAGCTAGCCCTTGCTAGTCCTCTCACCTGGGTGAGCATCTCTTAAGTCCAATCTATTCACAGACAGCAGGAAACACTTGTGCTTTAGGAAGCAATGAATGGGAAATGTGTCCTCCTTCTAACTTCCATAACAATACAGGGAAGTGTCTCACCCTTCCTTCATGGGACAGTATCAGCAATGACAAGCTAAAATAAATATGGAATGAGACTGAGGGAACCACTGCTTGATAAATAAAATGGGAAGGCTTCCATCAAAGGTCATCTGCTGCAGCAAAAATTAGGGAAACTCAATCCGAGTGAGAAACCTGAACCAATAGGTGCCAATGTATGGATGAAAATGGCGACAATTTCACAGAAAGATTTTGTGTGTGTGTGCGTGTGTGTGTGTGTGTGTGTGTGTGTGTGTGTATGTATGTGTGTATGTAGGTATGTATGTGTATGTATGTATTTATTTGTTTTTCATATAGTAGAGCAAACACAGTGCCTCCTACATATTATGCATGCAACTTACCACTGAGCTAAACATCAACTCTGACAAGTAGTTTAAAGTATTCAAATAAGGAAACACTGGAGCTAAAGAGTTGGCTCAGTGGTAAGAGACCTTGCTGCTCTTGAAGAAGACCTAGGTTTGCTTCCCATCACCCACATCAGGAAGCTCCTACCTGCCTGTAACCATGGCTTCAGTAGACTAAATGCAGTCTGCTGTACTCTGAAAGCACCCACACACACCCATATGACAGAAAGACAGAGAGACAGACAGACCAACAGGCAGATACACACACAAACGTACATACATACAGAGATAGACATGCAGAGAGACAGGCAGACACATACCCACCCACACACACAGACAACACACACAGAGACATACAGATAGACAGACAGACAGAAAGACACACACACACACACACACACACACACACACACGATGTGAGGTTTAATTTTTTATGAAAAAAAAAACAGAAAACTTAAAAAATAAATAGAAAATCTTGATGAAGAAACGAAGATATAAAGAAATATTAGATAGGCCTTGTAGAACTTAAACATTTAATTTAAATTAGATATTCAACATACAGGGAAAGGAACAAATCCATGACAATAAAGATAAAGCAACAATGTCACACAGAGTGATATGCAGAGGAAAAAGAACTAAAGGGTAAATGACCAGAGCCTCAGGAACAAGAGGCTGATCTAAGTGGGGGAGGAGGGATAAAGTGAGATGGGGGTCAGAGAGCAGGGCTGAAGATGCCCTGGAAGCTGTCACCGTCATTAAAAAGTGTCCAGTTTGTTATAAGATGTAAACACACACACACACACACACACACACACACACACACACACACACACACAAATAAACATTAACAAGTCAGGGGTACACTATAAATTTCTGAAATCTAAAAACACTGAAAGACTATTTAAAACAATGAAATCGAAGAGTCTAAAAACTATAAAGTAGACACAGAAAACAGCACCAAAGACAGTCTTTGTAATTAGAACTGTGGAGACAGATAGGGAATAATTGTTTTTACTTTTTTATGATACTGACAGATTGCTAAACCATGAATTGATATCTAACAAAAATGTAACTATGAACTGGGAGGAGAATCCAGGCATACTTGGTTAAGGAAGAATATTTGATTCAGTAATGAGTGTGTGCTTATGCACATGCAGTTCCTGAGGCATCCAGAAGGGGGCGAGATAGACCTGCAACTGGAAAGGCAGGCAGTTGTGACCTGCCTGACAGGTGTGCTGGGAAACGAAGTTTGTTTGTTTCCTTTGATAAAAGTCCTTCGAAAAAGCACCAATCAAACTTCTGATGCATCTCTTCATCCATAATTAATGTTTTAGAAACCATCAGATGTTCTCTAAACATTGGCTAAAGGTTCTGGGTGTGTATGTCTGCGTCTGTGTATAATGTCTGTGAATGTCACTGGGCCAATTTGTTACAGCAGATATAGAAATTGATCAATGTACGATATTACACAAAGAGAAGGACAAGGGAGAGGCCTGGCCTTATGAGAGAGGGAAACAAAGGCCTAGTAATATGTTCGCTTTGAAGATGAGTTAACCTGTTGATTCTAACAGTGGGAATTAGGAAGTGTGGACAGACCTTGATGTCGTTTTGTGGGCTGCAGGAAATGTGTTGCTGAAGAGAAATAAAGTGCAGATCAAAATGGTTGACAGTTAGAAACTTGAAGCAGTCTGGATATGGAAATACCTCTCAGTAGATATGATCTTCACATGCTGCATCTATCAGGAGTAACATATTCCCCATCTAGTACTTCACACACCAAAGAGCAAGGGCAAGAGAATGATGCTGCAGCTTTGCCCCACAGCCAGAGATAACACTTAGGAGTTCTATCCAGAGAGGGAAATTAAATTAGTGCTCCTCATACCTGCAAACTGACTGCCTCCTGCATTCAGCCCTGTGTCCTTACATATGTTTGTGTGAAAAAAATAATGGTGGGTCCTTAACTCTGTGTTTCAGTCTGGAGTCATTATCGATCCTGGGAATAGTGAGTTGTTGGAATGCTGGATTCTTTCTCCTGGAAGTGATTTGGGTATAATTTATGTGTAAAAGAATTGAAGTATGTTTGATGCTTTGTGATAAAGGCAGAGCCATACTGGAAAAAGATTTTCTTTTTCTCCAAGGGATAAAGGGGATAAAAAAACATGGAGATAAATACACAGGCAGAAAGAAAATTGATAGAAATATAGTTGATAGATACAATAAATAAATGACAGACTCTATGCTGGTTTTTTTCTTTTTTGATATTTCAGTGGGTCATAGGTGATATTTCTCTTGACCAGTCATAGAACTAACAAACATTCATTAATTGCAGAAATAGCTCTGCAATTTTCAGTCTTTCATACACTTTCTTTTACTATTTTATTACTTCAAACCAGTAAAGGCATCTAGACTACATAATTAAAAAATCATACATATATGCCCTGAGTCTATTGTTCAGGGAATTTGACTGTGGCCTAAGTTGGAGAAACAGAGGAACAGATGTGGAGACATTAGGTTAAGACATCTTTGTAACATCAGTTGCCTGTGCTTGAATGATGCATATTCATTGGTATAAATGATACTTAAAGATGTGGGATTCAGCAAAGTGAAGAGAGGAAAATATTGAGAATAGAAGAAATCTCAGGGTCCTTGGGCAGCTAAAACTTTAGAACTCATGTTTTAAGAAATGTATACTTAACATTTTCCAGTAGAAGGATGGAAGCTGGGATCTGTTGAGGTCATAGGACGAACAATAGGTCCTCCCATGAACATGCAAGTAAATGCCTTGGAAGCAGGATTTAGGCCAGGGGAAGGTTGGGTGACACTAAACCAATTGCAGAAACTGCAATCAAAGACTAAACCACAAAAACCTGTTTTTATCACAGTGGACTTCCAGAAGTTGAGTGTACTAGAGTTTATGGTTCACAGCTACAGATCCTACACCAGTTTATGTCTGCATGACTATTATATGTCTATATAAATGTACAATTTGCTTTAATTAAACTTTTATACTTTAAGATGCCTAAAGGGTATTTCTTGCCTGGTAGTGATGACACACACCTTTAATCCCAGCACTTTAAAGTCAGAGGCATGTGGATCTCCGTGAGTTCAAGGCCAGTCTGGTCTACTGAGTGAGTTCTAGGACTTAAAGCTACACAGAGAAACCCTGTCTTGAAAAGAAAGAGAGGGTGGTTGGAAGAAGTATATATTTCTTAATGAAATATCAATACTGCTCTTTTGCATTTTTTTTGTAAATAAGAAATAAGTTCATAGCTCCTTCCCTTATGTTCTCCTATTTCCCTCCCTCTGCCTCCTCTTCCATCTGTTGACGTGCTGGGCTCAAACTCAGAGCACCTTGCATACTAGGCAAGTACTCCACCACTGAGGTGTACCCTGAATGCCACCAAATCCCATGACCTAAAAAGTTAAATAACTGAAATACATCATCAGCTGCTAAACACTGTGTGTAGTTGTACCTTACTGGAAATGAACCCCCCAATCAAGACATCTCTTTCATTAGTCTCTCACTCCAGCTCACCCTTAACCCACCCAACCTGATCCGTCATGTTCTCATCCCACCATCCCACCCCCTCAACCCCCACTCCCACTCCCAGTTCACCCAGGAGGTCTCTTCCATTTCTCATTTCCAGGGAACTCCATGCATCCATCTTTGGGCACTCATTGTTACCTGGCTTCTCTAGGGCTTTGGATTGTAGGTTTATTATCCTATAATTTACTTCTAATATCCACTTATGAGTGAGTACATACCATGTTTGTCTTCCTGGGTCTGAGTTACCTCACTCAGTATGATTTTTTACTAATTCTATCCATTTGCTTGCAAATTTCATGATGTCATTGTTTTTACAGCTGAATAATATTATTCTGTTGTGTAAATGTATCACATTTTCTTTATCTTTATCTTTATCTTTATCTTCAGGTGAGGGGCATCTAGGTTGCTTCCAGGTTCTGGCTATTAAGAATAACACTGATATGAACATAGATGAACAAGTGTTCTTGAGGTATGATTGAACATCCTTTGGGTATATGTCCAAGATTGGGATAGCTGGGTCTTGAGGGAGATTGATTCCCAGTTTTCTGAGAAACTACCATATCAATTTCTAAAGTGGTTGTACAAGTTTGAACTCCCACCAACAGTGAAGGAGTGTTCCCCTCGCTCTGCATCCTCTTCAAAATAAGCTGTTATCAGTGTTTTTGATCTTAGCCATTCTGACAGGTGTAAGATGGTATCTGCGAGTCATTTTGATTTGTATTTCCTTGATTGCTAAGGATGCTGAACAATTCTTTGAGTGTATCTCGAGCATTTGAGATTCTTCTCTACCCCCATATTTTTTTTAAATTATTCAGTATTTTGATGTCTACTTTCTTGAGTTCTTCATATATTTTGAAGATCAGCCCTCTATCAGATGTGGGATGGGTGAAGGTCTTTTCCCATTCTGCAGTTTCATTTGCTCTACAGAAGCTTTTCAGTTTCAGGAAGTCCCATTTATTAATGTTTGTCCCAGTGTCTGTGCTACTGGTGTTATATACAGGAAGTAGTCTCTTGTGCCAATGCATTATGTTGAGGACTTTGATCCACTTGGACTTGAGTTTTGTTCAGTGTGATAGATATGGATCTATTTGCATTCTTCTGCATGTCAACATCCACTTATGCCAGCACCATTTGTTGAAGATGCTTTCTTTTTCCATTGCATAATTTTGGCTACTTTGTCAAAAATCAGGTGTTCATAGGTGTGTGGGTTTATGACAAGGTCTTCAATTCAATTCCATTGATTGACCTGTCTGTTTTTATGTCAATATCATGCTGTTTTTATTACTATAGCTCTATAATAGAGCTTGAATTCTGGGATGGTGATATCTATGGAAGTTCCTTTATTGTACAGGGTTGTTTTCACTATCCTGGGATTTTGTTTTTCCATATGAAGTTGAGTATTGTTCTTTTGAGGTCTGTGAAGAATTATGTTGGAATTTTGATGGGGATTGCATTGAATCCGTAGATTGCTTTTGATAAGATTGCTATTTTTACTATGTTAATCCCACCAATCCAGGAGCATCAGAGATTTTTCCATTTTCTGTTTTCTTCTCCAATTTCTTTCTGCATACTATCATATCATCTTCAAATAGCAAAAGTTTGACATCTTCCTTCCAGTTTGAATCCCCTTGATCTCCTTTAGTTGTCTTATTGCTCTAACTAGAACTTCGAGTACTGTATTGAATAGATACGGAGAATATGGACACCCTTGTCTTGTTCCTGATTTTAATGGGATCGGTTTGAGTTTCTCTCCATTTAGTTTGATGCTGACTTTCAGCTTGCTGTATGTTGCTTTTATTATGTTTAGGTATGTTCCTTGTATCCCTGGTCTCTCCAAGACCTTTATCATGAAGGGGTATTGGATGTTGTCAAAGACTTTTTTAGTTTCTAATGAGATGATCATATTTTTTTTCAGTTTGTTTATATGGTAGATTACATTGAAAACTTTTCATATCTTTAACCATCCCTGCATCTCTGTAATGAAGCCTACTTGATCATGGTGGATGGTTTTTTTGTATGTGTTCTTGGATTCTGTTTGCTAATATTTTATTGAGTATTTTTGCATCAGTATTCATGATCAAGATTGGTTTGTAATTCTCTTTCTTTTTTGCATCATTGTGTGGTTTGGGTTATCAGGGTACCTATAATAGCCTGATAAAAAGAATTTGGCAATGTTCTTTCTCTTTCTATTTTGTGGAACAATTTGAGGAGTATTGCTATTAGCTCTTCCTTGAAAATCAGATAGAATTCTTCACTGAAACCATCTGGCTCTGGGCTTTTTTTGATTGGGAGAATTTTGATGACTGTTTCTATTTCCTTAGGGGATATAGGTTTATTTATATTGTTTATCTAGTCTTGATTAAATTTTGGTATGTGGTACCTATCAAGAAAACTGTCTGTTTCTTTTAGATTTAGCAATTTTGTAGAGTACAGGTCTTTGAAATACGACCTAATGATTCTCTGGATTTCCTCTGTGTTATATCCCACTTTTCATTTCTGATTTTGTTAATTTGTATATTCTCTCTCTGCCTTTTGGTTAGTTTTGGATAAAAATTTGTCTATCTTGTTGATTTTGTCAAAGAACCAACTCTTTGTTTCATTGATTCTTTGTATTCTTTCCTTTGTTGCTATTTTATTGATTTCATCCCTCAATTTGATTATTTTGCCATCTACTCCTCCTGGATGAATTTGCTTCTTTTTGTTCTAGAACTTTCAGGTGTGCTGTTAAATCACTAAGGTAAGATTTCTCCAAATTCTTTATGGAGGCACTTAGTGTTAGAACTTCGAAACGTGTTCATAGTGTCTCATAAGTTTGGGTATGTTGTGCATTCATCTTCATTGAATTCTAGGAAATCTTTAATTTCTGTATTTGTTCCTTGACCCAATGGTAATTCAATTGAAAGTTGTTCAGTTTTCATGAGTTCATAGGCTTCCTGTAGTTTATGTTGTTGAACTCTAACTTTAGTCCATAGTGATTTTATCTATCTATCTATCTATCTATCTATCTATCTATCTATCTATCTATAGATATTTGTGTGTATGTGCTATGTTATGTATTTACTGTATATAAATGAACCATATAAATGTAAATAAATATGCCATCTATATATCATATAGCACATGAACATATCATATATGTGTATATATACATAAATTTCTTTCTCTTAATCCAGTGACCTACTCTGTTAACACTATAGTTCATAGGGAAGAAGAAAATATTTCTACATATATTCATTGTCATTTGAATGAATTCTACATAAATAGTATTATTGGCAATAAATAGTTCTCTTTTGTTTTTGGTTAACTTTAAATGGCTATGAATTTCATGGTTAGGTAGCCACCGTTTCTTATATAACTCAGAATTCCTTTAGTATCATGAACCTTCTATCCACATGGTTAATCAGCTTTTAACTTCTCAAGGCTTTTATTCATTGGAGTCATGGGTGAATTCTCACCTTAATTTTTATGGAATTACCCTATGAGATTTCAGGATATAAAAATATCTTGTTGAAATCAATGATTTAAGCAAGAAAAGACAGTTATAATTTTGTGTTAAAGACTGCACTTATGAAAGCAAATGAATCTTCTGCAAGAGCTTGGAGTTTCGGTAAGCTTCCTCATTTAGGAACTCATGTGTAGAAGAGGGAGCTATTAAATACCTCATATAAACCTTCAATGCAGAAACATGCTGAGTGCTTAATATTTACCAGATGATTTAATGCATGGATTCATTTAATTGTTTCTGAAATGCTGTAAGTGTACTATAGATAGCCTTGTTTTACAAATGAGGATGGAGAAGTTCAAGGCACCAAGTAGTATAGCCAAGGTTATTGGTGGTAAGATCTGTAACTGTGCACCCAAACCCACTCACTGCATTGCCTTCTGAAACAAGAACATTCCTTTCCACTTGCTGTGAGTCTGTGCTTCTAGGATGGAAAGTTTTCTCAACACAAACAATTCTCATACTTATTTCTAAAGGGAGGAAAGGTGAGTGCGGTAGGAATCTCACCTCTTCATTCCTGAATCAGGTTGGATGTTTCCTAACACCTAGTAGGAAATGGCATGGTGTCAAGTTGCCTTATGGTCTTTGCCTAGACTGGCTTTCAAAATTAAATTTCTCCTTCAATATTTCTCTGGTGGTAGATCATAGCATCCATGAACAAATATATTTGGTGCTATGAAGACCATTCCTTTTCTAGAAGCCTCAAGTTTGAAGCAGCAGAATTGAAAATTCCCACAGTAACAAGTGAAATGATTCCCAATGATAAAACAGGAAGATTAAAAACAACTTTGTACCATCAAAATCTCTCAAAGAACACTGCCCAGGGGGAACAAGTGTTCAAATACTCAAGACTATAGGGGACATCTCTCATTCCAACCATGAAAGCCTTTTTATAAATTATTGGGAACACATATTCCTGTCAAGGATGTAAGCAACATAAGCTTTTGTTCACCCATGGTGGGAACAGAAATTGTAGCTACCTTGGAATATAGATTGACAATAAAGTGAAACACTCTTGCCCTATAATCCAGCAATTATACTCCTGGGTATTTATGCATGGAGAGAAGGAGGAAAGAATTCTGAAGACAGATAGGTTAAGCACAAAGGAATTTTAAAGCATTGAAAGTCTTTGGTGTGGCCATGTAATAGTAGCTTGCTTTCTTAGATTTTATTTATTTATTTATGTTGTGTGTATGTGTACTCATGCCATAATGAGAAAGTGGACCTAAGAGGACAAATTACCAGAGGAATTTCTAAGGATTGAACTTATGTGATGAAGCTTGACGACAAGATAAATACATTTACCATTTGTGTTATTTCATTCAGCCAGTTATTTTAAATGCAACTTTGGAATATTTTTTTATATTTCTTATATTTTTTCTACAAATATAAAATTGACCTGAAATGAAATCTGTTCACAAAGGTTATTGTATATAACTTTGCATTAAACAGCTCATAGAATAGTCTTTTTCATACCATCTGATATAAGACACATTAAATATCTTAATTGTTAATTGTGTAGTTTTTGTTGAAGGCATCAGACATATGGATATTTGGTATAATAATGTCTTTATAATGTTGGCATTTTAAAGGAACTTCAAAGTTCCATATGTTCATATGAATTTCAATTTATTATCAAAGTTCATAAATTAAATCTTGATGTCTTCTTTAGAAGATCGATTGACATTCTATACCTACTACTTTTAACTGTGGTCTTTCAAAATCTAAACAGAAACCACAGTCTTTTGGAGGAATTTTAGGTAGCATCTAAAAAGTAATTAAACTTGGGTGTGTTGATAGTGAGGATCATATCCCAGCCTTGTTCATCATCTGAGAGTCTTCTCTCTTTGAGCTATTTATTTATTTATTGTTAAGGACGAGTTTTATATAGCTTTATATAGTTTTATATATAAGGTGAATTGGCTATGTGGTGAATACTGGATTGAACTATTGATTTTCCTGTCTCCACCTCCCAGTGATGTGCCATTATAACTTGCTGACATATTTTTATGTTTATTTTTAATGAATTATTGATATAATTAACATTTCACAAACAGACATTAGGTCATCCTGTTCAAAATCTTATCACTGTTAATAAATAAAAACTTTCTGGTAAGCCCATGTTAGTCTTTGTGTAAACATATTCTGGGAGAAAAATAGTCATTAAATACACACAAAAGACCTCATAGTGGATGGTAAACTATTGGTGTAAGTAATAACGAATAATTTGGCACACTGTGGTGAAAATGGTGTTGTGTCAGTAGAAGAAAAGAATAGGAATATTTGCTATAGCTCATACACTGAGCTGGGTGAATGCTTGCACTGACCATGCTCCAGACTCAGTTGATCAGATACACAAGGACAATCAAGGAGTGGGATTTCTCAGCTTAGTCAGAAATGCTTAGGGAGGCATCTATCCAGTCCTGGTGAAGTCATGAATCTCAGAAGAGAACCTACAACTACCATTTCACTAAACCAGCATAATCCCTAACTACCTTCTCCATATTCGTCCTTAAACTTACAGATAAATATATTCCTCCCCCTTCATCAGGGAAACTTCTCTTTGCAA
Source organism: Peromyscus maniculatus bairdii (assembly GCF_049852395.1). Classification (NCBI taxonomy): domain Eukaryota; kingdom Metazoa; phylum Chordata; class Mammalia; order Rodentia; family Cricetidae; genus Peromyscus; species Peromyscus maniculatus. The sequence continues at coordinate 29,203,939 of NC_134873.1, read as the reverse complement.
TAGATGAGGAATATGATGGAAGACCACAACTGATCAAAATACAGAGTTAAGGAGCCCAGTCCCAGTGGATATATCTACAAAACAACTCCCACACCTAAGGTTCATGGAAAGATTGTAAGAGCCAGAGGATCAGTGAGTTTGCTGTGAGACTGTAGTCTAGTAATATCAGGAGCTATATCCATAAACTCTCACCAACATGACTGCTTAAACATGAGATGAACAAGGAAAACAATAGACATGCCAAAGTTGATCAGAGAAAGCCCACCCTCAACCTCACACAAAGAACTATAGGCAACTAAGGAAAGGTGAGATGTACCTGTCATCTGCTTCAATTTTAACATTAATTCTATGGGGTAGAAATTGTATTACCTTATTTGAGTTTAGGATTGAAGCTAGCCAACTGGTCTACCCACTTCCAAGGATTGTACTGTAGAGTAATTCTCTTCATAGCTCATGGCTTCCTATTTTGACTTAGTGGTTTTATTTAGTCTGAATTTTTATTTCAATGACTGATGAAACACCCAAAGGGAAGAGGTGAATGTACAGCATTTTAAAGAATGGATTCTTGTATATTTTTGCCCTAATGTAGTTTCTTTTCCAGATTATACTTTATTCACTCATTATGTTTTTGCTTTCTTTCACTGATTCATAAACAATAAATTCAGGTTTTAATATTGTTGGCCCTTCTGCCTGTTTTTGCTTCCAGGTCTTGCTGTTCTTTCTTCCTCATCCCCCCACCCACAAACTTTCTGCTTTATTTTTTTTCTTTCCACTTGTGAATGCATAGTCTCTTCTGACATCAACTATCCCCACATCTACAAAATTAATCTCCTGTTATCAATTAAACAAATAGCATAATGAAAAGTAACTCATTAGCTCTCCACCATAAAATTCACTTTTTAATGTGATTATTTGAAACTTCATTAATAGTATGCTAGAATAATCTTTTATTTTAAAATAATGACTGAAATTGCTTTGCAGAGTTGGCATTTAAATGAATAATCAGATGAGCATTGTTTGGCTCATGAATAAGTCATCTCCATCAGCAAGTGTAGTAGAATGCCTGAGTGATATGGTAGGAGTATAGGAGCACAGATTACATTAGTCAGCACTGAATAGTCAGGTGAGGGAGCAAATGCTGAAGTGAACATCTTTTCTAGCTCTGGTACAACTTTGAAGGCAAATTTGGCTTACCTGTTCTTATAGTGTATGTAGTACCTGGAGAGAAACTTTTCCTAATTATTAATGTGAGAAAACAACACCACTCTCTGGAAAGAAATACATTTACAGAAAACTACACAGGAAATACGTTGCCATAACAGACACTTCTGTTTCTTGTGACTTGTATCATCTGCCCACCTCAAGTAGCTATGACTACAGTGAGCTTTTCTCAAGCTAAGACTTACTGTAACCATCTCCTTTGCATTCACCTTACCATTGCTTTCTAGTATTTTCCTACATTTGCCCTGGCTCCTCTTCAGTGATAATTGTAATCTTAAAAGGTAGGAATTTTGTGTACAAAGGCATTTTTCTATTAAAGGACCACAGAAAGGAAATGGATGCTGGAGTTCTTGTGTTGCTTTGTTTTAAAGTTGGGAATTCTGAAATGATTTACTATAATCTTCAAAAGTCTCAGGTTGCTACTGAGAAACCTGAGCTTGCCTTACATTGATTATTTTTATTTTGCCAGTATCACTTAATTCCAACCTGTCAGTCTTGCAATCATCTTCCCATAAACTGTTCTAAGTCCTTTTAAGAGTTTAATTTTTGGTGCTAAAGATAAATGAATTCTATTGTCACTTTTCTAAAAAACAAACACATAGACAAAAACATTGTGCATTGACTTTTTTTGCAAGAGATACTTTCTTTTCATTTTCTTTTAGATTACAGAAATTTTGTTATGACTTACTTCAATGTCCAGGTTTCAAGATATTCAAGTGCTTCCAGATTAACACTGCATTCACAGTGGACCCTGTAACTCTGCTTCAGTGTTCCTGTTTATCATATCTTGGAGACAATTTACTCTTGTCCTTTAATTTTCTATAGTATCTGCTGCAATGTACCACTACTTGATCATTAATTACCTATTGGGCAGGTTAGAGACTCAATTTCCACAATAGTATTATCTCCAACTCTCACGCTCTAATGTACCCGAACTCTCTTGTTTTGTGTATTCAGACTACATTTGCCTCTCTCATGATGAACACATCTCTGAAGCTAGGGAAATGAGCGGAAATGTGTTAATATTACCGACTGATAAGATTCACTTTTTTGTGTGCCCTGAGCAGAAAATATACTCATTCTGTCATGCTGGGGTAGAAAAGAAAGTTGGGGGAAATTAAGGGTGTATTAGAAGAGCAAGGGCCAGCTGTCTCTGTGGTTTTCCCCATCATGATCTTGACCTCACTTACTCTCTCTGAGGAGGGGGGGGAGGGTGGGATGTGGGGAGATGTGGGGAGCTGGAGAAAGGGAAGGTGAACTGGGAATAGTATGTATAATGAAAACAACCTTTTTAAAAATACAAAAAAAAAACCCAGAAAATAAAAAAAGAAAAGAAAAGAAAGGGCTTCTTACTCTTCTGGATTTAGATTCTTGCTGATGGAGAGTCAAGAATTTTAATGTAACTGATCAAGTCTTGTGAGAGTGCCTTAAAACAGTGTATACACTGTTTCATGAGAAATAACACAAGCAAAAGTATTAGGGCAGCTGATGCAGGCTTTTGAGATGGCTCAGCAGATCAAGATGGTTGCCCTCAAGCCTGATGACCACAGTTCAATCTCCCAGACCTACAGTGTTCAAGAGAAGAATTGAACACTGCAAGTTGTCCTCTGGCTTCCATGTGCATACTATGACATGTATATTAAAACATGAACATAAACACATATACATGCACATACAAATAGCTAAATAATATATAATCAAATGTGGTGGTATTGTGTTTCCCAAAATATTGTGTACCCTAATAAACTTATCTGGGGTCAGAGAACAAAAAGCCACTAGATACTTAGGATAGGCAGTGGTAGCACACGCCTTTAATCCTAACATTCCAGAGACGGAAATTATCTGTTCAAGGATACAGCCAAGCATGGTGACTCATGCCTTTAATCCCAGAAAGCGAGGCTTTAATCCCAGGGAGTTATGATAGAAAACAGAAAGGTATATAAGGCGTGAGGACAAAAAACTAAAAGCATTTGGCTGGTGAAGCATTTGACTGGTTAAGCATTCAAGCTTTCGAACAACAGTTCAGCTGAAACCCATTGGGATGAAGACAGAAAAGCTTCCAGTCTGAGGAAACAGGGTCAACTGAGGAACTGGTGAGGTGAGGTTAGCTGTGGCCTGTTCTGATCTGTTCTGATCTTCCAGTGTTCACCCCAACACTTGACTCCAGGTTTGTTTTTATTAATAAGACTCTGTAAGATTCCTGCTACAATCAAATAGCATGTTTAAGGCAAAATATGCTTTAAATCATTGTGGGTTTTTTTTTTTGTTTTTTTTTTGGTGTTTAATATTATCGGCACTTTTTTCTCAGTTGTAAACCTGTAAAATACCTCTCACACATCATGGTATATTCCCATAACTTTATAACTAGGCCATTTTTACTCAGTTTTAAAAAGTTTACCCCAAATTAAATCATATATAGATTATATATCCATTGAATAATATGGCATTGGAGCTACAGAATCACCTATCATTAAGATATCTGAAAATATTTCATTCCTTATTCCCACACTTGAATCTGTTCCTTTGAATTCGCTTTCTCCTTTGCTTCATGAACTTCCTCACTTTCATAGAAATTCAGTTCTGTGATATGGATCACAATCTCAGCCGATCTCTGAGTAGAGATCTCTGAGTGGCACTCCCTAAGTATGTAACCAGCCATATGGAGATAATGTCTCCTATATCTGCTGACAGTATAAATTTTTTTGTGCTACAGAATCAATAGATAGTTCCTGGCAGTGATATCATATAAGTTTACCTCAAAGCAAGCACACAAATGTGTCATCCACAGAAAATCTCTGGCCTAAGGAAAGGAGACCTAAGGCTTTCCACCCAATAAGTGTACATTATTCCTGACAGTAAACAAGAAATATGTGAGTTTATGGGTGTGGTATTCATCTTCTTTTCTACCTTTATTTTCATAACTCTGAACAAAATTTAATGATTTTGTAATCTCTTAGAACTAAAGATGTTTAATTTTATTACTTTTATTTTGTTTTGTTTTGTTTTTTAATATCTATTCTGGCAATATAACCCAGAGTTCCTAGAGGATCTTTTCTTCTGGCCACAGCCTCTCTATTCTTCAAGGACAAGCCATTGGATAACTCTATTCCATCCACTCAAAATTCCACTGTCTTTTTAAGTTACATTATGTGTAAAAGTTTTAGCCAAACATTGCAGTATGAGTTGACTTTTGTTGTTTTCCTAGCCACTTCTAATACCTCACTGGCTAGGTATGTTGATTTAAGTCTCAAAGTTCTATCTGATGTTTTTCCTCCAAAGCTTGCAGGAAAGATATATCTATTTCTCCAGCACATTGAATTATTTCTTCTGTATTGAGAAATTTACTCCTACTAGATTGTGTTATCAAAAGAATTCTCTTAGCATTTTGCTTATAGACTATGCCTTTGGAAAGGGGATTTAGGGACATAAAATCAAACCACTTGAAATCAACTCTAAATTCTTGCCAAGACTAACTTGGATGTAGAGTGTGTGGCAATTCCTGACAATAAACAAGAAATATTTATTCAGAAATATGGAAAATAAAATAGCTTAGTATCTATAAAAGTCTAACATAAAGCCTAGTATATTTTATGTTATTAACACAGATCACATTTTGGAGTTGGAGAGATGACTCAACAGCTAAAAAGAATTTGCTGCTCTTTCTGAGGACCAGGGTTCCATTTTTAGCATCCACACTGTGACGTGCAACCACCTCTAACTCCAACCTAATGATTTAATGCCCTCTTCTGTCCTCCATGGGCACCTGAGTATAAGCTTCACATATATACCTCCATAGTCACACATCTACATAGTATAAATATTTTTGAAATATTGCCTTTTGTGAAAAAATACAGGTAATATAGATCACAGGCACAAAAAAGATACATATAATTATTCCATACCAATTATAGGAGAACCAAAATTGTGTACTCAAGACCCTGGAGCTTGTATAAATCAATGAAGAAAATTCAGGCTTTGTAGTCAGAAGCAAGGTCATTCTTCTGTGTGCTACCAGCTACTTACAAGAAAACTCTGTGGTTGGTTCATTTTTAGCTTTGACCTCTTGATAAAATAGATGCAGCTATGGACCAAAGGAGCAGGCTATATCTTGGGCTTTCATAAGAATTTGGCAATGTCATCCCTGTGGTATTGGTTTTGAATTCACAAAAGAAGCAATGTGGTTATGTGGTTAGGGTCCTGAGGAGAAGCTAAGGCCAGGCACCATGTGACATAGCCACAGTCCTCACAGAGTATCCCACAGAGGTGATTGCAAAGGTAAGACTCCATGTGAAATGGAGACCTCTAGACACTGGAATTGCCTGGACCTAGGGATGACTCCCAAGGAGAGTTACAGGTGTGCAGTAGCTGGCCTAAGGGGCAATTTGTATGGTTGAGTTAGCAAAGTTGGAAGGGTGGGGCTACCAAGTTATTTGGAGCACAGGGACTATATTATAAACCCTAGATTTCAGGCATAGACCTACAGGATTTAATTTTTTTCTGGTGAATTTTCATTTTTAGTTTCACTCTTACATCCTGTGTCCTAATTCTTAACCATTTTGAATTGGAAATGTTTGTTTTCAACCATTTTATGTTGGAAATATATAACTTTACTTTAAAAATGTTTTATTTTATAGAAGCTCACAGTTAAGGAATTTTGGACCTTTAAATTGAAACTTTTAAAGACTGAATTTTACATGATGAGATAAACATGGGTCTTTGGAGACAGAAGTAAAATATTAAAGCTTCAAGTGTTGTGTTTATGTGTCAAGGTGACAAGAGGTAGAGTTAGTAATGATCAACTTCAGATTGTTGATGTGAAGCAGTTTAGAATTACCTGGGAAGAGAGTTTCAATGAGAAATTATCTGCATCAGGTTGGACTGTAGGTATATCTGTGGGGAATTACATTGAGTATGTTTTGATCATGAGATGGGAAGACAAGCCCTCCACGGTTGCTCTGTTCCCTAGGTACCTTAAGCTGTAGTGGAGTGGAGAATGACAGGCCTCTGTAGTGTGAATGTCTCCTAATAATCTACACATAAAGACTGGGTTTTTCATGATGGTTCTGTATGAAGAGTTAAAGGCTTTAGGGTTGACTACTTTGTACTAGATAATAATCTCGGGGCTCTTCTCTGGGGAACACTTCCAATCTTAGCATTCCTTAGTTGACTATAATTCTTTTATCGTGGTCAACCCTGAAATCTCATATATTTACCTTTGTACAGACTGAGCAGGATATATATATATGTATATATATATATATTATATAACATTTAACATATATAATATGTTATGTGTGTGTGTGTGTGTGTGTATGCGCACGCGCGTGCGCGCACATACATATAGCAACAATTAAAGATGCAGAGGACATGGATTTGAGTGAGAACAGGGGCTCCATGGGAGGGTTAGAAAGAAATGGAGGGAGTAAATGATGTAATTATATTTAAATTTAAAAAATAAAAATAAATAAATAAGAGTTAAAGGTATATTTTAGGTCATTGAGAATGTTTACTCAAGGGTATTTTAGAACCCCAATATCTCCCTGAGACCCCTCTCCTTCTCCTTCTCTCACTGTCTCCCTCTTTCTTTTCTTCCATAAGCTCTGGTTCATTATGTGAGCTCTTACTTCGATACAGACCTCTTCACCAAAATATCACCTTTTCCAGTGTTGCAAGCAAATGGGGTTCCCTGGACTTGGATATGAACCACCAAAACGATGAGTCCATGGACCATTTCACATACAGAGAGTTTCTGTGATTTCCTTGTCATCATGCAAATCTACTTAATACTTAGACATTCCCTTAATTTAAATAAATTATTCTCTAAATCATTCTATCTCTCTCTCTCCCGGGGGATCTCAATTGCCAGTTAATCAAGGCTGCTGTTATACACACAAAGAGGAGGAAATTGCATATACTTCAATGAAAACATGACCCTCCCAGTCACATGTGATCAGCTATGCGGGCCACTGTCTGATTACTCATTAGAATGCTTGCTAAGGAGGGATGGGTGGTGTGAAACGTATTTAGGATTTCAGTTGCTCTGAGGGGACGAGGTCCATGTTAAATTATCCACTCAGCAGACTGATGTATGTATTAATATGGGATAATCAACAAATGAATAATTACTGAAGTTGTGGTATAATTAGGTATCTGTGTGGAATAAATAACAAATCCCAATCAACAAAAACAAGCATCAATTCAAAGAAACAAGCTTTGTCCACCTTAGAATCAGCTTGAAGGTCTAAGTCACCTAGGAGTAATTCTATACAATTATCTCCTCTTTGTATTTTCCTTTTCCTTTCCTTATTTTTTTAAATCCTTTCCTCTTTAAAGAAATAGTCTCTCATAATCTGAGATGTGATAAATAAGTATATTAAAATCCACAAATCTTTTAAAAACACAGTGAAATTTGCTTATGTATGTAAGCATCTGTCACTGGTGTAACATTTCAGATACTCTGTCAGCTCCATCAGAGAGAGACGATGTCCATGCCTTTGTCTCAGCCATGTTCTAGGAGGGAGTTCTGTTCTTCATTGAGGCAAATAGTGAATCTTATAAATATCTCCAGGTTTTGTGTTCCTTCATTCAGGAGAGCTCTTGTGAAGTTCCGTGATGTCTGTGGTCATTGAATGTGTGTCTTTACTGGTCTTCGCTGCCTCATCATCATCATGTGCCAGTTGGTCACATTTGTATAATTTGACAGGCTGCTACTAACAATTTAATATTTGGTTTAGGATTTACACCCACATCATTTCTCATCAGCGGTAACCTCAGAATGGAAACATTCAGTCAAATTGCTGCCTTAAGTTCAGCATTATAAATATAACACTTATTTACCAAAGGTACCAAGATATGTATATATTTTATATTTCTATCACAAAATAGGATTCTGTTTTATATTCTTCATTACTATAATTCCCTCAGACTAATCAGCTTTTTGCTCCTCTAAAACCAACTTCCCTCTTGACTACAATAAAAAGTCATAATCAGATATTACACTCATTTTCTTCATATTAATCTCACTATTAAATATAGTTTTTTGAGGAGAGGGTGCTCATTATACTCGAATTGTGTTCAGTTGAAATTGGCCTTTGTGAATTAATTTCATTTAATTGTGTGTATGTACATGTGCATGTGTGTGTGTGCAAGTGTGTGCCATGGCCCTCATGTGGCGATCAGAGGACAATTGGCAGGAATCTTTTCTCTTCTTCAGCCACATGAGTTCTAGTGATCTGTTTTACCGGCAATTAATACATTCGCTTATATGAAGGCCAACTTTATTTTCTTCTGAGGGGTAGCATGTAGTGGGTAGCCATTCCAGCTTGGATCTGGAAGTTCCAACCCCCATTGAGACTCTGGCAACTGTCATGCCTACGAGGCAGGGCGAGGGGAGGCGCCTGGAGACCCCAGAGCTGGATGGGCCAGCGCTCTCTCTGTGTGCTCTCTCTGTGCCGGGACGCTGAACGGTGAAGGTGGATTGTGCAGAGCTCAGGAGAACACCCGTATCAAAAGAGCCCTCTGGTGTGAGACAGAAGGAAACCAATAAAAAGGGACCATTGTCTTCAAAATTCTAATTCTCTCCATGCTTACTCTTGATTTCTCAGAATCCTTTCTTACATGCTATGTCCTCTTTAAATCCAAACCTCCCATTTTTGATAACAAATAAGTTTTTCCAATAGCAATCTCAAAAGTCTCCAAAAGGAAGATGGGGTCCCAACAACAACAACTCTACCCAATCCAGAATGATGCCATGGTAATCATCATCATACTACACTTCTTGCCAGAATTTCAGACCATCTTAACCATTACTCTGAAACTTCCTACAGAACCTACAGTTAGTCTAACTGAGATTTAACTATCTGAGCTTTCTCACAGTACCCAACAGAGATAACATCACCCCCTAAACGGCAGGAAACAATTCTAAAAAAAGGACGCCCCTTCTCCCTTAGGTGTCATAATTCTCAGGGTTATGGATGACGGTTATAGGGTTGGGGGTGGAAAAACATATTAGACTCAGTATTGTAAAAAAAAGGGGGGGGAGGGAGAAGAAATGAAATGAATAGGTATAAGATATGATGGTAAATCATTGTTTATACTAGCAAACAAATTTAGTAAAATAGCAACCTTAGATAATTTGCACTGTAATTTGTACTATGATAGATTCTTATTTGGTGATACAAATGTAAATTATTTTTATACTCCTGTTTAAGATAATTTGTATATTGATACAAATATAGAACTATATTTGTTATAATATACATATATTTCTACTCTTATTTGAAACATTTTTATATTAATACAAATGTAAATTTATATCTGTCATACATTATATATGTTCTACTTCTGTCTAGGATATTCGGTATATATATATATATATATATATGTATTTATATACATATATATATATATATTTAAGATTATTGTCATATTACATATCGCACTATATATTCCTACCTCTGTTATAAATATCTTGTGTATTGTCACAATTTTGAAGTCGTCGTTCTTCACCATACATTTGCTTGTAGACTGTTTACCTTGTTTACGTGAAGCCTTAGTCCTTAGGTTATTTTGGTAGATAAGACTAATAGATTTATAGTCACCTATGCCTGTCATCTCTATAGTTACGTTAGTTAGGTTATCCAGATTTACAGATACATAGGTCAGATGGGCAGGTAATCTTCAAACACTTCATAGACCTAGAGAATATGGCATTTAAATAACTTAGAATTCTGTTGACATGAGACACAATTGCTCCTGGCTTCACCATTTGATCCCGAGAGAATGTTGGGCTTCTAAGACATTTCCATTTGGAATTTTGTCTTTTTGGCACAAAATGGCCTACTGGGCAAAGAACTGCCCTTGCCTTGATGGCTGACAGTACAAATGCAATGCTGTCCTTTCTGGACAAGCAGGACACAAGGAAAGCGACCACTGTACTCTGCCAAGACAGGGTAAGATGGTCTTTCAGAAATCCTGCTTCCGAAAATGGTCTGTCAGATACTCTAGGCCTGTAGCCAATTTGAATGCACCAACAATGCTGAGAAACATTAGGTGACTGTCCAGGCTGCCAGCTGTCTTGGTCTACTCTTGCAAGATTCCCGAAAGTTGCTTGCATCCATCTACCATTTCTCAGGTACCATTATGTTCTTTCTCAGGTCTTTGATGGGATTGAAGACTAGCAGTTATAGTTACAACTTAGTATATATAATATCTTAGATAGGACATATTAAGTATTAGATTCAGGTTCTTTAGGATAGGACACCTTTGAATGATCTTTATAACATGCCATTTACCTATGCTCTATACTTCTCTGGATTTTCATATGTGTTTCTTCCTTGATATTGTTTGCATTGGTTGTAGTTACATCTTATCTAGGTCATTATCCCTCATTATTTCTGGACAATATTTGATAACCATTCCTTTGTATATAATCTGGTATTAGTTTAGAACCTTCTTATTTAGACAAAAAGGGGGAGATGTAGTGGGTAGCCATTCCAGCTTGGATCTGGAAGTTCCAACCCCCAATGAGACTCTGGCAACTGTACGAGGCGGGGTGAGGGAAGGCGCCTGGAGACCTGAGAGCTGGATGGGCCAGTGCTCTCTCTGTGCACTCTCTCTGTGCCGGGATGCTGAACAGTGAAGGTGGACTGTGCAGAGCTCAGGAGAACACCGCTGGACTGCGTTACACCTTCCCCAGACCCTGCGACTTACCTATTACTTAATTTGTGAGTTACGCCACTAAATAAATATCCTTTTAACTACATGGAGTGGCCAAAATAATTTCTCCAATAGTAGCATTTTGGAAAGTCTTTGTTTTCCAATTTAACAATTTTGCATAAACTTGACATTATCAATTTAAGAATTTTGTATGAACTTCTTGATGTTATTTTCATTAGTGGGTAACACTGGAGAAATTTGGAAAATGCATATTTAAATACTCATGACATATAACAAAGTGATAGATCTGTATATGAAAATCACTGGTTTGCTTCAGAAGCTACAAAATGAAATAAAATATTGCTCAGAGATGAGTAGTTTAGGGAAAATTTCACTCAATGAGCTGACCTCTTAGGAAGCTGACACTGACGCTGCTTTGACAAGCTCAGTCAGTGAACAGATTTTGGTGCCATCGACATCATGTACTCTGCTTAAATCTTTGATTTTCTACCATGGAATAAATATTCCTTCATGTGCTCTTGGATTACTTGCAGCTATAATGTCTTCCTAAAATTCAAAATATCTTAGCATAAACAACAGAGCAGGCAAAAAGGAACACTAATTTTCAGCCTGAGTTTCCTTGACAAATGGGCCCAGGAAATAGTTGTAACCATCATGTAAGCATGTAGTGCCTTGGGCTGTATTCCATAAAGACACAAAGAAAACCACCACAGAATTCTGTTTCCAATACAAGAAATTGTATATTGTCATCACCAAGATACTTTTACTTAAAATTTCTTGTAACTGCTATAAAATTGTCATTGAAAAAAAACCTGGAACTTTGAAGTTTGTTTGTTTTAATGATGCAGAAAATTCTCTTTTCTTTCCTTCAAAATGAGTGAAAAACAATGTGTTGATCGGAAGGCTTAAGCAACCTAGAGAACATACACTGGAGATACAGGAGTCAATTTCCTTCCCCAGGAAGTGATACCATCAGCAATCTGGAAGCTATAGCCTTCCGCATAGTGTTCTCTTCCTACCAGCCGTTCCCTGTCACTCGGTCTCTATACTCTGTATCGTTCAAAAAGTATAAAGGAATAATCACTCTACTATGTACAAATGCTTCTGAACCTGCTTTTATAGCACTTTATTTTGTTGAGAGATAAATCTTAAGCATGCAAATCATTTTTAAAATCCACCTCATGGTTTTAGCACCTCTGTCATATGTCTAAATGACACTGTCTAATGCAACTGGCTGGGCTTATGTTTTTGGGAGATAGTCATCAGGCTGTCCAGGATAACCTAGAGCAGTGGTTCTCAACCTGTGGGTTGTTACCCTGTGGGGGTCCAATGACACTATCACAGGGGTCACCTGAGACCATCAGGAAACATAGATTTTTATGGCATGATTTTTAACAGTAGCAAAATTAGTTATGAAGTAACCATAAAAATAATTTTTGGTTGGGGAGTAACCGCAACATGAAGAAATGGATTAAAGGGTCCCAGCATTAGGAAAGCTGAAAACCACTGGAGCTTGCTATAGGTCACACCAGATGACAATGAACTTCTGATTCTTCTCCTTGTTGCTACCAAGTGCTGTGACTATAACATGCATCACTATAACCAGTTGATGCAGTACTGAGACTTGAACTCGGGACTTTGTGCATGCCAGGCAAGCACTTTACCAACTAACCTCTCAATTTGGCTACATGTCACAGTTGCAAAAAAGTTGTTGGTGAGTCATCACCTATTTTTTTTAATGAAAGAAAAGCAACAGATTTGTTATTTAGGAAAAAATAACATAGTTCAATGTTTTCTCTTATTTATTGAATGTTTAAATTTTTCTGTATTTACTTACTTTACAAAAGTTGCTCTTATGATCACTTTTCTTTTGAAAACAATGAGAATACCATTTTCAAAACTTAATATATATTTATTCTCATAAAGTTACTAGTAAATATATTGTGCCTTTTAGAAATGACTGTCCTTACAAATGGATTCTGGGCACTTAGCAGAAGAAGGTAACCTGCCTCTTTAGCAAAGGTAAAGCCTGATTCTCTCAGTGCCTATTAAATTTCTGCAGACTCTGAATGTGCTCACACTGCACTTCACGCCTGATGGACTTAACTTGCCATAAATTCTCCACGGTCCAAAAGCAACTTAATCAATTAACACCTTCCCAGGTTTTATCATGAGGGAGACTGGAGGCCAGGTCCAGATGCTAAAAACGGTAATGGTGGCATTATTAGGATAATTAGAGAGTCAGACTAGGTCCTCAGCGCCTGATTTGCAGCACTTTTCTTAATGTTGCTTCCTTGTCTAAGACTTGTTTTTAACTCTGCCTGTGTGTGTGTGTGTGTGTGTGTGTGTGTGTGTGTGTGTGTGTGTGTGTGTGTGTAGGGTGGTGCACATGAGTAGAGGAGCCCACTGAGGCTAGCTGTGTGAATCTTCCTGGAGCTGAATGTACAGATAAGTCACCTGACATGAGTACTGGGAGCTGAACTCATGTCTTGCAAAAGCAGTGTACACTACCCTGAGCCACCTTTCTACCCCCAGTACATTGCTTCTTCAATACATTTGAATATATTTGTATTCATTGTATCTTATGCATATCCACCACCTCTCCTTCTTCTGAATACTCCCTGGCACCCATAATTCATCTCTCTACTAACGACATGCTCTGTCTTCTTTAAACAATAACCCACTGAGTCTGATTAGTGTTGGTCTGTATGTTCATGGGAGCGGGGGCACTCACTGGAGTGGCTGTATCCCTAAGGATATGATATTCTTGCTCTCAACAACCATCGACTAATAAAAAGCCCCTTAGCTAGGAGTAGACTAAGCGCCCCTCTCTAATTCATGCTGGAATTTTGACTAGTTTGAACTAGTGCTGGGAGCTCTTGAGTGTGGAGGTCCTGTTATGTCCAGAAGACACTTTAGAGCACTCCTCCCAATTCTACAGTCCTTCCTGTCCCCTCCTCCCAGGAGTCTCCTGAGCCTTGAGGGAAGAGGTCCTATAAATGTCCCACTTAGGGTTTTGAATACTCACTGTCACTTATTCTTAGCCTATTATAAATGTCTACATTAACTGCTCTCCACTACAAAAAAAGACGCTTCCTCTCTCAAGGTTGAGAGCAGCACACATCAATGGGTTTAAATACATATATTTAGAGGACAGTTTGAATACATGAAGAAAAATATAACATTTTAACAGAAGTGATACTATCCTTACCATAAAGGATACTGAAGACACTTCCCCTAAAAATAAAAAAGCTATTTGCTCAAACTCCCCAAGGCAATGAATAGGGAAGACATGGTTCAAACCTAATTTTGCCTAGCACAAATTCTTATTTTCTCCAAGACATGAATTGTCCTTTCTTGACAAGTAAAATAGTTCTATGAAGGTCTATTAATTTAGCATCCTTGAAAATGATTTCATTGCTTTGAAATGAAGCACATATAGTACGTATCCTAGAGGATAAATATGAAAACATATTAAAGGCCTCACTCAAACATTGGTTATTAAATATTCATTCAGTCAAAAATATTTATTGAGCAACATTTTAGTGGCAGAATCCTTTCTAAGTGTTCTAAGTACTAAGGCGATAAATGAAAGTAGCACAAATCTTTGCTGTGGAGGCATTTTTATTCTACTGAGACAAAGGAGAAAATAATCAAAGTGGATGAATGCTTACAGACTAAGATTCTTGTTTTACCTTGGAGTGCAACATAGACCTAAAAGCATATGTGTGTTCCGTCTGTGGTTACTATGGAGAAGGATGCCTAAAATGTGCCACAGTAGTCCTAGCCAAATAATCACAAAACCATAATTTTTCTGATCTCATGAACGAGCTGAGGTCCCAAATTGAGAAATACAACTGAATTTTAAATGATTAACGAGTGTCTCCAATGAAAGATGCATAGGAACCATGACATGTTTGGTAAGGTTGAGAAAAAGATCAGAATAACAGGAGGAAAGAGAAGTGTTTTCAAGAGAAATATAAATGCCATTAATTAGAGATCAAAAAGATCCAAAAAGATGGGGCACTGTAACAAGGCTGTGACTTTAAAGGCAACTTGACGAGAAGAGAAAAATACATACATTTTCCCTGGTGTCTCCTGTGACTGAAGGCCCCCTGCTCTGTCTTTCTTGTCATTTCAACAGTGCCCATCAGTGGACTTTTCTGTTCCTACCTGTTGGCTTTTCAACACAGGATCCAATAAACTACAGCTATTCCTCCTTCAATGGCTTTTTTTTTAAGAACTTGCATTTCTTTTTACAGATTTACAGTTGTTTCTTTGCCATTCATCTTATGGTGCAGTGGCCTGCATTAATCTCCATTTTACTGGCTACATAGTGTCTCTATAGTTACTTCTTTAATAATCATAATGCATGATTACCTTCATCTGAAATTTTCCCCTAAAGAGTTTGTAGATTTGATATTCAAAATTTTTAAAAACTGGGTTATTTTTTTTGTGTGTGATTATGCCACTTAATCATGTGAGAGGTGTGTGTGTGTGTGTGTGTGTGTGTGTGTGTGTGTGTGTGTGTGTGTGTGTGTTATTCTCATACATGAGGCCCGCCTATCTAATCTCTGGAACAAGAGAGATACAGAAACGTTATTAAGAGCAGCAAAGGTGTTTATTAAACTCTAGACCCTATGGTACAACCCTTGCTTGTAATTAATTCCTCATTCATTCTTAAATCATCCCATGAAGTATTTTTTATTCCTATCATAAATGAGAACCCAAAGTTGAAGAATCTAATTAAACTGCTTAAATGATATAACCTATTAAAGAAGACTCAAAATGTGAGTGATGGCCTGTTATCTACAAAGCTCCAAGGGATATATGACTTGAAATATTTAGAAAGTGGCAACCCAGACATGACAGAATATATTTTATAGAATATTTACAAAAATGTACCTCCTATTGTCAGGCCTTTAAATATGTATGTATTTTATTTTTGAGGGTATATTTTGGAAATTTTATTTTGATGCCTATCTGTGTTTTGCCTGCATGTGTATCTATGCATCACATGCTTGTTTGATACTCATAGAGGTCAGAAGTGGTTGTCAGATACCTTGAGACTGGGTGGATCTTCAGACAATTGTGAGCTGCATATGTGTGCTGAGAATCAAACCTCGGTCCTTAGGAAGAGCAGCAAGTAATTTTAACTGTTAAGACATCTTCCTAAGCTGTCGATATTCTTTCCAGTCCTCTGAAACTGTGTTAGGTATGATTTTGCAAACCTTTCTCTACCTAACCTTATTCTGGTCTTTAGCATTATGGGAATGTGGTCGTTATGGATCTTGGTTCCTCAATAAATGCATTTTAGAAATCAACATCAGATTTCACTATAGAATCACAGATGGAATATTTACATCACACGCTTTTATATTAATTATCATTGATATTTATATTTGTAATTGCATGCATTTGGGGGTATGGGTTAGTGGACATGTGTAAAAGTGTCCAGAGAGGTCAGAGTTGTAGAATCCCCTTGAGTTGTTGTTACAGGTGGTCATTAGTCACTATGTATAGATTCAGGGAACTGAGTCTAGATTCTCTATAAAAACAGCAAATGGTAAAAGCACCAGAGTCCCTTACATCACAGTCTTAACCTCTGCATGGCTTCATCACTTAGCACTATCAATGACAAGTTGGTTGTCCATTTTTTTCTTTATTGACCCCTAAATTTGTATTAGCATCATAGATAGAGAATACTTGTATTAGATACTGTATCCATTTCAGTGATTTTCAGTTGGTTTCAACTTCATATCATCAAGGATCAGGGAGTTCATGAAAATATGTTATCAGTTTGGTTTCTGTATCTTATTGCTGTTCCTGGTCACCGTTTCTGAGAGACATCACATATGATGATGTAATTGTTGGTGCAGCTAGAATATAGAGATCATCCTACCAAACCACAATCTGTTTTACACTTCATAGATTTTTGGAAAAGCAGGTCCTCCTCATGTGCAATCATTGTAAGAGGCTCCTCTGTTCCCCTCCATCATTTCCCCTGCTTTCTATCTGGCTACTAAGAACCTCATCTTATTAATATTGCATTCAAAGTCTACAGACTCTGTGGAATACAGAGTCAAAGTCTTGACTGGCCTCTGTAAACAATGTGTAGATATAGATTGAGGAGAACTATAGGATCCCTACTGAAATCTGCTAGCTAGCTTTTACTAATGCAATTTTAAGTTATATTAGATCAGATTTTTTATTAAGAGATTTTCTATTCATTTTACATACCAACCACAGACTCCCCTGTCCTCCATCCTTCTCCCCCAGCTGCCCCCCCCCTTAAACCCATCCTCCATTCCCACCTCCTCTAAGGCAAGGTCTCCCATGGAGAGTCAGCAGAGTCTGGTACATTCAGTTGAGGCTGGTCCAAGCCCCTCCTCCCTGCACCAAGGCTAAGCAAAGTGTCTCACCATAAACACTAGGCTCCAAAAAGCTGACTCATGTACTAGGGACAGGTCCAGATCCCACTGCCTGGGGGCCCTCTAAACAGTTTAAGCTAAACAACTGTCTGGCTTATCCAGAAGGCCTAGTCCAGTACCATGGGGGCTCTTCAGCTATTGGTCCACAATTTATGTGTTTCAACTAGTTTGGCTAGTTGTCTCTATTTTTTCCAATCATGGTCTTGATATCCCTTACTCATAGAATCCTTTCTCTCTCTCATTGATTGGACTCCTGGAGCTCCACCTAGGACCTGGCTATGGATCTCTGCATCTGTTTCCATCAGTCACTGGATGAGGGTTCTATGATGACAGTTAGGGTATTCAGCCATCTGATCACCAGAGTAGGTAAGCTCAGGCACCCTCTCTACTACTGCTGGTAGTCTATGGTGGAGTCATCTTTGTGGATTCCTTGGTCTCCCACTCTGTTCCCATTCCAGCTCGAACCTCCTGCTCCTCTAAGCTCTCATTCCCCATCCCTTGCCCTCCATTACCCCTCCTCACCCCCAGTTTGTTCATGTGGATCTCATCCATTCCTCCATTGCTGGACGATCCATGCACCCTTCCTAGGGCCCTCCTTACCAGCTAGCCTCCCTGGAGCTGTGGGTCGCAGTCTGGTTATCTTTTGCTTTATATCTAGTATCCATTTATGAGTGAGTATATACTATGTTTGTCCTTCTGAGTCTGGGTTACCTCATTCAGGATGATTTTCTAGAACAGATTATAAATAAACTTTTAAATTAGGGATTGGATTTGGGGGTGAATGAAATAACTGTTATGACTTGAGAAAAGTTGTAACAAACACCAATGTGGTACACTTTAACAGATTATTTTAACAAAATTCATCTTTCATCAGGATTTCTTTCTTTCTTAATACAAAAATATTCTGTTCTATGTCTTATAATATATTACGAGCTGGACAACTGAAAAGAGATTATAATAGTTATCCTGTTACAATATGCCCACATCTGTCTTGAATAGTGAAGAAGTTTCTGTACTTTTGAAGTGATAAAAAAGTTTCTCAGCATGGTCCAGAAAGAGAGAAAATAAACTGAAATATGGAGAAACATAGTCCCCAACTTCTAGTCCTAAAGATTGACCGAAAGAAAACATTTTGTGTTGATCTGGACAGTGTGTCCTTAAGAGAGGCGAGGGTGAGTTTGTGCATTGGCCCAACTAAATGAAATAACTTGCATAAAAGTTTTCACCCTTTCTTTAGAACGTGAATATGATACATGCCTATTCTGTGCAGGCCCACATTACTCAGAGAATCTGTGCTTGTTTTACCCAGCAGGGGTGCATAAACGCAGGAGTGGTTAGCAGGTGTTTGGAAGAGTCTACACTTGGCTGTGCGGTGTGCTTTGATCTAGCAAGAGGGAAGTCTTTTGTCCCACCCTTTGGCATTGTTATAAAAAGCTCTTCTGAATAAACAGAAAGGCTGTCAGGTATTGACCCAGGTCCTCCCAAACTATCCTGTGTTTCTGTCTTTCCCTTCTTCGCTATCTTTCTATCTAATATTTTCTTATCCCTCTCTCCTTCTCATAGGAACCCTAAAAAAGGTGGGAGCTGGCCTCTAACACTATTCTAGCAGGGTTCGTGTTTTATATTATTATCAGTAGTGTGTTTATATTAATGTTCATGTTTATCTTGTTAATGCATAGACTCTTTCATGTTTGGCGAATCAAAGACTTCCCTATCTTTGCCAGATAGTCAATGCTTTAATGTCGGTTTTCCTCAAAATGTTTCATTTGCTAATCACCAGCACCATACACAGTTCTAGCTTAGTACTCCAGGAAACATGTGAAGTGGTGTCTGTGTCTGCCCACTTACTAACACGATTTAAATGGGACTCAGCTTTAACCTAAAAGCCCTTGATGGGAGGGAGTGAAGTCTACATGCTGAGCTAGCAAAGGGACTTCCTGCCACAGGGAGACTAAGTGTGTGATCTTTGTTTTATGAAGTTCTCATTCCAATGGTGGCTTTGAAACCTGGGAAGAGCAGTCAAACTTTCCCTGTACAGCTTTTTTCTTTTGCTTTACAAAGTAGGAATTCTACTGCCACTGACACTGTTATGCTCATGTGAAGTTTAAAATGAGTAATTGGGAGGCATTTAGCCCCTAGAAAAGATTGGATGATATACGAGTTTCTGTTACTAGAACACTACCAGGGAATGTAGTGCCTGTGTCTAGTCTGTGCCTGAAGGGTAAGGAAAGTGTCCATCAAAGCTGCTGAATAGTTTTGTTTTTGTTTTTGTTTTTTTAATGAACTGTCTACTCTCAACCTGTAGAGCTTTCCTGTTAAGCAACACCCTTATACTCGTCTTCTTCCCATACAGTTACTCTGACTGTTCCTAGAAGGTTCTTACACAGTGCTTCAGTTTGCATTTCATTCTGGGCTGTGCCCTGATTGTTATCACACCAGGCATTCGGTTACAGGCCTTACAATAATCTTAGTTATTTGTGAAAGTAAGAATTGTGCATTGACCATATTTAGTCAGTGAAATTTATATGTCAAAAAATGAAAAATAAGGAATAAAGTTAAAAAGTAAGTACATGTTTCAATATAGCTTATAAGACATGCTATAGAATTATTTAAGAGTTTAAAGAATATATTGTCTCAATCCTTATTTTCAAATTTACAAGCATCCCTCAATTTTATTCAGTTATCCAACTGAACACAGAATAATTTAATGAGGAAAGGTTTTGTTTTATATATGATGTCAAGTATGTCTCTGGACACAAGTCCATATCTTCTCATATTATTCAAGAAAAAGTATTGAATGAACATTTACATACTAGGATGCAGATGAGGTTTGGAAGAATGAAGGTGAAGATGAAAAATGTGAGAAATCTTATCTCACCTTTCACATTCTTGAGGACTTGCTTTGGTTTATCAAGTCTGAGAATTTTCTTAAATTTTTTTTCATACAACGTATTGCAATCATGTTTCCCCAACTCTTCCTCTTCCAGATCCTCCCCATCTCACTACTCATGTAGATTCTCATCGTCTTTCTCCTCTTTCTTTCTCTCTGTTGCAGAATAAAAACAAAAACAAAAACAAAATTTCCTCAAAACAAAAACTCAAAACGAATAAATAAAAGACCAATAAGAAAAAAAAAAGCCAAAAAGAAACAGGAAGTCCTCAGAAATACAACTGAGTTCATTTCTGTTGGCCAACCACTCCTGGGCATGGGGCCTGCCCTGAATGGCTGATATACTCAGTGATACTCCACTGGAGCAAACTGATCCCTTTGCTGGTTGGTATCCATTGCAATAGCTTCTTAATTTAGAAATGGAATCCTATGTCTACCTTCTCCTTTCAGTTCTGGAACTCTGTCTGGCTTGAACCTCTGCGGGTCTTGTACATGCTGCTACAGTCTCCATGAGTTAGTGTGTGCATCTGTCCTGCTGTGTCTGGAGAACCTTGCTTCCCTGTGGCTCTCTGTCACCTGGAGCCCTTACAATCTTTCTTTTTCCTCTTCTGCATAGCTTTGCGAGACTAGCGAAAAGATGTGGAATCTTATTTTAAGGTGTGTTACTTTTGTTTATGTTGCATTTGTTTAACTCTGTGAAGCTGTGTTACTGGGCCTGTCTAAAACAACTGACAGTCTAATAAAGAACTTATTGGAAATAAATGGCCAAAAGCAAGACAGGAGAAAGAACAGGCAGGGCTGGCAGGCAGAGAGAATATATAGAAGGAGAATTCTGGAGGAGGAGGGATGTAGAGTGAGGAACCAGAGAAGGAGGAAAACTCAAGGGGCCAGCCACCCAGCTACACAGCAAGCCACAGAGTAAGAGTAAGATTTACAAAAGTAAGAGAATGGGAAAAGCCCAGAGGCAAAAAGTAGATGGAATAATTTAAGTTAAAAAAAAAAAAAAAAAAGCTGGCTAAAAGCTAAGCCAAGCTAAGACCGGGCATTCATAATTAAGAATAAGCTTCCATGTGTGATTTATTTGGGAGCTGGGTGGTAGGCCCCCCAAATAAAAACCAAAGACCAACCAACAACAAAGAGATGTGATGAAGACAGCTCCTTATCTGAACAGTGTCTAGAAGTAGGTCTGTATTTTAATTTCCATTTACTGTAAGAAGAAGCATTCTCTGATCAGGGCTAAGCAAGGCACTCATCTGTGGGTCTACCTGAAGTTTGCTTGGAATCATTTTATACCTATGTTCTTTTAGCAGAACAATAGCATCAGGTTGTCTCCTAGAGACTAAATGCTTTTGTAACAAATTTGTAAAGCTTTTTATTGTCTGAAATGTTATTTCATGAGGAAATGGGTAGACATTTGGAGAACAGCCAAGTTTTTTTTTGACCTTTCTAAAGGATGAATAAGAAAAACAAAATTGTATGACATTATGCCTACAAAAGTTGAGGGCTTATATAATGCAAATATATTTTATACATTCATTTTAGGCTCCATGACAAAAATCAGGTTTCCATTTACATATCTTAAATGTTGTTTAATGACAAGAAAAGATACAGGAGAATTCATAGAGGAATATACATCTCAGCTCTGCTCCTAGCTAAGTACAGGCTAGGAAAAGTTTTACAACTTTGATTATTAAGTATTAGGCTCTACTAACGAGAAATTACTCCAGCTGATTCACTGATACAAGAATACAAACAATACAAGGACCACTTCACACTATGAAGATAGCTCAGCCCCAGAGCATTGCCAGGAAATTCTGAGACTTCTAAGCCTATATCTGCTCAATATTTCAATATTAATTGCACAGTACCTCAAAGCTGATGTCACCTTCTACTATCACAAAATAGATGGGCCAATTGAAGAGTTGTTTTAAACCTTTTATGGGTTAAAACAATAATAATTACAGTTCATCTTTTTGTTTATCCAATTGTTCAAAATTTACTTAGCATTTTTTTTATTTTTATTTTATTTTTTTGGTTTTTCGAGACAGGGTTTCTCTGAGTAGCTTTGCGCCTTTTCCTGGAACTCACTTTGTAAACCAGGCTCGCCTCGAACTCACAGAGATCCACCTGGCTCTGCCTCCCGAGTGCTGGGATTAAAGGCGTGTGCCACCACCACCCGGCTAGCATGTGTTTTATGTAGTGGAGATAGAATATTTTAAAAGATGAATCATTTGTCCTTGTGGTTAAATTGTAAGGCCTATAAATTATTTTTATATTTATTACACACACATACACATACATACACACACACTTGTTTGTGTGTGTGTATATGTCTTTGTGTTTGTTATATGGTGTATTTGTTTGCGGTATATGCGCATGAGTGGAGTTATCAGCATATGCAGAGGCCAGAATAGGATGTTGCATATGTTCTTATATTGACATCTCTATTGTTACCTCAAGACAGGCTCCTTTATTAAACTGGAAGCTTTCTGTTTCAGCTAGATTGCTGGCCAGTGAGCTCTCTGGATCTGTTTCCACCTTCTAGCTCTAGAGTCACAGGATCCCACTGGCATGCAAGGCTTGTTCTATGGATATGATTAGTTGAACTTAGGTCATTATGCTTGAAGAGCAAATACTCTGACCCACTGAGCCATCTCCCCAGCCTAATCAATACCTAAAAGTAAATAGTTCCCGAATATATTCATACAACATATTGCATTGAATCCTCGCATATTATAAAAACCGTGTGAGTAATGTGTTGTAAGTACTCAGACAACTTACGAACGAGACGACTAATGATCAGAAAGCATACAGGCTTCTTACCTAGACTCAGGATAATTACTAACCTTGTACAGTGTGACATCCACCCTAATATAAGATTTCATTGTCAGCTATTGGGACACAGGCACCCAGGCTGTGCATTCTTTTGACAAAATTGTCCTGCAAATGCTGACTCTTCATTGTGTGCAGAGCTCACATCAGAATATGAATTGTCCATTTTCAGACTGCCAACCTTATCTTGTATTTGTCATTTCCAATTGCCTGCCTCACGCCCACCATTCCATCAGCACATATAGCTGAGAATGGACTTGCAGTTAGAGAAAGATTATATTGAACTATTTCCTTAATATAAAAGGGTTTCTTTCACTCTTATAATTTTCTGCTTGTTGCTTGAGCTAAAGAATAATAAATGCTTGATTACTTGTTCTTTTATGACTGCAAGAATTGTCTGTTTCTAGAAAACAGGGCTATTTGTATATTGCATTTTACAAAAGATTAGATCTATCACCTCATTACCTGAGAGTATGCCTTCATACATAATGTTTATCCCACAATCTTTCTTCTGTCCTACCTACTTCAATTATCTCCCTCCCTTTCTTATTGTTTGGCATCTATTGCCTGAATTACCAAGCCATGAAATGTTCTTTTTCCAATAATTCAATCTCTGACATTTCCACATCTTCCTTATGAGAGATATCATGATGGAGCACTTCATTTTTTTATAGAATTAATAAGATGTATGGTCTTAATTGCAACCCTTTTTCGCTAATTAGAATGCATGCAGTATAGATGATGTTTGAACTGACTGTGAGAAATATTCATGACTTTTAAATTTTATGCTTTTGAAATTATGCTATTATTTGTTTATTCAAATATATACAAATATATGAAATCCTGGTGCACAAAACAATGAAGACGGAAAATCTAATTTTATTGTTCATTGCCGTTTGGGGTATTCTTCCGTAGTGATTTAATTTGTGATTATAATACTTTAAGAAAAAAAGATTTTTGATTTTAACTAATTTTTCTTTCATTTCATTTTACTTGGACCATAAACATTGAATCCTTAAAGCCATAGCTCACCATTTTCACAAATTTGAAAATGAAGCTCAACACATACATTCCTTGAAGGGATATAAAATCTAAAATGATTTTTACCTAGTAACTGGAAGCCCATCCATGAAGAAGATTACATTGTGTGTGTGTGTGTGTGTGTGTGTGTGTGTGTGTGTGTGTGTGTGTGTGCACTCTAGCATGTGTGTGCATAGGTGCCCATATAGGCCCGAAGTGGTCACAGGATCCCTCAGAGCTGGAGTCTCAGGTGATTGTGAGCTGCCAGGTGTGGTACTGGGGAAAGTCCCAAGATCCTCTAGAAGAGAAGCAAGAGCTCTGAATCATCTCTCAGCCCATCGTTTTTTTAATCATTCTAAAACATGTTGCTAAGCTCTGTTAGGTGGTCAGCTTACTTTTAGACAAATGGCAAGAAACTGAAAAGAACATGTTTGTTTCAATGAAGTCCCTTATAAAGATAATTATGTACACATTTATCCTGGGTGATATTAAAAGCTAAACTTTTCAAAATCAAATTAACCACAACAAAAACAAAAGGATGTGTTTTACCTACAGAATTTTCAGTGGGGTGAATTGTAACACGTTATTCCAATACTGAAGAAGAGGCAGTAATGCAGGTCACAGGGAACTGTGTGGCTTCCAATATAAATTTTATGATTTATGCTCCTTTATGACATGTTTTCTATGGTTCCCTAGAGTATGACAGAGGAAAGTAAAACTGTTCCATTTTTTCCCCCACTACATGAAATGTATTAACAAGGAAAGGCAAGAAAATGAGTTTCTGAAACATCCTAACTCACACTGTCAACTATGGCTTGTAAAGTACTTGGAAGATAGAATTTCCAGTCTTACAGTGATAACAGAAAACCCCAGCCAAACAGAGAACTGGCAACTTTTCTGGGGCCCAAGAGAAAATGAAGTTATCCAAGTAAATAATGTCACTAGTCATGGGTGCTGCTACAGAGCCCTGCAGCCTGGATCTGCTTCTCTGCAGGGGTGTTACTGGGGTATATAACAATAAGATGAGACTTATGTAAATTATTGGTTGTTGTGTATGGATGAACTTTCTCTATGAAATTTAGCTCTTGCTGAGGACAATGGTATTTAATGCATCATGATCACCATTATGTCTGGTACCAACTTTGAAGTACACCATGATATCACCATGAGGTCTCACTATCCTCTCTGGGACTAGCAGGGATAGAAATATTATCCTTGTATAGTAAAGCCAGAATTTTCCTAAAAAGGATCTACTGTGAGGGACACCAGTAACCAGCTTGACAAGATATACCCACGAGTGCAACAGTGGTATGGATGTTATAGGGGTAACCAACTGCATACAAATTGCATTTAAGATTCACTAAAGAGGAAGAAATTCATACTTAGCACCATAAATTATAAATATGGCCAAGAACCCATGGTTGGAAGCTCCTAGGCCCTAAAGGAGAGTATACTACAGTTATTTTGTCAAATGGACAGAGTATATATTAAACTGCCTTCTAATTATTTGCCCCTATCATTATAGAAAATTTTAACTCTCAGTCCTCAGAAATGATTTTTTTACAATAAATAGCAGTTAATACAGAGGCACCTAAATGCTCAAAGTACAAAGACTATGTGGGAATTAACAAAGTATAAAAAAATGTGGAAATTATCAGAGAGGAATCTTCAAATAAATATGATTCATGTTTGAAGGCTCCAAGTAGACAACACACAAGAGCTGATGGGTAAGGGAAAGAGATGGAAGATCCATGAGAGATTCAAACTGGAATAAAATGAATTGCACCAAAAATTAAGCAAGGCCTTGGATGAACTCAGCCACATTCATAACATGGTGCAGAGGGAAATAATGATCAAGGCAGGGGCAGCTCAGACCCCGCACAATGACGTGAAAAATGAGATACAGAACTCATTTGACTTTGAAGCAGAGTTAGACTATTGGCAGAGCAGGATATGGAGTGAAGAAATACCTGACAAGATAATAACCTCCAGTAAAACCAAAGTTCTGATATGTTCAGAAAACAACCAGCAGTTATTGTATCTGGTGTTTGCTGCACCTCCATTTAAAGAATTGATGGGAATGTTGTTTGATGTAGCATTTTGGGATGAAAACTATTCATCAAATGCTTATCAAAGAACTCATGTCTGCAGTCATGTAAGTATACAAGTGGGTAGTTCCTGATATTACAGTGTTTCTTGTTACCCCAAGATATGCAAGTAAATAAAGAAGTGTTAAAAATATTAGGCCTAGGCCGGGCGTGGTGGCGCACGCCTTTAATCCCAGCACTCGGGAGGCAGAGGCAGGCGGATCTTTGTGAGTTCGAGGCCAGCCTGGGCTACCAAGTGAGCTCCAGGAAAGGCGCAAAGCTACACAGAGAAACCCTGTCTCGAAAAAACCAAAAAAAAAAAAAAAAAAAAAAAAAATATTAGGCATAGTATAATGGAGGTGAGTAGGAGAATCAGATTCAAATTTGCCTAAAGATTATGCACACTAGCCTCCTACTTGCGTGACTCACTGTCAAAATACATAATATGCTCCTGTATGAACTGGGAAGAGGAAGTATCTCAGGGGCCACTTTCTGACAACCTGTGACCACCTCTCTGACTCCATTTAGCCCCTGAAAGCTAGTGGTTAGCAGTCAAAAGACAGATGCTCCAAAACACGGTGTTTGGCAATGTCCAGGGACATTCTGAGTCCTAATAACTGATGAGGCTGTGAGTGGTACTGAAATACAGCATTGGAATCCACCCCATAGTGTAGAACATATAGTATAAACTCATGTGAGAAATAGTTGCTGTGTTTTTAATTACTCTGGGATATTCAGTCTAGGTATTGTGCATGGGCCGATTGGGCAGTAAACATACCTTCATCACCTGGACTCTACTTTTGATCCTGATAGTAAGAATGTGAGTGCATCCTGCTTGGCTCTCGAGACCAATCAAAGGAAGAAAGAACCAACAAGTAAGGTAGCAGAAGAGTCCGTGAGCTACACTACCCACTGGAGCCAACTGCCCAATTCCCATTACAAAACAGTATGACTCTTAATTTATTTCCTGTTCAACTTATATTTAAACTAATTTATCAAATCTCACTTGTCCTTGTGTTATTAGCTCCCCATGTAATTCCACTAATTCAGAATATATTCAGCCTACATTCCTTGTTCACACAATGATGCTCCAAGCCAATAAAATATTCCTGAAGTTCACATTATTTTATTTTGATTATGCATATGAGGGGTGTGCGTGTGTGTGTGTTGGTGTGTTGTGTGTGTGTTGTGTGTGTGTATGTGTGTGTGTGTGTGTGTAAGTATGTGTGTGTGTGTGTGGAGGGGTATGTGCATATGACTACAGCTGTTCATAAAGGCCTGAAGATATTGGAGCTGTGAATTGTCTGACATGGGTGTTGGGAACCTAACTAGAGTCCTCTATGGGAGCAGCATGTACTGTTGACCACTGACACATCTCTCCAGTCTCCTAGTCAAATATTTTAATTAGTTAATTATTTTCTAACAAAGTTCTCTTCATTCTCACCTGAACCATTTGTAACTCTTATATACATATTGATCTAATAGTGTATGTCCTTTAATATTTGATTTTCTTAAAAAATGTTTTGTTTTAAATTATATGCAAAATATCAACAAACATCCAAAACTCAAAGTGATGCTGTTTGCTCTTCAATAGTCATTGCTGTATTAGCAAAAACCCATTCAATTCCTGTATTCACTTTCAGAATTTATTATCTGTTTGAATGCTTGAAAAGTAGAGAAGGCATATAGCCAAGGTTTTATGAGGATTTATAACTCTATATTTCATTAAATACATGTCTGAATCTAGCATTTTAATAGAATGGAACAGGCTTTTAAATTTTAAAACTTAGTAATATAATGGCCCAAAAGGAGAAATGAATGAGAAGTCTAGAATATATTTAAAAATTTATTTGAATACATGGACAGCAATAGGAATAAATTTTTCTTAAGCACCAAAGAGTTATGTTTGTTAGTTTGAACTTGAGAGATTGATATTCATAGAATTATTTATATCATGGCTAGTAAGGGGAAGACACATGATAGGAAAAAGTTCAAAATGAAATAAAAAACAAAAGAATGAAAATGAAGAATAATATGGATGTGGTGCAGGTGTAGGCATGGCTGTAGAGGGATGCCTGGTCAGTTAGAAGGTAGCATAATGGATTCTTTGAGATTTATTACATTTATTGAAAAATGCTTACATTGTTGGTGTTGAATGAGCTAAGAGAGCTATTAGAACAATACAGAATAAGAGTTGATGCTATGCTATGCATTTTGTTATTTTGGTGTGATACCTATATCTCATTAGGATAACAGTCTGTTAAGTGTGCATTGCAAGGATAGACACACTGTCAAATGTAAGCCTGTTTCAATTTGTTGACACATGACTGGACTGGCCTTCTGATACATTATTTCTGGTTCCATCTCTTTTTTTTCTAATACATACACATTTAGAGAAAAATCTTCCTATGGATATATAAATGTGTGTCTATGTATGTGTGTGTGTGTGTGTAAGTGCATGCCTGTGTGTGTAAATGTGCACGTGTAAGTGCAAGTGTGCATGTGTCTGTAAACTGAAATTTTCATTGCAAACCTAATTTATGAATTCATAATCACAAGAAAATTAATTTATAGTTATTAAGTTTGATACAATTCATAGCAAGTATTGATAAGAATTGTTATATTTTATGACAAATGTTTTCAATGGAAAAACATTTTCTAAACATCCATTTTTCCTCTGAATATATCACAGTATTTAAAAATAACAGTTGATTCGCTAATCTAATCCTCTAATAATAAATAAATGCTAAAAGTAATATATACCCCTGTCTTTACCTTGTTAGACTTTCGTTTTCTTTATACAATGCTGAATTATTTTTAGTTGTCTATGAGTGTTTTGGTTGCAAGTTTTACTTTGCGGCACAAGCGATCAGTTCCTGCTAAGGCCAGAAGAAGGTGTTGGATCCTCTGGAACTGGAGTTACTGGTGTTTGTGAGCCACCATGTGGTGCTGGGAACAGAACCTTGGTCCTCTGAAACGGCAAGAGGCATTTAACCACTGAGCCATCTCTCCAGCTCCCCTCCCCTCTTCCTAGACTTTTGAGTAAGCAGAATCTTAGTGAAACCTTTTTTTTCCCCTAGGGGAAATCTGTCGATTCTATTATTATTATTTTACATGTTTAAGAAATTTCAATTGAATGTTTATTATAAAGCTAATTGAGGTACAGATGACAGATAATTCTTGCATTAAACAGAGTCTGTATCTGTTTAATGTCAGTGTTGGCCACAAGCAATAAGGAGGTTGCAGATTTGGAAGCAGCTCATGTCATGTCCCACATGATGCCCTAAGCACACTTAGGACATGTTTATCATCCTTCTCCTCAATTGTTGCTAATGAGGAAGCACTACCTGCAAATATGAAGAAGGATGTGTTCATGGCAAACCTCGCCAGCTTTGGTACTCTTTTACCAACAGTATCTCCCCAGCATTCAGCATATTTTATCTTGCCAAATGTTAGAAGATTATGCAAATTAACAAACAAGTGCACCCAGCCGAAGGGATGAACTGAACATTCATTCATGGACCACGGAGGGCTATAGCTTGGGCAGTCTTTTAATAATACACAAAAATTGATGGATAGTCTCATTTAGGGATTATTTTTAACTCGACCACATAAGAAGCATTTGAAATTCAATACTTCCCCTTTTCAAAACCATGAGAAATTTCTGTGCCCAGTTCTGCAGAACAGGAACATTTTATGTTTTATTTTATTTCATCTTGTTTTAAGCTCGGTGGTTTAGAATTTGTTAGCTCATTGGATTGTAAAAAATATCACTGTAGAAAACCATTATTGAAGTTCTTTGTCATTGAAGCATAGATTTTGACATCCCTTAGGATTATCCAGCCTGTGGTTTCATATGTAGGGCCCACTGGAGCCCTGTCTATTTGTTCTGCTGACAAGCCACAGAATCTAAACTTTTAAAAGAATTGAGTTATGCTTAGCGCCATCTCTTCAATCCTTAAGAAAAAAAAAATACTTAGAGAGCTCCTTGGTATAGGGAAGCAGTGAGGAGTTCTTACTGAAAGCTACTGTGTTTTCAAGCCATGAGATGCTGATTCTATGAGATGCATTGCCTACCTGTAGACCACCTGTGGCGCTGATGACTTCCCTAAAGCCTGTGGCATTGATGGGCCAGAGTGAGATGTGCTTTTGCTTCCTGGTAGAAACCTGCATGGGAATATTGACTCTTATATGAGAATGAAAACACATGGCCCATTCAGAGGAGTTTTTCTGTGAGGCAGGGACCATGACCAGAAGCAAGAATGTGTTACATGGACTGATAAAGCCCCAGAGGTTTGGTAGAGTGCTGAGAAGTCAAGGAACTGGCCTTGCAGGAAAGAGAGTTAAGACGTATGCATTATGGTAAGAGAGGGAAAAGCTATTGCTTCTGAACTGGCTCATTCTGTCAGCTGAGAGGATGATGGAATTTAACCAAGTACACTTGAGTCAACTAGGGCTTGAAAAGAAATCTGTGCATCTGACTGGGAAACAGAGAATCTATACAATAAGTAACAACATTGAGTTTCCATTTGTAACCATTTTGATACTATTCTGGCATCTATAGTTTGTCAGGCCCATCGAATCTATTCAAAATTTGATTTTTTTAAATTTTTTTCTAGTTTTTAACTATGTATTATAGACTCCAGAAGATGAAGACTTCAAAAGCCCACTTTTTTGTTTCTGAACAACTGCTTAAACTCTAAGTTTATGGGATCAGAAAATCATATAAGGAGTAATAATACTGAAATTGAGATCTATGCTATGGGACATCTCAATTCTCAAAATAAAATATTATTGTCACACTAATTTTAGAGTATTTTAATCATCTTAAATACATGTCAGTAGGGAGATCATTACAAATTTAATACAACTTGGGGGACTTGGTATATACATGTTTCATAATTCATTTTGTTTTTGTGTGTGTGTGTGTGTGTGTGTGTGTTTGTGTTTGTGTGTTACTGCAGGTATGTACATGCCAAGGTATGCACATGAAGATCAGAGGACAACTTTCAGTTGTTGATCATCCACCTTAAGATTCTGGAATCAAGATTGAGTCATCAGGCTTACAGAGCAAGCTCTTTATCTCCAGCCATCCTTCTGGCCTGGTACTCAAACTCTGTACTAAAGCTATCAGAATCCAGGAGAAAAGAGAGAGTAGGCATCTTCACAGTAACTATGAACACTAAAGTAGCAAGTAACTGGGAAGGTTTGGAAGACAGATAAGACAAGGAGTTTCCTTTTCAACTCTACTAAAGGTAGATACTGTTCTTTTGAGGCAGTATAGAAAGGAACACATTCTGCTAATTATTTGGAGATAATCATACTAGCATTAATTAGAAAAGAACAGACTGATTGTTCTAAGCACAGAAAACAGTATTTGGGACAGGAACATAGTCTTAAGAATTAACACTGGGCTGTTGGTAAGGAATTAGTAGCATTTGCTGATTAGCCTCAGTGAGGTAGAATGGAAGAGAGGGAAGAGCAGGAGAGGCATGAAAGAACAAAGAATGAGATAGAAATGAATGTCTGAGTTATAGGTTGGGCTAGGTTATGAGAGAGAAAAAAAGGAGGTGTTGAAACTTTAAGACTACATTTTGCAGGCCAGACAAACGTCTTAATATATTTGAGCATGGAAATGATTGGCCCTGTAGATGAATTTCCAGATGGTCTTATTAAATAAAAAAACATGGAGCCAGATATAGGGGTGAAAACCTGAGAGATCAGGGAAATAGGGAGAGCCACAGCTAAACTTACTTCATCAACTCTGCAGCTTCCAAGTGCAAGTTACTTTCTGTCTACCCACGCCTTTATTGCCTTGCTGTTCTACCATCTGATTTGCTCTCTCTGTCCAGCTACATCACTTCCTCTTCCTGCACAGCTCTGTCACTTCCTGTCTGTCTGTACAGACCTCCATACCTCCATGTTTAACTAGTGTTGGAATTTAAGGTGTGTGCCACCACACCTGGCTATTTCCAGTGTGGCTTTGAACTCACAGAGATACAGATAGATTCCTGCCTGCCAAATAATAAGATTAAAGGTGTCTGCTGCCTTTGCCCAACTTCTTTGTTTACTGATAATGGCTGTTCCTATTGCTCTGATCTCCAGGCAAGCTTTATTTATTAAAGCACAAAGAAAATATCACATTTCAGCACAAAATATCACATTTCCCCTCTTTTTATCCAATAAAAAAGTTTTAACTACTATAAAAACTATAAACAACAAGTACAATAACTATATATAATATATACAAGCAATAAATATATCAACAATGTCTAGTCCATTTGCATTTGACAAATTCAGAGAAAATATTCTTTTATCTATCCTATTTTGGTGAGTCCAAAATGTACCTAATTCACTTCCTATCCAAACTTGTATTACCAACAGAAATCTATCTTATGATGTCTTTCAAACTTATACACTTAATTCCTCTTAGTGAGTTTCTTTTCTGAATCTCTTAACAAGAAAACTATAACTACAACTATCTAATCTTCAACTCCATCAGAGACCCGAGAAGGAAATAATATTACCTAGTAAAAAAGGAAGTACAAACAAGCAACTTCCAAAAAAATGAGTTGCAACAAAAACAGCTAGCTGCCTGGACAGTCAAATGAGGTTTCTCTGCAATGTTGGGGCATCATCATCAGCCTACAGGCTTAGCATATCTGACAGACTCATCTGTGAAGTAGGATGTATGCAAGGCCTACAGCTCGACCACACATTTGGTACAAGTATTCCATATAACAGATGAACTGGAATTCCACCAGTGTAATGTCATTATTCAGGATTTTAAATTCTGGAAATTGCTGGTGTTTTGGGGATTCGGCTGCCCATTCTTCTTGGCTTGTGGGTGGCTTCATCTCCTTTATTAAATGCCAGTCTACCATTGAGAGGTTAGACTCCTTCAGGTCAACCCAGTTAGTCCTCCAAGAATAACTGCTTCAGCTACTGTTCCACTACACACCAAAAGCCATGTTCAGCTGCCTTAGAAGGAAGGAGCACTGTACCTTTTCTGGATTGTAAAGCCACTTCAGCAATGGTGCCATATTGCTCTGGCATCAGAGGATGCCTGGTGCCAAAGCTGAAACCACACTTGTCTTGGCAAGGATTAGTAGTCCTTTGTTTTGTGTCCTGCTTGTCCATTTTGGACAGCATATAAGAGGCTATCCTTTAGGTAACAAGAGGAGGGAAAAGAATTCCAGATTGTAGAGAGCCCATTGGCTGAATTACTTTGTTAATTGCTCTTAGGTCTGTTACCACATGGTTCAGAAATAATTGTACAACCATAACAGAAGCAGAATGGAGGAAAAAAAGAAATGAAGCATAAAAATGCAAATGGAAATTACAGTGAGGAGAAAGATAGTGAGGATGATATGAACTAGCTATTCTTCAGTATGGGGGCACTGGTGAGGTATACATTATAGGGCCAAACAAGCATATATCCATGGCAGAGAACATCCAACACAGGCAGAGCACATGCTAATATTAGCCATTTTAAAAATAATTTACATTCAGTGATTTCATATGTGTGAACGCCTACCACACCCAATGAAATCTTGAATTGACTCAGCTGAAATTCTCCTTTTCTGTAGATCAGATTCAGGTCAGATTCCATTAAATATTGTAAACACAATATCCTTCTTCCTAATATAACTTCATGCAAGCTGCCACATAAAGCCAGGGGTATGGATTGGAGAGAATGACTAGTCATAAGAAGAGTATTAAGTGGTGGGTGTTCTTAGGAAAGTGCCGGAAGGTTCAGTGGTATGGGGCAAGGCCAGAAAGCAGCGAGTCTGTCTGCGCCAGGGGAACCCACAAATGCTGTGGAAACACACCATTACCAACAAGTCGAATTAAACTGGATGCCTTTGGGGTGTCCTTCCTGAGATGTGCAAGCCATTACACAACAGACAGCAGGAACCTGCCACAGAGATGCAGCTGTCCTTTTCCTGAAACATCTGCCGAGCACGGCTCCCCAGTACTTCCAGTTCCTTGTCTCGCTGAATGAACACCATCTATTTACTAGTGGGTCCTATTTCCTTATTCTCCCGGAGAGTTGGAAGACTGGTTCTCGCCATTTCATTCAATAAAGTTTTTTTTCTCACTGACCTGTTTATCAATTGAACGCCCATCATGTTCAAATGTATCTGCCGAAGCACTGAGTCTTAGTGTGAGTAGATAGAGTTTGGGAGTTTTAAGAGGTAAAAGAGTATTTCTAAACTAAAGGGCTGCTGTCTTTATGAGAAGAGGGAAAGTATTCTGTTTGTTCTTCCAAGCTTGGCCATCATTAGTGGACAGTATCAGCACATGGAAAATTCAGTCATCTGAAAGCCAGGTATAGACTTTTTACCAGTTCCATGGGTACAGCATCTTCTGTGATTGGAACATTCCAGCACTATTTTTATGTGGTTCCATCTGCTTGTCAAGTTCTGTTCTTCATGACATATTGATTAACACTTGTGATGTGTTTCCTTTGTGCCTGTGATGAGTTATAGCAGATTATCCTCCATGAAACCTAGGAGTCAGGAGCACTCTGACTTTGTAGTCAAATTAGACACATTCGTGTGTCCCTTGTATCCTACACTAGCACTTGATGTCTAAAGTGAGCAAAAAACTTAACTGTGAACCTAACTTAACTGTGGTGGTTTGAGTAGGAATGGCCCCCATATATGCATGTGTTTGAATACTTAGCCCATAGGGAATGGCACTCTTAGGAGGCGTGGCCTTATTGGAGGAAATGTGTCACTGTGGAGGTGAGCTTTGAGGTCATATAAGCTCAACTCTGACCAGTGTGGCACACAGACTCCTTCTGCTACCTGTGGAACAAGATGTGGAACTCTCAGCTCCTTCTCCAGCCCCATCTACCTACTTACTGCCATGCTTTATATTATGACAATAATCGACTAAATCTGAAAACTGGAAGCCATCCCCAGTTAAATGTTTTCTTTTATAAGAGTTGCTGTAGTCATGGTGTCTCTTTACAGCAATAGAAACTAGCGAAGACATGAACTAAATTCACCCAAACAGTCTCTATTCAGAAATTATGTGAAATCAAAAGTTACCTAGTTAGTTTTCAGTGACTGGTAAAATAAAACCTCATACTCATTTGTTTTTAGGAGTGTTGTAAACAGTGATATTTTTCTTTAAGAGACCACTGTAGAAATCCTGGTTAATACACATAGAATACAAGTCATTAAAACATTGCAAATTTAATAGGTGATAAAAATCAGTGATACTCCAAACTAAGAGAAATATTCTTCTTATTATGATTATTAATACCATTTCTTTCAGATCTCTTTATAACACCCCATTGCCTGCACACTTGTTGATATTTTTATATGTTGATATCTGACATTCTGATTTTTAAATGGTTCAGATCTCCCCCCCACACTACTGAATATTTAGAAAACTATATAGCCTAATTTAGAATAGAAGTTAGTGGTCATGGCAAACTATAATGAGAATGGAAGAAATTATGTTATCACACAAATTAGAAATGTATGTAGTAGGAATAAAAGCTGATTGAGGTTTTGGGTTAGAGAGGAAAGGAAAGTCAATATCAATATGCACGGTGAATATACTCTGCCTATGCACTTTCAAAGCTATTTTAGAAATACATAGCCTCCATAAAACTTACAGGTTTCAGGCTGTATAAACACTTTTAAATCATCTCCATTACATGGCTTTAGATGTGAAATTTAACATCACAGTGTTTTTAATCAGTACCTAGTTGTAAATCTCTCTGCCCTTCTCTCTACAGTCTTACCAGCTCTTCATCCCTATGTACACCATTCATGTACGGCAAACACATAAGCAGAACCCCTCAACTTAGGGCCAAATAAATGATGTGGCAATATGGCTGGCAGGCACACCGTGGCTCTGACTATGTGTCTGATCCCCTCTTTGCCTGTGGGACTGATAGAAAATGGGATATACACAGAAGAAAAATAATGAAGTTTGTTTTCCTACCTATGTGTTATTTACAGATATCATCAAAACTAGTTGATCATTCTGGGTCTTAATATAATTCATTTTGCCCCCAAATGGAAATAACTCCAATATGAAAACTGTCACATAGAATCAAAGGTAATGTTGTGCACAAATAAGTCCTCTTCCTCACCTTGACATCAACTCTCACCCTACTTACAAATTATTTAAATCTCAACTCTGGGTTTGTCGATTCCACAGACCATTTTTGTATGACCGCAGTCTATGACAGTTTTGCTTCCTCTGATTGGTTCAATGTATTATGTTTCATTTCAATTCCACATTTTATGTGAGCTTAGAAGGTGTTTTTTTTATTATTTCACAGAACAATTATGAGGACTAATAATCAATGGAATTATATGTCTACACTTTGTGTGTGTGTAGAGAGAGAGAGAGAAATTACATACAAATATATTGTGCGTATATTTTGTTTTGTGTTTTTTATTTTGAATTCACATTAACAAAGGCATTTGTATTTGATTAGAGACACAAGGTAGTGGTGTTTTGAGTATGTGTATGTGTGTATGACTGCCTGCCTGCAGTCTAAATGTGCACATATGCAGATAAAGATAAATTATTTGATTATTATGCCTCATGTTTGTTCTATGAAATTAGGAAGTAGTCTGAATTCAATGTAAACATTATATAGATTAAAATAAATTAATTTGTAATAGATGCAGGAACCTAACTAAAGCTGAGAAGAATTGCTATTGAGACATTTTCTCCTGAAATCAAAAACCATCAGGAAATTCTGATAAAATAAAACATTAATATTCACAATAAATAATAACTGCCCATGTTAATATTATTAAGTATGACTGTAACCTGAAATTTTTTAACTGAATCTCAAGACTTTTTAAATGATTAATATCAGCCAATTTCATTTGACAGCCTTCAGGAATTTTTGAAAACTTGATGTGAGGACAAGCCATTATTAATCCCGAGGATTTAAAGCTCTGAGGCTAAAATGATATGCTTTTGTTCTTTCTGCCACTGGCCATAATCCTATTGGTCAAAGATTCATTTTCATTAGCTGGCTGTGGCAGGACACAGTTTGTCATGATGAAGGCCCATAATGATGGATGCACAGGCGTTTTAGGTTCTAACTGCAACCCAAAGCAGAGGGCATCTGACGGGGGACTGCATAAGTGGTCCACTCACACATGGATTCTCATATAAGTTCTGTGAGGAAAAAATATAAAGGGAGACAGCAGTAAGAAAAATGATAGGGGCATTGATTTAACAAGACAATCATTCAAATACTTTATAGTGTTCCCGTGGATATATTTTTACATGGGTTAAATAAACCCATTTCAGTTAAGCAAACTAACTTTCTTAAGGTATGTGAGACTCTTTCAGTTTAGTTGAATATCTTAGGAGAAAAAGTCTTAACCCAATGAAAGAAATAATTCTGTCCCCAGACGCCCTTCTCAGCATCAATGACTCTTTGCTTCTTATTGCTTCTAGACTCAGTACTGGACTCAAATTCTGCTACTTTGCAAGATCTGTAAAATTTAGCAAATGAAGAATTTTGTATACTTCAAAATAGCAAATGCACAGATTTTATAACTCATATAACCTGAAATATGTGTGTGGGATGATGATGGAAGAAACATAAGTGTGAATGTTAACTTTACTGATAAAGGTTTATGCTCATGTTCAAGGATGCTATGGGTCTGACCATACTCCCTACTTCCCCCAAAGTAGCAAGCTTTACTGAATTTTAGATAACTGAAGACTCCGATACACTCTCAGCTATGAGACAGCAACTTGCAAAGCTTTAGGAAGTTTTCTCAGTAGGATATACATGCTCAAAATTAGCATACCATATATGATGATGCTTTTCTCATAGTATGTCCCTTGGGTCAGATTGTCTAGGGGAGAGAGTAGTACTGTTTCACAAGAGGCTTGAAGAAGGCAGTTTCTAGCATATCAAATGGCCTGAAGGTATCTTTGCCTATTACCAGGTCTGGTCATTATGTTCAGTGGAAAACTCCAACAAGCATCCTAATTCAGGCAGAGTTACTCATGCCCTCCATGCTTGAAAAATGAAAGCTTGACTCAACAAAACAAAGGTTCACAATCAGCTAAAGGAATGGTGGAAGGCACCTCGAACATAAAGGATATTTCAGGAATGGACAGCCCTTAGTGGCTGCTTGAAACCACATGACCCATCACAGAAAAGCAGATGAGTGTTTCTTCCATATTTTGATGGATTTGTTTCTGTCCATATAAACTCTTTTTATTTTTATCTTATACCTTTTTCTTATAATGTGCACCAAGTTTGCATAAGATTATTTAAATGCCATTTAAATGCCATTTGCTAATGAATATTTTAATATTAATGTTACAAGGTTTGGAGAAATAGTTGACACATGGAAGTACTTCTATTCTCTTCTGAAGGAAAGATTATGCATAATTTTTGGGTGTGTGTGTGTGTATGTGTGTGTATGTGTATGCATATGTGCACGCATGTGCAGGGGTGAGTGTTTGTAAGTACATATGAATAATGATTGTTGAAGCCAGCAGTCAATAAAAGCCAGACTTGTCAGCAGTTTCTCGATGTGATCCCCCCTGTGTTTTGAGACAGAGTCTCTCACTGAATCTAGAGTTATGAATTCAGATTCAGCTAGTGTGGCTGGGTAATGAGCATCAGGGATCCCTCTGCCTTTTCTTCCCGGGCACTGGAGTCATGTGCTTGAGCCGCCATGCTCAGTTTTTTCCAGGGGTTCTCAAAGTTCAAACCACAGTCCTAATGCTGGGGTAACAAGCACCTCCTTAGCTGAAACACCTCCCGACCCAAAGAACAGGTGTGTAAAGATCAGTTGTGTACCTCCGCCTGCCTAGGACATGACACCCCTTCTCTCTGACCAGACACGAGTGGTGATATTGTTATTGCATTATTATCTGAGATTATATTTATATGAGTGGATGTTGAGTAAAGAAGCCTAACTTCTTTTCATTGTCCACTTAGGTTGCTGGAGCAAAAAGGCAAAAACTGAATTTCCTCTTAACATCCCAGGTACTGAGGCTCGAAGATCAATATGGCAGCATTGTGGTGGTATTGTGTTCCCCAAAATATTGTGTACTTTAATAAACTTATCTGGGGTCAGAGAACAGAAAAGCCACTAGTTAGGCAGTGGTAGCACATGCCTTTAATCCTAGCATTTCAGAGGTAGAAATCTCTCTGGATCTCTGTGAGTTCAAGGCCACATTAGAAACAGCCAATCGTGGTGACTCATGCCTTTAATCCCAGAAAGCGAACCTTTAATCCCAGGGAGTGGTGGTAGAAAGCAGAAAGATATATAAGGTGTGAGGACCAGAAACTAGAAGCATTTTGGCTGGTTAAGCATTTGGCTGGTTAAGCATTCAGGCTTTTAAGCAGCAGTTCAGCTGAGAGCCATTGGGATGAGGACACAGAAGCTTCCAGTCTGAGGAAACAAGACCATTTGAGAAGTTGACCAGGAGAGGTTAGCTGTGGCTTGTTCTCTGATCTTCCAGTTCATCCCAATACCTGGCTCCGGGTTTGATTTTATCAATAAGAACTTTTAAGATTCATGCTACACAGCATCATTTCTTCATTTTTATATGATGGTCTCTTAGTGTGTCCTCAGATGGAGAAAGTAATAAGAGAACTTTTCCAGATCCATTCACAAGGATGAGACTTTCTGAACATTCAAAATCAGTTTAAGAAAAAATGATTTAAACAAATGCATAGAATGGCAGAGCAGGAGACATTGAAAGGATTAGTACTGTGGAAGATCACGGTAAGCAAAACACAAAAAAAATCAGGAGATGTTTTAGGAGACATTGCAGAGCTCAGCTACTGTTT
The DNA here is from genome assembly GCF_049852395.1 of Peromyscus maniculatus bairdii. Classification (NCBI taxonomy): domain Eukaryota; kingdom Metazoa; phylum Chordata; class Mammalia; order Rodentia; family Cricetidae; genus Peromyscus; species Peromyscus maniculatus. The sequence goes on along the minus strand of NC_134873.1, from coordinate 29,163,964 downwards.
TCAAAGTCAAGAAAGTAGAGCACAGTTGGGTCTCCAGAGCATTCCGGTCAGTCTAACAAAGTTTGTGTCCTCTCAGGTGAGATTTGATAAAGTATGGCAGGAAAAATGTAATTATAATTAGTGTTCTTTTGTGGAAAATGGGGTGAGTTGCGGCTGGCAGGTGACAAAGCAAGAGCCCATTTTCAGTAAAAATGCTAGTAAACCAACTTTGCTAGTGATCCTCCAATGGTAGAACTATAGACCTGGAAAGAGCATTACTTCTTCCACACCTGCATGAAAGCAGTCTTGGAGAGACAGTCAGAAGTAACTTTTGCTCTTCTACCATTGCGTGGAGCAGGCAACATTGCAACAAGATTTTATGTATTTATTTGAATCTATTGATGTTATTATTATTTGAGGTGAAACCTCATTATCTTGTATGTGTGGGTTGTAAGGATCCTCTTACCTCAGCCTCCTGAGCACCAATACTCTTTATAAGGTTCAGAGGGGATTGCTCAGTGGTTAACAGTATGTATTCCCCTTACAATGGACCTGTGGTCTGCGCCCAGTACACATGTCAACAGCTCCTAACCTCCTGTGACTCCAGCTCCAGGACTTCTGACACCCTCTTCTGACCTATGCAGGCCTGCACTCCAATGCAGAAATCTACAGAGAGAGAGAGAGAGAGAGAGAGAGAGAGAGAGAGAGAGAGAGAGAGAGAGAGAGAGAGAGAACAAATTAAAATCCAAAAGCAATTCTTAAAACAGTGAGACAACTGTTTGCAACCTATTTCTAGCAATGCTTATACTCATTTGATGGCTTAAGAGTTTGTGTGGGGTATAGAATTTACATCATCCCATCCACCAGTAATGGCCATAACTAAAATCAACTTCAATGTGAGCTCTGTAGAACATAGAAAACGGAGCACATGAAATCAACCAGTTTTAGACTGTGCACATTCAGTGGCTGGAGCATGTCTGAATTACTCTTGTACACATAAACTGCACAGGGCTTTCATTCTTTTATCTTCCTGAGAAATACAGTTGTGTAGTTTTAGAAAATCCCTCCAAGGTTTTTGAGGACAAAGGAAATTCAATGGAGATCAATAGAAACAAGTTAGATGTTTAAGTAATTGGGCGCATGCTGTCAGCGAAAGAATAGGTAGAACTCTTAAGTCATGTTCTTGGAATGGCCCATGAAATGTAAAGGAGAGGCACTGCAGGGAGTTGCTTTATTTTCTTGGAGCAGCTAGCCATTTGTTCTGACATATAATGCAGTGAATCAATTCACTAGGTATTTGTGTTAGAGAGGAAACACTCAAAATAATGTCGTAGACACAGAAACTCTGAATCACAACAGAGTCTACCATACTGGTGAATTTTTTGGACTTAGGGGAAAAATAAATCCAATCATTTTACCCATCGACATAAGTCAATATTTTCTCAGGCATGGCTGTTCTTGCACCCACGGGATAGATAAGTTTGTATCTTTCCTTTAGACCTTTTTCTGATGTGGATTATAACTTTTTCCCAAGTAATGCATTCTGTCACTTAAAAAAATATTAATAGTATAATGCGTAGTTGAATTTACTATTTACATACCCTTATTTTGCTTCAGATCTAATAGAAAATGTCTGGTGTGGTCACATGTCCTGCTCATCTTGATAGAGTTTTAAATGGATTATGCATTGAATTTAACATGTCTAAAGTCAGCTAATTGGGTTTGTGGTATCAGGCATGGGTTCCCTCTTTTAGGGCAGTCCTGGAATGCAATCAGAGAGCAGTTGGTTACTCATATTATGATAGTTACACTATTTAACAAGTGGCTATACTTAGCTTTACATATTGGTATTTAAGTTTATTAGTTTCATAGCTGGTGTGCTGGCTAGACACAAGCTACAGTCGTCTGAGAGAAGAAAACTCCAATTGAGAAAATTCCTCCATAATATCAGGCTGTAGTCAGGCAAGCCTGTATGGCATTTTCTTAAATGATAATTAGTTCAAAATGGCCAAGCCCATTGTGAATGAGGATGCCCCTGTGATGGTGGTCCTGGATGCTTTAAGAAAGCGGGGCCAGCCGGCCAGCAGTGACACATGCCATTAATCCCAGCACTCAGGAGGCAGAGCCAGGCAGATCTCTGTGTGTTCAAGGTCTACAGCCTGGTCTACAGAGTGAGATCCAGGACAGACACCAAAACTACATGGAGAAATCCTGTCTTGAAAAACCAAAAAAAAAAAAAAAAAAAAAAAAAAAAAGAAAGAAAAGAAAAGAAAAGAAAAAGAAAAAGAAAAAGAAAAGGTGAGATATCCACAGAAAGCAAGCCAGTAAGCAGAATCCTCCATGACCTCTGCCTAAGGTTCCTGCCTGCCTTGAACTGCAGCCTTGGCTTCCCTCAGTGGCCTGTGTTTCAGAATACTAAATAATAACCCCAAAGGCTTCCGGATATTCAAGAGGTCTTTTTCATCAAAGACGAAGCCATTGATTCTGAATTATTATATGCAGGATTTTAGAAAGAACAGCTAAAATCTTCAAACAAATGTTTAACTCCGTTTAAGAATTTAAATTCAGAGCCGGGCGGTGGTGGCGCACGCCTTTAGTCCCAGCACTTGGGAGGCAGAGCCAGGCGGATCTCTGTGAGTTCGAGGCCAGCCTGGGCTACCAAGTGAGTCCCAGGAAAGGCGCAAAGCTACACAGAGAAACCCTGTCTCGAAAAACAAAACAAAAAAAAAAAAAAAAAAAAAAAAAAAAAAGAATTTAAATTCAGTAGTTGGGTTGAATAGGAATACTTGAATGGAAAGTACAAAAGTCAAAAAAGAAATGATCTCTTCAGAAACCAAGAAAAGCTCAATGAGCTAATTTAGGGATTTATGGTATCCCACCAATAGAGATCAACTTTGTGTAGCCACTGATGAAAAAAAAAAGATTTTAATATGGATGTTGTAGGAAAGATTGATGTATTTCTGACAGACACACTGGCATCACTTTCTACTTAAATGTATCCACTGTGGCCCCATGGTCTTTAGAATACATCAGGAGTTGAAAGCATAGACATCTGTTGTATTTTTTAAAATGGTTTTCTTTTAAGCCAAAGATGGGCCAAATAGACAACTGCATCTCTGCTGCTACCAGCAGCAGCTGGGCTGCAAGGGCCGTAGCTGGAGGGAAATTTGCTCCCTCCGGCTCCAAATCTTGCAAAGCTACAGAAGAGAACTTAACTAAACCTCTGTTCCTCTAAAGAACTCAAGATTCAAAGGTTAAGGTGGAATTCTGCTCCTCCCAGGGGCTGAATACCAAGTAACTCACCTCTTCTCCTTGCTTGCATCCTCCTTATAAACCCTTTCTCACCTGGCTCCTCCCTACCACTTCCTCTCAACTAGTTGCTGAAGCAGCCTCCTGACCACAGGGGAATTTATTAAATGAAACACATCTTTGCATCGTTCAACAGACGTTCCCGAGCACAGACAAAAGTAGCGCTCCTTAATATGCTATTCTACGGCGGACATCTGTGCTGGGCCTGTGATCCAGGCTCTCTCACAGCTTTTACCAAAGTCAAGCCAACCACTTGACGAAAATAATGACTCTCTATAGTGTAATTCTCCCCCACTAAAATATTAGGTGAAAACTGTCAGATTTTTTTAAGTTAGTAGATGTCTAAAGATTCCAAAAGAGAATCTTACATAATATAGAATATATGAATTATAGCACTCATGGATAACCCCATTTATTTGTGCTAAGTCCTCCAAAACAAATACTGTATCAATTACCTTGGTGTTCTATTAAGGAGTGGATTAGGGCCTGAAGAGATGACTTGACAGTCATGAGCACTTGCTTCTCCTCCAAGAGGAACTGAATTAGGTTTCCAGCATCCATGATGAGTTGCCCATAACCCACTCTAACTCCAGGTCTTGGGCATCAGAGTCCCTCTTCTGGACTCCACAAACACCCAAATATCTATGTCACACACACATACAGAGAGAGTGTGTTTGCACACTCAAGAGCAACAAAAATAAAACTCAAGAAAGAATGCTTATGAAAACAGATTTTAATTCTGATGAAATCTAAATTGTTTTAGACATTTGGTATATATGTACCTGGCCTAGGTTAAACGATTCTCCTATTTATTCTTATAACTTCACACCCTTAGGGTTTAAATTTCTACCTGTTGACAGTCTGAGCTAATTGTAGGTTCCACAGATTATATTCATGAAACATGGAGAGGAAAGATAGTTTTCTTTAAATTTTGAGTTGATTTAATACAATTTGATATTTAAAAAAAAAACTGTCTTTCTCCTCAACTGGAATCCTACCATCATGATAGAAATTCAATTGTTGTATTTTATTTTAAAATCTCCTTTCTAGCCCAGATCTTCAGCCTCGTGGACTTTGGAGACAGTTTTGGTCTATATTGCTTCTTTAACACTGAGACAGTACCATTGGTATGCATGCTTCAATTTGTATAGAAATATGCCTCCAGTCACAGCGAATACATTTTTCATTATGGGAATAGATTATTTTGATTATTGTTATTTTCCAAAAAAATATTTTTCATTGATGTGTAAATGTATTTTAGAATCATTATTTCTACTTTCCAAAGAAATCCCATTATGAAGAGAACCAACATTAATAAAGTGATGAGTTTTATGTTTAGAAAGGCTACATGCCTTCACTTATTAATGACTCATTTTATATTATTTAAAAATAATAGTTTATCTCATGAATTATTTATACTCAATTTCAGAGCTGCAGTGAATTACATTTTCCTCTATAATGGTCTCCAGCTCTCTACTCTGGTTATGTGCTAAAGATTGGAGAACGTAACTGACATATACACAGAACAATGTATTTACATCATGATGCACATTAGATAATATTTTTATTAGACAATACGGAGTGATTGCATTTAATAAGAGATCTCAGAACAAGTGGATGATAGAAAACATCACCAATTTAAAACATAAAACTTAATACTACCGTGATATGAGGCAAACATTTATTTGAGTGTTTTTTAAACTTTATGATTATTAGATGCATTTTTAGAGGCAAATTATTTCCCCAGATGTGCTGTAAGAAAACACAAACTGAGACTGGGTATTCGCACAACCAGAAGGATTTTCCTCCTTGTACTGGAGGCTGGACGGCCAAGGTGAAGGATCCAGTAGGTTAGCTTCTGGTCGCTCCTGTCCTCTCGGCCATCTTTCCTTTCCTTTTACAAGTGCATCCTGGTGTCACTCTCCCCTTTAAATCTCCCAACACTTTTATAGTATGGGCTCTGTTTTCAGAGTGTGTTTAACCTTATTATAGTCTTAAAAGTCTTCCAGATAAACTTACCTTAAGGACTAAGGATATCACACATAAGATTTAGAGAGAACACATTTCCATCCACAAGGAAGCATTCATTTCAGACATATTTACTCTGATTAGAAGTTCTTATGTGGGAAGCTTCTAAGAGGAAATAAAAATAAACCCATTTCACATACCCTTGGTGCTCTTTGATTTTTAAATTTTACTTAGTGTATGGGTGGTGGTGGGTTTGCCTGCATGCCATGGTGCACTCCTGGATATTAGAGGGAAACTTGGTGGATTCAGTTCTCTCTTTCCATATTTGTGCAGGTTCCAGACAGCAAGCTTTATCAGACTTGGCACTGAGCGACTTTGCCTGATGAATGGTCATATTGGTCTTCAGTGTAATCTCTCTCTCTCTCTCTCTCTCTCTCTCTCTCTCTCTCTCTCTCTCTCTCTCTCTCTCTCTCTCTCTCTCTCTGTGTGTGTGTGTGTGTGTGTGTGCATGTGTGTGTATTTCATTAATCAAATACAAGAGAGAAGCTCAGTTCAAGTACATAATAGATGTGTATGACAACAGAGTCCAAGAAAAAGAAACTAAGCAATCTGCAAATACCCAATGAAGAATAATCTGTTATAATAGCCCAAAGGTTCTCCATCTTTATTGCAAATAATTTTGTTGACTCCATTAAGAAAATGTTCTATGCTTTTGTCCACCAGTGTGGGCAGGCACTTTTATATCTGTGCATGTCTTTGTTTGAGATAGAATAGAGAAAGAATGGAGGCAGAAAATAGCTAGAGGAAAACCACCTCTGAGAAACTATCTCCAGAGGACATAACTGTAAATGGTGCCCAAGCCCTGGCATTAATCCAAATAAACAATTTGACCCAATTAAATTCAATTTTAAAACTCATCCCAACAGCAGAAGCAATCACACTCAAAATCATCTTCAGATTAGCCATCCACAGATCTTTGCAGGTCTGTCTTCACATTTATTTTTTTCTTTTCTTCTTCTTTCTTTTTTCTTTTCTTTTTGTTGGGGGGGGGGATTGTGGTGTAGGGAGACTGGGGGTAGGGGCTTAGAATCCAATCCAGTTTCTTGTTGTGTAGCCAGGCTGGATTTATATTCAGAGCTGTCCTGCCAGTATTCCTTTGCCAGGAAACTTAATGTACTCTGAATCTTCCAGTAAAGCTCTTCTACTCTAAGATCAGAATCTTGTAAGTTCACATTTCTTCACAGTTGATACTTCCATGCTGATGTAACCATTAAATACAACTGGAAGTTGGACAGTGTGGAGAAGTCACTCATGGTTCCTTGTAGTCAATCAGGTTCATAAGGTCCTAAAGGCATCATTTTAGCACCCACATGTGAGTTTTAGTGGATACAGGTGGGGGTCAGAGATCAAACATGGGTGTCAGCCATTCCTCTGGTGCTGTCCACTTTTTGGGTGGGGTGGAGGGGAGCCAAGGTCCAAAAGTGCCCTGCAGCTCACCAAGCAAGGTTGGTGTATTAGAGGCCTTGATCAGATTTATTTTCTCTGCCAGTTGAAAAATTAAAGAGCAGGAAAAACTCAAGCACAACAGGGAGCATCAGAGAAATATTGAACTCCACTAGCAGGAGCAGACAGAATCAGCAGATGATCAAGGCCATCATTAGAGATGATGAAAAACACACACATGGAAGTCAGATGGAGACAAAGACCCTACACAAAGCAGAGGGGGGCTGAGAAGTTGAGAAATCCAGTCTCTACTTGATAGCTAGTTTTTTGTTTTGTTTGGTTTTTCTTTTTACTCCAAAAGTCTTCATCCTCTAATTTAGGGTTGCTCAGTATGAACACAGAGAGAAATGATTGATTGGCCTGCAACTCTTATGTGACATGTCCTGGTCTGGCTTTGAAATTGCTGATTCAGTCCATCAATAGGAAAGGCTGCTGGCAAGAGTGGGGGTTGGGGGGGACAAGCCTCCAAGGCTTCAGTGTTAATCTGCCAGATTTTTTTTTTGTCTCAGATCAGAAGGTTGAGGAAGAACCTACCACTTTGAAGTTCATTACATTTATTTCCTAGATAGTTGTTTTCCCATCTGTCCGACTTCCAGGGAATCTGTCTAACTCCTAGTCTCTCATTCCTGGCTCCTATTTCCCATGGCTGGCCAGTGATCCCCAGAGCTCTGCATATCTCTACCTCCATACCTCTGTGATTATAAGCACATACCACTAGGCTCAAGTCCTGATGTTTGTAAGGCAAGTACTTCACTGAATGAGCTATATGTCTGACTTCCTTTATTTTGCTATATACAGCCATCTGGAAGAGTGCAGAGCAGAGAGAAAAAGAAGTAGACTGGACCCGTCCATGAGAGAATCAGGAGCTGAGTAGGGAGGGAGAATAAGAGAATCGGGAGCTGAGTAGGGAGGGAGAATAAGAGAATCGGGAGCTGAGTAGGGACAGAGGTGAGGGGGGGAAACAGCAAGAGATAGAGGCAAAGAGTGTAGGCAAAAGAAAGAGTAGCCAAAATAGCGGGTTTATAAGAAGAATGTTTTGGGTAGAGGAGGAGGTGGGGAGCACTAGTATGCCAGCATGGACTTTGAAATGTGGAGGCCAGCATGCACTTTGGGCTGCTAATAGCCACCAGCAGTAGCCACTTGTTTCTTCAGCCAGTGATAAGTGAAATGGCTCCTTTTGGATAGGGAGAAACTGGCTTCACAAGTTCCCATAGAAAGCTGGCTTTTGTCTAATCACCACAATTTAGGGAAATGGAGTTTCCTTTGGATCTGGCAGTTAATAATCATATTTTTAACATTCTCATTACCATGAGAGATGTGATGTTATTATGGGCTTTAAATTGGCCAACACTCTGCAGGTGTGAAGGAAAAGAAACTACAAACCAAATCTCAAGGTCTTACCAGAGACCAGTGAACACTCAGGGGATACTTTAAAGGACACTGAGGTAGGACCCAGCCTGAGCTCCTTGCCACTCAAATGCAAGGGAAGGATATTTTAAAAGCTGGAAGGAGGTAAATGTTAGGTTCCTTGCTCTGGATGATTGGCCTTATCTGAGGAAAAGTAAACTTTTCACATCTTTGCAATAGGCAGTATCTTTCTTCTTTGAAGTGAGACACCTAAAAGAATTAAGTTTCTGTTTTCCAATACAAACTGGAAGGAAAGGGTAGTATTTTCCTAAATGACTGCATCTCAAAGGCTATGGTCCCCAGGTCCTTGAGAAAGATAGTTCTGGGATGTAAAACTGCCAATAGGCTTTTAATAAGATATATATATATCAAAAGGCCAGAGAAAGAATCTGCAGTTGTGAGAGTCTTTTTTTTTCTCTTTTAATAAATGCTCTAAGCAGAGGGAAGCCATAGACCTAGACAGAATGGATTCTCTCAGTCAGTCCCCCAAAACGTGCTATCAGTATGCTAGCCTCTTCACAATGCTCACTTTTTGCAATGATGTGGTAAGTGAAGTGTAGGGAAACATAAAAAAAAAAAAAAGGCTCACTCTCCTCAGTAGAAGACAGTAAGAAGAGGTTGCTAAATTTTTTGATAGCTTAGATAGTCAAATGTGGAAGTCATTCTCTCACTCAATTTATAATTCTGTACAAATTAATCCTTTGAAATACTGTTTGGATTGGGGGAGGGGCATGGACTGATGACTCATCAGTAAAGAGCAATTGATGTTCTTTCAGAGAACCCAGGTTTAGTTCCCTGTATCCATACGACAGTTCTCCATGTGTTACTCTAGTCCCAGAGGATCTGAGGCCCTCTTCATGGGTAGTACATGCATGTGATGTGATGTGGTGTGATGTGATGTGGTGTGTGTGTGTGTGTGTGTGTGTGTGTGTAATAAAAAGAAACAAATCATTTGAAATTCCATTTTATTGTGTGGATGGCGATGCTAGGAATGTCTCCACCATAGATTACAAAAGACTGTAAGTTAGTGTGTGATGCACAGCATACTGAAAGATTTTAATCAACAATGTTGACTTTTTTTTTCTTCCTGTGGTAACTACCTAAGAGAAGCAGGGTTGGAGGACGACTTGGTTTGGTTTATGGTTTCAGAAATTTAAGGGCCATGATCAACTGTCTTTGTTGCTGAGTACTTGAGGTAAGGCAGAATGCCATCATGGAGGCATGAAATGGCTTAGGTGCTAACTCTGAGGCAGCCATGAAACAGAAAGAGGCTCGGGGCAAGCAATACCCACAAGGACACATCCAGAGTGAGTCACTCCTTCTGTCTAGGCCCTGCTTCTAAAGCTTTGATCATCTCTCATTACTGCAGTTAGATTGTGAAATGCTCAGTGGATGAATCCATTGATTAGGTCGAAGTCCTCAGAATCCAATCTCCTCTCAATGATTAGATCCACTAGCTAGATACCAAGTCAAGCACATGAACCATCTAGTGGGCAATTCACCATAGGTAGCCAAACCACCATAGGTGTTAGCAAGAATTATCATAAAACTATCATAAGGCAACTTGTGATATGAAATTGATGAAGACAGAAGAAAGAAACCAGTCTTGTGGTTTAGGGCAGGAATCTTGAAAATGAAGTTCTGCTTTTCGATAATGACAACTGGTTCTGTATTGGACAGAAACCAGAAATGTCCTTGGTTTTGGGTTTTCCTGATGTTCTCTTCTGGCCAGAAATTTTAAAAAATGCTTTGTATTTTGTTGTTGTTGCTGCTGCTATTTTCTCCTCTTTTTTCATAGCAACTTTAGTGAGCATATCTTCTTGTAAGATATATGTGATCAGAATCCTGGAAGGTATTTCCTAAACTACAGTACACTGACATGGAGAGCATCCTCATCGGTGGGGCAACTGCATGGTTCATCTTACCTCTCATGCCACAATCCAGTAAATCCTTAGTCACACAAGGAGCAGTATCCTTGGTGACATGTGTACTATTTATTTTCCTGTTGCTAAAATAAGACAATGAGACCAAGGCACCTTAGAGAAAGTAAGGTTTGTTTAGTCTTGGGGTCCCACAGGGACAGTCATGCCACAATAAGTCATGACAGGGGGAATAGCTGAGGGTTCATCTCTGAAACCATAGACAGGGAGCACGGAGCAAAACTGGAAATAAAGAGAGTCTTTAGACTCTCCTAGTGACATGCTTCCTCCAGCAAAGTCACACCACTTAAGCCTCCCCAAGTAGTACTGACTGGCAACCAAGTATTCAAATACCAGAGACTATGGGGGACATTTATTGTTCAAACCATGACAGCATCCTTTTCTATGCAGGAGTCTCAATTGCCTCCTTTGTTGCTCTCTTCTACAATAAAACTCCTTATTAAAACTCACCTTCCCTTGCCCATAAAATTAAACCCCAAGACTGTGAGACAAGAAACTGGTGAGTGGCAATTCATTGTCTGACATCCTAGTCCTCTACTTCAGTAAGAAAGCCTGCTTCATATTTAAGGGCTTAAGTGTTCCTCTTTGAAAGCAATGGAAAGAAAACTAAAGATAATGTTCTAGACAGTCCAGGAACCACCATTTTGCCTCAGTGACTGACTGAGTTCTAATGTCTTTGCTAAGAAGAGAAACTGGGTTAGGATCCCAACTTCCCAGCTAGCACAGTCAGAGTACAATGCCATTCTATCCCTGTGTGAATTCCACAGGAGGGTTCTGCCTTTGGGTCTTGACACCAGGCTAATCAAGTACTTAGCATTCATTTGTTAAGAGATTTCATTTACTAATTTAATTACAATAATAAAAGTAATTAGGTATGCTCCAGTATTCTGACCATGCCAATGAGTAGACACTGTTTTCCTTGGACAATAAGGTATTGTAGGAAATGAGGCTGGAAAAAGGAGATGGTTCTTAACTTGCACTGCAGATAGAACTGTGAAAACTCTGCTATTTCCCTAATATATGCATTCGTTTATCTCCAGCCATGGACTGGCTAATAGAAATCTCTCAAGGAATCTCTCTAAAAAGCTGTTAGGATTTTGAACTGAGTACCAGCACGATCAGATTTTTATTTTTAGTGAGGAAACACAGTTTTGATATCTATAGCTTAAGAAAGCTTAAATGTTCTGTGTCTTTCCTTTATCTGGGAATATCTGGTGGATTTGAAGTATTCTTTGGTAATAGATTTAAAAAATAAGCCTCATTCACTTAAGACTTAGTATATAACCAGACAAGGCTTTCCATACCTTAAAAACCAGGAGGCTGGTGCAGGAGAATCATGAATTCCAGGACAAGCTAAACTACATCAAAATAATAAAGGAACAAAAGCTAAAACTAATACTGTCATTTATAACCATGGGGTCTGAATGTCTGAAGGCTTTCTTAACGTAACTCACGTTTTTATTTCATGCATCCTACTCATATTAGATTTGTAAAAATAGGCAAAATTCTCCCAAATGAGAACAAATTACCTATGTCCTTAGAGCTGGATATGACAAGAACCTCAGTTACCATTTCACTTGCAATGAAACAGACTCAAAGTCAGGAGAGATGCTGGCATGCTTGGAGGATAACGAAAGGTTGCAACTGTGTTCTGATTGGAGGCTTGTGTCCTGAGGAGATGGAATTGATGAGCAGGGCCTCTGAGGCAATTTATCTGAGAAATACATTTAGCTTTCTCTGGTTGGTTGGTTGTCTTGCTGCAATATTCAAATGCCTAGCTAGGCCAATTGGTATGCCTGGGGTTTGGCTCTCTGAACTGGTGCCTGCCAAGGTTGTAGGTTATAGCTCCATTGTCCTGTGTGTTCTGTTCCTTGTTCCTTTGTGTAATGACAATATCAGTTTGGATCCCTTCTAAATGCTAATCACTTTTGTTCACACCAAACCCTTCCATCCCCAGGAAAACTCATTTCTGTGTGTATATTAATATTGAATTTTGGGCTCAGTGGGATGCCTCAGCTGATCAAGGCACTTGCAGCCAAGCTTGCAGACCTGAGTGCACTTCCCAGAACCCCAAAGTTAGAAGGAGAGAACCAACTCCTAAAAAGTTATCCTTTGATCTCCATTATAACAGGCGTGTCCTCACACATCCACACACATGCACACATAGACACAATAAATAAGTGCATACATGAAAACTATTTTAATTGCATTTTAATCTGCATGTGGCTACTTATTAGAACAAAAAAACGCTCTCATTATGTGATTAAAAATGGTTCATCAACATCCAGCAGGATTGCTAATTAATGTGCTTTCCTAATTTAGGTCATTTGTCAGTTTTTTGAAGAGTATATAGCTTGAGTATAGCTCATAAGTAAAGCCATTGCTTGATATGTGAAAAAGTCTTTGGCTTAATCCCAACCACCTAGCAATCAATAAATAATAGCTTTATATTTATTTGTCATCCTGTGGTTTAATAGCACAAAATTATTTTAGATGAAACTGTTTATATTCATTATAATTATACTTATAAAATCAATCCCATGAACTTTCCTCTGTGATCTTAAACCTAATGTAAGTACAATAAGATTGAATTAATATCACTTGTTTTGTAAACAAAACCAAACCTGGAGATTGAGAACAAAACAATAGGTTTATGAAAATACATTTTGACAAAATCTAATCATGTTCATTTAAGTATAAATAATAAGAGAAAGGTTTATACAAATGCAATTTATTAAGTTTTCTCAAGTTTAAAGCTTTTTCTGCATGTCATTATGTATGCACTTTTTAAAAAATATTGTGGAAAAAAAAAACTTTAACTTGAAAATTCCAAGAACCAACAAATGCATATGAATTATATTTAATTTTAATCTATTTTAAATTTTTTGATATTTCATTTTATTCAGCTTTTAGTTAAGCATTTTGAGTTAATACAGGCATATGTCTCTCTCTCTCTCTCTCTATATATATATATATATATATATATACATATATATATAAAACATGTTTGCAAGCTTGTAATAGACAATGTCATCATCTATTGACTAGTATAGATTAGCTATCCATTGGTGTTTAGTTGTTTTCCCTAGAGTTATCAAATATTAGCTATTGTTCAAGGTTGTTATAAAATAAAAATAAAATTTCTATTAATATTCAAATGCATTTTATTTATATGCATAAAAATATGCATAATACAAATATATGACTATATATTAATATATATGCATGACATACAAATATTATGTCCTATTGATTACTTTTTAATGTTATGTTTATGTAAGTAACTTCTAACCATTTGATCAATAAACACTTGAAGTTTTACCATTTGCTTGCCACTGATGTTTCAAGAAAACAGCAGGTATGTTCACACCAGTTTCTATTTTTTTTTTTTAAAGATTTATTTATTTATTATGTATACAGTGTGTTCTGTCGACAGGTATCTTGGCAGGCCAGAAGAGGGCACCAGATCTCATTACAGATGGTTGTGAGCCACCATGTGGTTGCTGGGAATTGAACTCGGGACCTTTGGAAGAGTAAGCAGTGCTCTTAACCTCTGAGCCATCTCTCCAGCACCCAACACACCAGTTTCTATTACTTTACTCTATTCTGGGAATACTGTTCATAGATGTTGCTGGAATTGTATCTTGGGACTGTCTCATAGCTCACTAAGAGAGGAGGGACTTTCTTGGGGGATAGTTTAGGCTTTTCCTTTGTGTTCCTTCTCATTTCTTTCAACTTTGTTATCTTTGAATTTTAACAATGACCTCACACCCTAAGATATTAGTAATAATAGCTCATATCTATTGAACTGTCTGTAGCAGCAACAGTTCCAAAAGTGAGGGTGGAGGAGTGTCTGAGATTTTTAAAATAGAGAGCCCTTTGCAGTGAAGCCTTGGTCTACCTGAATGCTGGGATGTCATTGTGCGCTGGAACACTTTGTTCATACATCAATGAAGATCTGTGGTGTGTGAAAGTGTGGAGTCATTTAATTTGACTGAAACCCTGCCATACCCTAGAAAATGAGACTATAATAGCATTAGAGAAATTGAAGGAGAAAATCTATGTTAGGATTTTTGCACAGGGTCTAACATACAGTAATTACCATAGGTAATTTTTACTGTAAATATCAACAAGATTATCTAATATGATTCGAGTCTACTATTCCATGCACAATTTTTGAAATATTTGTGTTACTTCCTATAACTAACATTCTGACCCTCATCACTTGTCATTAAACTTTTATTTGGATGGGAGATGGATATGTGATCTCATGGTCCTTTCCTTATGTCTATATTCTTCTCTGCTTTAGCTATAGCTTTGAAAAACACTCTTATGTGACTTACAAGTAATGATGTAAGCAAATAAAAATAATAGAATCTGTCCTTTGTCTACTGAGAATGTGAGGTAGCAAAATTCCATTATGTAGGGGTGTTTTAAACCACTGTTGTAATGTTTATGATCTGTGTGTCATACAACTCTGTGGTGCTGAGAGCTACTCATTTCTGGGGTCATTTTCCAATGCCTCGCCATTCTTTTCCTCTTTTCTCATCCATCCTTCTTCCTTGAATATCTCTAATAGAAATAATAATATATACTTGTATATAATATATATGTATATGTGTGTGTGTATATATATACTTGTTAAATAATATACCTTCTCCAAGCTCATTTCTAAATGGATATCCAGGCCCACACCACAGATCCAAATATTTGTAAGAACACGCTTGAATAAAACAAGAAGTGAACATGTATGTTTTCCTAGTTGACAACTGCTTCATTAAAGAGGAGTGCTTTAGTTCAGTCTTCTACAGCCAAAACTTCCATAGACTGGATGGCCTCACTAACCATTGCTTATTCCTCACTACCATGAAGCTGGAAGTCCCAGGCCAAGGTACTCACAGATGTGGTGGTTGGTGAGGAGCCTCTTCTTGTTCACAAATCCTTGATAAATTTTCACATTGGAGAGACAGGAAATAGGCAAGTTCTTATCCCTTTCTCTTTCCATAGAGATTAAAATCCTGGCATGGGGCATCTAGAGTCATACCTCATCTAGACCTGTTTACCTCCCAAAAGTCATTCTTCTTTAAAACATCACATTGATGAATGTGATTTCAATATATAAAACTTTATGATACAAAACCATCCAGTACGTAACAAAGTAATCTTTATTTTTACTTCGGAGAAAATGGCTTTTTAAAAATAATCTAAGTCATTCACTTGTGTTAATAATGCCCACAATGCCCATGAGTGTGGGGACAAACAATGAAGCATGGACCACCTAACAGTGGTCACATCCCCAAAGAAAACTGACTCTTCGTCCAGAAACTATCAATTGCCAATAGTTCCTTGGGCATGGGAACTCAAATGCTCCCTGAGGGGTGTTAAAATCTTAACTAACTGTATATTGTATTGTTCTTTTGCAGACAACCACAGGTCATATCTGAAACAGCCATTTCATGTTTTAGAGCCGGCATGTCACAACACTCCTCCCTGTCCTGTGAAACTTACATTCTTCTTCCCCCATCTTCCATGATGTCTTCTGACCTTCATGGGGAGGAGGTGGATATAGGAGTCCTGTCTATCATTGAGCACTCATATGATTGATAACTCAGTTTCTTAATTCTCAACCCTCTGACCAGTTAGGAGTCTCTGCATTAATCACTACACACTGTGTGTGTGTGTGTGTGTTTGTGTGTTTGTGCATGTGTGTGTATAGTATGTGTATGTGTTTGTGTGTATGTGCATGTGTGGTGTGTGTGTATGTATGTGTGTGGTGTGTGGTGTGTGTGTGTGTGTGTGTGTGTGTGTGTGATTTCTGACCAAGGATGAGAGTGGTATATTTAATAGACAATTAGTTGACATGACTACAGAGAAATTATTCTCAAATTGACCAGGACATTCACTCCCTGCTTTCTAGCTTTCATGGTTCTGGAAAGTGTTATGCAGACCACTGGGTGAGAAAAGATGTCATTGATCATATCCAGTATTGGACTCTGAATGCTGTAATAATGACCTTCCAGGCAAGATGTGCCAACTTGCATAATGGCATGGCTGTTTGTGGTATAGCTAATCATGCTCTGATTGGATTTGAAGCATCTCTGCAAAAGGGGATTCATGCTTGGTATAGTAAAAGTAGTAAAAAAACACATGGCTAGGCATTTCATTGACCCTAAGGGGTAACTTATCTTAGTTATTTTGCTAAATGGCCATTCTATCAAAGTTACATTTTTTTTTTTTTTGTTTTTTGGTTTTTGGTTTTTGGGTTTTTGTTTTGTTTTGTTTTGGTTTGGTTTTGTTTTTTTCGAGACAGGGTTTCTCTGTGTAGTTTTGTGCCTTTCCTGGGACTCACTTGGTAGTCCAGGCTGGCCTCGAACTCACAGAGATCCACCTGGCTCTGCCTCCCGAGTGCTGGGATTAAAGGCGTGTGCCACCACCACCCAGCCAAAGTTACATTTTTTAAAGACAGCTTTAAATTTCTGAATACCATTGAAATCTCTGGTATTTGAGGTTTATAAATCAACAAGGGAAAATGTTATCAAGTTCTCTAGTCATAGAAAGCCTCATGAAGCAAGTCTAGGTCCTGGCTGACATTTACAGTCACTTCTCAATGATATTTAATATAATTGCCCACAGTTGGATCCTGGGTTCTGCAGTATAAAATAAATGAATTCTGAACTGATTTATTAAAAATGAAAGTTAATTTATATCTGTTCATTAAAATATATATCCCTTAACTCAGAATATAATTTTAAAATTTTCTATAAGAATTATCTAATCAAATTTATTAGTATTTATTAGTAAATATATTAGTTTGGATTATTGCCACCCAGAGGTTTTACTAGTTATATAGATATTACATAATGTTTAACTAAAACAAATTCTATAATATGCTCAGTTAAAATATAGTCACCTCATTCAGGGAGACAATTTAATCATTTCACAACCAAAAATAAGTTAATTGAAAATTGGTGTTGCTCTAGAGACAATTGCATTTCCCCTAATAATAATTAAGAGTCAAGATTTGAAACCAGAATACCTGGGTTCAAATTATTTCTCAGCCACATCTGTGATCCCAATAAATTTAATTAACATTTCTGTAACTGTGTTACTACAAGCTAGTTATAATAATATGGGGGCTGGTGAGATGTTTCGCTGTTCAGAGGACTGGCTGCTCTTCTGTAGGACCTGGGTCCAATTTTCAGCACCCACAAGGCAGTTCACACTGTCTGTAACATCAGTTCTAGAATATCCAACACCCTGTATTGGCCTCCCTCGGCACCAGGCATGCAAGTGGTGCCCAGACATGCATTCTAGCAAAATGTCCACATGCATAAAATAATTTAATTAAAGACACACACACACACACACACACACACACACACACACACACACACATATATATATATAAAATTAAGGACTACATATGTATATATGTATATTATCATGAAACTAAATTAGTCAACATACATAAATATATTTATCCATGAAGATTTATAAATATATTTTTAAACATTTGCTCATAAGTGTATATTTATGTGCCCTGCTTGGTGTTGTCCAAGGAGGCCAGTAAAGTATATGCCATCCCCTGGAGATGGAGTTACAGATGATTGTGAGTTTCTGACCCACATGGCATGGGTGCTGCAAACTGAAAGTCTTCTGGCAAAGGATCCAAGGCTCTTAAACCACAGAGCCATTTTTCCAGCCTCCATAGGAATACTACTTGATTTATTTTATGTGTATGACTATTTGCTGCATGTATGTAGATGTATACAGTGTATACAGTGCTCATGAAAGATACAAGCAGGCACTGGATCCCTTGGAAATGAAGTTACAGAAAGTTGTAAGCTGCCCCGTGGCCACTAGAATTAACTGGAGTCCTCTGAAATAGTAGCACGTGCTCTTAACTGTTGAGGTATCTTTCACACCCAGTCTTGGGAATTTTATGTAGGAATTCTGGGAAAACAATTGTGAAATTGTAGAGATTTAATTAGACGATGTGTTTGATAGTATTCACCGAATGTACTATGGAGAAGGCTTAACTATGCTTTCTTTTACTCAGACACATAGCACATACATGTACAGCAGAAGTACTATGTAGAAGTCACTCACTATACCCAAATGAATCAGGATTTTCTCAAAATTTATCTACTTAATAAAATATGTTCATGTTATATGTTGCCAATTTTATTATATGTAATTATATAATGTAATTATAAGGGGTGACAGTATTTCATAAGAATGAATTCTATTTAAAAGAAATAAGACTAGCAGGTCCTATTAATATCAATGTCTGATGCTCTTTCCTTCACTCAGTTTCTACCAGTAAGAAATTGTGCTGCACTCTTTAACCCAGTGAGTTAACCATTGACTGTTATAAACATACAACCTGTGTATTTTAATCACACCTACATCAACACCACAGTAATGATTGCTCCCATACATGCCCCATACTACAACTCTTTACCTATGTCTTCATTTTTGATATATTGTATTTTTGTATTTTACATTTTGTTAAGTTTTGTTTTTTTTTTTTTTTTGGTTTTTCGAGACAGAGTTTCTCTGTGTAGCTTTGCGCCTTTCCTGGAACTCACTTTGGAGACCAGGCTGGCCTCGAACTCACAGAGATCTGCCTGGCTCTGCCTCCAGAGTGCTGGGATTAAAGGCGTGTGCCACCACCGCCCGGCTTACATTTTGTTAAGTTTAATGTAATTCATTTAAAGTTTTCTTATCTAGCTCTGTCAGGACATCTGCTCTGATGCTTAAGCATCCTACATTTATATCATGTTGTTATCTGTGATTAGGGCACCACATCTTGAGAGTCTGGTAAAAGTTCTGCTTTCACCTATAGCCTGATAATCCTCCAAACCACCAAATTAAGCTAAATTTCTTTCTTCTTACAAAGACACTAATCATATTAGGACAACTTTGCCTTTGTAACAAAGTCATATCCCAAAGACACCACCTCCAAACACCAGCCATGGAGATTTGGCTGAGCACAGGAATCCAGATGTCTGTTTCCTAAGACTTCATTGTTCTCCAGCTCCAGGTGACAAATGGGCTGTTTACTTCCATGTATTTGGAGATAACGTTCTGTTTTCTTGCATTTCATTATTTTCAGATGGATCCCAATGTGCTTCACAAACAGTCTGTATTAATTATTATAATGCTTTTAGATTTGTGAAGGTATTGTGAATTGTGTTCTCTGCTTAGCATATATACTGGGAGTGCTCGAAAAATACATCTTTGCCGGGCGGTGATGGTACATGCCTTTAATCCCAGCACACGGGAGGCAGAGGCAGGTGGATCTCTGTGAGTTCGAGGCCAGCCTGGTCTCCAAAGCGAGTTCCAGGAAAGGCTCAAAGCTACACAGAGAAACCCTGTCTCGAAAAAACCAAAAAAAAAAAAAAAAAAAAAAAAGAAAGAAAAATACATCTTCTAGTAGTCAATACCACAATATCTTCAATAAACAAGTTATCAAAAAAATCAATGCCATTTCTTATTTCGAAGCTCCCCTTTACTCCATCTCAGCAGTCCATTTTCCCAGTGGAGAAAGCAATATAGTTCACAAAATCATATCATGATCTTAATATATACGCTCCAGCAATTAACAGGTTGGGGCAGGAGGACTTCTGAGATACCATCTCAGTAAAGCAAATGAATAAATAAAAATAAAGTAGAATACCTCCTCCTAGTCTAAGCATGTTGACTTATGCTTTCCTGAACATCTTCCCCATTTCATAATTTAAATAAAATCTAAAGCAATAATCAGTCATTAGGAATGTACCATTAGTCTTCCTTTGGAATATGTTTGTTTACCCGTTTGCTATTCTCTCCACTGGGTTGTGATTTATTTTCTATCATTATCTACCTGCAATTAGGCCCGAACAATTCTGAACTTGCTTTTAATCTTACTCGACAGGAAAAGCTGCATTTGCAGAGCTGTGAGGAGAAAGGACTAAGTTAATGCAGCATATTTACATGCTTCCTACTTGAAAAATTAGAAATTACAGAAAACAAAACAAGTGAGACTTTCCAGGAAGAGCTGTGAGAGCAGTTATCCTGTTTAAGATGCTTGGTCTGTGTAGAGTGTGATCACTGACTCTCACAGTAAGTCTCCTCTGGAGGTGACCTCTAACACCTTGTTTGCTGTACCACATCATTACAGTGACTAATAAGATTGTAAAACCACATTGCTAGTCAATGGGGTGAATAACTGGAGTAGGAGTAGGGTTGGTTCCCCTTGGCCAAAAACTATTTGGTCTTCTAATACCATGTTTGGGGTTCTCCATAAAATGATTCATTTGAATTTACTGCTGCATCTTGTGGAGATGGGATGGAGCTCATCTGGTAGAGCCCTTGTCTAGCACCTGTGAAGACAGGGATTCCATTCTGGTACCACACAAAGCTGTCTGTGGTTGCTCAGGCTGTTATCCCAGCATAGGAGAGGGCAGACCACAGAATTTGATGTTAAATAATCCTTGGAATTTCAAGGCTACCTTGGGCTACAGGAGACCTCTTTACTTTTTAATAAATCTTGTATAGAAAAAGTATTTAATACATATAGTAGATGAAGTAGATGACAGATGGAAGCAATGACTCCCAAATAGCCTCTAACATTTACAAGACATCTCTAGAGGTCAGAGATGTAGAAGGTTGTTTTATAGGTAAGACAAATTCACTATTGATCCAGAACTATCAACGTGATGGTCACTAAGCGTCTTGGGACTGGGCAAAAGTAGAAGACCACTCAGAAAGAAATATATGAGGAGAAGAGTTAACAAAAGCAAGAAAACCTAGATCGTATTCCTGTCTCTGAGGAAATGTACTGCAGAATCCTTCAGCACTTCTGTCCATAGTTCTCTGATTTTTTTCTTATCAGATCTGTCAAGACTGATTCTCCTATTGGATTCCACTGAGGATCTGACACTTGGCAACTATCTAAGAGTCCTTCCTCTCCACATATTTCAACTTCCACAGTTTCCTACACAGGAAGAAAACATGGCTGCTTCTAGTTGCCTTGTAGTGGTGACCGTTAATTAAACACACTGCCCCCAAGTACCTCAGCTCTCTTGCCTTGTCATTTGGATGATTTCCTATAACTTTGTACAATATTTTTGCTCTTCCCATATTGAGGGAATTTAATATCTATTAGGCACTCTTCTCAAACTGAGCTCACTCAGGTTGCATTGTATATGTATTTTAATAATATTTGCATTTATTCTTTGACATTTTCACACATGTACACAATGCATTTAATCACATCCACCCATCCACCCTGCCCTTAAATCCATCTTGACTTCTCCCTCACTTCATATCCTCTATGGTTTTTCTATCCCACTGAATCTAATTAATTTTGGCCCTTTGTCCATGAATGTGAAGTCATCCGTAGGAGCAGGGGTGACATACCAATGATGACAACCTAAAATAAAAACTACTCTCCCTCTCCCAGCAGCCATCAACTGCCAATGGATCCTCAGGTAGGTCTGGGGACTTATTGGCCCCTCCTCCACCTATTCTAACATTTTTAAACGGCTTGATGTTGTGCAAGTCTGTACAGGTAATGATAGCTGGTGAGTTCTTGAGTACAACAACCATGTTATGTCTAGTCCACATCATTTCACATGACTCTTCTCCATCCTCTGGCTCTTCCATTATGTTTCTCTCCTCTTCCAGAATTTTCTCTAGGCCTTTGTGACATGGGGTGGGGGTTGATCGAGATAGCTCATCTATGGCTGATTATTCAGAATTGTTTGTCCCTAGAACTATGCAATGCCATCTTTGCATGAGCTGCTGCCCACCATGAAAAGCTTCTCTGGGCAAGGTTGAGAGAAGCACAAATATATGAGCATGAGCATACATATTTAGAAAGCTGTTCGAGTGCATATCCATTCAGAAAAACAATGACATGTAGGCTCCCCCCAGCCCCTCTGACCTCTTCAGCCATGAATTTCTGATCAGGTGTATAGTATGAGACATGAATTTTGTCCTGTGTACTAACCCTCAAATCCAATTAGAAAACAATCCCCCTGCCCCATGATATTCATGATACCATTGCCACCATTATACTAGTAGGCACATCTAGCATGGCAGATTGGCATTACAGTATTCACAATCCAATATTGAGTTAGACCATTGATGCCATTTCCCCATTAGCTGTTGTATAGCATCCTGTCTGTTTGTCCTGCAATATGTCTGAATACAGTAGATTACAACAACTGTCCATACCTACTTTCCTAAGACACAATGAACAATGATGCTTCTCTTGATACACTCTTGTTTTTCCTGTGTAAAGAATAGTTTCAGGGGAAATAATGCAAAGATGCCCAGCTTAGGTAAGCTTCAGAGATTTACAACACAATTCCCTGAATATGTTGACTTGAGTGGAAAACCCATAGCATGAAATTGGAAAAAAAAATCATGAAGAATAGCAATCAAAATTAAAACAAAATAAATGGGCTGAGGAAATGGGCCAGTGGGTAAAAGTGTTTGCTACAAGTGTGATAACATGTTCAGTTCATGTGCACACCTTTGTCAGTGAGCCCCTACATACTCACACCTACACAAACACACACACACACACACACACATACACACACACATACACACACACACAAATATATATAAATGTAAGTAAAACATTTTAAAAATGATAGTGATGTTACAATTATTTTGGAAATGTTGTAGACTGCCCCTCATTAAAAAAACAGCAACAACAAAATGCTTCCATGAAGAACGCACAGACACACTTGAAACAAGTACAAAGGTTGCCCGCTTTAGCAAAGGAATGAGGTATACAAAGAATATCCTACGAGGAAATTTGGAATTAAAAGATGTAATATAAATAGTGTGGCTGAGATAGAGTAGGAAGACTCAGTACCATTATGAAGATAAGTGAAGCACTAATAAATTGTAGATTACAGCAATAGGAATAATCTACCTGAAAAATGAAGAAAATTGAAAATTGTGAGACAATGAAGAGGTCTTTCAATGACATGACAATACAAAATGCATAATTCTTTTTATATCAAGAATTTAGTAAAAAAAAATTAGTCTTATTAGAAAAGTAAAAGCAAAACTGATAGTGAAACTTGGGAATTTTGATAATATGTATTTATATGTTTATATAAATATATAATCTGAAGAAGTTAAGAAAACCCAAAATAACCTATCCTAGGTAGCCAAATCTACATGCTAGCCCAACATCTGATATTAACAGAAAAGTGAATAAATAAAATAAAGAAGAATAAGAAATCATTTGGAACATAGTAAGAAATAATTTATAATTTTTTTATTTACCTTCAGGGAATGAAGAGCTTATCATTCTAGAAGAAAAATGCCTTAAGTGACAGTTAATATGTCATGAAAATCTTCAGAGGCTGAACAGAAGAGGGTCATTTTTCAAATAATGAAAGGAAAAAGACCTTCAACCTAGAATCTTTTGTTCACAGAGCATAGCTTTCAGAAATCAAAACTAAATCAAGATTTTCTAAGGTAACAGAAGACAGAAGGAACTTGCTAGCAGTATACTTACTGGCTGAGAATGTCTAAGTCAAGTGACTTCAGAAGTAAGGACAAGATAAAGAAAGAAAGCATTCAAGGAGACTGGGGACTCAGGGCAGTCAGGAAAGTCTTTGGTGCTCAAGTTTAAGGACACAGCTTTCAACCTTAGAGTCCATGTAAAATTGCAGGTACATGCTTGGAATTCCAGGATCTGGAACATGGAGACAGATGGATCGCTGGGGTTTGCTGGTCATCTCAGACAGGATGGTGAGCTCCAGGCACCAGTTAGAGACTACCTTAAGGAGCAAAGAAACAAATGCTGAGGAATACTATCATACTATCTAAGGTTGATCTGTGGTCTCTGCTTGCCTTCACCCTCAAGTGCACCTGCATGTACATACCCTCAAGTACATGCACACACACACATACACACACACACACACACACACACACACACACACACACACACATCACATCACATATGCACACACAAAGATGAAAACTCCGAACACTAGAAAGAAAAAATAAATCTGAAGTTTATATAGAGGTAAGTGGAGTGAGTGCTTTTTTTGACGTTTAAAATCAGTGTTTTCTACTGTAATTGCAAGACATAAATAGTCCTGAATTTATCTAGTAGAGTGTTTTAAATTCTATATAATTTTTGGGTTGGGAGGGGGCTTGTGCTTGTTAAGCACATATGTAGATGTCAGAGGAGATTATATGGGGGAGTCAGGTTCTCTTTTTTACCATGAGGGTTCCTGGGGTCCAACCCAAGTCATCAGGGTTGGTGGCAAGTGATTGTTCTCAGTAAGCCACCTCTCTGGCCCTATTTTGGAGACTCTACAGAAATGATTTTACTACTATCATGAGGATTACAATGTGAAGATGGTAGCATGTTTTCTATGGACTCACACTCAAAGTTTTATAGCAGTAGGCAAGAGGAAGCTATTTATTTATAATGGAACTCTTGGAAATAGTTCCCAAAGCTACAAAGAATTTACAATCAAAAATATCCTATACAGATCATAATACAACAACAACAACAGACTATCACAATGACTTTCCAGATTGGGTGACACACACTGCAAGGCTTAGAACTTGACACAACTAACTATTCTACTCAATCTGTTCCCTTTATTGGAAATGTTTTAAGTTCCCACTCATTCGAAAAATGAGTCAGCCCAAGTAGCCCTCTATGTTCAAGTATTCTTCCCCATACACTTTTCCCATGCCTGTACCAACAGCCATTTTTTTTTTGCACATATACATCTATTATGTCAATTAACGTGTTTCTAAATATTTCTAATCAACTATTTCTTTACCTTAGTAGACATCCCTCAATACAGGAGAAGTCCAAACTCATATTTAAAGTCCTTGGGCTTACTACACATTAAAAATTATTCTTAATATTTAATATATACTGAAATTAAAATGAGTTAGAAAAGTATATATTTTAATTAAATATCATCTGATGACATGCAGGTTATCATTGCTGCGATGAAACAAAAACATACCATTAACTAATTAACATGGTGTTTAGATCCCATGGTGTTTCTAGGAAACAAATTGGTTAATTTTATTTTATTTTATATTTTGAGATAAAAGACTATATTCTAGGACCTCAAATTATCCAAGGCCATAAAACAAATTTTCAGGATGTTAGGTAAAGTCTTGATTGCAGGTTTCTGTGGTGAATATGTTTGCTTTGTTTTATTTTATTTCTGTGGGAAAGCTATTATGTCCTCTGCAACCCTCAAGAGATTATTCCTTTTAAACTGAAGGTCTTTAATTTCAGATGCATAAATTGGTTATAATTCAGAGTGAAATGTGTCGTTGTGGTGTAACAGTATTACCAGTGCTCATAGATGTTAAATTACAAGCTATTCAGACTCTTCAAAGAAAGCATGCCTGTACATCGAGCAGCATATAATGAGAAAATTTATCTTTATGTTTGGCTGCACAATCTATTTCTCTTCCTGGGACTCATTTAATTCATCATTTAAACCTGGTTCTAAATCTTCCACTGAAAAGTGCTTCTAATGGGGCCAATCAAGCCTGGCAAGTACTGTCAATGGGTAGTCATTTTTGGGGAAAGTTCATGATTAAAATGTATCTAGGTCCTCTTCATATTATAATATTGGCAGAGCAAACCTAGTGCAAACTACATTCTTAAAAGTAGTAATAATTATTACTAACATTCGCTCTGAGTTAGCTCCCTGATAGACTTAACTCTGCTTCCAAATTATTTTACCTCAGAAAATGACTGCTGCTTTACTCAGGACTATCCAGTGGCATTTGTTTTTGATTTACTGCCTATATGCATATTATACTGAATTGAGAGTAGTGTGACTTAATTCAGAGCACACAATTAATCAATTGAGTAATATATTTCTCAACAGATTTTTTTTTGTTCTCTGAAATTGCACTGAATAACACTCTTACACTCACATTTTTGTAAAGTACGGTGTGTGCTTTCTTTTTGTATTTTAAATTATTTTATTTTCTGAGATTAAAAGTACATAATTTCCTGCTACATACATTTTAGAGTACATAATTCTAGGGGTTTCTATAATGGTTTCATTTTCATAATGAATCTCTGTTGCCTTCATCCTGAGCTCAGGCAGAACATCAGGGCAGAGAGGATGTGATGAGTGAGAAATGCTTACTTCAGACATAAGACAGGGAGAGAACCAGAGAGAACTCCAGAATATACATCAACCATGATGATAAATTATAAATTAATGGGTATGTTATAAACTATAGTTACTCATGAATGTATTTAATTATAGGGACCTTTAGGGGATGAAATATTTCCTAGTGCCAGGTAGGTAACATCTACATATTTTTTAAGACAGTTTCTTTTCAGCTAAGCTTTGAACACCAAGCAGCGAATGAGTTTTCAAATAATAGACATTGACTTATATAAAGGGAATAAAGTGCATCTTAACTGGATGGTTGTAAAAGACTGAATTTCAATCATTTTTGGTAATTATTCAGAGAGGTAAGAAAACAGGTATGAGACTGATTATGCAGCTACTGCATTAACAAGTCACCTCCAAAGTTTATTTGCACAAATGTGTTGGATGAGAAAGATATTATATGTCATACAGTACGCTTGAAAAGTTCCAAGTATGGGACAGATTTAAGTTACCAAATACTACAATCATAGTTTGACACACATATGTAGAAATATATCATGCTCAAGGAATTTTCACATAGCACACACACAAACATGGATACTTCGGAGATCCAGGGGAGAATGACCTGGAAACCAGAGTTTGCAGACTGACTACTGGCAGCCTTAAAAGCACCTAGAGGAGTGTGGAATTTACCCCTGCTGTGATGTTGTGGCCATGAATAGAACTGAGATAAAGACAAGAAAAGGAAATGAAAGGGTATTGAGGGGATCTGTTTTTTTGGTTTTGTTTTGTTGTTTCTTTCTTTTTTTTTTTTATTAAAAGCAATTTATGGCCAATTAATAGAAAGCTATGAAATCATTGTAACATGACTATGATCCATAAAATAGTCATTTGAAGTCCATGTACCATAGCTACAAAGTATATACAGGAGTTCAAAAATATGTCTACTCCCTCCATGAAATGAGCTCAGCCTCCTCCAGCAGAGGGATGCTGGTATTCCATGTCTCTATAAAGCTAGGATAAGATAGAAGGAGTACCTCCCAGTCACACTTCTCAGACTGCTAATCCACTTCCTAAGGTCTGATAGTTTTCCCGTAGTGAAAACAGTTTTATTAATGGCCTCTATTTTGTCCATCTGTAGACCACTGAGATAGTCATTACAGTGTCTTCCAACAATTTTGCTTTTAATGGGGAAGATATGTCACAACTCCTTTGTGTTAGAAATAGCCTCTCTAAACCTAATTATTAGATAAAATTAAGAATCTAAAATTCAGGCTGGAGAGATGGCTCAGAGGTTAAGAGCACTGGCTGTTCTTCCAGAGGTCCTGAGTTCAAATCCCAGCAACCACACAGTGTCTCACAACCATCTACAATGGTGCCCTCTTCTGGCCTGCAGGCTGAACACTCACTGTATACATAATAAATAAATAAATCTAAAAAAAGCAAAAGAAAAAAGAATCCAACACCAAAAAAAAAAATCTAAAATTTAGTATTGGGTTTCTGTCTCATAAAAAGAAGTTGAGGAGCTACAGTTCAATGATAGAGCACTTTACCACTGTGCCTAAAGCACCGAGTTCAATGCCCAGCACTGCAAAATAAAGAAATATGCAAGCCTTAAATAAATAAGTAGAAAAATTCCAAGTAATTTCAAACTCAAACTGAGTGATAAAATACAGGGTAAAAAATAAGTATAGTTATTGTAATTCAAGTTTTAGAGCCCTTACTGTTGGTATTCTTATTATCTGATGTGGAAAATTTTTAATCTCTTTTCTACTTACTAATAGTACTTGAAATGATGTAAAAACATCCAGTTTCCTGATACATAATAGTAAATGCACTGTGATTTGAGGCTACACTGTCCACATGTTTTTAAGCAGATTCATTTACTAGGATTGTTTTTACTGAGGGTTAGTATTTATTGACAACTTGAGGAGATCGTTGGATTATGCAATACAGGCTTTGGTACAATTTCTGTTCTGTTGGATAATTTTAAAATACTTTGATTCTGGCACATCTTGGGAAGAGGATTTAGTAAGTTCCTTGGAGGAAATCAGATGTTAACCAGGAATGGCAAGGCTCTCAGAACTGTGATGTGTAATATGTGGGATTCATGACCTGGATCTATTAATAGTGTTTTAGTTCCCTCCAGTGCTCTGAAGTCTATGGCACCCTACATCTGACTCATTTTTATATACCTGTATCTTATAAAGTCCCCCTTTTTTCCACTTTTCCTGCCAAATAGTAATGGAAAAATCTAACTCCCGCTCTTTATTGCTCCTTTATATTTTCATACTATGCTCTTGCCATTTTGGATGAGTCAAATGTAGATGTGAATGCAGAGACTCACCATGGAATACACCATTCCTTAAATCACCCTGACCAAACTGACTTAAACGCCTCTTGGTATTCAATCAGGTGGTCTCTTTTCTCCTTCTTCAGATTCCATCAGAAACCTTAGCCCTTTCTACTGGTTCCACACGCAGTCAGTGGTGTAGATCAACTCCATGCCCTTTCAAAATACACCCATTTTTACAAACCACATCTACCTCCCATGAGGCTTCTTCAATAGAC
The DNA here is from genome assembly GCF_049852395.1 of Peromyscus maniculatus bairdii. Taxonomy (NCBI): domain Eukaryota; kingdom Metazoa; phylum Chordata; class Mammalia; order Rodentia; family Cricetidae; genus Peromyscus; species Peromyscus maniculatus. Next base: position 29,135,148 of record NC_134873.1, on the reverse strand, counting down.
GTTTTTAATGCAGTCATCCTGCCAAGGCTTGGATTTCAATTCTGAAGCAAGTGCTAGGAAGGGGTCTGGGATAGGTGGTAGAATTCTTATGATACGTGTGAAGACTAGGGAAGGAAAAGCAAGGTTTAATATAGACAGGGAAAGTCTCTAGACATTTATGCTGGTGTCTACAGATGATTGCTGCTCTCAACTTTGTCCAGAAAGGTTTCACTATGCAGTGGCTGAGAGTTAGCAAATACTCATTACTGGTCTAAGTGCCAAATTAGGTGACTGCTGTATGCTCAGCCCTAAAGGAGACATTTATATCACTTACTCCAAGGCCCAGGAAACATCATAGAAAATGGGGTTGGAAACATGTAAGATCTGGGATGAGGGAGCATGCGATGAAACAAGATTTCTGCATATTATATGGTGACTAAAACCTAAAAACATGAATAAGGCATATATGTAAGAGGGAGTGAATTGGTAACACAAGAGGACTAAGGAGAAGAGAGGATAATGATGGAAGAGAATGTGGCCACAATATTATTTATGTATAATAGTAGATGTGTATGGAATCCTCAAAATTAAATATGAAATGCAAAAAGTTGTAAAAAGGGGCTGGGGGACAGATTTAATAAAATACCATAGTGTTCATACTGTGATTTGAAAATTTGTTATTTTAAATCACTCTTTTTTATCTAGTAGTAAGAAGAAACCAGTTTACCACGGATCCACTGTGCTGAAAACCTTTGTTTATGACATGGATTTCTCACAGCTCCTTATTTAGCTTAGCATTATTCCAAATGGGAAAAAAAATTTTCACAGCTGTTTTTAAGGCACTTCCTTGACACTGAGTCATATCATGATATCCAGGCTGGCAGCTCACGCTCAAGCAATTATCCTGCCTCAGCCTTCAGAGTAGCCAGAATATACTATGTGTATTTTGTAGTTTCGTTAAAACACTAATGAGAATTCAAACCATCTGTAACATTCACTGAACAATTTGTATTGTTTAAAGTTAAAATAACAATTGTGGAAATAGGAAAGCCATAACCCAGAGCATGTGTGTTAGGGTGTCATTACCTGGATGCCATGATGAAAAATCGACTCACTAAACTATGTTTGAAACTAGACAGTGATGCAGGCACAGAATGCCATTCACCTGGCCTAAATATAATCTAAGGATGAGGTGAAGCCGCAAGGTACGGTTTGTGATAACATGTCTTTGTTTGGCTTAGTTTATTGTTTCTCTATGAAAGGAAAAATCCCATTTGATTAATAGCTTACTTCATTATGCAAAATTCACTCCTCCAGATACGAGAAAGAAGAAAGTAAATATGAGAATCAGATATTTTTTGCATATAAGACATCAGATAGCTTTTGCCAAACCAGAATTTAATCTTAAAATTGAGGCTTGAGCCTATGAATGGACAGTATTTGTAGGAGTTTTCCATTTTCTCATCAGGTTCTGAGTCCTAATATTAGGTTGGGGCGCATATTCCACAGTTACACATATTCACTTCTACTGGGGAAATGATGGCGGGTTAGCATTCATGGAATGCATAAAAAAGATTAGGAATGCCTATATTCATAATGTTTGAATACTTAAAACAAAATATAAAGGTTTCCATCTAAAATGAGTTTAACAAAGAACAGACCTGAGTATATACATTGTCTGACTTTGCACGTTTTCCAACTCAAAAAATATCTATGTAAAACCAGAGATTTAAAGAAAATTTTACGTATTTCACTTGTATAGCAAGCACATTGTATATGATAAATAAGTGTTCATTTAATTCAATTTATTGACAATACTCAGGGGTAAATGATGATTTATATTAGTAATATGCATGTGGAAATTTGTTTATAGAACATATATAAACAGGCAAAGGCTATACCATTTCCAAATTTAGTATATTAGATTACTGAAATTGAAACTGCTCACAGGTAGGATAAAAATTAATCTACAGCATGACATTTATACCGTTCAACCAAACATCCAAGTTAGTTTTCAGTACTTATATGTCACTTGCATCATTTTCTAGATTGAACCCATCACCTCGCTGACTAAGTCTCTTTTGTTAGCATTACTCTGTAGACCAACTACAAACCTTACGGCCTGTCTGTAGCCAGCATTCTCAGGTTTTTATTACCAAATGGATGAATATATATGTACTTGGTGTATTATGATACATGCATTTCTATCAAGGCATTTTAAACCTGCCTAATAATATACTGTGCATGTTTTCAAAGGATAAGAAAATATTTCAATGAATTTAGGAATCAAAGGCATGGATAAAATATCTGAAAATTACATGTAAGTTAGTTATGATAGATTTTTTCTAGTATTTCAGACTAGATAGAAGTCATTCATAACCTTTTAACAAATAATTTTTGAGTGTTTATGATCTACAAAAGGCTATGATAGGCTCCAGATCAACAAGGTAGATAAAATAGTCTTCTTTCTAACAAGGGCTTAATAAAGGAAAGAAAAAATTAGAAACCATCTTATCAGTGCCCTGGTTTGGATTTATATACTTTAAGAAGCTGGTCTATAGCAAGGATGTAGATCTCAGTGACAACCGAGTAGAGTACTATTTTAAATCAAATTCCTGGTGCACTGATGAGCTCCAGAAAGGTGGGAGAGACCCTTCCTCAGAAACCAAGGGAGCAAGTAATGAAGAAAAACGTGTAATGACCATCTCTAGCAACCACATATACATACAGACATAAAGATATACACACTGAAATATACTAACATGCAAACACATACACACATATATAACACATGTTCCCCTTCCCCAAATATCAATGGCCCACCTAAAAAGGAATATTGTGACCACTACCACATTATTTTAAATACCATGGCTAGAGTTGGGGAGATATGAACATGATTCTTTGCATTTGAACCTGGTTAATACCACTAATGAACTTCCTTAACTCAAGTTCTGGCTCTTATCCAAAATCCATTCAAGTAAAAGGTTTCCTTCTGAAAATAAAATAAAACAATTGAAAACTCCTTATACTTCAGAATAATACTGTGCCTTCTTTTAAGAGAAATATTTCCAGATAAATTAATCCAGAAGGATCTTAAGCTTCTGGCATTGTTTTAAACACTCAGATATTTTTATCACAGAAAATGAGGTTAAATAATCCAATACTCACTTTTTAAAGACTTTTTAAAAATTTTATGTGTTTGAGTACTTTTTCTTGCTTGTATGTTCCATGTGTGTGCCTGGTGCCCACAGAGGCCAAAATAAAGATTTTTATCCCCTGGAACTGGAGTTACTGATGGTTGTGAGACACCATGTCAGTGCTGGGAACTGAATGCTGGTCCTCTGCAATAGTAAGCAGCGTATACTTCTAAACACTAAACTGTTTCTAGCTCTTAGACCTACTCTTTAATAAAAAATTTTTATATATTTACGTCTACTTAGAACAGCATAACACCAGTTTTAGAGAACATTCTCACTATGAAGAAGGGGAAGATTTGGGAAGATTAAAAGCCCTATTCTTCTTTAAATTTAAACTTCTTACTGGATCACTTAGATACATTAGCAAAGAGAAATTCCCACTTGACATCACTAGATAGAAAGTGCATTCTGAGATATTTCAGTTACAGAGAATATATTTCCCACTGAGGCAAGAGAACAGATATGTGCATGTACATCCACACACAAACACACACACACACACACACAAACACAAACACAAACACAAACGCACACGCACATGCACACGCACATGCAGTGTGTCCTCTGTCTTCAGGCAGACATATATTAGTAGTACTTGGCTGTGACCTGAATGATAAGAAATATGTCTGTGTTGATATGTGGTCATCTTCAACCATCAGGGAAATGAGGATAAGAGCAATTGCTACACAGACTGTCCCCTTCACATTAAGAACAAAACAACAAAACAAAATTTTGAATGTTGTCAATTGGAAAATACTATATAATTATTTATTTATCATCATCCTGAAAAATTCAAAATTATGAGAAAGAAAAATTCATATGATGGAAAGAGCTAAGATTTTAAATATCTCCCCATGCATAAAGCATAAAGCCTGGGGAGATTCCACAATACACCAGAGAGTCTCCTCATGAATCATAATGGTTTTCTTTCTTTCAGACTATTTAGATGAAGGACATACTTGACTCCCATGTTTTAAAAATGTGAATTTTGTTACTTAACTTTTTCTCCCAGTCTTCACATTCCTTTCAATTGTGTGTCGAATGCTGTAGCAAACTTGATTTGCAAAGAGTGGCTTTTGCTGTGTTTGGATCCTGGAACAAGTAGAGAGAGAAAAGAAACAAAAGTCCTGAGTAGATGTTGCCTAGAAATCAAACACAGATCACAAAGTAATTTTCATCTAGTGGACTTGTCCACCTAGTCAATAAATTCATTGGCTGAGGCATGCCCATTTCCGGAGCCGGGTCTAATCAGCCGTGGGAAGCTATTTGTCCAGAATGTGAGATGTGCTTCATGTTTATTTGATCAGGACAGGCGATTTTCTGCATGAACTCCCTAGATGTGTTTTCGTCAGTATTGTCATCTAACAATGTAATATTTTCAAGTTCAGTAAAGCACAGTGAATGCATTATATTAAAACACACTCACTTTCAGCAATTGTAATACTCTTGCAAAGATGGAACTTTTTCATGCATGTTATTGAGCCTAGACAGATGAAATCTTATTTAAAAAGAATGTTGATACTTCTTTCACTGGAGCCAAATGAGAAGGATTTTCTCTGAAACTTGAAGGACCAAAAATGAGATATGATCCTAATGGTGAACATGTTGAAAAGAACAAAGTTGAGAAAGAAATCTTCCTTTGTAAACTCATGGAAGGAATAGTTAAAGCTCTAGGTAGAAACGAAAACTTCTGGTGAGCGATTCTCAAAGTTAAGTGTGTTGAATGGCAGGGGCACCATGATTTCCTCATCTCAATATCAAGATCCAAGGCAACATTTAAACACAAACGTTTTCTTTCTGGGCTCTCTATTCTGTTCCATCATTCTGTTTTCGTTTGCTAAATCTGCCCTTGTGCTGTTCTAGGTACTATAGCCCTGTACTACAACTTGAAGCTGGTTGAGAGAACTGCTTACAGTGTTATAATTATATTTCTGTTTCTGTTGTTAAAAATTCAGGTTCATAATTCAAGGCCTTTTAGCTTCGTCACAGATTTTAAGACCATCCTCTCATGGTTTTTCTATTTCTATGTAGAATTTATGGGCTTCATTGGCTTTGCTGATAGAAATTTTGTTGACTCAATAGACTACCTTCAGTAATATGGACAATGTAACAATATTTATTCTCCTCCTTTGTGAATATGATGCCCTTTCCCTTTCTTTGTGTCTTCAATTTCTTTCATCAACTTTTAAATGAGAATTACATTTTCAACATAGGTGTATTTTCTTGACTTCTGTTAAATACCTGCATCATTGAATGGCCCCATTGAGAACTCCTGACTAGTACTATTTGCTTGAGTTGAAGAAGTCATTAATCACCTAAAATAAAACCAGGGTCAAGTTTCTGGATACATGTTTATACACACGATTTAATGATAATAATAGCAAAAGAAGCAGAAGAAAGTAGCAACCATCAAACACATTATTTATGAATGTGTAACTCTCTTCCTTCTCAGAAGGATTTGTGTTAAATAAAAGACATTATGATACTTTAAAATCTTTCTACCTTAAAATCTTGCTGAAGTCTTTTTTTGAGAAATAAGGGGAAGACTGTATTTTAATTTCCAGACCTTGTCACCGCATTGTTCCTTTTAATTCTAACAACCAGCCTTGATGCTGTTATCAAAGCATTTAATATCTATTTTTATAGGTAAGGAAACTGGCATTCTGAAGTTATTAAATCATTTGCTGTCTATTTTTATAGGCTGGGGAAATGACATCCTGGAGTTATTAAACCATTTAGTGTCTATTTTTATAGTCAGGCAAAACCATATTCTGTTGAAGTTAGTTGCTGAATTCTTAAACACAAAGCTAGTAAATAAAACTGAGTTTGGCTTCCAAACTTTTATCCAAAAGTGTGAAGTAACCCTAGTGTTTGTGTATTGCTGGTACCTACTTGTATTTCACTATTGAAGTTCATATTAAAATTATTATTATTTGACATGTCAAGTCTTAGAGTCTGAAAGCTCAACACTAACCCTCAACCACGGATGTTTAATAATGATCTATCAAAGCAGAAGCTGAAATACAATAAATTAGACAATGAAAAGATAGGAAATGAAATGAATGTGTCTGTCTAGGGAGTAAAATAAAGGTTATCGTGGGGCTCAGGAGGGTAAGGAAACTTGCTCTCAAAGCAGGAGGACCTGAGTTGAGATCTCAAGGACACCCATGGATAAAGCTGGGCACAGCGGCATACGCTTGTTACTCCAGCAACAGGGACTGAGATAGGAGGGTTGGTCGTTGGCCACAAGGCTTAATTCTGGCTTACTGAGAGACCCTGTCTCAAATGGAAAATGGTAGAGTGATAGAGAAGGACACTCAAAATTCTACTCTGGACTCCATGGTTGCATGAGTGTACACATGGGCATAGCGCTCCCCCCCCCACCACCACCACACATACACAAACACATTAGAATGTGGATAGTAGAGCAGAGTGATATATATAAGGTACATTTTTTAAAGCTTTTAGGATGTTAGCTAGAAAAGTCAATAGACAAATAACATTAAATAATTCACCGAAGATTAAAAGAGAGAATGGGATGACTAGACACATTCTATGATATTGAACCTCATGTTATCTTCTGGTATCTCTTTTCTGCCCATCTTGCATAGTAAGTATTTTCTCTCTTCTGAGGTTATCACTCTAGAAAACACTGTTACGGTCTAATAGGAAAGAAAAAGATATGTGTTGTCCAAAATAGTTGAAAATGAATATAAACAGACAAACATTGTGATGTTGCAAAGTCAATAATGCGTTCTTAGTCGCCTTTTCTTGGCATTCTCATGTGAAATACTAAGAAAAAGTGAAATCATTTCTAGGCAGTGCAGTTTACAGGTTTACATTCTCTGCTTATAGATGCCACACCAGGAGGCAGTGAGATCATTAAATCTTGTCCAATTCTAAGCAGCAGGTAGACAAGTCTGTGGAAGGAAAGAAACATATTTTACTAGGGGCAAATCCAACAAATTGAAATGTGGGAGGAATTAGGACTTGGTGCATTTATTCAAAGGCCGGTTCAAGGTTCTTGTCTTCCTCTGATATTTGAGCATCTAATGCTATTAGAATGTTCTTTTAGATTATAGATACAGTACATAAAACTGGAAGACACCAGGGCATGTGCTCTTTGTCTGTTTGGGGAGCATTCAATCTTATTCTGAAAGCGAGTAAGGGTGACTTCAGACATGGTATTTCTCTTTTGTTGAAAATAGTCAGATTGCTAATTATTTCTCTACACCAAGTCTCACTAGATGCTTTGTAGATGCTCCATAAAGGGATATAAAAGATATAATATTGAAGATGATAATGTTATCTCATGTTCCTGTGGTGCTTCCTGAACGTTGCTACAAAGATAGTGCCTCATCAAAAATTATGGGTGAAATTCCGCAAAGATAAACTAATAATTTCTGCAAGTTGGCAAATACATATTGTTTATATCCCGCAGTATGCATGCTGTTCTTAACCTTTATATGAGAAGCATCTTTGCTTTTTTTTTTTTTAGTAGGTGGTGATTAATTCGGAGACTCAAGGCAGTCATAGTGTGACTCTGAATGCTTAGCCACAGATGGATAGCTATATCAACCCCCTCTGCCCTCCCCAGGTTTAGATAATATTGAAGAAGAGGGGACATAAAACATACACGAGCAGAAATATGGGGAGGAGTGCTGGGAAATACTGTCCTTTACACATGGCATGGCTGTTGCACATATGATGCCCCAGTAGCTGTGGTTATGGCCACAAGATCAAGCTAGTTAAAATTCCATCATGGATGACGAGGGCCCTAATCCAGCTGTTTTATTTTCTTTGGGAGTGAGGCTCCTGGCAGGATGCCCATATTCCAGTGGTAACGTCCACACCCACATGCACATGGGCAGCACCATTCAAATTCAGTAGCTTATATTAAAAAAAGAAAAGCATATAATTTGTGAAGAAATGAACTAAGTGAAGCTATGGTTAGTTGGAAAGGGTAGCGGTGCATTTGGTCAAGATAGATCGTACCTATGTGTGAAACTGTCAAAGAATATATAATGATATATTATTTCATATTACATTATTATACATTATTATATATTACTCAAAAAAATAAAAATGAATAAGAGAAGAAAATGATGTATGAACAAATTAACGAAAATAAAGTATGCAAAATGACTGACCTTTAGAGTTTACTACAAATTTTGTTTGATGTTTTCAGAACTAGGTTTGATAGAGTTTAAATAAGTATGTATTCAACAAAGTCATATCTGGCCTATATTACTTGCATGTTGCCCACTTATAATTTTGATGTTTGTTTCTACCAGGATGAGACTTAACCTATGTTGTCAGTCTATGTTTTAAAATTTTCTTGCATGCATTCCTTTACATTTGGAGTCGTGTATTCATCTTTCATGGCAGTATCTATAGACCTGGCTGGACTGGAACTTTCTATGTTGATTATCCATCTCTGCTTCCTGAGTGCTGTGGTTTCAAGAGTGTACCCATATACCCTGCTTCCATGACATCTCATATCAGACAATGAAGTTAAAAGGAAATTGATGATGCTGTTAAGTGATAGCTTGTGGGGTACTGTACAGGAGTAGATCTCAAAGGTCAGGATTAAGTGAAGCTCTAATAAAGTACTTAGCATAATCCTTTTGCATAATAAACAGCAAGCATATGGTATATTGCTTAAGTTTTTGTATTGAACTTGGAATATATATTGAGACACACAATTAATATCAGATGTACAGAAGGCTGAAGGTAAAAACATGGCATTTCTTTCTAGGGTAACTCATTTTCTTTATGATAGATGATATAACATATTGTCCTGATGTTAAAATATACAGACACATTATATTGCATATCATAAATTTATGTTTGCATGCATATGTACTTAGTTAATTTAGATTGGCAGACATTAAGGACATTTGCTGTTTCCAACCATCCAGTCTTCCCAAGGTTACCCTTGTCAAAGCTTAGCTATTTCCAGGAACTCTCAAGATGAACTGATAATATTTTTTGCTGTCTATCATTCCAGGTTAGTGTTTGAAAATTTATCAGAATAATTCTCACTGGTTTTTATTAAATTCGTGTTAGCATATAATATCTAAAGGACATTATTAAAAATTGTATGAATTTTGCAGAAGCAAAGGTTTATAGTAGCTTCTTTAGCATAATTGTCATCAGAGAGGATTCATCTAGCAACTGATGGGAACAGATACAGAGATCCACAGCTAAGCATTGGGCAGAACTCAGGGAATTTTGTAGATGAGGGGAAGGAAGGATTGTAGGAGCCAGAAAGGTCAAGGACATTACAAGAAAACCCACAAAATCAACCTACCTGGGATCATAGGGGATCACAGAGACTTAACTGACAATCAGGGAGCCTGCACGGGACTGACTTAGGCCCTCTGCGCATATGTAATAGTTGTGTACCTGGTCTTCTTATGGGACTCCTCATAGTTGGAGTGGGGGCTGTCTCTGACACGTTTTGCTGCTTGTGGGACCTTCTCCCTCCCATTGGGTTGCCTTACCCAGGCTTCATATGACGGAAAGTGCCTCGACTTATTGCAACTTGATAACCCATGTTTGGTTGCTATCTCTGGGAACCCTTCCTTTTTCTGAAGGGAAATGGAGGAGTGAATAGAGGGCAGAAGAAAGATGGGAGGGAGGGACTAGGAGGAGAAGAGGGAGGAGAAACAGTGGTCAGGATGTAATATATGAAAGAAGAATAAATAATAATATTTTTTAAAAAGATTAAAAACACGGCAAATCCATCCAGATTCCCTCTCTGTCTCTGTCTCTTGTAGCTGGAAGTTTTTCTATGTCCCATCTGGTCCACAGCTGCTCAGACCCAAGTAAATACACAGAGGCTAATATTATTTTTAGACTATGGCCATGGCAGGCTTCTTGTTATTTAGTTCTTATACCTTAAATTAACCAATGTCTATAAATCTATACTTTGCCACATAACTTGTGGGTCACTGGTACCTTTACATCTTGCTTCTTCTGGTGGCAGCTGGCAGTGTCTCCCCTGCTGTGTCTTCTTTCTCTCTCTCTCTCTTTAGAATGTCCCTCCTAACCTTATTCTGCCTCACCATTGGCCAAACAGCTTTATTTATCAACCAATCAGAGCAACACATTTTCATAGCATACAGAATGACATCACCCCCCCTCTCTGTCTCTCTCTCTGTCTCTCTCTCTCTCTGTGTCTGTGCGTGTGTCTGTGTGTGTGTATGAATATGTGTGGGCAAGTACACTTACATGACATGTGGAGACCAGAGGTCAGTGTTGGATATGTCCCTCAATTACCTGGCACTGTAGTCTTTGAACAATTTCTCTCAGTGAACCAGTAGGTGAGAAAACATTTACACTGGCTGCCCAGTGAGCACCCGGCATCCTTATTGCCCCTTCTTTGGTGATGAAATTGCAAATGTGTACCTCTGTGTAGAGATTTTTATGTGGGTTCTAGGAACCCAAACTCAAGACCTCATCTTTGCATGGCAAGCACTTTATGTACTAAGCCATCTTGCAGCCCACAGTCGACGATTTTTTAAAGAAAGATTTTATTTATCTTTAATCTCACCAGTAGACTCAGGGTCAACAGTCATAATCAAAGAATAGGAATGTTGGTATGGTGGGAACTCTTACCATCTCAGATTATGCTATCATCTATAGAACTGACATAATAGTTACTTTAAGACTGTTGTTAGGATGCAGTGGAAAGCCTAGAGCTAAAATTTTCACAATGTACATTATTATTCTTTGCTTTCTCTTGGGAACTGAATTGCATATAAAGGAATTCATGAAAATGAAAATGCCTCATATAAAATACAGTTGAAATTTTTCTGATGACTTCTTTAGGATGTTGTACTTTCCCATTGAAGGAATTTTAATTGTATATTTCCCCCCCTCCATTAGTTTTAATTCCTTGTCTGTGGTCAGACAGGAGGTTCCTATACCAAGAACTATTTTTTTTCAGAGGTAGAGACATAAAATTATACAGATTTTAATAGTTTTTCTAAAGGTAAAATATGGATGTTCTGCTTCCTAAAACCAAGTTAATTTTCTTTTAATGTGCCTGGAACTTTTCCAAGATTTAAATTGGAATTTTGAATCTGATTTGCTTAAAGGATTTGATATTTGCTATCATGGCTTATTTGTTTTGTTTTTTAACTTTAAAACTTAATTCATCAAAATAATGCTTCTGGCATGGTGTATGCTTACAAGATTGGAAACCAGTTTGTTAGAAGTTCTTTGTCTCTAAGCCTCCAGAGCATAGATGCTTTGAAGAAGAATTTCTTGGCCATTTCTAGAGGATAAGTCTGGTTAAGGACCCACTTATAACCCCTCAATTTCTTCAATTTAAGGTACAGGCTAAGCTGGGAAGAGGACCATCCCAGAGAAAAAAAAGGCTCAGGATGAATAATCCAGTCTGGTAATCTTCCACTCCCTCTAGTTAAATTGTTCTTGAAATATGTAAGAAGAGTCTACTCTCTCCTGGGGGTAAGACATAGTTAAATCCCTAAATGGGTTCCAAAATGCAATAAAGTGAAAGCTGTCTAGTACATAAGTGTTTGTTGACTATGTACAATGAGGGAGACCCTGGGGAGAGGCACCGTGCAGATGCAATGTATGGCTTCATCCAGTTTGCAGGGTAGAATAGCAAGGAAGATTCAATGAAACTTCAGGCATCAAATCAAAAAGAAAAGAAAATTCATGAAAATTCTTTAGTGCCCTGGCACTAAAGAATACAATACAAATAACCCTCTGTCACAACTGATATGTAAAATGTGATGATGATTTTTAATTGATTTTATGTATTCACAGGTTACAATATATGAGAAAATATGTACTAAGTAAACATTGAAAAATAGAATACAGAATAAAATAAACATTAATAGCTATTGTCTTAGGAAGACAACATTCATCTTTTCCCTTTTTTTCTTCTCTGTACTTCTTTTTCATCCTATGGTAATAACTGTCCTTGACAAGTTTCTGTGGGCATGTGTTCCTAGGAGATATAGATACAGAGCCCACTGAGGTCAGAGACATACTATAAAATGTCTAGCTTGAAAGGAGCAGACAAGGCTTAAATGGCTTTGATTCTGTAGTTCTAAGGAACAGAGATTTGCATATGAATAAATGCAGGTAGTTTGAACATATTTCCAAAAGGATTGACAGGGACATGCTATACAAAACACTAAATCAGCATTCTGAAAAAAAAAATCAACCGAGGAAGACTATCAAAAGATTCCAGTTCCAAATGTGACAGGTAATGCCCTTTGTTTCCATGTACACGTTTCCTTTTCTCATATTCTAATTAGTGTGAGATTTCAAAACCGGTCCCTTTACTCACTTCTGTTCTTTCCTTCTCAGCAGTTTAATAAGATGTAGAAAAGTATCTTACAAATTTAGAGTGAGGAATCAGAAACTCTTCAATAGAGTAGATGTTGTATGTATTTTCCGAAACCCAAGTAGGAAATGGCAATCTCTAGAAAAAGAGTTTTGTTGAATGACATTTATGTAATATGTGTTCATAAAAAATAGTAAGAAGCTGTAAAAATCTTATGAAAAATCATCTGTGATTCTTACTATGGTTTAAAATACATTTTAGCTTCCACCTCCAACTTTGTTACATAATATGATGCTCTCCCCTCCCCGTCTCTGTCTGTCTGTCTGTCTGTCTCTCTCTCTCTCTGTGTGTGTGTGTGTGTGTGTGTGTGTGTGTCTAGTACACTCATGCGTACTGATGCATATGGACATGAGTGAATGAGCAAGTGTCACCCTTGCTGGCATTTTTCAGGCTTCATCTACCTTGTTTTTGAGGCAGGGTCTCTTGTTTGTCAAAATATTTTCCAAGTAGGCTAGGCTGGCTGGCCAGAGAGTATCACTAATGTGTGCCACAATGCCTTGCAGTGGTCTGTGCTTTTCATAAACCAAACCCAGGCCCTCATGCTTGTGAAGCAAATGGTTTACCAAGACAGCTGTCTTCTCAGCCTCCTTTCCCGATTGTGACACTACACACTGCCTTGGAATCAGCACAAGGCTGTATCCTAAGTGTTGCTTCACCTCTGCAGAACATTCAAAGGCACAGAAGACGCACAACACCAATTTACTTGATGAGTAGGTGCCAGCCTGTTTTCACAGCAGGACAGACATGTCTCCAGAAGTATAGATAAACAAGACCAACCTATCACCGGAAATAAGTTTCATCATGCCCTCTTTATAAGCTTTATAAAGGCTCCACATGGTTGAAGGGCAAAATTCTATTTGTTTCAACTAAAAAAGCAAAATGGTTACATCAGACTAATATTAGATGTATTGGGAGTAAATCTGAAGCCTCGGAAATGCCAGGGAAGTTCTCCAGGTTAGAAGATTCAGAACATAGTAGATTTCTTTCCCATGCCTGCCCCTTAAAGTCAACTTCCTTTTTCTTCTTAGAATAATCTTCAGGGTCAGATTCCACTGCTTTTGTCGAATGCCATATGTCTTACTTGGCAATACAGCATGCATTGTAATGGAAATGAACACGTGCAAGGTTGCCCTTACAGGCAATTCTGTAAATTAAATTTTAATAATGTTTTACAGTTTATATAGAAGCTGAAGTAGTAGAATTTGAGGAAAGTTGTGTCAAGACTATGGTAGCTCTTCTTGCTGAGGAGCCCTTGTACTGAGATAACATCACTGTTAGAAGACTCCTGAGGTCCATAGGAGAACATAACTTGACAGTGAAGCAAGACTTGAGCCTCAACACTGTGTTTCGAGGATGCTCTCCACCTCCTATATGCTTCCCACAGGGACCATGATTCTCTCTCCATGATAGAAACCTGCACTTGAGGTTTCACTGTGCATGATTAAATATCAGAGGATATTTGAGAGATTTTGACAGAAAATTGGTTTTCCACTAAAAATAGTTTCTCTGTGAAAATTAAATAGTAGAAAGTGTTGGAGTCTGTTAACTTTGCTTGACTTCTGGTCTTCTACTAACCTCTGTACACAGCAAAGTGCTTGGTATCAGAAAGCTTGATACCCATGTTCACTTCTTACTATTTGGAGAATTGTATCTTGTAGGCTCTTGACTCCCTGCCTATTCCCTATATGATCTTGGCAAATTGACTTACCCATATACACTTTGATTTCCCTTCCTTTAAAATGCCTTGAAAATTGATAGCTCATCATAACTTCCACAATTTGAAGGAACCTGTACATATAGTTTGGGTATCATTTATACTGTGCCTGTACAAGTTTAAATTTAAATTTTATTTCTTGGAATACTATATTACTTGTGCTTACTGCTATTTGTTTTCATGATCTCATTTTATTTAAAATTCTAAAGGGGTCAAGAGAACTTGTTATGCAAACAAAGAGACCAGAGTTCAGAGCCCGGCACAGCACTCTTTTGTGCATGCCCATAACTCAAATTGTAGTGGGGCAGGGACTGGGAGGTCAGTGAGGATTGCTGGCTCCTGCATAACTGAGATTCTACCTCAAAGGGAATAAGCAGAGCATGACAGAACAGAGAACTGGATATACTCTTCTGGCCTCTGCAAGCATACTCACACACACACACACACACACACACACACACACACGCACACGCACACACACACACACACACACACACACACACACACACACAGCTCCCCAACCCACACACACACCATACATACACAGATGTAAACACAAACATACGAACACATATATATCCATAATAAAATTTTGAAAGAATTATGATATGAAACCATACAAACTAGCCAGACATGTTAGTACTTGCCAATGTACCCAACATTGGGGAAACAGAGCCAAGAATATTTCCTGAGTTTTAAGTTAGAATTGAGGGAGTTCAGTTGTATGTTCAGCATGGTTTATATAGAAACACCCTATTAATAAACAAAAACGTTTGAACATCTTTACCTTATAAATGCTGAAAACAGAACATAGACTAAGTTAATAGTTTCTTTGAGGAAAAGCTGGGAAATCTAGAATTCCAGCAAGATAAACACCTTCTTCCTTACACTGGTCATGGGTTACTCTATAATGCAGCTGTTCTTTGTAAATACACTGCACTTCATTAAATATGTTGAGCTTGTGAGTTGGTAAAACCTGATCAAGCTCCCCAAAGGTCTTGATTTTACCTGGCTTTCTTTAATTAGATTGTACAGAATGATATTGGCTAACATCATTCCTCCTGGGTTGTAATTAATTTAATCCAAAGTATACTTCAGCCTTCAGTGGGCTTTTGATCTGGGAGTGTTGCTTTGTTCAGACTATCTCAAGCTCATTGATCTGATGGGTACTGGATAACACTGATAATGGAGGTCATTTTCTCCAATTAATCTTAACTACTTTATGGCTTTTGATGAAGTGGGTAAAATGGATAATAACCTATATTGTATCTTTTAAAAACATGCCTTTATGAAGGCAAAATGTCTTTTGCACAAACTAATTTTCAAATAAGTATATGTTGTGTAAATTCTCTTACGAAGATAATTTTCAAAATTCCTTGTGTTACTTTAATATGATGAGCATATTAAACATAATAAATAGCAGGAACAGGATTTAGGGCATGGAAATTCATACTTGGCCTTCAATAATAAATGATCTGAGAGAGTCTTACTTGCAGGTATATGTAGAATGGGTACCACTGCCCATGGTCTTCACACATTTGACACAACTTCTGTCCCGTTTTTTGTGACAACTCTTCAGGCACTGTTACTTGTCATAAAATTGCTCTTAGTTTAGAATTACTAACAACATAGACAGATTACTCAGACAATTCTTGGTCCAAATTTAAGTGTCTATTTATCTAGAAATACATGTAATTAGGAAAAGACTGCATAAAATTTCTATAATTACGTGTATAAGAATAAATGAGGTGTCACCTCACACTGAAGACATTGATCTACATCATACATATGACTGAAAGAAAGGAATATCAAATGTGTAAAAGAAGTTTAGGAAAAAAAAACTTTGTGTGTCAATTTTTCAGGATGTGTTAGGAGACATGCTAGACTGTCACATATGTTACCCAATTAATTTTCATAAGCAATGTAAGATTTATGAATTCTTTTCTTTTCTTCATGTCTGAGAAAACTACGGTTTGGAGTTGGTAACTGTGGAAGTCAGCACACTAGTGTTACAATTTGAATTTTAATGCACATCTGGGTCATGTCAAAGATTCTTTTTACCACCAAACACAAAGGAGGTGTTCTAGAAAATATGTTAATGCAATTGGTTAAAATATAAATGGCTTGGAGCAACTATGAAAAACGAATCTTGTTTAAATGTTAGAGGAAACAGAATATAAAGTAAGTAAGTTGCTCTGACCACAATTAAGCAAACTGATGCATGCCTGTGAGAATACCAGGTGTTCTTAGAATACACAAGTCTTGAATGGCTCCTGCAAACAAAAATTAGTCTTTTTTGTTTGCTGAGGATATGAAGTGAAATCGTCATGAACAACTATTAATACGTCTGTATGAATGAAGAGTATAAAACGTGTACATGAAGCATTTACTTATGGTCTTACATGCATGAATCCCTCTATATAATGGGCCTTTTGAAAGCCATGATTTATTCTAGTTTGAAAGAAAATAGCATCCTGCATTTTAGAAGCTGTTTTACTTTGAGAATGTAGGGTGCTTTGTTGGAGACAAAGTAGGTGACAGTCTTCAAGGAAATTAGCTGAATTGTGCCTCCCTGCAAGACCACATGAATGGAACAGGAGTCCTGACTCAAACAGGGACACTTGAGAGGAAGACAGTAGGCTTGCCCCACTGAAGGGAGAGATACTGTGTTCAACTGTCCCGTGTATCTGTGATCCAAGCAGGACCTGGGTTCCGTGCGCACTGCTTTCTGACCAAGTTAAAATGCAAGGCAGTTTCTGTTTCTTATCAAAGTATCATGTTGCTACTGGATAATTTCAAAAAGACAGATTCCGAAGTTCAGGAAGCATCACACGGAAACCAGAAATGCCAGTCTTCTGTGCCAGAACCCCGCCCCTCGCCCCCGCCCCCAGCCAAATAATGATGTCTAAGAAGAAGAAATATCATCCTCGGATTCACCGAAATTGTTAATACAAAGGCAGTCTAAGTCAGTACACGACCATCTCTCTAAGAGACACAGTTTTCTCCCAGAATCTGTTTTTGCTCCTCCACCCCCTGCGTGTTGCTTGTTCTAACAGAACTATTTATTGTCCACTGTTCTCTCTCACTCTTTGGAAATTTCTGGGTAACTCAAGATTAAGGCTTGCTATCCAAATGTGCTTACAGTACTATTTACATCAAGTCCAGAGAGAGAGAGATCCTCACAAGAGAATACATACAACAGCATCAGATATACACACCATATGGCCCTTCACAGACTGACCTACAAATGCAACCTTGAAATCACATAACAGAAACCAGTATTTCAGGACCGTTCACTGGAACTTAGTCCTTGACGAAGACCCTTCTAGCTCAGAACTCAGGCAATAGGAATAGAAAAGTCAAAGGGGCTCTTTGTCCTAGGCAGGGGAAGGCAGCTCTTAAGAGATCTCAGCAGTCTTATTGTTATCCCCTACAAATTGTGAAGGGTTGTTGTCTATACCTGTATTTAAAGGTATCTTTTCCAAAATGAGTTCTTAAAGGCTCTGCAAATGCATGTCTTATTATCCAAAAAAAAAAAAGTAAGAGTTTAAAGATGACATCAATGATTAATTAAGTCTTGCTCTGTGGATCATCTGCACATCCCAATTATACAATTTGTTTCTGAGCGTCACTCTGAAGGTGGCTCCCATGCAAAAAAGCTGCATGGGCTTCTATAATATTTCACACTGTTTTATCCAAACTTCATTAATGAATGTTTATTAACAACTATTGCAAATGAAAATCAAGAGGGTTTTTTGTTTTGTTTTGTTTTGTTTTTTTTGCCTGTTTTTGTGTGTTTTAATACTTCTTCCTGGTAGGCC
The DNA here is from genome assembly GCF_049852395.1 of Peromyscus maniculatus bairdii. NCBI lineage: Eukaryota > Metazoa > Chordata > Mammalia > Rodentia > Cricetidae > Peromyscus > Peromyscus maniculatus. Next base: position 29,117,049 of record NC_134873.1, on the reverse strand, counting down.
TGGCTGACTTGAAATTATGCTGTTATGTAGACAAGGCTGGTCTCTATTCACAGAACTCTGTCTGCTGGTGCCTGTGCCAGTTACAGAAGGTCCTATCAACCAACTGCCATGAACAGATATTTTTGAAGTAAAGTAATTTTTCATTCACTGGAGAAAATTAAACATGCATGGAAGACTATATTCTAAACTACTGGCATTAAAAAAGAAAAAAAAATGCTTGTAGACCTAAGTGTGAACTCACATCTAGCCAACATTTGGAGAATTTTTTTTGGGGGGGTGGGGTTTGGTTTTTTTCGAGACAGGGTTTCTCTGTTGTAGCTTTGCGACTTTCCTGGAACTCACTTGGTAGCCCAGGCCGGCCTTGAACTCACACAGATCCACCTGGCTCTTCCTTCTGAGTGCTTAAAGGTATGTGCCACCATTGCCCGGCCATTTGTAGAATTTTAAGAACTGAAGTTGAGGAGGTCAAAGGCCAAATGTGTTTGTTAACTGTCATTCAGAGGAACAATAAATTTCTATCTTCAAAAAGGAGGTAGCTTTACAACTTTGAGCATGGACCCACCCATAGGGGCTTCCAGATCCTGGGATATTCTTGATTGAATTTCAAAGGCATGGCTGCCATGTCCCCAGGAATGTCAGTCCTTTGTTATAATATTGAGAAGAGGCTTTCAACAAGATTTACATGTAAAAGAGGTAGAGATAATTCCTTATTCCACCTTCCAGAACACAAGTATTCTAAAAACAGAGAAAGTGAAAGCTGAGGGTCTTGTCTGAAGCATGGTCAAGCTGAGGGCCATATTAATGCCATCTTGCCAAAGGAAAATTATCAGGATTTAAGCTTTAACCTTTGGAGTTTAGCTCTATACCTATACCCAAAGAAAATTATTTACAGTTTAAAAATATGTATTTTTCTTCATCTTTTAAAGTGACTGCCCTCTTCTCATTCCACCCTTTGACTTCTTTTGTATTCAACAAAAGTAACTCTTACTGCATGTTATACTTAAAAAGAATTTAAAATTGGACTTTGAAACTTTCTTCATCAGTTTTATTTGTTCTAATTAAAACAGGATTAGTTGATATTCACAAGTCATTTACAAAAATGTGTTCCCTCATTCAGAGAAAACATCTCATTACAGAAGCAAGTGGGGACTACAAGGTTCTGAATTTACCCTAATATTTTCTTTACACCATCATTTAAAAAGCTTCATTAATGAATGGTTATTAACACCATCTGTGAATAAGACTCTGAGTCCCTCTTTTAATTCTGCCTTGTAGTTGTAGCCACAGAATTTTCTAGAAAACATGTAAGACAGGAAATAGAAGCACAGAGAAAGGTGAAAGAGAGAAAGAGATAGAGATAGAGAGAGAGAGAGAGAGAGAGAGAGAGAGAGAGAGAGAGAGAGAGAGAGAGAGAATATGAATCAACAAGTAAGATACAATTAGTATGTGGATCTGACATTACTATATATAGTCTTAGGTTTCCTAGGAGATCCCAGTCTTATCACATGAAAAAACAGGAAGGTAAGCAAAGGGAACATCATGGGCATGCCTTCTAAGTAGTTCTTGAGTCTGTGTTGCTCACTCTGAGATGGGGGTGGGGGAGGGGGGCATCAACAGGATACATAGACTTAACTGAAAGCACAGGAAGGAACTATACAGTCTTGAGGACAAAAAAAAAAAAGATCCTTTTTGGTAGCAAGAAGACACTACGACCTCATATTTAGAAAAATCAAGCCTGAATTGCCTCTTAGCTGCTTACTCCCAGTCTCCAGTAAGAATGTGGCTCAGCTGACCTTGGCTTTGGCCTTTGAGTCTCAGATCCACAAAGATGGAAGAACTGGCAACCCCGAGCTAGTAGCATTTTTTAGCTGCTCAATATATAGAGCTCTGTTATGACAGCAAGAGAAAGCTAAATCACCACATTCGCATGCGTTTATCTGAGCAATAATTCACACGTTTATTTAATATACTGTTAATATTTCTTGAATTAGTTCATAATTGCTCTGCTAGGCAATATTGCCTGTTTTTAATCTCTTTGTGGGTGAATTGCAATTTCCTGGAAGGTAGATTCCCAGTCCTCTTTACTTTTATAGAGCGTGCTAACAAGTTTGTTGATACTCAGTTGCATCTGCTCTCTTAGTTTTTCAAGGCTGTGAAAGCCAGTTGATTTGACTTTTAACTTTACATGTATATGAAAATGGCATGAATTGTGAATACTACTCCAAATAAAGGTTTAGTGACAGGATGAACAATGATTAGCTTAGTCAATATGCAATGCTCTCCATGACTATACTACGTGAATGACAGACCCCCAATCCTTACATGCTTTAGATGCCTTCAATCTCTACATGCATGACAGGATTCTAATCCCTAGCTGTAGTCTCACTGGGAATATAGTCTTTGATTTCTTTTTTAAAGCAGTAACCAAAATAATTCCTCACAGCATCTAACTTACAAACATGATTGTGGAGGGTATCCAGAACTTATTCTGCTTTTGTATTCTGACATTCACAGATTACTTCCTACATAGTCAAAAAGCAATTCTCCTCTGGATTCTCCATTACATCTGCTATCTTCTATAGACTGCTCACAAAATAAATGAAGCTGGAGTTTGAGAAAGGGTGAAGGTAAACCCTATCCCTGCATTAGGTTTTAGGTGATGGATTGATTCCTGTTAGACTTTGCAATGGATTCAAGAAACAATAAACGCTCCTTGTGTATTTCCTTTAGTCATGTGGTAATACCACCAGAAGGCAAGCAATAGCAAGATGCCTCCTCTCTGCAAATAAAAGGACAGGTGAAGAATACAGATATTATTTAAAAATAACCTGGATTCAAAATAATTCAAAACTCAGAGTTCTCTCCTTTCTTTTTCTTCCATCAAGGCCAATTTGTGTTATCCAAATACTCTAGGATGTGGGGCCTTCCCCTGGAGCATAATTAACTCATCAGGGCCTACTACGCTTAGAAAAAATGACCCTTTCTCTCCCAGCAGCTATCAATTGCTAACATCGTCTTGAATAGAGGTGTTATTCCTTTCATCTCTTCTTTTCATGCTGGAATTTGGACTGGCTTGTGCTTACATAGGTGTCATGGTGTGAAGAAGAATGGCCCCCCATAGGCTTATGTGTTTGAAAGTGTAGAAGCCTGGACATGGCACTTCTTGGGAAGGATTAGTAGATATGGACTTGTTAGAGGAAGTGATCACTAGGGGAGGGATTTGAAGATTCAAAAGCCTAAGCCAGACCCAGTGGCTTCTCTCCTTGCTGCCTGCAAATCCAGATGTTGAACTCTTAGCTGCTTTTCTAACACCATGTGTGCCTGCATGCTGCCATGCCTCCTGACATGATGGTAATGAACTAAACCTCTAAAACTATAGGCCAGCTCCAATTCAATGCTTTATTTTATAAGTGCTGCCTTGGTTATTGTGTCTCTTCCTAGCAATACAACACTGACTAAGACAATAGATCTTGATCAAGCTGTTTCAACCACTGTTAATTCTGTGTGCAGCTGCCCTGATGTGTCCAGTTGCCAGCAATGATCCCTGAACCTTCGTAGAAGCACACATGTGCTCCCTTCAGTGTTGAACATTCTACAGTTTCTTATTCTTTACATTTTGACCAGCGTGGCTCTCTGTTGATTGTCAGCTACTCTAAACAGAAGTTTCTCTGATGATAGTTAAGAAGTGACTTAATCTACAGTTATAGTGATAAGTCATTAGGAGTTGATTAGTTCTGTCTCCATTTAAGAAAATAATAGTGAGTTTTCTCCTAGCGACTGTGCCCTGTTTAATCTTACATTCTTGGCACAATAATGGGGCAAGGGATGGATTTTAGATTGTGCAGTGGTCCTTAAATTCAATCAAATAGTGGTTGTTTACCCCCAAGACATTGATACCACTGATGCATGAGTGGGCATATCTTCTCAGGTCAGTCATTATTGTGACACGCAGAGTTCCTTGTTGGGTAAGACTTACATTACTTTTTTTTTTTTTCCTCAGGCAGCCTGCATAGCGCCTTGCAGCAGTATAAAAGATAGTCAGTAGGGATTTAGTCCACTGTTGAGTACCAATCTTGTTTCTCCATGTTCTGTGACACAAGTGTGTAATGTCTTTAGTAATAAAGTCTTACATTTTTGTGCTGGAGAATAATCAGGGACATTTGTAATATCCTGTAATGTTTAGATTTATTTGTGACTCCGTTGGCCCACAAAGCCTAGCTTAGTCACTAAAGTTGAGACTCACATCAAATATATATTTTTTTTAAGGTTGAGTTTTCACTCTCTTGGGGTAGTCAATTTGGGGTGATACTTGGATTTTCCCTCTTTAAGTTCATTTCTCAGTAGGAATCTGGGATTGTATTTTTGCATAATTACCTATGCTGTCTAATTATTGCTCTTTATGACCAAGCTCATTTTTACTCATCTGTGTTTAAAATCTCTTTGCCTTTGGTATTTGGCATTGCTCCTTATTCTACATTCAGGAGTGCTTGCCTCTTTAGTAATCACACAGCTGATCACTTCTTGGGATTTATTCATCTGAAGATTTATGTTGCTTGTTAATTCTATAAAGTGCTGTGTGCTGGGCATTGGGAATGTTTGGTTCCCAGTGGAACTACTTCCTAGTAGAAGTCCATTTCCCAATTTGGTCATGTTGAGAAGTTGTGCCTCTTAGAAGTGTTGGCCGTTAAAATAAATTGATACCCTTTTAGAGTATGTGCTCTCGTTCTGTGAGACTAGGTTAGTAACCATGAACATGATTGATTGACTGAGTCTGGCACTTCCATTCATTATCTATCCTATAACATGCTTTTCCACATACAATCACTCAGTACACACACACACACACACACACACACACACACACACACACACACACACACTGTGCTATCCTATCCAACAGCTGTGATGTTTAATAAGGCTCCCTGAAGTTGTAATTGTCTCATCTTGAATGTCTTTTTCTAAAGATGAGAGTGAAATATTCCTTTTTCTCATATAAATTAATTACCTAAGTTATTTTGTTATAGGTGTTGAAAATGTGTTAAGACTCAGGACCGAGATATCTTCAAATATTTTCGACCTCAATTTTCTTCACTATGTTTACCTTATATTCTAAATAAAATATATAAAGAATTATTTTCTTTATTTTTATCTCTCTGCTATCTATTAGTATTATGGATAATTTTACTACAGTTGCATTTATGACCAAATGTACATGCATGTGTACATATAGATATATTCTTGCATTTTCATTTCATAGAGTATAATCTATTAAAAAAATTATAGTACATTTATTCTTTATTTGTGTGTATGTGTGTGTGTGTGTGTGTGTGTGTGTGTGTGTGTGCATATGCTTGTTTGTGTGTTTGCCCCAGGTCTTGAGTATAGGTCAAAAGACAAATTGCAGATATTCTTTCCTCTCAAGCCACCAGACTTAGTGGCAGTTGCATTTACCTGCCAAACCATCTGACCATCCCAATAATCATTTTTAACATCTGTCTGTCTTGGTCATTCTTCCCATGTGCTGCATTATATCCCTAGACAGTAACTACATGATACACTTACTTTATTAATTCAGGTATGTATTAGTGATGAGGATTTAATTATAACTCACATAGCCTTTCATGTGTAATTTACTCTTTTCCATTCTTGGTCATTGTATAGACCCTTGCTAGGATGCTGTAAAAAGAAAACAATTTAAGCTGATACTGCCATGAGATTATCCCTCACATTGTTCAAGTGGACATGGTTATGAAGATTTTGGTTTCAATAACACATTAGAGTCAGTGGCTAGTTCAGGAATGACACAGAGTGATTTTTTTCCATGACACATTAATATACAAGAAGTTGAAAGGTTTTATTTAATAGTTCCTGAGGAATATCTCTTATATTTTTAGTATGTGCATTAACTCTGAATATCAAGTCTTAGAAACCTCCACTGGTTCCCTATCTTTTTTGGACTTTAGATCAGCCTAAATATATATTCTATGTAATATATATTTAATATATGTATCTAATATATTTAATTTAATATATATTTAACATTAAATATATATTACATAGAGTATATATTTATAATATTAATATATATTGTATTTAATTATACATTAATTATATATTAATATACTTGTATTTAATATTATACACACACACGGCTCTAGTGAGTGTTTTTCTACTTCCAGTGCTAAACATAATCATTTCTCATTCCATTCAGGAATATGATTTACATAATTGCAGCATACAAGAGGCCTCTGGAATGTGACTCACTTGTGAAGTGTATTGCACCGTTTATTGATAGAGATATTTCCACAACAACTTATTTGAGTTTCTGCTGTCTATCAAACTCTAAGCACAATCACGGAAGCCCTGCCTTCTGCTCTGGTCTAAGACCTGCCACCAATCTCATACCTTCTGAATCTGAAGCAATTCTTTTTGATTACCTCACGGGGGAAAACAAAGATAAACAGTGACAGATGCACTCATGTTACTTAACTTGCTTCCATGGTCTACTTTTGAGGTACAGATATAAATATCATTTACCACTCTAGGTGGAAGCTTTGTACAATGGAGAACAAGAGAGCTGTTTACAACCTTCACCTGACTCTGCCACTATGTACAAGTCCCAATGCTCATGAGTGTTTGCCAAGTGAATGTGCCTGATACCCACTTTGTGCAGTTAACTTTCTAGGCCAAAGCCATACAACCATGGCCTGGAAGAGAGAACAAGCTTGTCAATGGCTCTCACCATTAGAGAGGAGTGAAACGTGAATGAATACATACACACAGAGCATACTAGGCGGCCTGAGCAGCATGTTATAAGAAGGAACATTTTATCATGAAAATTATCATTTTTAACAGTATAATCATTATAGTTCATCTCTAGGAATGCAGATGAGAGTAAGTACTGCATATTAGATACTTCATATGTACAGCTTTTTGATCAGTTCTAACATGCTCAACTACATGCCATTTGACAAAAGATGTTTACCATTTATTTAACCAAGAATGCATTCGATTTACAGTATACATAATGGACATGTCATTTTAGACTCAAAAAGATGTTATTTAAATCCAGTTATTTAACAGTGAGTTGCTCATTATTATGATATATAAACAAGGTAATCAAATACAGCAAAAAAATAATGGTGAAATAATAGTCTTACTTCCAAATAAAGATTAAACATGGAAATCATTATTACATATCTTTTCCCTGGACATAGCAACTATCAAACTTATTAATGATACACTCAGTAAGGTCCCAGCATGGTCACTGAACTGCTGTTTATCCATGAATGGGTATTTCATTAAGGGGTAATTATTGATGCAGTTTTTGGATTCCAGATATAAAAATTCAAATAAGATCATGAAAAAAAACTGATTAAACTGTTTCATATGGACATAGGGAATGGGGTGGGGACAATTTGATTTTCATTAGGAAAAAGAAAAGGTTATTGTGGTGAATTCTCCATCACGCATCTTAAAGTCAAAGAGAACAGGATGGGATGTTGATTGAATTCAAGTTTGAATATTTAACATTTTTAAAATACCAACGAGGGTGGCTTTGTAGCATGGAAATTAGAGCGTGTTCATATATAGGAAACATTGAATTCTAGAAATGAGAATTTCGGGATTAGAAAATGGCATTTTGCTTGTGGATTGCTACTTGCTAAATATAACATGTAAATATGTGTATTATCATGTGTATAGAATTCATGTATCTAACAAATATTTAAGTCATTCTCAGAAAGATGGAATATCCAATATAAAATGGAAAAACTGACAAAAAAAAAGTCCTGGATCTATGGAACACTCTCTATTTTATGTTAAGAAAACGCAAATTCATTTCACTAGGTGTCACCACACACAGCACAGACTGACGAATTCATGCTTGTTGGACATGCAAACAAGTGACAGCAAGTGCTGTTGGGGGGGGGAGGAGCCAGACATTTCACTCTGTGAGTGCCATTCCATGCAGCCACTGTGGGGCTGTGAGCCAGCCTTTCCTGAAGTTGAATATAAGGGACACAGGCACATCTTATGGCCCTACAGTTTGCCCAATGACTTTAACACAAATGCATGCACGACTTCACAGACAGTCCTTTGTTGCCAGCAGTCTTATAACATAAATCTAAACTGGAACACCATGAATGCCCATCAAACAGAAAATATGTGAATGGAGAGGTGAGGTCAGCACCTTGCATTGTCAAAGTGTGGCTCTTCCACTCCCTTCCCTTTGAAAATAATTATTCATCAGACTCACACTTATGATGTGGCTCTCCTTGTGTTATACATCTAATAATAAATGTTTCTGAAATTACCTTTGACATCATTTAATAGGACTATATCTAGTCTGTGAGTAGAAAAGAAGGCATGATAAAGACTAGAAAGAATTGGAGAAGTATAGGTGTATACTCAGAGAACTCTTTTTGTCTTTAGTTCACAGCAACAGTGCTGGATCTTCAGAGTGGACTTTCCATACTGAGACAAAGACATTTTGATTGTTGTGGACTATCTTTGTATTTTAACTCATTATCAAATGATAAACAAGAATGAAAAAACATTGACGCTAATGCCACATGTCTACAAGTCAGCCTCTGCACTCTAATCCCAGGTTTGCTGCTTGTAATTGATGGATTCCTTCAACCAGGCTTTTAAAGTAATAAAATATCAATTATGTGGAATTGAAAATAAACAAAAAATAAATAGCATGCTTTTTACTAAATGGCTAAGTGAAACAGATTTTATTAGAGATGGTATCTACTAGTACAAGATGACAGAAATAAAATTCTAATGTCAATTATTCATTACTGAAAGTGAAGTATTTTATAACTTCCTAAGTACACACCCTTAATGAAAATATTTCTGCTACAGTGAATGCTACTTCTTTGTCCTAATACTAAATGATGCATTCAAAACTGGAGTTCAACTTGAGTGCTTTTTTGTTGTTGTTTTGTTCAAAATATATTTTGAAAATTTACTGTCACTGTTGTTTACAAATTCCACCCAATTCATTTATATAATATATATATCATGTATGCTTCAGTTAGTAACTACAAATTCATATCAGAGTACAGTAAATGTGTCTAAGTTTTTCCTTTGTTTAGAAATTGAAATTTCCTCTCCCAGTTGTGCATGGTCAACAAGACTGTATGTGTTTGGGTAGTAATGTATTACCTGGTAGCTGTGCCTTCAGTAAAGCTCCTCAGCCCTGACTAAAAGAATGACCTCCAAGAAACTGCCCGACCTCTCTGATCTTTAGTATTGCCATCCACAAGATGGATATCATGACATAATATCTCAAGACTGGGCTGTGAGTACTAAACTAGTTGGTGCCGGTGGTCTTCCTTAAATGTACTCAGCACATGCAATCTGCAATAAACACTAGATCATGTAATTCATTGAAACTTCCATGTAAGTAGTCAAATCTTTGAATAAGAAATGATCAGAGGAAAAAAAGTATAGAGTTAAAAATCTCAAGAAACTCTTTAGGTTTTATTACCTTTCCCCCACAGTGCCAAGATAAATTAGCATTGCTTTCTGAATTCCTCATAAAAGCCTTCTGAACCATTTACATTAAAAATACATATATAAATTGGAAGGAAAATCTGATAATTGTGTTATTTTTAAAATGATATAATTTATTGTTTATGCTATATGCTTGTTTGATTCCTTTTCTTTGAGACTGGTATCCCTTAGTTCATTGTGACACTGAACTCTCTTTGTAGCTGACAGTGACCTTGAACACGTAATCATAAGACATCCACATCTGGAGCGGTCAGATTATAGGCATCTACTCTATGGTTAGAATGTAGCTTGTTACTTCCTTTTTCTTTATATTGCTTCACACATACAGGATACAATGACTAGTTATTATATGTATGCATGTGACTGTTACTATATGTGTTAATTATTTCTTCCTGTCTTTATTTTCAATGCACTGACATGATTGACAGCATGTAATTTTGTCTCTAAATAACACACTGCAGGATTTGAAAGCCATTTATTTTGATTTTACAATAATGCATATGCTCAAGCCAATTATGAAACAGCTAACAAAGAACCATCCAAAAACATTGCAAAACTGTAACTGATTGTACAATGTTCAACTACAAATATTTCAGCATGGTTGGCTCTGTATACTTTAAATGACCTATGTAATTATTATATGCAATTTTATTAGAAAGGCATATTTCTCTCCACAGATCTCCCTCACCTTACTTTATTTGCAGACAACTTTCCCATCATAGTATAAAATTGCAATGAATCCTAATAATATTCCCATTATTAGATGTCTCTTTTTTCTTATTTCTTTCTTTGTGTTTGTATGTGTGTGTGTAATCATCTCTGTGTGTGATTGTGTATCTGTGTGATTGTATGTGAGTGAATGTGCACATGTGTGATAGTGTATGTTTGTGTAATGATGTATGTGTAGTGCTTGCATGTGTTGGCAAGTGTTCATGCTCATATGTATACAAGAGGGAGCCAGCAGATGATATTGTCTTTCATTGAACCTGAAGGTTACTGTTGTATCGATGGTGCATAATGAGTTGAGTTCCAGGGATCTCCTTGTCCTTCTACATTGCTGGGGTAGTAGGCACACTCGATTACGCTGAGCTTTCATAAAGATGCTGGGATTCAAGCTCTGGTTCTCATACTTACACAGCAAGTGACTTTACTTTTCACATTTTAACTAAAGTTGTACTATGTAATCAGTGACATACGTGCATGTCTATACAGTTATAAAAACTAACATGGAAAGCATCCATTAACTGTGTTATGTTTTATCATAAGTTTTAAAATAAATCCAAGCCGTGAATGTGGGAATGAAAGTGCTTTTATTACAACTATTTTGCTTTACTAAAATCATTTTAAATGAGATGACATAGTCATAATCATGAAAAGACTAGTGAATATGGTATTTTCTCTGCCACTCCTGAAGACAAAGACAAAGAGCTACTAGTTTTTCATGCTATAAGGCATATTGAGTCTGAAAACTGTAGAACCACTACTTTTTTGTTTTGACATTTAACAATAGGTAATTAGTTTTAAACTCCCTTTCAAGATTTTGAAAGCAAGACAAACACAGCACATAAAAGACCAGCCGAGGCGGCAAGTTGGCTACATAGTTAAATGTGCTAGCTGCCAAACTTGGGGATTTGAGTTTGATCCGCTAGACTCACATGGTAGAAAGAAAGAACTGACTTTTGCAAGTTGTCCTTTGACCTCCAAATATCCATTACATTTTTTTTGGAGGACAGATGGAAATAAGTACAATGGAAACTTAACTCTAACTTTTAAAAATCCCATCCTGGGCATTTAACTGAAGGCATTGAAATCAAGGAGATGTCAACCTTTCTTGTTCATGTTAGCATTATTTATAATCACCAAGAAATGGAATCAATATAGTTGCCCAACAGAGATGAAGTAGATTTTTAAAATGTGCTGTGCACCAGGCAGTGGTGGCACATGTCTTTAATCCCAGCACTCGGGAGGCAGAAGCAAGCGGATCTTTGTGAGTTTGAGGCCAGCCTGGTCTACTGAGTGAGATCCAGGAAAGGCACAAAGCTGCACAGAGAAACCCTGTCTAGAAATAAAAAAAAAATGTGCTATGCATACACAATAGACTGCTATACAATCTTTAAAAAGGCAAATCTATCATTAGAGACAATGTTTGGCTACAGAATATATCACAAGTTAAAAAAAAGCAATCAGGAAGTTGCAAGTGATTGTACACACATCAATATATGTATTATAATATAAAAAAATAGAAAGTGGTTACCAGAGACTAGGGAAAAGGGTAAAATAAAAATAAAAATTATATACATATATGATATATATATGATTGATATATATGATATATATATAATATATAATACATTCAGACAATAAAAACAATATATTCATCCTAACTGCCTAATTTATAATGTGGTACCCCAAAAGGCATGTATTTTTTTCTGATTATAGGTGTTCATTAACTTTTGACCATATTAACAATTTTCTAGCCTATAATGACTTTATCCTATCTTAATGTTGGTATCATACAAAGTATTTTTCCTGATTTTTGTAAAAATAATACAGAGATAAATAATAGATAATACCTAACTTTATGGAAATAAGGCAGTATACTTCTGAGGTACTTAATGAAAACTCAAAATGTAAATTAGAAAATGTTTTGAACTCAGTAGTAATGCCAATATGACATTTGAAAAACTCAGGGATTATATGCTTAGAATGATTCCATTTTGTGATTCAATTAAATAAAAGCTCTGTCTTAAATGAAAAAAAAAAAAAAAAAACATGTTTGTATATTTTGCCAAAGTAGAATTTCAACTCTCTGTCATGAGTTTAGGACACAACTGAAGCATGATCCTAATTAGTCTTATCAATAAAATCAAGAGTCAGATATCAGGGTAAATGCTGAAAGATTAGAGAAGCAGAGGAACAGCCACTAGAGACTTATTACCTCTCTGAATTCTCTGAACAAAAAGGTCAAGATTCTGTCTCTGCCCTGCTTCATCACTTCTGGTCTCCTCAGCGTCTTATCACTTCCTGTCTCCTGTCTGTACAGACCTCTATGGTTAACTAGTTAGTGGCTAGCTCTACCCTCTTATCTCCAGGCAAGCTTTATTTGTCAAAACACAAGCAAACTATCACACAACACACAAAAAATAGAATTCATTCTTAAATACTTAGACACATATTAACATACAGAAAAACATGTGCATATGAGGATCGCGCAATGACGGAGAAATGGTTGAGATCTACATGAACAAACTGGACATGAGTGGGAGTAATGAAGGATGAGGGTCGAGGGAAAGAGAGCCTGTGGGAGTGGGAGATCCCAGATGGATCAAGAACAGAGAGGGAGAAGAAGGAATAAGAAACCATGGTAAATGAAGACCACAGAGAAAAGGAAGAAGCAAAGTGCTAGAGAGGCCCACAGAAATCTACAAAGATACCCCCACAATAGACTGCTGGCAATGGTCGAGAGACAGCCCGAACTGACCTACTCTGGTGATGAGATGGCCAAATACCCTAATAGTTGTGCCAGAAACCCCATCCAAGGACTGAGGGATCTGGATGCAGAGATCCATGGCTAGGCCCTGTGTGGAGCGCCGGGAGTCTAATTATTGAGAAAGAGGAGGGTTTATATGAGAAAGGATTGTTGAAACCAAGGTTGGATAAAGCACAGGGACAAATAGCCAAACAAATGGAAACACATGAACTATGAACCAAAGGCTGAGGGGCCTCCAACTGGATCAGGCCCTCTGAATAGGTGAGACAGTTGATTGGCTTAATCTGTTTGGGAGGCATCTAGGCAGTGGTACTGGGTCCTGTGCTCATTGCAAGAGTTGGCTGTTTGAAACCTGGGACTTATGCAGGGACACTTGGCTCAGTCTGGGAGGAGGGGATTGGACCTGCCTGGACTGAGTCTACTAGGTCAATCTCAGTCCTTGGGGGAGGTTTTGCCCTGGAAAAGGTGGGAATAGGGGGTGTGCTGGGGGGAAGGGGAGGGGGGCAGGAGCGGGGAGAACAGGGAATCCATGGCTGATATGTAGAACTGAATGGCATTGTAAAAAAAAAAAAATAAAAGGAAAAAAATTTAAAAAAAGAAAGAAACTTCAATTTGTTGTGCAGTAGTTGTTTTCACTGTATTTACTACAGAAGATTCAGAGTTCAGCTAACAGAAATCCATGAGTACTTTGAACAAATACATTGGCATAAAATCCAATCATTATTCTCCCCAGCTATTTCCAATTCTACCAGAGTTTATATGTTTCCTGAACCCTGGCAGATATTTTTCCTAACTGAAGGATCACTACTACTTCAAGAAACTTGGCCTCTCATACTACCCTCTTGTAGCAAGGTCCTGTGCTGTTGTTCCCTTTTGGGGAGGGGGCGAAGTAGGTACAAAGTCAAACCACACAGACTCTCGGAGAATGTGGAAACAACAAGCTCAGTTTATTCAGGAAGAGGCAAGCCTTATATAACCTCCACCCCACCTTGGGGCGAGGTCTGCTGAATAAGCATCTGCTGGTGTGACATGGCTGCCTCCCATTGGTCCAGGTCATCTCCACATCAGGTTGCAGCTGCCATTTCTAAGGCCCTTAGGCAGACCCAGGTTGACTCTCAGAAAGTATCTTTTTTACTTGTTTGGGCCGGATGGCACTCAAGCCTGTTAGGGATGAGTCATCCCACACCCTTAGGTCTAGTGCCTGAAGCTCTCTTAAAATACTGAAACCAGAATAAAGATCATCATTGTCAGCCAAAGGTACAGAATAAGTACAAGGAAACAATGTTTTCTGGACACATTGAACTAGCTGCACATATGAACTCATAGTGCTTGCAACTATATGCATGAGACCTGTACAAGAACAAGCCACACAAAAAATCCCAGCACAGAGAAGGGAGAAGGGACAGGCATTGCTAGGTAACTGTGGCCATGTTGTCTGTTGCACTCCATAAGAGATACAGCTACAAATCATGGTCTTACTTTGTTGGAAAATGATCATAAAATTTGATTCACTGATTTAACCACAGTTACTGCATAGAATCCCAGAAGGGTCTTCACCATAAGGATGAAGATAATCACTGCCCAACTAGGATTAATACAGATTGTTTTGATGTTAATAAAATTGTCAAGTTTAAGAAGTCATTGCCGTCCGCAGTTTCAAGTCACACGGAAGTCCATATCTTAAAAATCTGTTACTGAGCAAAAGTACTCACTTATACAAATGAATATGAATCAGTTGATTATGATAAAATAAAATGTGCAGCAATAGCTTGTCAGCAGTGAGTATTCCTGCTTTGACATTGCCAATGAAGACATGGATTTGAAAGGAAGTTTGAGAAGCACAGTTGTTGCCAAAGGCCAGATAGGAACTGGGTAAAAGGAAATGTGTAAAATCTAATGTTCTGGAGAGCATTGTTTATATGTGAGGTAGTGTGTGTGTGTGTGTGTGTGTGTGTGTGTCTGTGTCTGTGTCTGTGTCTGTGCATAGGCTGTTTGTATTTGCCATGCACATCTGTGTGTGACATTTAAAGTAGTACTCAGGGTAGTACCTTAAGTCTCAAATAACCTAATTTCACAAACCTGTCTTCAGGCTCTTAAGAAGTATTCCTGATGCTACCGTTACTGATTTACTTGTATTTTATACTCATTCCTTGTTGCAGATTTCACTTGTGTTATATTCCTTGAAACAGTATTGTCTTCAGTTCTAAGTGCATGTTACCACTTATTATTTTACCCTGGATGCTACAGAGCAAAATTCAGGTTTTCGTTCCTTCACAGTATGCAATCTTACCCATCTAGCCACTTCTGCAGGTGAGGAATTTTTCTCAGTGCAATAATTTTGAATAGTTATTTCTGAAAGAAATCTGGCCATAGACACAATCCTGGAACTTTGATAATTTTGAAAGTAAGTTCCATGTATATGATGATCCATACTGATTTGGTACAGATTTTTAAATATAAATTCACAATATTGGGGAAAGTGCTAAGAAATGCCCAAGATAAAAATGAAAAGTAGCAATAATAGTTTTTGCAAGAAGTAGAATTGCATAACACTGAGACACACAGGATACTGATTTCTTCTGCTTCCTGCCAGATATATTTTTCATACACTGCACTCTTTTTTAATACCTAAAAATATTTAACATCAAATATCATTTTGAGTTAACTATGCCAATAAACTGAACAACATCCTTCTGAGAAATAACATTAAAATAGATTTTGTTATGTTCTTCATGAATGTCAATCTAGTCCTTAATATGTACAAGGTGTGCATATGCATTCTGTGCATTTTTCACCTGGAGTCAAACTTCCCTCCATCCTCTTGGTTCAATCTTCATTGAGCAAGTCTTTCAGAGATGCCACGGGAGTCTCTTTTGGAGGACTTTTCTTTTGTCTAAACCCCACTCTGTTACTGGGCTTCACAAGTTTTGCTTGTCGTTTTGTTTTGTTTGTTTATTTGTTTCCTACCGCTTTCCATTTCTCTTAGAAAGAAAACAAACAGAAAGCTTTAATGGTCCCTTTGTTAGAAACTGTGAAACGTGAAGGCAAAAGGACATCAGTGCAGAGAAGAAAGGCCAAGGAAAGAAGTGACATTTCTACCTGGTCATCCTTGATTCCCACACAGTGACAATTCATTTCTCCACAGAAACTGAAGCTTATTTCATACACCTGTGCAGAACCTACTTTATGACAGAACAAGAGATTTATTTCAAATTTTATCATAGATCATGGAAATATATGTCCTAAGCTTAACAGTATATATATATATATATATGTATATATACATATATATATATATTCTTTTTCAAAATTTATTTATTTATTTTATAGCCTGGCCGTAGTTTCCCCTCCCTCCTCTCCTCCTAGTTTCTCCCCCCATCCTCCCTCTATTCCCACCCCACAATCCACAGTGGTGATATATTGTGCACTCCAATAAAGCTTGCCTGGGGATCAGAGGACAAAGCCAGCCAGTGAAATAGACATAGAGGTCAGGCAGTGGTGGCACACAGCCTAAACCCCAGCACTTGAGATCTCATGCCTTTGCTACCAAGTATTTGGGAAGCACATACGCCTTTAATGGCAGCACTGGGAAGGAAGGAAGATGGCTGAGCACAGAAAGGTATATAAGGCGTGAGTAAACAGGAAGTCTAGCTCTTGAGGCTGAGGATTCCATAGCGGTAAGAACATAGCTGACTTGTTCTGTTTCTCTGATATTTCAGCTTTCACCCCAATATCTGGCTCTGAGTTTTTTGTTTTTGTTTTTATTAATTAGACCTTTTAAGATTCATGTTACAATTCACTCTTCCTTCATTTCTCTTTAGGAAAGGATAGGTCTCCCATGAGTATCAACAAAACATGGCATATCAAGTTGCGATAAGACTAAGCACCCCCTCCCCCCCCCATGTATTAAGGCTGGGCAATGCAACCCAGTATGAAGAGTAGGATCCCAAAAGTCTGTAAAAGAGTTAGACATAGCCCCTGTTCCCACTGTTAGGAGTCCCACAAAGAGACCAAGCTACACAACTATAACATATATGCAGAGGCCCTAGGTCAGTCCCACGCAGGTTCTATGATTGTCGGTTCAGTCTCTCTGAGCCCCTATGAACCCAGGTTAGTTGATTCTATGGATTTTTGTGTGGTGCTCTTGACTCTTCTGGTTCCTACAATTCTTTCTGTCCCTCTTCTGCAAGATTCCCCTAGCTCTGCCTAATATTAGGTTATGGGTCTGCATCTTGTTCCAGCGGTTGTTGGATGAAGCCTCTCTGGGGAAAACTGGACAAGGTTATTTTATTGAAAATAGATTTTTAAAAATTACACAATATATCCTAACTATGGTTTTCTCTCCCTCAGTTCCTCCCAACCTCTCCTCCCATCCAGATCCACCCTTTTTTGTCTTCCCCATTAGAAAACAAACAGCCTGCCTGGCAGTGGTGGCACACACCTGTAACTCCTGTACTCAGGAGGCAGAGGCAGGTGGATCTCTATGAGATCTAGGCCAGCCTGGTCTACAGAGCAAGAGCCAGGAGAGACAGAACTATTACACAGAGAAATCATGTCTCAAAAACAAAATAAAATAACAATAAATAAAGAAAACAGCCTTCTAGGGGATAATAATAAAATAAGATAAACTACAATAAGATAAAACAAAAACTGCCAGGTCAAGTAGTGGTGGCCTAGACCTTTAATCACAGCACTCAGGAAGCAGAGGCAAGTGGATCTCTTAGTTCAAGGCTAGCATGGTCTACAGAGTGAGTTCCAGGACAGCGAGGGCTACACAGAGAGATATTGTCTTGAAAAATCAACCAAACAACCAACCAACCAAACAAAAAACTACAGGATAAAACAAACAAATAGAAGGAAAAGAGCCTAAGAAAAGGCACAAGAACCAGATATAGATTCAAACACCTATTCATTTGTACACTCAGGATTCCCCAAAACACTAAACTGGAAGCCATAATATACCCAAAGGACCTATAGAATTAAAAGAGAAAAAAATATATAATGAAATAAAAATTAAAAAACAAGATCAAATAAGTAAGTAGGTAAATAGAAAATGAAAAGGCTGGGCACAGCATTATGAGACAAGGGACCTTCAAAACGCCACTGAGTTTTTTGTTTGTTTGTTTGTTTGTTTTTTGTTTTGTTTTGTTTTGTTTTTCTGTTGGCCATCTACTTCTGGGCATGTAGCCTACCCATAAGAGTAGTTTGTTTCCCCAGGAGACTCCCTTAGAGAAAGCTAAATTCTCATTTACAAGTAGTTTTCAGTTGGAAATAGCTTCTGGGTTAAGAATGGGGGCAAATGTCCACTTTTCTTTTCAGCTCTAGGACCCTATCTGGTACAAATTGGTGCAAACCCTGTGCATGCTGGCTCAGGCTCTGTGAGTTCATATGCACATCATTCATATTGATTTTGAGGGCCTTATTTCCCTGGTGCCCTCCATCCCCTCTGGCTCTTACACTCTTACTTTCTCCACCTCCATAATGTTTCCTGACCACTGAGGTGAGAGATTTCATGGAGCCATCCCATGTCCCATTTAGGGCTGAGTGTTCCAAGATCTCTCAATCTCTACATGTTATCTGTCTGGTGTGTCTCTGTATTTGTTCTCATCTACTGCAAGGGGAAGTTTCTTTGATGATAGCTGAGCCGGGCACTGACCTATGAATATAGCAAAATGTCATGTAGAAGGCATTTCATAGCTATGTTATTTTAGTAGAACAATAATAGTATTTGGTTTTAACCTAGGTCCCTGGGCTATCAAGTCTCAGCTTCTTAGTCACCCAAGCATTGCTGGTTTCTGCTGGGCTCCTCCCTGTGGAGGAACCTTAAGATTAAGGCCTTGAGTCAAACTAGATGTCTGTTGGTGTCTCCTACAAGCTTTGTGCCACCATTGCACCCAGCAAATCTTGCAGGCAGGACACCACTGTTGGTTGAAGGACTTGTACCCGAATTGGTGTTTGCTTTTTTATTTTGGTATCTTGCAGGGTACCTTCCTGTACCAGAGTTGTTAGAAAATGTGGGGGGCCTCAAAACAGCTTGACCACACAGCTGCCATGACAGGCTTAGAGGCCCAGACACAGCATCTGACGGGCAACACCCGCACCCAGGAAGAGCCATAAGCTGACTCCACCCAGGGGGGCCTGCATCTAAGGGGAAGTACCTGACATTCAAAGCATTCCCTATACCCCTAGACAAATGTCAGCCAATCAGGGTCTTGAACCCTGGAAATCCCCTTACCCCAACCTCTGCTATGATAAAACACACACACACACACACACACACACACACACACACACACACACACACACACTCTATCTGGGCTTTGGGCTCTCTGCTTTCACTGCTGCATGGGACAGACAGAGAGACCAAACCCTGGAACTTGAAATTAAAGGCTCTTTGCTTTTACAAACAAGATTCAGTCCCTGTGGTGATCTTTTGAGGGTCCCTGCGATCTGGGCATACCAAACATAGAGGTGAAGGCTCTTTGTAGGGACCAGTTTGACTTCTTCATGTTCAATGAGTTTTGTATATATTGTCTTTATCGATAGGGTCTTGCCATTAGTGTGTCAAGGGAAACCTATAGTCTTGGCAACCCAGTCTATAGCCTGGGCTGTTTGGAGATTACTATGGGGACCCTTAGGCCAACAACTGGATTAGATGTAACCCATATCTATATCCAGTACTGGAAGCTTCATCTGGTGACAAGAGATGTTCAACTGGAGCTCTTTCTTCTCCATTATTTGGTGATGTCATTTAGATTGCCTTCATATATATACATATTTTAGGGAGCTTCCATTGTATTCAAATTTCCATGCAAACCCTCAATGACCCTAATTTTAGCTGTCTCTCATATTTCCTCCCTCATCCTTATATTCTCTCCCTTTCCCTACTTGAACCCTCCCATTCTAGCCCGCAGCATCCACCCGTAACTGTCTATTCCATTTCCCTTTTTTAGAGAGCTCTATCTGCTGCTCCCAGTCCCTTACTCTGTACCTAACCTCTCTAGTTCTATGAATGCTACTTTGGTTTCTTTTTATTTAATTTAAAATACCTTTTTTATTAGGAAATTTCATTATTCCATACTTTAGTATGTGTACACTTTGTACTTTAGTCTCTCCTTTTCTGATTTGTTTCCCATTTTCTTAATGCCCATTATGAGAAATAGGTTGTCTCATTTAGAATTGTTGGTCAGTGTTGTACCACAAACAAAACCCAAAAGCACTCCAGACATGTAATGTCATTGAAATGCTCTAGATTACCTCCCAGGACTTGACAATAAGACCATGTGCTCAACACACCACATAGTTGAGTCATAGACATGGAGAAATAAAACTGTTACTTAACTGGTGACTTTCATAGAGCTGGGAATATGTTATGCACACCACTGGCAAAGAAAAGTAATCATCAATGTTTCATATCTTGAGCTTGGTGAGCTATACTAAAACTTGCCTGGAAAGATGTATATATTGGTACTGTTATAGCAAGAATATTGTAAGGGTAAAAACATACACTGTTATTGAAACTAAAAGCCTATGACTAGACAGGTCTTAGGCCTGAAATGAGGACCTACAGTTATCATTTTACTCTACAGGCCTAGTAGTAAATGACTCCTAATGACTTGTTGTCATATCTATAGATTAGTGCAACACTCAGTCCTTAGCAGAGACTCACAACCCACTGGTCAAGGTGCTCAGCCTTAAGAGGAATGTTGGGGCATAAAGACAGTATGACTTCTCACAAGAATATGGGATTGGATATCTGTGTTTGGAAGGTTTAGAAGCAACTCAGTTGTCACTGCAGAACTAAGTGCAAGGAAATGATATCACAGGAGGATGTATTACATGAGACAACAGGCTTCAGAAACGCTTTGAATGAAATCAGCCACAAACAATTCTGGGTCTAATCAAAAGGCAAGATTGTGACTGAGGGTAGCCTTCATATTCGTCTTGGACTCTGATTCCTTGGGAAAACACAACGAGGGGGGAACCTAAGAAGCCACTAACCTTACAGAGGTTGGAAAAACATGACGTGTATTTGCAAGACAAGCAGACAGCTGGTTCCTCACCTGAATTAATAAGAAGGGTTTTTATTTTCCATGGATCCCCATGGATTCATATTACTACGGTTGTAGAACCTGGAGAAATGTCTATCGTGTATCCCCGAGTCATACATGCTAGCAGAGTGTTTTCATAAATCTCCTGGACATGTATGTTCTCATTTCCTAACTTCTTCAACTCACATTACCAAAAAAGCAGCAGGAAAAACAATAGCATGTGGCATCAGAGCATGAAAGAACAGAATCCTACCCCTAGCTATAAGTACAGACTGCCTCAGACCTGCGCTGAATGACTGGACTGCTCTGGAACAGAATCCAACATTGACCCGCAAAACAGGCTCCCCACCAGGAGTGAGAAAGTTGACTCTTGTAGAGAAAGCAGTGAAGCCTCAAGGGTGTTTACAGGTTCTTCCCAAGATAGGCCATAATAAAATAGGCCAAGCTCATTATCTTGCAGAGGAAATAAAGACAGTTTGAATACCCTCAAAAGAACCTATAAGAAAAGCCTGAGAATGTAAATTGATGTTACCTAAATGGCTTTTTTTCTAGCATGAAGAACTTTATAAAGGTCTGTCTTATATTTTCTCCTAAAAAGTTCATGGGTTAGATATTGTTATCTTTATTTTATAAGTAAATAAGGATCCAGGATTTAAAAAAAAATCAATCAATTCTTCTAGATCTGATGAATGGCAGATATTGATATTATACCATAATCCTTTTCTTTGATTGGCTATGGGTGCATATTGTTATTTAATATTCCAAATCACAATCATTAAACAGAATAAGGGTCTCAGTTTCTCTTCTATTTCCATGAGGAGATACCATGACGTAGGCTACTCTTAAAAAAGAAACAAATTTATTGGGGACTTTGCTGTGGAATAATCCTCTTGTACACTGTAAAGATTTGTCACTTAAATTGGTTTAATAAAACACTGATTGGTGGGTAGCTGGGAAGGTAATTAGGTGAGAAAACCAAACTTAGAATGGTGGGAAGAAGGAGGCCAGAGTAAAGAAGTCACCAGCCAGCCTCAGGGGAAGCAAGATGAGAATGCCACACTGATAAAAGGTACCAAGCCACATGGCTAAACATTGATAAGAATTATGAGTTAATTTAAGTATAAGTGCTAGTTAGGAATAAGCCTGAGCTACCAGCTGAGCAGGTATAAGTAATACTAAGTCTCTGAGTGGTTATTCAGGAATTGGCGGGCAGGAGAGAAATGTCCAACTACAGAACTTGCCTACAGATTTAGAGGCTTAGTCTATTGTCATCATGGCAGGGGGCATGGCAGCAAGTGGATGTTGTGCTGGAGAAGGAGAAGTAGCTAAGACTGGCCTCCTGGTCCACAAGCAGAGAGAGAGAGAGACAGAGACAGAGACAGAGACAGAAACAGAGACACTAGGCTTGGTGGCACTGGCTCTTGAAACCTCAAAGCCTATTCCCACTGACATATTTCCTCCAACAAGGCCACATCTCCTATTCCTTCAAATAGTGCAACTCCCTGATGACTAAGCATTCAAATATACGTGCCAATGAGGGCCATTATTTTTCAAACCACCACAATAAGAATATATATATATATCCTGGTGTTTGTGGAGGGACTAAATGGCTACAGTATTCTAGTTTCTCTGATGCCTATGCAATGCCTTTAGACATAATTTTAAAAATATGTTTAGTTTTTCAGTGCTAAGTTCTCCCTGCTGATGGGTGACATATAAACTAGGTCTACCACTTTTCAAACTGGTCTTGGGTAAGTAAATAAAATCTGCCTTTCTATTTCCTAACTTTCATAGGGCAAACCTCTTTTATAAAGTATGTACATGAGAAATGGAAATGCATAAATACACAGGAAAGTCAAAATATAAATTTAAACACACTGAATTCTGCAAATCTAAAATGATGTATTCACCCATGCAGTTTTCAAATGTTTGTGTGATGTTGAACCTACACTATTAATTTTTTTTTTTGCAGTACATATATTTTCTCTTATGTTACCTTATGACCAACCACTTCTGGAGGCTTTCCATGGTTGAGAACTTGTTTTGTGATAATTTTCACTGCCATCACCAGCAAGAATCACACAACTCATCATGATAGTATTCCAGAGTTCTATTTGCTTTTTAAAATTCTCTCTTTCTCTCCCTCTCTTCTTCCTGCCCTCCCTTTTCCTATGTGTGTGTGTCATACATGTGGTATATCTGTGCACATGTGTGTGGGGGAACATGGGATCAGGCATGTGTATACACACCATAGGAGGCTATCAGGCATCCTCTTCCAACACACTCCCTTGAGCCAATCTTTTAGTAAGCCTGAGGAATCATCATGTCTCCACCCCTTCCCCATGGTTTCTGGGAATTTGAATTCAGACTCCCATACTTAGACAAGCACTTTGGCCTGCTGCGCCATTCCCCCTGTGCTGATTTTGCTCTTTTTATGCTTTAACAAAGATTTCTTTATACAATACATTCCTATTATAATTTCCACTACCCTAACTCCCCCCAAATCCTCCCCTCTTTACCACACACCCAAATCCTCTCTCTCTCTTTCTCCTCTCTCTCATTAGATTACAAACAGGTATAAAATAATAGCAACAACAACAACAACAACAATAATAATAATAAAACTAATAAATAAAAACTAGAATATAATATAACAAACAAATGAACAACCTGCAAAGAAGAAAATAAATGCATATAAAGGCATATAAATACAAATAAATACATATTTGCACACAAAGAAATTTCATAAATCACAAAACTCGAAACCATAATTCATACTCAAAAGACTTGAAAGGCAAAGCAAAACAATAAACAAATAAACAAAAAGTTCAGGACAAGGCATTATGAGACAAAGGACAAGGCATTATGTAATTAATTATAATTACAAATGCCATTGAGTTTGCTTTGTGACCCTTTATTACTGGGCATGGGGACTAGCATTATGACTGATGTTTTGCTCAGTGAGACTGTTAGAAAAATTATTTTGTTATTTGACAGCATTTATCAACTGGGGATGGCTTCTCAGTTAGGGATAGTGGTGTGTGTCCACTTCTCTTTCTCAGTGCTGGGACCCCATATGGTCCAGAACTTCACAGGTGCTGTGTATGTGGGTTCTCTACTTCATGCTATCCCATGAGCATTATGGTCTATCTTAAGGAACAGTAAAAGCCCCTAGTTGATTATCAGGGTATTTATAGATAATTTCTTGTTGCTTCACTGATGAAACTATTAATTTCTTTCTCAATACCCAGTATATTACATTGAGGAAAGTGATCTATCTCATTAAGGGAGATTTTACTGGCCATTTTCTTTTCTTTCTGCATCCTGCTATGAGGCTTACTCATGACTTGATATTTACAAAAGGCCAGCATGCTTAGTGTGCTCTTCTTACAATACTGTTTTTCCAGATGAAACTGGATTAATCTTGACCACAGCTGATTATCTTCAGCAATATTATCTTCCACACAATTTAATGAACACATACCTGAATGTGTTGTATAGAGCTCAGAGACTAAGAGTAAGAGCAAAATTGTTCACAAGAAAACATTATATTTTGGGTAGCAAAGATATTAATATTTCATAATCTGAAAGCCACATTATGATGAATGATGATGGTGATGAAGAAGGTGTGTGTGTGTGTGTGTGTGTGTGTGTGTGTGTGTGTGTGTGTGGATTTGTGGGTGTAGTGTGTATAGAATGAAACTAAATAGCTGTGTGTGCATGTTTCAGTTTCTACATATATTTGTATCTATGTCTCTATGTATGGATATATATATATATATACACATATACATATATATATGTACACACACAAATATATATGACAGGCAGATAGATGATAGATACATAGATAGATAGATACATAGATAGATAGACAGATACATAGATACATGGATGAATGGGTGGATGGGTGGATGGATGGATGGATGGATGGATGGATGGATGGATGGACAGATGGATGATAGATAAAGAGCATACCTATGTCACAAAGCTACATATGTATTTTTAACATGCAGATGACTGGCAAGGAGAAATAAAGTGTTTGTAAATTCACAAAAAATGAAGCAAAGAAAACTCTTGGATTTGTATATTAATAAACTGAGTAAAATTATCATCCTCTTGCTGAAAATGAATTGGCTGCAGTAATTCCAATGACAACTATCTGGAAATTGTCAACTTTATGAAGTATTTATGCATGCTTTCGAATTTTGCATTTGTTAATTTAAAACACATTTTTTCTAATTAAACCCCAATAAAATTGACAGCATTTTCACACATCCCCACCAGTAGTTGGGCTAGGGAGATCCGCAAGCATGGGGACCTCTACTTGGAACCTAAAACTCATGTAAAACTCCAGACATAGCTGCATGCATTGGTAATTCCAGTATTGTAGGACAGGAGGCAGAGACAGGTGCATCCTAGAAGTTCACAGGCCAGGGAGTCCTGTCTAAACTAGAGGTTCTCAACCTGTGGGGTACCACCCCTCTGGAGTTGCATATCAGATATTTAGATTACTTACAATCTATAACAATAAGAATGAAATAATGTTATGGAGAACTGTATTAAAATGCCACAGCATTAGGAAGGTTGAGAACCACTATTCTGGATGTTAAAGTTAAAAGTCAATTAGAAACCTATCTCAAACCAATGGAAAGAAGGGTGCTGAAAACCAACAACAGAGCTTACCCCCTTACCTCCATCTGTAATGCTGTGCACACACAGACTTGCACATGAAGATGAACTCACAAGCACGGATGCATATAGACACACAGCAACACCAGATCTCCCCACCAAATAAAACAGCTACTGACAATTCACTTTAAACAATTGCCATGGGCGTGTTTACAAATTCCTAAGAGTCCATATCGTATGGAGACAGAATGAAATGATGTAGGAAGGTGTACATCAGCACCTGGGTACACTCTGCATTTTGTTTTGGGAGTGTTTACACTAAGCATGTTTGTAAAGCAGCAGAAGATAGAGAAATCTGTTAGCATGTGAACTGCTTAGCTGACAATCCATGTAGAGACAGACGGCCATGGCCGATTCAAGCCGAGTATTCTCTTTCCCCATGTCACAGTTTAATGATGGTGAATCTCTGACATGGTAATTTAAAACAATAACCATTTAAGAAAAATATTTCTTTTTTTCCCCTTTGGTTTTTCGAGATAGGGATTCTAAGTGTAGTTTGGTGTCTGTCCTGGATCTCGCTCAGTAGACCAGGCTGGTCTCGAACTCACAGAGATCCGCCTGCCTCTGCCTCCAGAGTGCTGGGATTAAAGGCATGTGCCACCACTGCTGCCTGGTGAAAAAATAGTTCTTCACAGTCAGATGTTTTTGCTAAAAGTGAAATTATAGACAGTTTCTATTTTACTAAAACAGATTGTTTTTTCCCAATGAATTTAAAGTTTAGAGAGTAGTAAATCAATTTGTTCTCAGAGTCAAGTTTTTGATGAACCCTTATGCACAGTGTAAATTCAGTATCTTTCCATAAACCTTGTGACTTATAATTATTTTGTAAATAAGCTGATTAATGTGCATAGAAAGCCAGAAAAATTAGTTTCATTCTTGCTTCAAAGACTGTATTTACACGTTGGGTGTGTGATAAAACTATTTGTAACTTAAGGTATTTTCCAATAACCTGGCATAAATTTGAATCTAGTTTTTTTTCTTTTGGTAGGAGATAGTTTATGCAAGAAAAACACACACACACATATATATAATATCATTATAAGCAATTATCTAGTCTAATACAGACTGCTAGTTATATTGTTTTAATGATACTTACATATAAATAATAATTAGAAAAAGGAATACTGTGCTTCAATACAAGGAGGCCAAGCAGAGATGAGAGATACAATTGATTACTATGTCAGCAGTTGTTAAGTATGTAAAAAGGAGATGAACATCCTAGTTTAGCATGGCTTATTTTTATTTTCCATCAGAAAAGGGAGAAAAACTACAGGGAGGGAGTCCATGATAGTGAGACATGCTTTTGGCCGGAGCTGACATGCTTGGAACTCAAACTGCAGGGATACCATGAGTTAGAAACAAAGAGCAGACAGATGACACAATCCTCCACAGAGTTTTTCCAATTAGCAATGCCAGGATTAGCATGCTGAGTTAGATTAGCAAATATTTTGTCTAGCCAGGATATGATGTGGAGATTTTTTAAGTGAGGTTTAAAATGTCTACATTTTTCTCTTTCCTAAATAATAGTCTCTCACCCATCAAACCAATGGGTTTGTTGTCCCAAGAAAAGATGGGACTCAAGTACATAAAGATTTTATCTCTCAGTTTTAGGTTATAAGTGAGTACTATCTGTCCTTGGAGGAATTTTTCTATATTATTTAAAATAATGTTATAAGAAGATAATGTAAGAATCGGTCTATTTATACACTGTAATATGCACAGTACAATATTATTACTACTTTAAGAATATGGATGATAAACTTTCTGCATAGTTTTTTTTTTTTGTATATCACAGGTAAGCAAAATATGTTACATCCTATTTCCTGGAAGTGTAACACAATCTTAATACATAGAGCATGTGGAATATGGAGGCCACGTTCTTATTTAATAAATGAGTAGTGGTTAAATTAATTATGTATTACTTACATTAATGTATCGTCTTCACATGCTGATTATTTAAACTCCATGTGAGACCTCTGATATATTTTTTCATTACATTCTGTATAAGAAATATGATAATGTCTGCCCCGCCTGCAGGGCTACAAAGGGTTCTCGACCACCCTAAGGAGGGAATGTAGGGACAGGAAAACACACCAAGTCTAGATTCTGATCAAGGTGCAACTTTATTTCCTTCCACAAGGGTTTATATAATTCCTGCAGGGTAGGAGGATCAAGAAGCTGTCATCTGCATAAGGTGGGGCAAGCTAACAGGACGTTTGTATAGGATGTTTACAGGGTGAGAGGGTCAAAGGCTCTGACTCAATGTCCTGTTGCTAGGCAACCTGACTGTAAGCTGACCTAGTTCCCTGTCTTATGGGGATTTGTATTTTTTCACTAACTAGAGAGTCTGTCCTTGTCCCTGACAAATGCCCAGAAGGGGAACCTCTGTGTTACCAGATTCCCGCAAGGTTACAACTGAATATAAACCATATACAAACCCATTATGGATAAGAATATATAGTAAGAGTATTAGTCATGCTTCTCTAGAGGAACAGAACTAAAAGAATGGATACACATCACAAGGCAGGCATTTGTTCTGAGTACAACTTATAGAAATCCCAGCTTTTGTTTCAATGCAAACATAAATTAGAAGTAAATCCGGCCACAATACAAAGTTAATCATAAGTAGTACCATGTTTTCTTCTGCACTGGGAAACCATGTTCTTCTGTGACTACTGATTTGTCTTTTCCATGTTTGCTGTGTGGGTTTGATTATTAACAGTTTCTACTTTCTCTGTCCCATATGTCCTCCATTGGATGATAGTTGATGAATTATTCATAACTATGATCATCTTGCAAACATACATTTAGACATATTAGTCTATCAATTGGAGTCATGTTTTCAGCTCATTGTGTAATGCCAGTATGGTCACTAGAAAAGACAAAGATCTGCTTTAAAAGTACCACATAATTAAATACCCAAATTATTTCTCCTCAAGAAATAGAAGAAGGCTACATTCCCTGACTCTCCTTTAATATGACTCAGTAAACATTTAGTGTGGCTAACCTTTGTGTACTGTGAGCTTGGACCCATGATGTTAAGCTGAATTTAACTAGTTTGTGGTTCTCCTGAGCCTTGTTTGTTTCTTATGGCAATACAAATCTAATTAACAGAGAGACTATGCCTTAATATTCTTGACTGAACACATTTCAAAGGCCAAAGTGACATATAGAGCTACTCATTTAATGCCTAGCACTATGGAGAATGGAACTGAGTTTTGCCATTTAATTAAGAATAGAAGCTGAGGTCACTTACCCATGAATGGCATGAATTCAACCAACTTTAAAGGTCCACAATGTACTTTAAAAGATCTTTGTTAAAATAAAAATGTATTGCAAGGGTGATGGAGAGAATTGGAAGGGTGAGGGAGGGGTTATATGAGATCACATTTCATTATATACCTGTATGAAGTACTCAAGAATGAAGAGTTAAAAGAATAGCACAGAGTGCAATTCAAGAAACATAGATTTAAAAAGACTGAATGAGTTTGATTAAACAGCTTCCTTGGGGAACCTTTGAGATTTCGGTTCACTAATGGTCTTCAGACACTTAGGTGTTAGAGGTCAGACAAAGACAATCTGTTGAACTGTGGCATAGTTGTCATAGCTGCTGGAAATAAGTAAACAAGAGCAGTGATATTTCTAAATCCCTGAAGACGATGAATGATAAGATGACCCTGGGAGTCAGAGAAACTACCCATGGTTCCTCTTAGCAATCAGAAGTTAAAGTGCCACAGGCCTGACATTATCTGCAAGAAAACATGGAGACACACAAACATACAGCACTACATTTCTCAAGACACATTGAACCAGAGAAAAAGCAATTTGCTTAACATCATTATGTTAAAAAACATTTGAAATGTACAAATCTGAAGTTAGTACTCTACGACACTTGGGTTTTCTTCTTTGTAAGATTCTGACCCCTGTAGCAAAGCATGTACTCCTTTCTTCCTAACAGACTGCTGCTCTTAGCTACTCTTAGATTTATAAAGCTTCTCTCAATACAAGTTCAGAAAGATACATGTCATTTAGTCCTTATTGTGATTGTAAGACAGGCTCCTAGTATTCTGACCAGTCATTGACATCTTAATGTTTCCTAATTGTGAAATAATGAAGCCAATTGAATTCTTGGATTCACTGAAAGTGGTTAGAAAATATATGGAGACATCAATTACTATGTGTGAGAATTCAAATTCAGTTTTATTACTCAACACTATAAATCCTCTCTCCAGTAATGCAGTTCCAAATTGGTTTCTTCATCAATGATGGAATTGTCTATGGCATTATTAGGGGATGAACACAATAAATGGTAACTCTGTTGACTAGAAAACAGACACAGAAAAATAAAGAAGTGGACCCAAGAGAGAAGGATCTGGAATGTTTCAAAAGATCTATTTTAATCCCCAAAGTTAATAAACAAGGGGTGAGGACACAGACTAAGTGATAGCATGCTTGTCTAGTGTTCACCTGCACTGGGTCCTGGATTCCACTCTCAGCAACATGTAAACCCTACATTATAACGACACAGGGCTACAAGCCCAGCACGTGGGAGGAAAAAGCAAGAGGTTGAGAAATTCAAGGTCATTTTTTTAGCCATGAAGTGAGTTCCTGAATAGCCGGGCTGCATGAGATTCAGTTTCAAAACAACAAGTTAATAATAAAACAACAAACCAATGGAATAGAATTTCCTCCTTGATTATCCTGTCTGGCTCAGTACCTTAGTACCTGGTTTCACCACTCGCTGAGTGTAGACTGTAACAAAACAATCACAAGTCACACATTTCTGTGGCTGGAGAAGTCTGATGTGCTTCCCTCCTTTTAGAGCGGCTCCAAAAGAATTGCTCTAAAGGAACTCAAAGAGATCCATTACAAGCACATCTATCACCTCCCATTCACCAATTCAGACATTGCCTTCCATTTCATTTGTAATTCAGATTCTATTTAAACTGCCAAGGCAGCAGAAGACAGAGCATGTGAGCATCCTGCTTACCTGGGTCTACAGTCACACCCTGCTAGCAAGTTCTTGCTCATTCTAAATGAAGTCACATAGTAGTAAAGAAGCTAAAGACCTCTTTTATGGTTTGTGTGTGGTAATTTAATTATCATTAAGGGTCACAGATCAGATGTAGATAAGTTTTCACATGTACAGGATCTTAGATAAAACAGACATTAATTTAATTTGTGCTCATCTTCAACTTCAATGAAGTCCTACTCTATAAATCTGAAAGTTTGTACTAAGCACATTTATTCTTAAATTTGTATATATATATATATATATATATGGTGGTTTTGGTAAGAATGGCCCCCATAGGCTCATATATATATACTTAGTTCCTAGCCTAGGGAGTGGCACCATTTGAAAGGATTAGAAGAATTAAGAGTTGTGGCCTTGTTGGAGGAAGTATGTCACTTGGGGTGGACTATCAGCCACTTCTCCAGCACCACACCTGCCTGCCGCCATGCTCTCTGCCATGATGATTATAGACTAAGCCTCTGAAACTATAAGCAAGCCCCAATTAAGTGCTTTCCTTTATAAAAGTAGCTTTGGTCATGGTGTCTCTTCACAGCAAGCGGTCAGTAATTAAGGCAATAGGACCATGACTATGATCTTTTGCAGTCATTGCCAACAAACATACATTAGAAAAATAAAAATAAAAATTTGTCCTGCCAGTTCTGCTTTCCAGAGATGGTTATTTTAGCTGCTCATAGTTTTACTTTGTTCTCCTAATGCTAATTTGATTTGGGGCTGCAAGTTTGTGATTTGCAAAAGGAGTGTGATTTGGGCAGATTGACTATTCCTTATAAAATTGTTGGGTACAGGAGCATTATAGAAATGAGAGGGATTTTTATCATAATTTGTTTACACTAATTACCGTACAGTTAGGTTGGCTGGTCCCCTTCCCAATACTCTGCTATGTCTTTATCCATATCTCAGTAGGTTTGCTGGTATTACAGAACACACTGTGCACAGCTTACACGTGAGTTCTCGGGGTGTGTAATCCGCTCCTCACACTTACACACTACGCTCTTGCGCCCATTGAGCATCTCCCTAGCTTGTACCTATCCATGTGCTGACTACAAACTGCCACATGAGACCAGCTATGAGAATCTGTCATAGCTCGGATAGCTTTTAGATTTTTTGATCATTTCAGATTTCAGTTAACAGCACATCCTTGAAGTGTTTTATATATAGGGATAGGCTCGCACCGATCTGATTTCCATGAGAGATTTACATCTTCACTGTTACTGGTTCATGTGGGGTTAACTAATGACAAATTCTGTCCTTTGGTGAAATCAGGAGGTGTGTTCTCCCAGGTGTTACGAGCAGCTGTGCTGTGAAGGGACTCAAACACATTAAAAACATGAAGTCGACACGAGACATGTGATGCTAGAGAATTGGAGGTAATTCCTCTCTTAAGCCGTGCCTGAAGAAAGAACAGACTCTGGATTTTCCATTTACCATGATGTAATAAATTCACTTACTCTCTAAGCCAGTTTGAGCCTGATTTTCTGACACTTGCAATTGAAAGAATCCTAAGGGCTTCACCCATCTCCGATTTAATAACTCGCTCTTCAAATTAATTTTGAAAATCTTTTTTTAAGACTTTTTATTCTTTCATACTATCTCTGTGGCTTTCAACAAGCTGGGGTAGAGACCTTCAAGGACATTCACAAGAACATGTGCCATCTGACAGGTTATTTCCCTCACAAAGTTCTTTCCCCGGAAAGCTCTACCCCATTTTGCTTCCTCTTTTCAATGTCTCCATACCCAATTTCATGTCAACTCCTTCTAACGCAGACCATTTCCAAAACCATCCACTTTTTCATTTCATCCAGCTTTCCCTGATGATAATTATGGTTACACCAATAGAGACTTTATTCATCTCCAATCTCCACTTTCAATCCTTTATTTTCCAAATAGAGTTTTATATTCACTCCCTTGTTATGAATAAAAACCCATCACACACACAGAAAACAAGCACACACAACCCTAATAAGGGTTATTTATTTTATTATTACTTCCATTCCATGTAATACAATTTCATACACAAAGCAATATTTTATTAGATTATCTAATTCACCCTCAGATTTCTTCAGAATTTATATGAATTTTAAACTGATCTGTGACGGTAGCATGTTGGATGACTTCAGTACTTTTGTAAAATTCTTAAAAAGCTAACACTTAAGTATTGTTGGTATCATCCCTCCATCTAACATTTATTGAAAATATAAAGTGATTTAAGAAACATTATAGGGCTGGAGAGATGGCTCAGAGGTTAAGAGCAACGACTGCTCTTCCAGAGGTCCTGAGTTCAATTCCCATGACCCACATGGTGGTTCAAAACCATCTGTAATTGGATCTGGCACCCTCTACTGTATATATAATAAATAAATAAATAAATAAATAAATCTTTTTTAAAAAAGAAGCATTATAGTTGGGTTGGAGAGATGGTTCAATGGTTAAGAGCACTGGCTGCTGTCATGAGTTCAATTCCCAGCAACCATATGATGGCTCTCAACCATCTATAGTGGGATCTGATGCCTTTTTCTGGTATAAAGTTGCATATGCAGATAGAGCACTATTATATCTGAAAAAAAAAACAAATAAAAAACCCACTGTAGTTGTTTAGCTATTCATAGTGAAAAGTCTTTCCTTTTGTTGTGAAGAAATTGAAAAATTAACAGATAAAGGACAATAATTTAAACATTTGGGTAAGTAATATATATGTGCTCTTTCTTAGAGAAATCGTATTTTTCCATGTTGAGTAAGTAGGGTTCACTTTTTCTAGTATAAAATTGAAATGAGAGACATTGATACAGGCTGAACAGTAGCCATGGACACAGAGAGGAGTCATCAAGTTTATGGAGCAAAAACATGGATATATTGTAACACATTTCATATCTGAATCTATGTAAGTTTGTTTGAAACATTCCATTCTACAGGGCTCCAGGCGCAACCCTGTGACAAATATTTGAATCAAAACTGGACAATAAAAAACCCAGAAAGATAAAAGAAGTACTTATACAGCTAAAATGAGCCTGGAAGGGTAATGATCTCCATATGATTATAAATAAATTACTTCCAATTCATTTTGTGTCTAAATAGCCTAAATACATAGCTTAATTTTATTAATCATTTCCTTGCAATTGCAGCAACAATGGGTATATTTTCACAAACAGTTCAGAATTTTAAGTATTTTATATTGTAATGTCCATTTCACTGCATTTATATCAGAAGGTAACAGGAAGTATGAAATGGTGGTTACCTAAACATGTCAAAGTGACTTCAAGAACAACAAAGAGACAGACAATAGGAGTGTCATTCATGGATAAAATACTTAAAGATAATTAGAGGAAGTGACATTTATGAGGTTAGCCTTAGAAACTTAGGACATTGTTTTGTTTTAAACCTCAGGTTTACTGATAATGGAAGATACTTGGTATGGCACTCGGTTGTTTCACAATTAAAAAGTGATTATCAGTTCATGAGCAAACTGTACTCATCTTTGTAAGAATAGAACTGTTCTCTATATTTGGCTAAGGTGTGCTCGCCTAACATTTTTATTTTCTATCCGTCATGAGCTACACCTCATCCTTCCTATGAAGATAAATGAATGTAACCGTCTGCCTGTTTTCTCAAAAGGATTGTGCTTTCTTAGCAAAACATGAGGCGGGTGGAGAAGAGAGAGGAGACTATGTTACTTTAAGGATAAAAGGCATATCACATGAGGAATGATGATACTATGGGGATGGTAGAGTGAAAATATATTCATAAAATAATGATTATGAGGTGTGATGTTTTAAGTTTACCTCCTGCTATACAAATAACTTCTCTAGACATGAAAGAAACATGAGAGTGTCAGGTGTCAAGGTAGCCTCTTAGGACTTGGGGGTAAAAGCAAGGAAGCAATCAAGACTTCATTCACACACTGGGAAAGGATGAGCAAGGGTCAAAAGGAATCCTCCTCACTCAAGATTCCATTTCCCCAACAGCACGGCCAGGGATGCAGGTTGAAGGTCGATCAGATTGCAAGACTGAAAGCAAGTTTGATCTCCATATTGCTGAGGGGAGCTGGGTGATAACTGCTCAGTTCCTCTTGGTCCTGTGAGTCTGAGATTGGAGGATGTAGACAGGACGGTAGGGAAGAGACCAAATCAGAAGACAGAGATGTACATAGACGACTGCTTAGATCTATCAATCACCCTTTGAGGGTGTATCTGAAAAGTGTTCATCCACTTATCCAAAGAAGAGACACGTAGGCCAGGAATGAAATTTATGGTTGATCCAAACTGGCTGTGGGATAGGTAGCCCTCATCTGAGACTTCTTCCAGAGATTGTAGCATACCAGGTCTACCATACGATAGAGCACAGCTCTTCCCTTGGTGCCTTCCAGGACAGGTACTGTAGTGACCACCCTATGTTTAAACCTAAAATGTTCTAAATCAGATGCTGTCCTTTAGCCAGAGAGGGAAGATTTTAAAAAGTCAGCTGAGAGACACAGAGTCATGTGTTAAGGATAAAAGCTTGCATGTCTGCATGGGATGTTATAAATAGAGGCAAGACCTTGGTTATGTCTCTGGGTGGGCATGCGGGGACACACATGCAGAGGGACTTGGTTTTGGTTGTAATGCATTAGGAATAACTGAGCTAGTGGTCCTGTTAGGGCATTCAGCCATTATTAGGTGTATAAATGATTACAATTTGATATGACAGCTTAGGTTTTGACCATTTAATTCTAAGAAGATGAGTAGTGGAGCTTTATTGATTGACATTTTTTTTTTCATAAGACTCTAAGAATCGGACTCCAAGATCCTAGCATCTGAATCTAAAAAAAAAAAAAAAAAAAAACCAGACAGACTTGCTACATGAGGATTGAATGTTTTGACTAAATTTGTCATTTTCAGCCAATTATTTATGTATATTTTATTGTGATGTAGTCCAGAGATAAGCTATAATGTAATTTAAAATTTATCACCATGACAATATATTCTAATTGCCATATGAAAGCAGAAATAGGTTATTCATTTAGTTCAATACTTACTCGAATGATCTGCCTCTTAAAGGGAACTAATTTTCAATGGGAATCTCACATGAGTGTGTCCAGAGATTTACATATATTAGCTCATGTGATATCACACTCAGATTGTGAGATAGTACCTCATTTATTTTTCTCTTTTAGGTGTTTTGTTTTATAGACAAGGATGATAAACTACAAACAAACCAATCCCAAAACATAGTCAGTGAATAGAACACAGGATATGTCAGAGACAGCAACTTTTAACAACCTCATGCTGCTACTTCTGAGACATTTAGACTTCAGAACATGTACTTCTTATCTCCTCCTTGGGAGTGTTCTTTGGCTTCTATTGAATCACTCAGGTTTATCTTCATAAAAGTCACCCCTGAAAACACCCTGAGGATCTCCAGATTCTTTACCTATTGTGTCCTCTAAAACTATTTTTTTAGATTTAGTATTGTGTGTATGTGTCAGGTGTCGTGCATGTACCTATGAGGAGTAAAGGAGATAACTTGTGTGTGTATTTGTATGCCCTCATGCATTCATGCGGAGATATCTAGCCTATGTATGGTATTCTCCATGCCCGCATGTACCCCTAAAGAATACAGAAGATAACTGTGTGTGTGTGTGTGTGTGTGTGTGTGTGTGTGTGTGCGCGCGCGTGCCCATGCATTCATGCACTCCTAAGGAAGACAGAGGATAACTTTGTGTATGTATGGGTATTTCCCCAAGCATGCATGCATGCACCCCTAAGGAATACAGAGGATAGCTTGTGTTAACTTTGTGTGTGTATGTGTATGCCCATGTGCATGCATTCACCTCTGAGGAATACAGAGGATAACTTTGTGTGTGCATGGGTATTCCCCCAAGCATGCATGTATTTACTCCAAAGGAATATAGAGGATAGTTTTTGTGTTTATGGGTATGCCCTCATGCATGCACACACCACTAAGGAATACAGGGGATAGCTTGCCGAAGCTGGCCCTTAGCTATCTTTATGTATTCACAGGGATCAAACTGGTTGTCAGTCTTGCTTATAAATCACCCCATCTTTTTGAGCCATATTGCTCACCCTCTTGTTTCTTTTTATTGTTTTCCTAATAGTATAAAAATGATTTTATGGTGAAAGTGGAGAGCAGGATGATGGACTACATAGATATGTGAAACTCATCAAAATGATGCTACTTAATGATGAAAGAAAGATGAGAAACAGCAGATGAGGAAAGTAAGCTATGCAACATTAAAATTACTTTGATAACAACTTATCCCAGCCAGAATGGCCAAGATCAAGAAAACAACTGAAAAGGATTTTTTCAATTTTATGAAAAAGATGTTACTTTGTTTGTTTGCTTTTTTCTTAGCCACCATTTCCCATCTTTCACTCAGGTATGTTGCTCTCACATGTGTAGAGTTCCTTATACTTCTCTAATCAGTAATTGATATATCTAATATACTTAATGTCCATATCATTGTGGGAATCTCCCAGCATTTTTAAAACTGATAGGTAGTACTCTTTCCTCATTAATGTCCCTGATTAACCTGCATTCAATCCCCATTTAGAAAGTCAATGAAAGAACTGTTCTAATGGTAATTTTCAGAGACTCTGGTGAATATGTAGACTGTGGCACTCGAAGAAAAAAAAACTAAGACATGAAATTTATGCATCACTTCAGATATCATACATTGAAGACATGTATAGAAAGCCTTATAGAATGATATAATATATAAAAAATATTCCGGGCGTTGGTGGCGCACGCCTTTAATCCCAGCACTCGGGAGGCAGAGGCAGGCGGATCTCTGTGAGTTCGAGGCCAGCCTGGGCTACCAAGTGAGCTCCAGGAAAGGCGCAAAGCTACACAGAGAAACCCTGTCTCGAAAAACCAAAAAAAAAAAAAATATTCAACAATGTACATGACAGGTAGGAATTCCTTTAGCATTGCTTGTGTGTGTGTGTGTGTGTGTGTGTGTGTGTGTGTGTGTGTGTGTGTGTGTGTATTATGTGCTTTTCATGATAGGAAAGTATTTCAATATTTTATTATTAAGATAATTAAAGGTATTAAGAGCTTCAAAATACACATGAAATTCAGCACACAAATTAGTATATGTAAATGATCTTTGTCATTGGTTCTGCCCAAGAAATTAAAGAGTGTGACTCTTTTCTTTCCTACAATAACTTTAATAAAGACATTTTTTAAATTGTTACTCTGGATCATATTGAGTTAGATTTCATAAACATCATTGATTTAAAAAAAACACTTAACTGTTTGGAAAACAAATAGTAGGTATGTATCTGTACTTACATACAAATGCTTGCAAACATATATGTAAATCTAACACACACATACATATACATACCTAGACATGTACAAAGCCTTAAAAATCCCTTTAGATATAAATACATATTTAAGGGTGAATATGTAGTTTAGATTCCACTACTGGTATTTCTGCAGTTAGGTTGACAATCCTGCTTTGACCTCAGATAAGTAGCAATTATTTCGGTTATTATGTCTCTCCTCAGAAAACACAATGTACATGGGGCCAGGAAACTGCATACACATCCTCTTATTTGTAAGTCAATGACATTTATCACTCTTCTGTAGGTCAAATTGATAAACATTAGTATAGAGAACAATGAGATTCAGGAAGTGAGATATAGTAAATGATTTATATGAATCTGTCCATGAGTAATAGGCATTGCATCTTTGTCTTTATTCATGAAACACACTTAAGAATCTTCTGAGGATTAAACCTATACGATATCAAACAATAGCGCTGAATAAACTCATCATGTTCACATATCTGTTTAATAGAAAAAAAAAAACACTGTCAAATTTGGTCCCAATTAGAAGTCATTGTTCCTCACGTTAAACTAATTTATATTTCTTCCTTTCAACATCACCATCCAGCATAAGACTCAGCGAACAGAAATAGATTGTTCAGTGCATAGAAAGGCAAGAAAAGGGGGATGAATTGGGGAAAGGACAAGAGAAAGAGAACAAGAAAAAAAAGGAAGAAGAAGAATGTAGTCAGGAGTTTTCCTGTGTCCCTCCCAGCCCACAATCAGGACAAATCTCTCCCATTCACGTCCTGAAGCTACTTAATTCCAAATAAACACATGGAGGCTTATATTATTTACAAACTTGATGGCTGTCTCTTCTTGCTAGCTATCTCTTCTAACTTAATCCATTTTTATCAATCTATAAGTTGACCTTGCTTCTCCTGGTAGAGCCTGGCAGTGTCTCCTACACCTCCCCTTTCCTCTTCCTCTCTCCCAGTTGGAATGTACCGCCTAACCTTATTCTGCCTCACCATTGGCTAAACAGCTTTAGTTATCAACCAATCAGAGCAATGTGTATTCACAGCATATGGAAAGACTTCCCACAGCAGAGGAAGATAGGAAAGGCAGGGGTCAGATAAAGATCTTGCCCTACTGGAATAAGCTAGGTTAGATATACAGCTGGCTAATTCGTCTTTGCTATCACAGCAACATCAAGTCAAATGTGAGAATATTCACAATTGTAATCTGGCATTTGTGGTTTGGAAACACAAACAACATCAAGGTTGACCTTTTGGGTCATTGGTCATATACACAATAATGAAAGTAGACTATAAAAAGAAAGGAATCCAGACATAAAAGAATGCTTACTTACATGGCCACATCCACCAAAGAGTCTCAAGGTTCTTTGTATATGTTGCTCTGGTTCAAGATGCTTGCAAAACATAACAGTTCATAGTTAGATGTCACTATATTATCCCATTTTTTGACATGAACTTATCTATTTCCAACTAACCTTTTTATTAGAAATAACCCTGAACAAAAATATTAAACTTGAATATGTGGAGTGACATCTGTTATAATAGAGAACAAATTCTTTTTTGATGGAATTTGGGTTTAAACCTAAGGCCTTGACTAGCCCACAACTCTACCACCAAGCTGTAGTTCCAACACCCAGCAGGCTATTTTAAATGTATAAGAAATAATGTACATGGCATGTCTTCAAGCATCTATCTTAACAAGTTACATTTCTTCTTTAAATGAGCTACAAATTACATGTTAGTTTTTTTATACACTGTTCCCCCCATTGTGATCTATTCCTTGTAATTCATTTTAAAGAGACATATTGGTCCCCCAAAATGTGTGTTCTTTATGACTTTAATATCAATTTATTTTTGCTTTTAGTTCCTTATAAAGACATGCTTTATTTCTCATTTCTACCTCTGGCCACACAGTGCATGTTAAACAAGGAACACATAATTAGTTTCCAAGATGAAGAAAACCTTGCTGCGCGAGGCTTTAATTGAGCATCTTAAGTCTCATTCTGACACTTTAACAGCAGTCACTCTCTGCTTGAGGCAGCATATATTTTATGTCCTTTTGCTTTTTGCTGGTCAAGACTTCTTAAGGGACCTTCCCAAGGAACTGATGGTCATTAATATAAATTTGACGTCAAGGAAGAAATGAACATGGAAAACTTCCAGACTGTGCCAGGATGCTCTGACAGGCCTCTGATTTAGCATCCTTCCCTGACAGTGTGAATTATAATTAAACCAGAGACATATGGAAGGCAAGTAACTGAATGTCATTGGAGCTGTCTGCATTGAGAGGGGGAGGAGGCATCAAATGGAAGATATGGAAACTAGTTTCTAAAATCATTTCTGCTTTCCTAACAAAGATTGCTGGAGCAATGGTGTAGGTGGGCACTATGAGTCATTAGCTTGAGATAAACTTACAGTCTAAGAATACGCTTTTTCCAAGGGACCCCTCATTTCTAACCCCACCAAAGTGTTCATGCTGATGACAGCAACTCCTTCACAAGAGTGAGGTATACTTTTCAATTAGTGTCCTAACATGACACAAAGAATCACCAACGCCAGAGATATTCCAATTTTGAATAGACTGCAATCTGAGAAGATTATTTGGAGCTCTACAGGAGGTGACCACTATCACGTGGAGTGTCATGCCAGTTAGAATAGTGGGTAACTGAAGGGATGCAAGTGTCAGATAAAACTTGAGGAACTTAATACATATATGATTAATTTTGTTAGTTTACCTTACTAGCCTATTCTTGCTTTGCATTTTGTTATCTCTGGAAGTGTGTATGCTGTATCAAACATACAGTAGAAACACTAGCCATGTCTGTAGTTATGAGTAGACTGGACAAAACACAAATTTTCTTTAGATGTATGATTTTATGGCTTCATGATACTGAGATACAATATCAGAGGCAATGATTGATTCCCGGGTAAGAATGCAAACCACTGTACACATTAGTATTTTTACATGTGAGGGGCAGTGTCTGTTAGAAGAATATGCTACTTAAAAACAACAAAATCAAGGAAGAAAAATTAAATTCTAACCAAATATGAATGATAATGTGAGCTTATTTCTATATCTTTATCACTTTCTGGTTACACACAGACACACAAAGAAAATAGTCATGGTAAGTCTTGTACTAATTTAGCACTGTAAAATCTCCTTATGTGGCTGAATTTATTGTATTATTATAGCAAATGCAAATGTATATTACC
This sequence comes from Peromyscus maniculatus bairdii, assembly GCF_049852395.1. Lineage (NCBI taxonomy): Eukaryota > Metazoa > Chordata > Mammalia > Rodentia > Cricetidae > Peromyscus > Peromyscus maniculatus. The sequence continues at coordinate 29,075,746 of NC_134873.1, read as the reverse complement.
AGTTTATAATTTATGTGTAAAGAATATAATTTTATATTAAGAACTATTCAGTTATAATGGCTATGTTAAAAATTGATGACCAAATCTAAGCAAATCCTAATCTGATTATTCTGATAAAACCAACAATTCATATTCCTCTATTAATACATTAATATACACATGACTTAAGAAGGACCTGGTTTAGAACTGGATATGATTATGATGTTTGTCTGTCACTGTGTTAATAGTCTTACCATGTCCATGGCAAATTACTGAGATAGCCATGATAAAAGAGTCATTATGATTTTTGGTTCATTTTTTTAGTCTATGGTACATAGCCTCTGTTGCTCCCATAGTAAGGCAAAATGCCATGGTGGAGAGGGTTCATTAGAGTAAACATGCCCAACTCAGACAGGAGGGAAGAGGAACATGGTAGAAGAATGCCGTTCACTTCCTAGAAGCCAGGGAGCAAAAGATTAAGAAGAGGGATCCAGAAAACACATCATTTAAAAGTATGGCCTTCAAGTTTCTCTTCTTCCAACCAGACACCATCTTCCCCCATCCCGCTCTCTCCCAAACTTTGACTTAATCAATGAATTAAACCTCATTATCTAATAATCTCTGACAACGCCCTCATAGAGACACCCAGAGCTATGCTTCTCTGACCTCTAATCAGTAGGATGCTTGATGGTAACTGTGAAGTCATCTTGCACTGTCATTCTTATACTAGTTCATAGGTGTCTTGTGGGCCACTTAGGAAGTGACTTATTTAAATCTTAGTTAGCAAGGATTGCATGATTAAGAACAGTTTTCCTCATTGGTTTAGAATCTCATTAAAGGACTCTTGGTGAATAGTGTTCAGTGGTGGAAGCAAACACAACCAAAATAGGAATCCAGAGAGAGTTTTAGAGACCCAAGAAACTCCCACTAGAACCAACTTTTAAAGGCTTCCACCTGTTCATCATCACACAGAGAACCAGTCTCCAATGTGTGAACTTGTGGCACAAAAAATATAGAAATAAAATCAATGTCTGATCCTTCCCCTTATTTGCCAACTTCATTAGATGCCTAAAATGGCCTTGCTGCTATTACCTTGTTCTTCTAATGTGGAAGAAGTTCAACTAAAGTTCTCTGTAACACATCAACTACTAAAGAAATCCCAGTGTAAACTCTGCTACAAGTCTAGTGTGACTTTACTGTATATTCCTAATATTTGGAATGTTCTCAAATACTCAGGTTATTTGTTTTCAAATTCTGTAATTATTTACATCAATTTTTCTCACAATAGTAGGTTGCAAAGCAAGTCCTCCATTCCCTAGATGCCATGAAAGAAAACTCAAGATAATAACCACAGGTCTTGAGTACTCATTTTTACCTAGTGACCTGTTTCCCCTCTTGACAGTGCATCTGACCTGTGTTGTTGCTTAGATTCAGAACCAAGAGTTTTTTGTCACTTGTCAACTTGCATGCACCTTTATTTCAGTTATTTGGAAAGAAAAAAAGATGAGTAAGATTCTGGAAAAACCTGATTTAGATAGTGACCAGGGGTATTAATGCTACTCTCTTGCTTGCAAGACTCCAGAGAGATAGTTGTATTGGAGGATGCACTGTATTCTCAATGCATTTATTTTTTATACATCCTGTCACATAACTGAATGTGTATAAAATCTAAAAGGTCTGTCCTTGAGCCTCTTGAGCAAGACCATTGTTTAGATAATACACACTCTCTCACACACAAATATGTGCTGTCCTGTCTCCTGAAAGAGACACACATATTCCATAAAACGATGGCAAAAATCTTCAGCCCTAATTTAGTGCCTTCATTAACCTGTCAATATGTTCTGTCTCAGTTACTTGGACATCTCTGTGATACCTGAGGCCAAGAACTATGCCAGAACCCACATGTGGAATTCTTACCCACACAAACCAAAAGAGGAATTCTTAGTGTTGATTAATGCCAATAATTGTGTGGCAATATTTTACAGAGAAACAGCAAACTGGCAGAAGCCCAGATGATACTTTCCTTAGGTTTTTATTTTGTGTGCATGTCCATGTGTCTACAGATGCATGTATGTGTGAATGAAGCATTCAGAGCCAAAGATCAACAATGGGTGTTATTCCACAGACTCCTAGACTCCTTCCCCCTTCTTTTTTGAAGTAAAGTTTTTTCACCTACTTTTTTTTTTTTTTACTGAAAATAGATTCTTTTCTCATACAATATCCCATAATTACAGTTTTCTCTAACTCCACTCTTCACAGTTTTTCCCCACCACCCCTTCCCTCTGGATTACTCCCTTTCTGTCTCTCATTAGAAAAGATTGGGCTTCCGAGAAACAAAAAACAAACATGACAACATAAAATATAATAAGATGAAGCAAAAATTATCATATCAAAGTTGGAAACAGTAACCCAGTAGGAGGAGAAGAGTTCCAAGAGCAGGCACAAGAGTCAGAGAAACACATATTCTCACAGTCTGGAGTCCCATAAAAATACTAAGCTAATAGCTATAAGATATAAGGGGAAAATCTGGAAAAGCATATGTGGAGAAAATAAGATATTCCATGTTAAAGTAAAATTTAAACAATGTCTATCTCCAAATCCAGCCCTCAGAGGTGCTTGAAGGAAAATTCCAACCTAAGGAAGGTAACTATTCCCATGAAAACACAGAAAAACATAGTATAACACCAGCAAAACCCAAAAAGAGAAACAAAAATACACATTCAAACACCTGAACTCCTGCGTGTGAGCACCTGCACGAATGTGCACACACACACACACACACACACACACTCACACTCACACACATGCCACTAGCACCACCACCAACAACAAAATAGTAGGAATCAACGGTCATTGATCATTGATATGTCTAAACACCAATGGTCACAATTCCCCAATAAAAAGACACAGACTAATAGAATGGATGTGAAACAGGATCTGTCCTTATGTTGCATCTACAAAATACACCTCAAGCCGGGCGGTGGTGGCGCACGCCTTTAATCCCAGCACTCGGGAGGCAGAGTCAGGCAGATTGCTGTGAGTTCGAGGCCAGCCTGAGCTACCAAGTGAGCTCCAGGAAAGGCGCAAAACTACGCAGAGAAACCCTGTCTCGAAAAACCAAAAAAAAAAAAAAACAAAACAAAACAAACAAACAAAAAAAAACCACACCTCAAGATCCAGAATATACATTACCTCCGTATAAAGGGTTGGGAAAAGATATTCCAAGCATATGTACCTAATAAGAAAGCTGACGCAATCACTTAAATATCTAAGAAAATAGACTTCATAACAAAAATAATCAAAAGCAATAGGGAAGGACACTACATTCTCATCTAACAAATGAATTAAGATGACATATTAATTCTTAATATCTATGTACCAAACTCAAGGGTGCCCAAGATGATTTAAAAAAAAGCACTGCTACAACTTAAGTCACATATTTACCCTCAAAAACTGAAAATAGGAGATTTCAGTATCCCATTCTCCACAATGGGCAGGTCATCCAGAAAAAAAAAAAAAAAAAAAAAAAACTAAACAGGGAAATACTGGAGCTAACATGTTATAAAACAAATAAGCTATCAGACATTTTCAGAACATTTCACCCAACCACAAAAAAATATACTTTCTTCTCTGCACATCATGGAACTTTCTCCAAAATTAACCACATACACTGCACAGCAAGTCTCAACAGATAAAATAAGATTGAAATAACTCCCTGTGTTCTGCTATTAGACGGTCAACGATTAAAGCTAGATATCAACAATACCAGATACAACAGCAAGCTTAAAAGCTCATGGACAATGAACTCTCTACGTAATGAAAATGGGCCAAGACAGAAACAGAGAACTTCAAGACGTCTAGAATCCAATGGAAATGAATACACAGCCCATACAAACTTATGGCACACAATGAAAGTGGCTCTAAGGAGAATATCCACAGCACCAAGTGCCTACATTTAAAGAAAAATTGGAGAGCTCTCCTACCAGCAAGACAACAGCACACTGAGATCTCCAGAACAGAAAATGTAATCCCACCCGAGAGGAGTAGAAGGCAAGAGATAATCAAAGTGTGGGCTGAAATCAATAAAGTTGAAACAAGGAGAACAATGCAAGGAATTAATGAAATGAAGAGTTGGTTCTTTGAGAACATCAGCAAGACAGATAAACCCTTATCCAAACTAAGAGGTCGAGAGAGAATAACCAAATTACCAAAATCAGAAAAAAAAAAGGGGAACATAACAACAAACACCAAGAACATCCAGAGAATCATGGGAACATACTTTAAAAATTTATGCTCCACCAAACTGGAAAATCTTAAAGAAATGGATAATAGGTACCACTTACCAAAGCCAAATCAAGATCAGATAAACCATTTAAGTAGACCTATATGACCCACTGAAATAGTAGTTATTAAAAGTCTCTCAACCAAAAAAAAAAAAAAAAGAAAAAAGAAAAAAGAAATCCAGGGCCAAATGGTTTTAGCACAGAATTCTACCAATCTTCCAAAGAAGAGTTAATCCCAATACTCCTGAAATTATTCCACAAAATAGAAACAGAAGAACTTTGCCAATTCATTTTATGAGGCTACAGTTACCTCACACCCAAAGTGTGTAAATATGTAACAAAGAAAGGGAATTACACACTTATTAGCTTTGTAAACACAGATGTAACAATATTCAGTAAAATACTTGCAAACTGAATCAAAGAACACATCAAAAATATCATCCACTATGATCAAGTAGGCTTCATCCCAGAGATACAGGGATTGTTAACTATATGAAAATCAGTAAATGTTTTCCACCATTAAAACAAACTGAAAGAAAACAAAAACCAAAACATAATGATCATAACATTAGATATTGGAAAGATGGCTCAGAGGTTAAGAGCACCGACTGTTCTTCCAGAGGTCCTGAGTTCAATTCCCAGCACCCATGTGGTAGCTCACAACCATCTGTAATGGGATCTGGCACCCTCTTCAATATACATAATAAATAAGTAAATCTTTAAAAAAAACCAAGTAAATAAAAAAATTCCACCATGGAACTCCTACAGCTGGTAAGCACTTTCAGCAAGGTATTTAGATTCAAGATTAACTTAAAGGCAGCTCTGCTATATACAAATGACAGACTAGGAAAGAAATTAGGGAAATAAGGCTTTTCACAGTAGCCTCAAATTATATAAAATATCTTGGGTTAAGTTTAACCAAGCAACTGAGAGAGTTGTATGACAAGAACTTCAAGTCTTTAAGAAAGAAATTGAAGAAGATATCAGAAGATAAAAGAGCTCTCCCATGCTCAGGGATCATAGGATTAACGTTGGCAATCCTACCAAAAGCAATCTACAGATTCAACAGAAACTCCACAAAAATTCCAACACAATTCCCTACTTTTTTAAATCAGTGGGGGTATATTTCAAATTTTTATTGCACTTGTATGTATATGTGCATGTGTGTACCTATGCGTGTGTGTGTCTGATTGTGTGTGTGCACGTGTGTATGTATTTGCGTATGTGTACATGTGCCATGGCCCACATATTGAGATCAGAAGATAACTTGTGGGAGTTGGTTCCATCCTTCCACACATAGGTTGTGGAAGAGAACTCAGGTTGTCAGGCTTGGCAGCCACTGCCTTTACCCACTGAGATATCTTGCCAGCCCTTCAATAGTATTTTTGATAATGAAGAATTACAAGATATTGCTTCCCAAGTGCCTATAATACTCAGAAATGTCCCTACATTTTTTTCTGATAGTTATCAGATTAAAAAAAAACTATTTAACACCACACTAAAACAAAAATAACACATGGTCATTTATAATATATTTACACTAGTCATAGCTTTCAATTGTACTTTTCTTTAAAGTAAGACATGAATGAATTTAGAGTCACTTATCTCTCTTCTAAAGATGGCTAAAAAAAATCACATCCTTAATCACTTAAGTCTTTTCCGAAGCAAACGTTGTCTATACTTTTAGGCAATTTTGCAGATAAGTCCCATCAAATTAACCACTTATTTTTTTTTAATTTGAGCTTTTATCTATTTATTTTCCAGTGGAGAAGTTAAAAATTAAACTTTGTTCTGTTATCTTGGCATACTCTTATTATTCTCTCTCCCCTTCTTCTCCCACCCCTCTCTCTTTCATACCTAACCTCATAAATTCGATGGGCTGTTTTCAATGCTCACCTCAGAGACAAAGGAAACAAAGTACCAACCACAGAAACATCTTGATATGTTAACATTAGTGTATGCTGACTCTCAGATCTGATCACTTTTTATTCGTTTATTTGATTATTTATGGCCCATATGTTTGTGTGTTTGTGTTTGTGTGTGTGTGTGTGTGTGTGTGTGTGTGTGTGTATGTTGGGTAATGTACATGCATGTACCCTTGTGCATAAGCACTTGTTTGAATGTGTAAGGGACATAAGTGAACATTGTGTGTTCTATCCTTGACTTTTCTTGAGAGAGGGTCTTTCACTGAAACTGGAGTTAAGCTAGTAGCCAGCAAGCCCAGCACTCCTCTTGCCTGTACCCACTATCATGGCTGACTTTACAGGGGCATCATTCCTGGCTTTTTTTTTTTTATCTGATCTTATGTTCTTATCTCGTTGCTTTGCAGCAATGATATCTTCATTTTATCAAGAAAACTTGCGTTAAATGCAGTTGGATTTTCAAGATTCTGTAATTAGAAAGGAGTCATATTGCAATTAACCACAGGTCTAAGTAAACCTTCAATCTCAGTGCCAATAAGCATGTGAGAATTCATGTGAGAATCCATTGCCCCTTATCCTTCATGTGTGGGAACTCCACACTCTGTCTCCTCCATGGAAAGCTATGTATCTTCTCAAAGCATTAGAATTTTCAGATTTCTATCACTGAGATTTCCTATAATGCTATTGCATTTATTTTTTAAAAGGTTGCTTGTATGTTTTATCAAGAATGTCTTTCTAGCTTGCCCTTTGTGAACTTTAAACTCAATTTATCTAACATTTTTCAGAAATAGAAATTTCATGTGTGTGTACCATGGATATGTGATATTGGGAAATTTATTTTACATTCTGTGCCACTGTTTCCTAACCTTTATTTTGGATATGAGAATATTATGTAGACATAGAATTATAGAGAATAATATAGAAAGTGATGGATATGTGTGTAATCTACAATGCTGATTTATTCTCTATGTGTCTATTAAGTAGTTGGTGAGACATCATAATAAGTGTGTTTCATTGTTTAAGTTATAATACAAAACACACTAATACGTTTTAATCATTTTCCTCGGGAAAGTTCCAATAGATTTATTTAGTCAGAGTGTGAATTCTGAATTACACATCGAATATTTTTAGGTATGGTTTTTAGGAATAAATTACTGGATCAATTCACACCTGTTACAAGAGCCATCTTAAATGATTAGCCCAGAGCATTGACACTGTAGTAACAGAGACAGAGACCCATGCTGTCATAACACTGTGTCGCCCACCTATCGTGTATCTGTCAGAGTAAATCAAATACAAGAATCTGGGTCATAAAATAAGTGTAGAGGCTTCCAAGTGCACAAAATTCTGTGCATATTACCACAGCATGCACATGAGGTTTTCTTTCAACCTTGCCTTGAATAGGCAGTGAATATTATTTTATGATATTTCTGAAAATCCCATTTTCTTTTATAGCTTCCCTATTGCGTTTACATGATTTAGAATGAAATGTCTTTTTTAAAAAAAATCAGGCACCAAATTTATCATCTCCGAATGGCAATCTGGACATCAATAGTGTACACTTGGCAGTCTCTAACATCATAAGTAATTAAACACTCAAAATATACACTTACTTAAAATTGTGTTGACAAGTGAGTTGGCCACAGCTGTCCTTGTATATATAGCCAACAATAACAAGAGCACACTTGTGGGGAAAGTAATCATAAGGGAATGAAATGCAAGTCAGACCACAAGCTAAATCATTCAGTTATTGAACATAGAAGAACTCTTTTACATAAGGATTTTGGTCTCAAATTTATCGCAAAAAAAAAAAAAAAAAAAAAAAAAAAAAAACCCACAAGGGTCAGACTCAAACATTGCTTTAATTCTCAAAAATGGCAAAATCTTCTCAAAAATTCAAAAAGCTACACATTCAATAAGTGCATCAATTTATGCATGTATGGAGGTGATGAATACATGCATAAATCGATGTATTTATTGGGTGCATACTAATGCTGTAGTTTGCATACATGGCCATTAATTTTAAAATGTGATTTGGTCGTTATTTTACTTAAATTTATGCCAAAGTGGGTAATCATTCTTGTGAGTCACTGATACTTCAAGTTTTCTGTGCATTACTTCATTGAGTCCACAGCACACACCTGTAAGTTATAGTCTAGGGTGGAGAGAGTTTTAAAAACTACATTCAAATTCCCACAATGAATAAATTATTGCATCAAAATTTGATCTATGCAATGAATAACCAATCCTTCGACTATTTTTGTCATATAAATAGAAGCCCCAAAAGATGAGTGGCCTAAAGAAGGATTTTAAAAATGAAGATGACATTTTTATTTGAGTAATCTAAATGTGCTGTTTTTATATTATCTGTGTGGGGGCATATGGAGGCACGCATGTGCTTGCTAAGTAGTTGCCTGAGGCTATCAGGTTTTGACAGGAGATCCTTTCAATACTTGTGTCACAGACTAGATGGTGGAAATGAGATGTGCTTTCCCTTATGCAGAATAACATGAACACACTTTGCTGTTGAACATGTGGACCTGCCTTCGTCTGATGGAAATGTCATGACACGTGCTGAAATTGCCTTTCCATCTGTGAAGGTGGTATAGACCCCTGAGGCATGGCAAGCTTTGTCTGAGTGTCAATTATTGTGCAAAGTGATTGATGCCGAGTTAGGCTATATGAAGGAAAAGGCCACTTCCTCGTCCTCTGAGTTACCAGTCCCTCCCAGCAATATGGAGACTTTCAGAATTTTCTGTGTGGTCAGATCTGGTGTCAGACAAGACACGAGGAACCTGTGAATCTCAGGTCATGCACAATGCCTGTGGATCATTTCTAGACATAATTAAAATCATGTCATTATTCTGCATGTCCACATCATATTTTAAGCTTATGTTGAGTATTAGAGACAACAGTGCTCCTTGTCTGTGGAAGGGGCAGGTCTCTTCATGGTAATAGAGAACCTTTGGGAACACACAAAGAAACTGGTGACATATTTTTGAGGCAGCCATAGAATCAAACTGCAGAACACATGTGTAGTCATCTCTGCACTTGAGGCATCTCATGAAATATGAGGAAATATTATAAGCAACTGATAAGAGTTGCTATGCTGATGAGGCACTTTTGAAGTGAAAATATTATATTTTTAATAAAAGGACCAAGAATATCTGTATCCTTTTATTATCACTTCCTATATTTTTGAAATTATAATAAATGTGGTTTCTCCTTCCCTTTACTCCCCACAAATTCTCCTATATACCCACTCCTTGTCCCTGCACACTTTCAAATTTATGGCCACTTTTTCATTAACTGTTGTTACTTTCATATATATATATATTATATATATATATGTATATATATGTATGCTTATGTATATACAAATATATATGCATATATACACAGACACATACATACCTAAATACAACTTGCTCATTCTGTATAATGTTATTTGCATATATGTATGTATGTATGTATATACACATATGTAAATATATATTCCTAATTGCAACCTGCTCATTCTGTATAGTGTTACTTGTATGTGTGTTCTCATAGCCTACTACCCAGGACTAGTAAGGTCATAGATTATGGAGAAGAATCCACAACTACCATTTTACTAAACTAGCACAATCTGTAACTGCACTCTGAATATCTGTTCTTCTACCCATAGGAAAGTATTGTCCTCACTGCTCATCAAGGAGATTTCTCTTCACAATAGACAGAGGCCATTAAAGAATGCATGTACCCTTTTAGAAGATGGCCAGGCATAAAGTACAAACCATACATTTATGATTCAGAAAATGTGAATGACAGACCAAGGAAACAATTGAATTTAGAAGCAGTTTGGCTGTTCAGAAAGCCGCATGTATCGTTGCCAAAATTACCTTAGTCTGGATCTCTGATGTGATTTGAGCTGTGAATTATGGGAACGTGTTTATCCAAAACAGTGAATCCCTATGATGTCTGATTTAGTGCCATTCACTGGCTGGAGAACCGGAGGGGAGTAAGGCGACTGCTTGCATACACTCACATTTGAAAGCACTAAAGTACTTTATTTTCACTGTCCCTTTACAGCTCTGTAGGAGTTGCTTTTATTTCCCATTCTGTATAATGAATCCAACACAGGATCAATTATATATATAAAAGCTTTTCAAATTTGTGATCTCTGGTAAGATTTAAAATTATTTTTTGAATTTTACTAGATTTCAGCAACATCTAAGAAGAGAGGCAGCCAGCTTTAATAAGAAAGCATTAAAGTACTTATTAATCTGTTTTTTAAGTTATGGGTGCTAAATAGCATTGGCTAAGTTGAATCATACAGGCAAACACATAAATAAATAAACCCTCTTCATAGAAAGCACTTCTCAATAGCTTGTGGTTATTTCTTGTTTACCAATTCCAATAGAGCAATTGGGGGGGGGCAATCCATTCAAAATTATTGGATTTGCTTTAAAATGAAATGCAAATAGTGTATTTTTAACAAACACAGATTTTTTTTCATGTAATAAAAAATGCCTCTTGCCACTGCTAATGTGGTTTATCAATCACACATTTTTATCAGCTTATACTTAACTGCTATTGATCAAGATAATGCTATAGGCCTTTTAAGAATCTAGTTGCGTTTTGTGGTATTTTTAAAAATCATATTTCCACCCTCATCCATATTCTCTTTGAGTTATCCACCATACCAATATCTGTTAAAATATCAAAATACACAAATGTATTTCATGACTTATTTTCTCATTCTATCCCCAACAATTTTTCAAAATAACATTGTGTGCGTGTGTGTGTGTGTGTGTGTGTGTGTGTGTGTGTGTGTGTGTGTCTGTGTGCACATGTGTGTTCATGTGTGTCATGGTGACTATGTGGAGGTGATAGGTCAGATGTTTCTTTGCCACAACACCATGTGTGTCCCTTGGATTGAAATTTGGCTCAAGGCTTGGTAGCCAGTGCCCTTACCTGATGGGTCACTTTTGTTGGACCCTAATTACTTTTACATTATTATTTTTTAAGATTTGTTTATTTTTATGTGTATGAGTATTTTGCCTGCCTGTATGTATATGCACCATATATGTGTCCAGTGCCATCAGAAGTCACACCAGGGGATCAGATCACCTGGGACTATTGTTGCAGATGGTTGTGAACTACCTTGTGGGTGTTTGAAAAGAACATGAATCTTCTCTTTGAACAACACGTGCTCTTACTCAAGTTTTCAAATGAGGTCATTACTTCCTCAGCCTTGTTAGGTATACTTATTACATGGATGAATCTGAATTTTTGATTCTCAACAAGACTAACATTCATCTTCCACCCTGTCCAACAGTAGAACACTCGATACATGAACCTCTAATACATTTAAAGTGGAAAGGAGTGCTGTGTGATATGGTCTCCAAGAAGATGCCTGTTCAGTTTTTGTGGCTGCAAAAATTAAGTTTTTTGCAAGGCCTGGTGGTGCATGCCTTTCATCTCAGCACTTGGGAGGCAGAGGCAGGCCGATTTCTGTGAGTTCAAGATGAGCCTGGATTACAAAGTGAATTCCAGGACAGCCAGGGCTACACAAAGAAACCCTGTCTTGAAAAACAAAAATAAACAACAACAAAATTCAGATTTTTCCAAGTTTGTTTCGTATTATAACAAGTAGAAAAGTTATTTTAATAGATTTAATATAAAATGCAAAATACACTCATTTTAAATATATTTGTTCTCAACTCATCTTTCATAATATATCTTATAGGTACACACCTTCCTGCAACTACTCACACAATTTTGCACACTGTCATACAAAACATTCAAGATTGTCACACAATTTTGTGGATACTCTTTTCTACTAGTTATTGTCTTGTCTTCTCTATATTTTGTCAAAGGCCATATATTTACTGTTTCTCAACACATACAAATTCTTCTTATTCTAATAATTACACGTCTGCAACCTTAACATTTTAAGAGATCGTTAACTAAGGCTGTGGTGTATGCTTATCTTAGAAATAACACAGATTTGACACACCTCTAGAATACAGTAGTTAACAAATTCTAATAGCATCCTAGGACTTACACAGCATGGTTATATCTCTAATAATAGCACTGAGAATTCTTGTGAGAATCCTCAGCTTTAACCTGCAGCATACTCTACTGTATATGAAGAGATGCATAGCAGTCTAGTGAGTTTTATTCAAGAGATGTGGTCAAGCCTGATGAAGGAAAGTGCATATTCTTCTCAATTTATCTTCCTCAATTCTAGCTCCCTCTCTTTATCTGTGTGGTATTATGAAAGCTGATACCCCCATATTCATAGTAATGATAGAAACAGTGAGGTAGAAACAATTGACTACAGTGAGGAACTTCCTCCAAAGACACATAGCTAAATGTGTCTTCCTCAATTCTAGCTCCCTCTCTTTATCTGTGTGGTATTGTGAAAGCTGATAGCCCCATATTCATAGTAATGATTGAAACAGTGAGGTAGAAACAATTGACTACAGTGAGGAACTTCCTCCAAAGACACATAGCTAAAGGGTTGTCACTGTTGAACTAGGATGGAATTTCATCATAATACAGCATCCAAAGGACATGTGTTCATCTGTCCTGACTTTGTTCTTGCTCAGTGCAAAGAACCCTACCTTCAAGGCATTTCTTGAAAAGGATCAGTGCCATCCCTTAATAGTATAAGTATATGTGTGGCACCACAATGCAGGACAAAAAAAAAGATGACCAAAAATCTTCAAAGTAAAATCTGAAGAATGAGATATGCATAGATGGTTTTGGACATGTTCAGTGATCCTTGGAATTGTGTAGATTAGTCAGAAGGTCATGGTTGTTTGCAGCTCCCAGAAGGCCATACAAGTCTCTAATTACTAAGCATGGACCAACTTCAAACTCTACCCACAATTAGGAAAGGTCAAGATAGATTTATGTTTTCCTGCTTGAGCGTGAAAATTATGACCCTCCATGCCCCAGGTGTTTTGACAAAGGCTTCCAAACAATGGATCCATGCTATTGTTGTCTAGTAATTACATAAAAAGATAGGTAACAATTAGAGAATTTGTATTCTATTTCTGCTTGCAGAGAAGCTAGTGTACTCTTACAGGTTAAATAACTTAGCTCTGCAAAGTTACAGAATGAAGTATCTACAGAGGACAGTTACATTCTAGTGTGTTATAAATGAAGAATCTACAGACTGAAGATAACAAGTCAACTTTTAGTAGTATAGCAAGCAAATATTTGGGTGTAAAATTTTAAAATTATTCTTTTTTATTTGATAATTTAATTTAATTTTACATATCAGCCACATATTCCCTTGTTCTCCCCCCTCACTTAAAATTATTCTTATTAATTAGTCTATTTATTATTCTGTATGTGTATGGTGGGTATGTAGGTATGTATGTCATAGTATGGGTCTGGAGTTCAGAGAATAGTTTTGTGGAATTAGCTCTTTCTTCCCACCTTTATGTGGGTTCTGAGTCTCAAACTCAGGCTGCCAGGCTTGTCTAGCAAATGCACTTATCCACTGAATTATCACTCTTTCCCCTTGGGAGTCTATCTTAGACAGCGTTCTATTACTGTGAAGAAGCACCAAGACCTTGGTAACTCTTACAAGAGAAAGCACATCACTGGGGCCTTCCTTACAGATTCCAAGGCTGTTAGCTGTCATCATGGTAGAGAACATGGTAACAGGCATGGCAGTCATAGGGCTTGGGAAGTAGTTGAGAGCTACATCCTGATCTGCATCCAGAGAGGATGAACTGGGCCTAGCATACCAGTGACATACTTCCTCAAACAAAGCCATACCTCCTAATCCTTCTAATCCTATCAAAGAGTTACACTACCCAGAGACTAATAATTCCGATATATGAATCCATGGGGGCCATTTTTATACAAATCACCACAGGATAATCTTAATATTATAAGTTAAAATACTTACAATAAAGGTTGTGAATATTATTGGAAATAAATTAAAGGAAATATAATAGATGGAAAGATATCCATGTCTCTGGTTCCAAAGTAGAATCATTATGATAACAAGAATGTACAATTCTGCACAACTTGGTAACAAATTCATCATAATCTTCATCAAAATTACAACTGAGGATTTCTTCCAAAACTTGAAAGTTGTCACTGAAATTCATATGGAATTTTGACAAATCTAGTATAACAAAAGTAATACTGAAAATAAGGGAAAAGGCCAAAATCAAATTATTTCAGTCATTATATCATAAAAAGCATGACACATTGGCTTAAGGACGAAAATATAGTTTGGAGAATGTAACTGAGAATCCATATAAAAATTTAATATTTTGGTCAATTCATTTTCAGTAAGAGTTCCCGGATTAAAGGAGCATAAACATTTTTTTCAAGGACAGTTACTGCCATGATGCTTCCATACGCAAAAAGAAAGCATTAATTTGGAGCCTCACACTCCATGCAAGTGTATAGACACACACACACACACACACACACACACACACACACACGAATTAATACTCACAAATGTTTAGGTTAAACCTTTCATTTAAAAGACGTGGGTAAACACCAACAGATAATCAATCAGACTTCACAAAATTAAACACCTTGGTGTAAAGGGCACCCTAGGAATAGCAACCCACAGAATGGAAGAAAGTATTTGCACATCACAGATTTGATAGTGAAATTGTGTATGGAATATATAAAGACCTCTTTCAAGAGACAACAAAGCAAACAAATTAAAAATTCAATTAAAATGAACAAGGGATTTAAAGCCATATTTCCTCAAAAAAAAGAAATACAAATGGCTAGCTAGTGTGTATGTGAAAAGATGCTGGGAGGCATTATAGCTACTGAAAATGCAAACCAAACCACAATAAATAACAACTTCAAGGTTACTAGGAATGCTTCAGTAAAAACGACAGACACTAGCGTGTTTCATCAGAGGGGTTGAAATCAGTTGCTTCATATGTTGATGGTCTGAATATAAAATAGGACAACTCCTTGAAGAGTCAGCCTATCATTTCCTTAGCACAACCAGTGTAAGGTTATCCTGTAACCTTAATTGGATGGTTCTATTTCTAAGGCTAAACCCGAGAAATCAAAGATTATGTCTATATAAAATACTTTATAAACATTCACACTAGCAGAATTCATAATAAATAAAACAGGACATATTTCTATCAGCTGGTTAATGAAAGGCTAAATGGATATGTATACAATGAAATCGTTTTTGGCAATAGAAATAATGAAGCACTAACATGCCCACACCCTGTGCAGATGGAGTAAGTAGGCAACAGAAGGTGAAAGAGTGTCATTTCCATGAACTGTGCAGAGGACGAATTCACACAACCCAAATTCACCTCAGTGGCTTCTAGGCCTGAGGAATGCTAGTGACTGCTAATGAATACAAGGAATGTTTGAGGCATGATGAAGACATACCTAGGTCACATATTGTGCTGAAAGGTGCACAATTCTCAGAGAATATTTAAAACCACTGAAATTCCACCTTTAAGGGTGAATCTTGTTTACATCAATAAATGGGTCTTAAAATTAATAGCACAATAGTTCTCAGCCTATGGATTAGAACCCCTTTGGGGGTCAAACAATACTCACAGGGGTCACCTAAGACCATCAGAAAACAGATATTTACATGGCAATTCATAACAGTAGCAAAATTGCTTTTATGAAGTAGCAATGAAATAATTTTATGGTTGGGAGTCACCCCACATGAGGAACTGTATTTAAGGGTTGTAGCATTAGGAAGGTGGAGATCCACTGTAATAGCATGGTAGTTTTTTCTTTTTTTTCTGGTAACCCCTACTTTGCCTAAATCCACCCCCAAAGACAGTCTTTTATTTCATGTACACCCTAATGTTGGCAGTAATAACATATAGCTATCTTCCTATGAATTTTCATATAGCTATAATAGTGTGTGGGTTCTTAATATTGAATTATTGACCTCTCAGTGAACAATTACCTGCCTATTGGAGCTTTTCTCCAATACATTAATCACTACACATAATAGTTTTTGGTATAAGCCTTTATTCTAACTCAACTATTCCTGGGGAAGAGGTACCAAGAAAATAAGGCTGTTATTTTTATTTTGTTATATGGTTCTGCTTCTTTCTCCAGATTGTTGGCTGCATTGGTTCACAAGGGTGGACTGAGCAGAAACAGGGAACAGGGTTCAGGATGCTGCGGGTACAAATGGAGACAATCCTCTAGGCGACAGACTTCAGTGAATCAGCTCAACTTTATTCCAGAATATAAGGAATATATAGGACTGGGGACCCTGGGGACAAAGCCTAATTTGCATTAAGTGGCACACTCTTATCATAAGGCTTTGTATGTGGTCATAGGATCCTATAGTAAAGCTCCTAGCCCATGTCTTGTTAGCAGAAATCTGTATCAAGGGTCACGTTAAAGATAAATCAAGCATCTGGCTTAGAGAGAGCTTTCAGATAAGGTCAGTCCCGCAGGCTCCAGATGAAGGCAGGTAGAGGCAGGAAGTTCTGCTGGAGGGAGGGAGCCCCATGCTGCTGAGCTGCCAGGCCATGGGGAGATAAGGGGCCAGGCCATGGGGAGAGCGTAGCCTCTACCAGTCAGCAAAAAACTTCCAACATTGTTATTCATTTTTTCTTTTTCTTTCTTTCTTTTTGAGAATTGTATGTATGAATATTTATTTTACTTTCCCTACTCCCTATCAAACTCATGGCTTATTCTCCTATAATTATTGATATATGTGTGTGTGTGTGTGTGTGTGTGTGTGTGTGCACGCACGCGCACGCACACACACACACACACACACACACACACACACACACACAACTGAGTCCATGTAGTGTTGCTTGGATGGGCATGTTTTCAAGATTGACCGCATGAAATCAGTCAACCTATTAGTGAGTTTGTTTCTAGAGCAAATCAATTCCTCCTCCTCTCAGTGGCCGTTGATTTCCTGTATCTCTCATTCTAGGTATGGGACCTTGTGAAATTTCCCTTATCCATGTTGGCATGTTAACTGGTATAATCAGTATGCAGGTCTCATTTAGGCAACCACAGTGGTAGGATTTCATGAGTTCAGTATCACTGTCATGTCTGGGAGACACTGTCTAGCAGCAGATACTCTGGGTTTCACAATCTCTTTGCTTTTTGTCTCCATGCATTTCTCCTAGTCTCAAGTTTAGACGTTGCATTGCAGAGGCATCAAGTGGGGCAGGGACCTTGTGGTCATTTATTCTCTGTATTTTGACTATTAGCAGATCGGCAATAGCCTCTATCTGTCTCAAGGGGTGGGAGCCACACTTACCCGTGGGTGTCATGGTATGTACTTGGCATATAGTTCTAAACTATATTGGTTAAGGAAAATGGCAGTAGTGAGTTTACCTCTAGGGTGCATAAACTCTCCAGCCAGAAGTAGTTGGATAAGTTTATAGTACCAGATATGGATTCCCGCCTGTTGGACTGGCCTTAAATCTAATTTGACAGGAGTTATTTACCACCAGGATAAAAGTGCCACCAATGCACCCTTAGGGGGATATCTTGCCATGCTCTTCACTGTCTTGGTTCATAAGCTTTATAGTTGGGGTGACTATTGATTGCATTTCTCTTTTGGCCTCTTTTTTTTTTTTAGCACTATGAGAACTAATTCCCACACAAAAAAAGAGGCTTCTAACTCAATTCCTCCAAGTCCTCTGTTCAAAGTATGTGCTATTTTCAGAAATGAGGTTTTGCTTTCAAAGTTTTGGAGGCAATCAAATGCAAAAAATCAAATTGTTACCCAATTAACAAACAGGAGATAGATCTGAACACAGAGTTCTCAAAAGAAGAAATAAAAACAGTTAAGAGATACCATAGTATTCAACTATTTCCCTACTTGATATGATACTTAAGAGAGCCCCAAATTCTACCACAAAATTTTTAGAAGTAATCAACACTCTCAGCAAAATGAGACTTATAAAACAGAATAAGCACTCTATTTACTACTTCACACACGCCAATAGCACTCTCTCACACAATGCAATAAAAATAAAATGCAGTGATAAACTTAATCGAGGACATAAAAGACTCCTTCAGTGGAACCTTTAAATCTCTAAAGAGACTGAAGAAGACTGTAGAAGATAGCAAGACTCCCCATGCTTAAGGACTTTTAGAATTAACATTGTAAAAAAATGACCATACCACCAAAATCAATTACAGATTCAATAAAATCACATTCAAAATCCCCATGACATTCTTCAAAATAGAACAAAACAATCCTGAAATCCCCATGAAATAAAAGAGCCAAAGCAATCCTGGGCAAAAACAACAATTCTGGTGGGATTATCTTATCAAATTTCAAGCTATATTACAAAGCTATAGTAATACAACCAGCATGGGACTGGTGTAGAAACACATCAATGGAATAAAACAGAAGACCCCAAAATGAATGCACATAGTTACAGCCACCTGATATCTGACAAGGATGGAAAAATACACAGTGGGGCAGTGATAACATCTTCAATAAATAGTGCTGAGAAAATTGGATATCAATACGTAGAAGAAAGAACTTAGTGCTATATCTATCACCCTTTACTAAAATCAGCTCTGAGTGGATCAAAGACCTCATTATAAAACCTGAAATGCTGAAAAGTCCAGAATAAATCATACAGATGATATAAATGTAATGAAAGTCGTTCTGAATTTGCCTGGGTGATAGTCCAACCATTGACAAATTGGACTTCATAAAATTAAAAATCTGTATAGCAGAAGAAACTTTCTTTCTTTCTTTCTTTCTTTTTTTTTTTTCGAGACAGGGTTTCTCTGTGTAGCTTTGCGCTTTTCCTGGGTCTCACTCTGTAGACCAGGCTGGCCTTGAACTCACAAAGATATGCCTGCCTCTGCCTCCTAAGTGCTGGGATTAAAGGCATGTGCCATGATCGCCCGGCTGGAGGAAACTTTCAATGCAGTGAAAATTTAAACCATAGCATAAGAGGCAATCTTTGTCAACTATATATCTCAAAAAGAATTAATATCCAGAATATACAAAGAACCTCCCCCCCCCCAAAAAAAACAAATAAAAATAAAGAAAACAAATGATCCAATCAAAAATTGACTATGGATCTAAACAGAGTTCTCAAAACTGGCTAAAGAGATATGCTTAGCTGGCAGGGATATGCTAACTGGAATGTTATACATAAATAAGAAACAAAATATATAGTATTTCTTTTATTGATTTCTAGGATTTTTATACTGTTATCTATAAAGAAATAGTTATTTTATTTAGATTTGAAACCATAAAACAGGTATTTGGAATTTCCTAAGTGATGACTAAAACATTTTTAGCCTCTTGAAAGTTCAGATCATTGAAAATACAGTGTATATCATGACCTTCCTTGGCTCTAAATTTGTATCATGGTAAAACTGCTGCATAGACTATTTAAAGGTTTTGAGAGTGGTCTATCTTGGTTAATTCCTTTTTTTTTTTTTTTTTTTTTTTTTTTTTTTTTTTTTTTTTTTTTTTGGTTTTTCGAGACAGGGTTTCTCTGTGTAGCTTTGCGCCTTTCCTGGAACTCACTTGGTAGCCCAGCCCAGGCTGGCCTCGAACTCACAAAGATCCGCCTGCCTCTGCCTCCCGAGTGCTGGGATTAAAGGCGTGCGCCACCACCGCCCAGCATTGGTTAATTCCTTTTGCTCTAGTAAATTATCCTGGCTCAAACAACTTTGGAAGGAAGAATTTATTTTGGGTTTATAACTCACAATTATAGTCTGTCATTGTGGGGAAGAGCTACAAGAACTTGGGATAGCTGATCACAACACATGCACAGTGAAGAAGCAGATCCATTAATGCTAAATTATGTATAGCTCACTTTCTTGTTTTTAATACACTACAGGATCTTAGCACAGGGAATTTTACCACCCACAGTAGATAGATCTTCCCACTTCCATTACACAAATTAAGATAATTTTCAATTAACCTGCCTATAGGTCTGTCTTCCATGTTTCTGGGTTTTATCAAACTGTCAATTGAGATTAACCATCAATATGCCCCTTGTGTTGGGTTACACAGCTTCTTTCTCTATGATGGTCTCATCCATTCACATGTTGGTAAATACCAAGTGTAGATGTGGACTTCCAATTTCTTTCTTTCTTTCTTTCTTTCTTTCTTTCTTTCTTTCTTTCTTTCTTTCTTTCTTTCTTTCTTTCTTTCTTTCTTTCTTTCTTTATTTTGGTTTTTGAGACAAGGTTTCTCTGTGTAGCTTTGCGCCTTTCCTGGAACTCACTTGGTAGCCCAGGTTGGCCTCGAACTCACAGAGATCCGCCTGGCTCTGCCTCCCGAGTGCTGGGATTAAAGGCTTGCGCCACCACCGCCTGGCTGGACTTCCAATTTTTAACTTTACTACAGACATCTCTCATAAGCTTCATATTTGTTTGTACAGTCTGGACAATTTCTGAGTTATGAAATAAATCCCCTACGACACACACAGATTAAAAAACCAACAAATATTTCCTGCATCTGCATGCATCCTCTGTATTGGACATTATCATTATCATTTTGAATCAGAGAAGTCATGAGATGCTCACCATATCTGGACTAATATTATCCTCTCATGAAAGGAAGAGAGAATACCATAAAATCCATAAGGCTCCTGCTCTCCCCCTAAGGTTACTTAAGGGATAAACTATTGTTCCATAAGAGGAGAGTCATGGTTAGACCCGCCTCTATCATTCTAGAGAGGCTCTTTGGTAGTACAGGTTTTTATATATCACCCATACTGCTGGTGGGACTCTTCAGTTATATAGATGCCCTGTGAATTGCAAAGAATTCTGAGTGGTGTTGATACACTGAGACAATCATGAATAATACCAAAGTACCTATTGGTTCTCAAGTTGGATTTTGATGGAATTCTTTCTATACCGTGTCAGTGGCCCCTCTATTTTAGTAGAGCAGGCATTATTTTCTGCCTTTCCTGGAAAAGTCCAAGAACAAGACATTAAAATCATCTCATATTAATTTTTATAGCAGTACAGAAAAACACAATAAATGGATAATATTTTGTAAGATACCCGGAAGAAATAATATGTGCAATAAAAATTGCCTGAGGAAACTTCCTTTCAAATTCCTTAGTTTCAGAGGTTTAAATAATTTCTGAAATTTATATCATGCCTACTCTATTTGAAATGCCATCTCCTATTCTTGGCTGAGAATCCCACCTGTCATCTGGGCTTTTCCAAATCTCAGAACTTAATCTGAGACCTTGCCAATGACTGTTCTGCACCTGGATTCCCCTGTTAATGCCAGGAGAGCAGATGCAAGGAGACATTTTGGCAGGTCTCATGGTGTTCTGCTACAGCGTGGTCAGTCTTGGCTGCCACATTGAATTGCATGGAGAGGTATTTATTCCTCCCTCTATTTATAAGTAAGTTGATGTATTCTTGTGCTTTATATTTTAACATTGACATTGTCATGGATGTTCTCAGTCACACTTTCTATGTATGATTTTAATGTATTAAAAGTCATTACCATGGTGGAGATGCTGAGGGATCTAGATAAAGAAGACTCTTTGTGTATTATTCTTACTTAAAAAATACATTTTTATGAATATGATCTCAGAACTAGTTTGGTAAATTTCTATGGAAAAGTGTCATCAATTTCTGTGGGCTGAATATTTCAAAGATAACATAAATAGATTAAATAAATAAATAAATAAATAGGATGTACCCCTTTCTTTGAGTAGACATCTTTTCTAATGATTCACAGAATAGCAATTAGCATTATGACTTTCAGATACTTAAACCAGTGAATCCTCATGGTACCTGCATGAGGACTGTCCCATGAGTCCCCACAACCTAGCAAGCTAGCCCAAAAAACCTCATTTCCCCAATCAGGAAAATACATTTAATTGCTTTCAAAAGATATGAAGGAGCATACTGGAAAGATAGTTCAGTCTCTACTGGCCAAAGCTCACAACCCAAAGGAGGAGAGATGTAAAATGTCACATATCTGCTCAATGTAGGAATATTGGATTTTTGTGAAATAGACTTTACCAATGAAGATACATTCTATGAGAAGAAACTCAACTTCTGCTTTGAAAATTAAGTTGGACAAGAAAAACTCCCCTATTTATGTATGTATTTATTTATTTTCATTTATATCTACTTCCAATTTGATCAGTTTTTGTACACCCCTAAATAGCTTACAGTTTTGGGGTACATGGTATGCATGGTGAAGAGGGGGCATATTCAGCTACAGATATGCATTAAGGCAGCAGTTACTGCATGGATTTTGCATTTATTATTGAGCCGAGTTGCATTATTTTTCTGCTTGTTCGCATATATTTTAAAAAGAAAATAAGCCTACTTTAGAGAAAGTTTACAGTTCATTCAAATACCTAGACATACAGCCAGTCAACCCAGACTTATGCCAATGTTTTAATTCTTGTCCTCCTTTACTTTCATTTTATAAAGAGTGGATTTGTTTTCTATTTAGGAGTCTGAGAAAAACCAACAATAAAAAAAAAATGAGACTTTGTGATCCAGACAGGGGCTGTTTGTTTAAGAGGTTTATAACTATAGGGTAGTTGGTTTACTCAAAATCACCAACAATAGCCAATTAATAGGGGGGAAAAAGCCAGGCATTTCAGCACTATGACTTTTTTACGGTCAAAAACAAGTATAAGGGTGAAAAACGTAATGGTCACTCTTTTTTATTTTTTCTTTTTTTTTTCTTTTCTTTTTTTTTTTCTGAGACAGGGTTTCTCTGTGTAGCTTTGCGCTTTTCCTGGAATTTGCTTTGGAGACCAGGCTGGCCTCGAACTCACAGAGATCCGCCTGGCTCTGCCTCCCGAGTGCTGGGATTAAAGGCGTGTGCCACCACTGCCTGGCCTAATGGTCACTCTTAATGCTGTAACAGCCTGGCAGACATACAAGGCATCTAGATCAAAGATTCATACATAACAATCTTGAATGTTGCAAAAAGTTGCCATAATTTGCATTGCTGCAAACTATCAGTGCAAAGTCTTTAAAGCAGTTTGCAAACTTTCTAGGATCCATTTGAACACTGCCTAGTAAAGGATGATATTCAGAGACACAGAACATAATACAAAATAACTTGAAATTGGTTAGTGGAGAATCACAAGGGTTGGTGAATCCCCATATTACTAGTCCCTAGGACAACTACCCCACAAACATACAAATGAACTAGATTTATAATAATAATGGCTGTATAGGGTCTGGAGAGATGGTTCAAGGGTTAAGAGCATTGGTTCCTCTCGCAGAGGACCTGGGTATAAATCCTAGCAACCACATGGCAGCTCCCAACTGTCTGTAACTATTCCAAAGAGACCCATCACCATCCTCCATCCTGTCCTCCACAGGCTCTTCAAACCTGCAGTACACAGATATGCATACAGGCAAAACACCCATACCCATGAAATAATAATTTTAAAAGTATTATAAATGATAGAGTGTGAGTGTGAGTGTGTGTGTGTGTGTGTGTGTGTGTGTGTGTGTATGTGTGTGTGTGTATAAGACCAAGGATGAGCCTGACTTTTTTTCTATTACTATCCATGTAAATCTTTTGAAACAAGATCACTCACTGAACCTGGAGCTCACTGTTTAGGTTACACTGGCTGGTTGGCCAGCAACCATCTAGAATCCACATGTCTCAGCACCACTTCCAATACACACAATTTGGGGGTTGGTTACAGATGCAAGCTACAGTGCTTAGCATCTGCATGCTGGGGATCCGAACTCAGGTCCTCATGCTTGAGAAGCAAGCTCACTGCCCACCGAGTCATCTCCCTGCGCCCCTGAACATTCTTCAAAACATTAAATTACATGTGAAAAATGAAGTCACTAATGTTTCCATATTTTGCAGGAAAAACAGGAACAAAGATGAGGTCCACAGTCAGAAATAAGTGTGCAAAGGAGGGTAGGTTAGAGACTGTGCATAGTGCAACGCAGTGTAAGTAAGGCTTCTCACAAAATCTACTGAGTCGCAAAGTCCACTGGAAATCATAGCGCCCATGAACTCAGCTGATTCCTAGCATCAGGTAAGATTAGAAGTGTCTAAGCTGTCTCAAGGCAATTTTCATAGATGGTTTTCTATGTAATTTCACAATGGCTTAGAATGTCTGAAAGTTTTTATAGCGAATGATTAGTTTTGATTGTTTTCCATCTACTAAACGACCCTATTTCACAAACATGTTTAAATAAAATGCATCATATTTATGATCATGACATCCTCTCTACTATTGCAGTATTTTATTTTCCTTTTCAGTGAATGTAATATTTGTAGTACAAATGGAAAGGAAATTATATTCAAAATCCCCAAACACTTGAAGTTAATCAAATAAAATAATTTTGAGAAGAACGTCGATAACATATTTTCTTTATTTATGGACTGTTCATTTGAGAAATTATTTTACCAATAAATATTATTTTGGGGGAGCATACACAAAGAGCTGAAGTTGAACAAAACAAATGCTACAGTTGTTGCATCCCAGTCATTAGGCATGACCTTCGCATATTTCCACTTATTAAGGATCCCACACAGAAATTCATTAACAAATGAAAGAACCCCAGGGCTTAATGCAAGTTAAGTAAATTAATTTCAAGCCACAGAATTCCAATAAATTTAACATTTATTGAGTTCTTATGAGCAAAGCACTGTGATAATGCCTAAAGTAGATTAGACACATTCCCTGCCTCATTGAAAGGTATTAAGGTATTATTACATCTAGATGAAGAAACATTGGTAAACTATCTGAGTCTGGTAAAATAATTGTTATAGAGTTAGACAATGTCAATAATCGTCTTAATGAGGTTTCAGGGAGAGAGTTACTTTGTTTCATGGAGAAAACAAACTATAAGAAATGCATCTCTGAATTGTATCCACAGTTTGTAGTGGAAAATCTATTACAAGAAATCACTTCAGATCTTCCTCAAGGAAGACTTCATAGTCACCTGACGAACTTCCTCTATCTACTCAGGTCCTTTCTGCATAAAAGGTATCAGTACTTCTAACCTTAGAAGTAGCCAACCTGTTCTTATATACATAATATGCATGGTAGGTCATGAGCCAGCTCTCCAGAAGACATTTCATTTAAGGCTCAAGGGAAAATCCTGCTAAGGCATTTTGTACAATGCAAGACTCTTCTCTTCCTGTTGGAAGAGTCAGTAACAATTGGATTGGAGATGAGTGGATGTTATACTCAAGATATTTTAATAGCTTTTTATTATTTAAACATACCATCAATTTGTACAAAAGGAAATTATGTCTACTCCAAAAGGAAATAATCTCTAAATTCAACAATACAGAAAATATTTAATAGTTTCATTCTTATAGGCTTGTAAATGTTCCATTTTCTTTCCCAAAGAATTCCAATTTAGTTTGGCCCAGAATGTGTAGATTTGAAGTGAATAGTGCCCTTTGCTCACGAAAATGATTTATTAAGTAATGAAAAACAAATTCCTGTTATAATATGCTATCTTCTGCATTATGAGAGAGGAATTACAGTACAATAAGTTCTAAACAAGGACAGACAAAAGATCAAATTTTTACTTTCTTGATTATTAATTGTTTGCCCTAAACCCACAACAAAACAAAACCCTACTTAAACTCAGGACTCCAGTTGTCTTGCCATAAAAGCTACAATGTACTGTCTGCTTCAAATGACTTTGTGAAGACTTAATGATAATGTATTTCTGTACTTTGATGCGTATGAAATTTTATCTAGAGCTGAAGTTTTTTGTTTGTTTGTTTGATTAATTGATGTGTGTGTGTGTGTGTGTGTGTGTGTGTGTGTGTGTGTTTCCTAAGGCAAGTTGTTGAATGGCATTAAGGCATTTAATTAAGGCATACTTTGACTTATCTGACATTTAACTAGCACAAATTCATTGAGTTCTGGTAACCTCTATATTTTAACAGGGAGTTATCCCAGGCCAAATCCAATCTTTCACAAAAATGATAATATATTTTAAATAGAGATCTTTCTCATGAAATTATATTTTCCCTGTGAACATAAATAACTTTAAAAACATAGTAAAATTTGAAATTTTGAGCTGTTTTGCATTATGCAATGGGACAGAACCTAAAGGCAATTCATAAAATGACAATTTTCATTTTATCTAAATTACAGTAGAAATGTCTAGATGAGGCAATTCCAGATAGTACGTCTCCCAGATAGTACGTTTCATATGTTTCAGTGAAGGCTCTCAGTCCTGATTTTAGAACTGGAAATTTTTGAAATGACAGATGACTTTTCCTTTCCAATTTGGTGTTCAAGCTTTAGTTAGTCTTGGGTGAAGTGTTAGAATATTTAATTAGTTCCTTCCTGATTTTAATCTATAGTTAAGGCTAAGACAATTGACTTCCACACTGAACTGAATATAATCATTAACAAGATATAGGGGTGTGGGGAAATCCCTAAGGTATAATATTGTGATGTTTTACTCCTGTGGTGGTATTGTGTTCCTCAAAATATTGTGTACCCTAATAAACTTATCTGGGTTCAGAGAACAGAACAGCCACTAGATAGACATAGAGGCCAGAAAATGGTGGCACACACGCCTTTAATCCTATCACTTTGGAGGCAGAGATCCATCTGGATCTCTGTGAGTTTAAGGCCATACTGGAAACAGCCAAGCATGGTGACTCACGCCTTTAATCCCAGGAAGTGATATCAGAAAGGAGAAAGGTATATTAGGCTTGAAAACCGGGAACTAGAAGCTTTTGGCCTGGTTAAGCTTTTAGGGTGTGAGCAACAGTTCAGCTGAGACCCATTCTGGATGAGGACTCAGGCTTCCAGTCTGAGGAAACAGGATCAGCTTAGGAACTGGCGAGGTGAAGTGGCTGTGGCTTGTTCTGCTTCTCTGATCTTCCAACATTCACCCCAATACCTGGCTTCAGGTTTGATTTTATTAATAAGAACTTTTAAGATTCCTGCTACATACTCCATTTATTTATCAAGGGTCTTATCATTAATATTGGAGAAAGCCCACAGAATTTAATACAATAACCATGAGACAAGGTCAGTGTGGATTACAGGAGAGGAAGAGAAGAATTCAATCAAGAGTACATGACTAGAGGAAAGATTTTTCATTTGAATAATTTTGTTAAAAGCAATTTTTGAAAAGTTAAAGTTGGATGTACATCCTTGAAAGAATAACTGATTCTAATAGTCTGTTGATATCATTATTAATTTTTCTCTATATACAAAGACAGAAATATATGTTTACAAATATAGCACTGTGTAAATTAAATTGTAAATTAAAATTGTTTCTATATTATGATTGAATATAAAATGTTTTTCTAGGGGTGGAGTACTGGTTCCTCAGTTAAATCCACCTTTATCTAGTTGTATTACTTATTCTATTATTTAGAAAAAGTTTGGAGAATACCTTATCTTAATTAGCATATGTTTAAATATTTCCTCTTACATTAGTGAATGTTTCCTACTTCCAAAATTTTAGAAATACACTGATTTTTGATTCTGGAATCTGAAACAATATTCAACTTTCTTGTAACCGTGATGTTCACTGTAAATAGAATTCCCCATGTGACATGATAGATATCCTCAGCTGATCAGAACCAAAAAGCACATGACTTTCTTTCTATCACAGAAAGTACTGAATCTCCCTGTGTTTGTTGGAATAAGTATTAAATCTTCCAGATTTTAATGGAATAAATAGACTAACCAAATTAAACAGGAACATTGCACAGAAGACCCAGGAATTGCTGGGTTAAATCACACATTAATTTCTAAATATCGGCCTTACTCTTTTCTTCTTAAGATAATTAGAGTTCAGCTATTATGATGAAAGGTAAAAGAAAGTACAATGTAAAAGTGATGTGGCGATTGATTGTAGAATCTCTAAAACTGATACATGCTTGTATACTCCTTACCTGTTTTTTCAAACAATTATACAAATAGATGATAGATAAATAATATGTTGACAGATAGGTGATAAATATATGAATGATAGATAGATAGAAAGATAGATATAGATAGATGATAGATAGATAGATAGATAGATAGATCATGATAGGCAGAAAATTAAATACGTAATGAAATCTTCTACTTTTACATCAATCAATCAATCAATAAAATAAATCTGACAAAGCCAATGTTCAAAAGCAAAAAACTACATTGGTTACTATAATAACTGGTGTGAAATTATTGATGTATCCAAAAACTAATCCAGTGTATCCCAATGTGACAGTAATTAAAACCTTGAGTAAATACATGCAGCCACAGTGGTATCCTTAGGTAAATACATCACATGCAGCCACAGTGGCATTTTTTTTTATGTAGGAGCAATGTGTACACAACAGAGATCCTACAAATATTTGAACATAATGGAAATATCCAAGTTAAGAGGAATCTTTCAAAAGAACTTTTGGGTCAGGCAGATTTGCCAGAACCACAGCTGAAAAATTATAAACAAAATATTAACAGAATTGATACAGCTCTGTTTAAAAAACAGAAGATTACTGACTTGGTGTTATTTCCTACATGCGAGGTTATTTTATCTTCTGGAAAACTAATTAGAGGATTGACATCATTAGCCATCAAATTTTGGAATTAAATGAGGGAGGTGGGAAATGGCAGTTGGGTTTGGCGCAAGAGAAAACCAATGAACTATCAGGGAGTGAAGTGATACAGGAATCTGCCTGTGTAGCTGGAACAAGGTGGCCATTCTAATTATAGTGAAAAGATTGTATTTTCAACCACTTTGTGCTCCAAGACACAGATATGCAAATTAGAATTATGAAATTGGAACAGTACCTCAGAAACCGATTTTAGCCTTTGCGGACTGTGAGTTAGGGAGGCTGGACCACACTGAGCTTCTCACCTTGTGGGAGGAGCTAGGGAGGAACAAAACTGTATAAAAGTACTCAATGACCACAGGGCTCCCATGGACAAGTCTGAAGGAACAAAGTATCCAAGTAATGGTTGGTGTCTTAATGGTAGCTAAGGGAGGTGCCCATCATGGCTAATGGCTTGAGGTGAGTTGGGGACATTTTATCTGGAAATCCTATATTCAAAGAAGAGTCCTGAGAAGCAAAGGGGGTGAACCCACAGGAACCTGGTACTCTCTACATCTCTCCCTGCATTGCTAATGAGCAATGCTCTGCTCAGAGAGATTGGCCTGTGCTTCCGCACCACCTCCCAAACTCCCAAACTTGGTATCTTCCCCAAGGATACTTCCATCCAGGGGAATGTCCAACATAAAGGAAAAGGAGGATTTGTTCATCTTAATTTAACTTCAAAAGGTATGTGAAAGTATGTGACATGTAAATTGAGTTAGTTATTCATGCAAGAAAATGTTACTTAGGCAGGGCACAAACATAATAATAAAGGAAAACACTGATCATGGTGAATGTTTTTAGCTTGGGGAAGTACGTTTCTTTAGACCCAGGCACTTGGAAGGCCGAGCGAGACAAGGGGAAAATTTCACCATGTGTGAGGGCTAGGGAGATGCCATCTGAAATTAATTCATTATTAGTAAAAAGTTGAAGGTAGCTTAATTTTAGGGCAGACATAAATAAGCATACCATTGAGAAAGATAAAGCATGCTTGTGTGAGAGGATCTAAAGTGTTAGAATGTACAGTCGGCTATAGCTGTAATGGGATAAACTTAAATCATTCTGAGATCTGCCTGACATTACCTAGCATATTGCATATGCCCACACATCAGATTCATGCAGTAATGACAACCTTAAATACATATTCCCTGTGCAATATACATATATATATTCCTAAATCCAGCACAGACCAGAAGTCAAATTTTTCAACTGTGTTTTTGATAGAACTATCTATGAATTGAGCAACTGGTAAGTTGTGTGACATACACATGATGCATTATGATACAACAAAATATAAATGGACAAATTAGTTATATATATATATATATATTTATAAATATATACATATACATATATACATATACATACACACACACACACACACATATATATATATATATATATATATATATATATATATATATATATATATAAAATACCACAGAAGGAATGAAAGAAGTCATATATAAAGAAATGTGTGGTATAGTGTAGCACATACAGGATTTTAAAGGTCTGAGCTACACCCCAGTATAGACAGTGGCTATCTTTTGAGAGAAAGGAGAAGTGTCACTAGGGACTGAAGGCAGCTGCTAAAGTGTTCATAAATATCTAATCTGTGTGTGATATCATGTAGCTGGAGAGTTTTTCTGGTCCTGCCTGGCCCACAGTCAGGACGAGTCTCTCTCACCCACCAGCCCCGCAGCCGCTCAGACCCAACCAAGTAAACACAGACATCTATGTTGCTTACAAACTGTATGGCCATGGCAGGCTTCTTGTGATCTAGTTCTTCTATCTTAAATTAACCCATTTCTATAAATCTATACCTGCCACATGGCTCGTGGCTTACCGGTACCTTACATGTTGCTACTCATGGTGGCGCCTGGCAGCATCTCCTGCTCAGCCCTCCTGTTCCCAGAATTCTCTTCTCTGTTTGTCCCGCCTATACTTCTTGCCTGGCTACTGGCCAATCAGTATTTTATTTACACAGAGTGATATCCACAGAAATATCATATGAGGTTGTTGTCTTTGTGAGAATTAATTATTTATGTATATAACATTATGTAGGAAAGAATTAATGAAGAGAATACTATATATTAGACCTTAGTCGTCCTGAAACATAGGTTACTTATTATTACTACTTGTATAACCTTGGGCAATTTACACACATTCTGAATCATTTTTCTGTAGCATACATGGATATGAGCACTCTATAAATCTCACTTTTATTGAGTGAATTATATATGAAGACACCATGTTTGAAACAGTTAAATACTGTTTGTCATCTAAGAAGCACTCGATAAGACACACTTGGCATGTGTCGCTCTGTTATGTGCTTTATATGTTATCATTTTCATTGTTTATTTCCTCTTAAAACAATATTGAAACCTTCTCATTTTGTTAGAGCATTCATGTTTCCATGAGCATATGGCGTGGCAACTTGCTGTTGCACAAATAACATTATTTTAGTATTGATTTTATTACTGTTTGTATATAGCCTTGGGCAAGTCACTGCCTCCTGCAATGATTACATTTTACATATTTCAAAATCATTGGGTTTAGGTGACAGAAAAATAATAGTTTCTAGTTGCTTGAAATTTATAGAATTTTACAAGAACATTCTCTCAGGAATCACATTTATAGACTACATTAAGTATAGTATAACATTAATCATATTTATGTGGAAAACATGGTTTATTTTTGTTGTCCTGTAATATTTTATCTTTTCTACTTTTATCATCTTAAAAGTACAAGACTATATAGACATAAAAATATAGCACCTTAATATATAATATCTGTTATATAAGAGACACACACACACACACACACACACACACACACACACACACACACAAGTACATCCCAGTTTCCCATCACATCCCCTAATTATTTTTTGAAAACAATATGGGGTGCATAAAACTAGGTTTGGGCAAAAGAAAATCTGCAATGGCATTCTACCTTCAGAAAATCATTTGAATATATTTGTCCAGGAAGATACATGTATTAGTCAGAGTTCTTTGGAGGAAAGGCAGTAACTGAATGAATATATATTACAGATGAAAGTTATTAGATTGGCTTACATCATTCAGCCTGGGTAGTTCAAAACAACTGCCTGCATTTTAGGGAGGCAAAGAATCCAGCAATGTAATTGTTGCCTATTCTGCCCCAAGTTCTATTTTTTATTAGAATGTCAGGCAATGTATTTTGATCATAATCACCTTCCTCCTCCAACTCTTCCAAAATCCTCCCTTTCCCTTCACACACAACTTTATTTCATCTTATTCTATTTTAAAATCTTCAAGTCCAATTTGTGCTGTCCTCATGTTCTTGGACATGTGGCCATTCACTAGAGGATGGCCAAACTTCCAGGTGCCACACATAAAAACAAATAAACAACCGACTCTTCTCTCCTAGCAGCTATGAATTGACAGTAGCTCCTCAGCTAGGGATGAGACTTCATGCGCACTCATACCTTCCATGCTGGGATTTTGCCTGGTTTAAGCTTGCATAGGTCTTCTGTGTACCGTCATACCCACTGTGGGTTCATATGTGCACTGCCCTGATGTATTCAGAAAATACTGTTTCTTTGTAGTCTTCCACTACTTCTGGCTCTTACAGCCTTCTACCCCATCCATGATCTGGAGAGGAGATGATGTAATTGCTATCCCATTTAAGGCAGCACATTTGATATTCTCTTATTCTCTGTGCCTAGACTAGTTGTAAGTCTCTATATTCATTGCCATCTGTTGGAAAAAGGAACTTCTCTTAAGGGCTTTCAGGGATGTATTATCTAGGGAAATAATGATAAATCATAGAGTCAGTTTACTACTTTGCCCCTTTAAGCAGAATAATAGTAATAGGCCTCCTTCTAGGGCCTAAGATCTCCTTAGCCACAAGTTCTTGGGCCCAATAGCAGTGTCAGGTATGAGTTTAATCTTGAGGAGAAATCCTTAAGTCTAAAGAGAAAGAGGTTGCTCACTCCCATAAAGAAGCATGCCACTATCACTATCGTTAGTTATGGGTAAATAACTAACTTCTTTGTGGCCATGACAGTAGCCCTGTCTCACCAGTCTGGTTGCTTTTGTAGCTCTCATTTACGGCTCACAGCCAGGTATAACTGATGTTGACATTCCCTATCTGATAGTGAGCATACCACCTTCAAAACTATGAAAGTTGCCCCTCAGTATGGATTAAACTTCCAGGCTAGGACTAGCTTAATTTCTCTGTGTTTTATGACTCAAGTATAAGGTGTCTGGATCAATAGGTTCTTACCATTAAGTTTTGGGGAATAACCAAGAGCATTGGCAGTAGTTTGTAATATTTGGGTGCTATGGGACCCTAATTGCCAGCAATTCCAAAAGAGGTAACCCATTCTCGTCACGTATCCTTTTATTTGTTAGCTTGTGGTATGTAGTAGGGGCACTGTTTTCTCCATTATATGAAAATTACATTTAAACTATTTTGATAAAATTATATATGCAGGTATTTTAGGAAGCATCTACAGTTCTTTGCTTTGATAGGACTTCTTCAAAACGTCCTTAGTGTTAGTTCTCTCTCCCCATTTAAGCCTTTTTAGCACTATGTTCTGTCTGCTCTACCTTGTAAGCCCTGCTCCCTGACTTCTTATTCATTTCCTGACCTCTGTGGGTATTCACAATAAAACATAGAAGCTATGATACACATGGACCTATTGCGGCTGGAATCCTCATGATCCATTGAGTTCCACAATGTGTCCTGCTGTAGTTTTCTGTGATGGCCTCTCTCTCTAGTAAAGAGAGGCTTCTTGGAGGAGAGGTTGTTACACTTAACTGTGAGTATAAGGTTGTGATTTAGAATGTAGCAAGGACTTAAGACACTCTGCAAAAGTGATGGTAGTGGAATTTTCTCTAAGGTGTCTGATCTCAGGAACCCTGGAAGTTGGTTAATTTTCTAGTAAGTTCCTATTGAGTGGACCTTAGTGCCAGTTAAACAACTGTTGGCTACCATCAACATGAGAAGGCCACCTCCTACTCCTCTAGATATGTCTTGCTATGTGGTCATCATTGTGGTTCATAGATGTTGTAGCAGGGTCGGGCTGTTGAACTGATTCCTGCTCTTGGAAGCTTTGCATTGTGTTTTCTGGTACCATGGAAGCTGGACTCAAGGAAAAAGACCAGGAAGTCTGCTGTGTAGGAGTCTCTCTGGGAACCAAATGCTTAAGTAAAGCAGAAACAATAGCAATATCAACAGACATGTTAATAGGGAAGGAGGAATCATTGGGTCTCAATTCAAGACAAAAATCTCCAGGTAACTACATACTGCTGGGAGAGGGAGAATTAGCCTCTCCCAGGAATGAGTTTCTTTACTGGTTATCCAATACAAAGTGGTCAAAAACATCCAAACAAGAAAAATGGACTCAGTGGGTTGTATTTATAAATTTGTGTGTGCGCGAGTGTGTGTGTGTGTGTGTGTGTGTGTGTGTGTGTGTGTGTGTGTGACAATAACAAAGAAAAAGAAACTATCAATTGGAGAGTGTGGGCATGGAAAGAGGGTACCTGAAAGATGCTGGAGTAGGAAAGGGAAAAGAGAAAGCAATGTGTTTATTTTATTTAAAATATTAAAAACTAAAATAAATTTAAAAATCTGAGTAAACCAAAAATATATGTGATTCAAAGCTAACATCCATATGTGAGAGACAATATACGTTTGTCTGGTATGAGTTGCCTCAATCTAAATGACTGAACCCTGGTCTACTAATTTGCCTATCATTTCATTTTTTTTTCATTTAAGAGCTGAATAATATTCCATGGTGTACTTGCAATGTATTTCTCTTTCCAATCATCAAATTACCAACATCTAGGCTGTTTCCATTTTCTGAAAATGATGAATTGAGCAGCCTTGAACATGTATGAGCAGATACCTCTGTAGTAGGATGGAGCGTATATGCCCAAGAGTGCCCAAGGGTGGTATGGAAGGGTATATCTTTGGATATATGCCATGAGTGCTATAGATATAAATGCCCAAGATTGGTATAAATGGATTATGTGGTAGAACTAGTTCTAGGTTTTTGAGGGTTCTCCAAACTGATTTCCAAAGTAGGTGGGCCATTTTACAAACTTACAAATAGTGGCCCTTTGTAAAAAACAAAACAAAACAAAAAAGCGGCTGTAGGACTGTGGGAATATGGGGTGATATGTGGTTCTCAATTCTATTACTATACCATGACTCATTCAGTCTATTATTATGCCAGTAACATTCTGCATTTATTACTATAATTTCATACATTAACTTTCATCTTGGATGGTGATACCTGTAGTATTTAGTTTCTTTTTAAATGATTTGGAATTTGGGGAGGTATCCTAGGTAGTTTCTGTTGTTTGTGTGTGTGTGTGTGTTTCCATATAAAACTTGAAATGCTTTTATTGTAAATTTAATGAGGATTTTATTGTAAATTTAATAAGGATTGCATTGAGTCTATAGATAGATTTTTTGGTCAGCTGGCCTTTCCCATGCTCATCAGAATATTCTTTATTATGATTATTATTGTTGATGTTGAAAATAATTCTTCTCCCAAACAATACATCCTCACCATTTTCTTCTCTCTCCACCCTTCTGAACTCCCCCTACACCTCCCCTTCCCCCAAGATCCACTCTCCCTCAATTTCCATTCAGAAAAAGCAGGCTTCCAAGGGACTATAACTAAACACAAATCAGTATACGATAAGACAAGGCAAAATCCCTCATGTCATGGCTCATTGGTCTAGGCGTATGAATCTCACTTTGACTAGTAGGATATTCTGAAAAGGTGGGGGAGGGGACAAAACAGCTTGACCACACAGCTGCCATGACAGGCTTAGAGGCCTCAGACACAGCTTCTGGCGGGCAACACCTGGACCCAGGAAAAGCCATAAGCTGACTCCACCCAGTGGGGCCTGCATCTAGAGGAGACACCTGACATTCCACACATTCCCTATACCCCTAAACCAATGTCAGCTAATCAGGGTCTTGAACACTGGAAATCCCCTCACCGGACCTCTGCTATGATAAAATCCCCACCCTGCCTAGGCTCTGGGCTCTCTGTTCTCACTGCTGCCTCAGACAGAGACCAAACTCTGAACTTGAAAATAAAGGCTTTTTGATTTTACATATGGGATTTGGTCTCCATGGTGGTCTTTTGGGGGGTCCCCACAATTTGGGCATAACAGGTGAAGACAGAAGAATTGGAAGAATCACAGTTCAAATTCCAAGTTGTCTTTAAATTTCTCTTATTCCTAAAAAATTGCCATTTGGCCTCTGAAAATATTTATTAAATGACATTTTTCTTTACAAGCATTAATTTAACAAAAAAACACCACCTTATTTGGTTTGTGGTTGCTCTTGAAAAAAAAAATCTCCTTTTAATGTTATGGGAATTAAGGATGTTAACTGCTTATTGAAATAAACAGTTTTTAATAACTATTTCTTAGATCTATAAACATCCATGTAGGCCTATAAGTGTAAATTTTAGTATGTCAATAAATCATATTTAAGAATGTGGTATATTTTTACATTATTAGAGTTTTATAATAATTCATAATTATTCTACAAGAAAATACAAAGCCACCATTCATTTCATATGTGTCTAGCATCAAAGATTAGATGAAGAAAATTTTTGCATTAGAATCCTGAGAAATCTGTCTCAATCATCCAAAATAGGAATTTCCATTACAGAAACCCATCACTAAGTAATAAATACTGATGAGATGAAGTCATGACATGATACAAAGAATCCAGTTTGAGTCTTTGTAAGACCCATTTTAGGCTTTTTAGACAGTAAACCTGTCACTCAACCTCAATGAATTGTATTGGTTTGGGGACACAAGCCAGCCAGGTTTCTGCAAGAGTCAATTCTTTATTCACAGGTGCATTCATTTTTATGCCATGAAATAATTCACACATTAAGAAAAATCTATTAGCTAAATGCACTGAGTATTTGCAACTTGAAATGCCCAGGAAGGGCATGCCAACTGTAGGTGTTACTGCTGCCAAATACCAGCTTAGCATATTGCCTAAAATAAAGCACTTTTCTTCCCTACCTTGCTGTGTTTGCATATAGAGAATAAACTACTGTCAGGTAGACATTAAACATAGATACATAAACACATGTACACATCCTTTGAAATCTAATTCTTGTCGTTTTTCTGTAAATATTTGCTCGAACGTCAAGGTGTTTTCTCAGGCTTATAAGATTTACATACACAAAAAATGTTTTAGATGAAGCTCAGTTCTGTAATTGTGACTAGTACATACCGTTAATAATACATTATCACAATATGAAATTAAAGTTTTCCCACCACCCTCCCCCAGATCTCTGTTTATTCTTTGTGGAGAGCATGATCTTCAACACTGGGGCATATCTAATAGGACTTTATTCTAATAATTGTATCTTTCCCCGATTTTATATGCACTATGTCATAGAGTCCATATGTTTACTCTTTGTGGCTTCTTTAATTTGTATATTAGTTTTGAAAATTAGGATTGTATGTGTATTACTGATTAATGCTTTCATTTCTAGGAAAGATGAAAGAACACTTTCCTCTACTCACACTATGCTAGATAGAGTTTTTCCAGTTGATTTCATTTTGTACCATGTGCTCTTTAGTGAGTGTGTGCATCTGTGTGGCTATGAATGTGGCATCTGTTGGTACTCAGAGTCTTTTTATGAATATATATGTTTCTTTCTACTGGATAAATATGCATGAATGAGAATCCTTCATTCACTGGTTCCTATTCAACTTCTACAGAGACTCTGTGTGAGTTCTCCATCCTGGTCGAGTGGGTGCTCCTGTATCCTTGTCATCAACATTCATAATGTTGGGATTGCA
The DNA here is from genome assembly GCF_049852395.1 of Peromyscus maniculatus bairdii. Classification (NCBI taxonomy): domain Eukaryota; kingdom Metazoa; phylum Chordata; class Mammalia; order Rodentia; family Cricetidae; genus Peromyscus; species Peromyscus maniculatus. The sequence continues at coordinate 29,038,200 of NC_134873.1, read as the reverse complement.
TCTGCTCTTTGTGGTATGACACATCATCTTAGTTAAGCTTCTCTCCAGCTGGCCAATGCCATTCAGTATCTTTTCTGTACTTACACAAAATTTATGATGATTTCGTGGTAAGTATCTGTTTATATATTTTGCCTCTCCTGAGTCATCTTTCTTCTCACTGCTCAGCTGAAAAATCATTCTTGAATCATGGATGTGAGAGCTTTATTAAGAATTAACTTGTAAGTGTGTTCTCATAACACATAGCTTTTCTTGCTTTAACACATTTCAGAAGGAGAATTTGTGGGGCAGAGGATGTAATGCAATAGAAGAGTGCATGGTTAGCACACCATCACCCTGGGCTTGAACTCCAGAACAATAAGCAAAAAATATTAAACATACAGAAATTTTCCTCTTTTGCTGATAACATTGGCAATCTTGCTCTATTGTTTGTATTTATATCAGTGTCCAGGGGCTTCCTAACATAGCAATATCTTACAAACCCAGTCTTATAAAACAACAAATGATTCTTTTTTACAGTTTGTAAGGCTAGAAAAAGAAATTAGAATCCTGTTCAAAATTCACTTCTTGGAATCCCTACACAACCTGAATCATAGCTGCTGATGGTGGCAGTCTTCTTTGGCTTCTGGCTTCATTACTGCTACCTGTAAGTCCAATGCCAGTTGTCAAACTCTCTCTCATCATCTTGTCTAATGTATCCTTATTCTCCTGAAGTCAACTATGATTGCAATAATGGACCAGGTGGAGAGTCCAAGGTGTAGTATCTCCATCTCAAGATGCTCAATTTCATCAATTTCAATAAGACCTCTTATAGATGTAACTAACCGTCTTATTAAATAAGAAACACAGAAACAATGTAAAGGAGAAAGCTGAGAGGTCAGAGCTCAGAGCTAAAATCTCACCCTTCCGCCTGCAGTGTCCCAGCTTCCCGAAAGAGACCTATTTCCTGTCGGTTCGTTTTTTTTATAGTATGTTGTTCTGCCTTCTCATTGGTTGTAAACCCAAACACATGACTGCCTCGTCACTGTCTGAATGTACAGCCCCCTAGGTCTTAAAGGCATATGTCTCCAATGCTGGCTATATCCCTGAACACACAGAGATCTATGGGATTAAAGGCGTGTGCCACCACCGCCACACTCTTGCTATGGCTCTAATAGCTCTGACCCCCGGACAACTTTATTTATTAACATACAATCAAAATAATATTTCAGTACAATTAGATTACCACCACAACCTCTCACGCTGCTTCTTATATAAAAGCATTCTAGTGGGTTGTATGTTAGCCTAACACACATGTACACAGTCATACACACACCAAAATTATCTTGTTATAGCTAGAGAATTATTGAACTATCTTGATTATTTTACATTACATGTAACAGATCAATTTGGTAGATTTACAAAGAAAAATGGGCTCATTTTTGCCCTTGTCTATGAAATATCTTCTATTCATTTTCAAAAAAATGATTTCTTCTTCTTCTTCTTCTTCTTCTTCTTCTTCTTCTTCTTCTTCTTCTTCTTCTTCTTCTTCTTCTTCAGATTTTCAGATATAAATATTATATTAAATAACATTTCAGGTTAAAGGTTAAAAATTCCTGCATCTAAAATTTTTAAATTTTATTTTTGTATTTTCATTTGGCTGTACATATCATTTTCACAGCTGACGGCCTACTCTTTATCTAGAAAACTGTAAGGAAATGATAAGAAATTTGGATTGAGTGAGCTGTGGGGAACCTTGGGAACTGTATAATAAACTCCGTTAAAACCACAGGCCACATTGAATTGCTCCTGTACCCTTTGATCCCTCTTTATTCCAGGCAACTAATCTGTGGTGTTTGTGTATTTATCTATCAGTAATTTATCTGCCTTATTTAAAATAAATATCTTTATTTTGGTTGAGTTTATGAATGTATAATCCTTCATTATATTAGATACATTGAAACATAAGACTTTGGTACTGTAAATTCTAATGTTTTTAAAGTATTCCCATACAGTAATATAATATTTCTCCCTATGTACATTGACTCCTTCAACTAAGTTTTCTATTTTTGAGATTTTTAATTCCTAATTTGCAATTTTATATTTAAATAAATATAAAAGTGTAGACAACAATGCAATATATTATTTACAAAAGTAAAGCCATACAGTAGAATTTGATTTTGATTGACCTTTTGTGAAATTTATATTTCATATTTTTAATAAAAGTTTCTGAAAATTAATTGAATGAGACGTAGATCAGCAGAATGCCTCATAATCAGCCTGTGGAGGCTTATAACCATATAGATAATATTCTCATTTGCTTATTATTTATAAAAAAGCCATATGTATAACATATTATTGTTGTATTATGAATTTTGAAGTGGGTAAAGCACTCCTGTTTTCACATTAGATTTCCTATCTATGCCTCTGTGCTTCCTGGATTCTTTAAGCTGAGCATCTAGATTAAAACCAACCCTAAAAAGTCACCACCCCACACCCAAAGAAAACCTCACACTGGACTGTTATTACTAATAAATTCAATAATTAAATTGAGTCCCTCTTTTAACCTTTCTCATAAAATTTGAAGAAATTTCTGTAAAGTGCTCATAGCAAAAGCCAGTGACCTTTGCAAAATTTAAAGTAATACTGAAATAAGAGGTTTATTCTCCTATAATGACATCAAACTTGAATTCCCTTTGAAATGCTCCCAAACCAAAGGCTTTTGGAAAGAGAGAGAAAGTAATGCTGTCTGGGGATTTCAGATGTCCTTTTAGGGTACCTTTTCTAATAAGTGTTAAAAAAGGATAGAAAAAAAAAACTTCAACACCATCCATTTTCTCACAAAGACAGATAATTTAAATACTTTCTTTTAAATGTACAGTAAACTCGGCTTCCAGAGAAGCCTGCCAATGCTAGGGAAGCTGGCATTCTAGCTCCATATTGAAAAACTAAAGGATGGACATTTTTATAGAAAAGATATTGGCCAAAGACAATGAATAAAAAGAATAATGTCATTCTACAACAAGAAGTCAGAGTTATACCCTGGGAATGATTAAGGTACATTGTTATGTCCAAAACTGAGGAGGATCTCACAGGATATTGGGTCTCCAACTGACTTTTGACTCTGCTGAGAAAATAAGTGAGAAACTTTTGGGGAGTCACATTGCAGACCTTAGATCAATGAGATCAAGTCGCAAATAAAATGCTAACTTCACATGTGTTGTGGGAGTTATCTGGGGAGGTGAAAATACTGTTCATGAGGGGCTAAGCAGATGGCATTAGTTGATTTCTTCTTTGAGAACAGCTCCTCAGCAATTTTAGTTCATGTCCTAGTTCAACTTTTCCTATTGGTAGTTTTACATTTCTTTCATTTAAAAAACATTAAAATGAGAGCAACTATTTGGAGGTACTGAAAAAAAAAAAAAAGCCTTACTTAACTGAGAGCTAAGGTAACAAGCCCAAAGGAGATGGGAAAAGAGAGCAGAAACAAAGCAGCCCAGAAATCAACACACTACTCCAGTGCTAAAATGGGGGAAAGAATGTGTTATAAGAACCAGGTTTTGTAGTTAAAAAAAAAAAAAAGATGTTGAAAACTATTGTCTGAATACATTAGTTCTAATCTGCCAAAGACAGTCCATCTCTTTGCCTAATTGTTTCACCTGCTAAGTTGATTGGTGGGAGGGCTCCTTGCGTTTGCATGCATGTAACAGAGAGTGTCAAGGCCATCAGAGATCAGAACAAACAACTCAGAAAAAAACGTCTGCATGGGCAATCATCAACCATTCGGTCAGGATAAACTGATGTGTTCTAAGAGGAGAGTTTTTAACCACAAGCACTGGCATTTAAATTTAAAAAGTTCTAAAATAACATTTCAGCGTTGAACCTAAAGGTCTTTGCAAAAACATGAACAAGCTCGATCAAAATTAGGAGAAAGAAATAAATGCTTAGTGTCAGGGCAGCCATTAGTGAGTACAGTCAAACACCAGGAGAGGTAAGTGAACTGAATACCGGGGCCTTTGAAGACATAAAGGTGATTAAAAAGTTCCTATCCAAAGTATCCAAAAGAGAAAGGTGCCCCAAAATACATTTAGGGGTCAGAGAAATTTAGTCACAAAGGTGCATATCATTCCCTTTAAAGAAGGAAAGTTTTCAGTTTATTTTGACTTACAGATAGGGAAGCACAGAGGATCATAAACCAATAAATAGGAAAATATGGACAAAATTGTTAAGTTTCTTGTCATCTATAAATATTGAGTAAAGATGACATAATCAACTTAAACAGATCAATAATGAGAAACATGATTAAAGCAGGGATAACAGTCCAAAGATGAATTTTTTTTTACTGCTGGAGTCTGCCAAACTTTGTTAAGGGACTAATATCAACATTCTCAGAAATATTAAGTATTAACTCCAATGCTCCTCAAGCAATCCCATGAAGTAGAAATGGAGGAAACAATCTGAACCTTAGAAGCCAAGATTTCCTTGATTCTAAAGCAGATAAGAGAAATAAAACTACACACAAATTTGCTTAAAACAAACACATTACCTGTTTACAGCAAGAAAATCTGAAGATCCAATTCCAAACTCTTTTATTAGAAGACCATAGAGTCTGGACCAGAGTCTCAGCTGCACTGTTACATACAGCGTTCAAGAAAAGGGGCTCCAGTCCTTATTAGCAAGAAAACCTAAGAGGGACTTATTGGGAGAAATGCAGGCAGAGCTCGTGTAGAAAATGGGTCCAAGAGTGAGGTTGCCACAGACCTATTAATCTAGAACACTTGTTCTCAATCTGTAGGTTGCAACAGTTTGCGTGTGTGAGAGAATCAAATGACCCTTCCACAGGAGTTGCCTGAGACTATCTGCATATCAGCCATTGACATTATGATTCATAAGAATTGCAAAATTACAGTTATGAAGTAACAATGAAAATAATTTTATAGTGGGGGGGGTCACCACAATATATTAAAGGGTTTCAGTCTTAGGAAAGCAGAGAACCACTAGTCTAGAGGTTTTTCAGAATATTTATGCCAGACATTGAACAAAGATTGAGCTAATTGTCCTTGAGATTGGTTAATTGTCTGAGCATGCCATGGGCTGAGCCATTTTGGGGAGATCTAGTTCTATATATGTCTCCTTGATGCACCCAGGCAGATGATCACACACGTTTCTTGTCATGTGCTGCTCATCCCTATGGGGGCATAGTCAGGTACTGAAATCCTCCTCTGCTCATCTTTGACTGCTGGCTAGTTGCTGACCATTGTCTGATGGGCAATGCAGACAATGAACTTAGCATTGCTGGTCACTGACCAGCAGGTGTCCATTATAAGACAATGCTGGTCACTGACCAGCAGGTGATGTCAGGCTGACTCCTAATTAAACCATGTTCTCTTCCTTCCCAGGTTCTCTGATTAATCTGTAGCTGTACTGTGGACACTTTCCTCTTTACTGGCTTTGATGAACTAACTCATCATAGCTCGTCTACTAAGAGGTAGTCATAGCTTTCTCTGTTTGCCTCCTATTTAGCTCCCTGGCTATGAGACAGTCTGGAGTGGCTGCCTTCCTCAAACAGATAGGGGCTTTTACAAACCTTTCTTACCACATTTAAAGCTATCTGAAAGGGCACCAGTGTCTCCCACACATTCCTGGCTGTGGGCCGGCTGAGACTGGTTTTGATTTCTAGAGCCCTGCCAGTCCTGTACCTCTTCTTAACTGCTCAACTTGACAGTCTCAAACATGGCTGCAAGACCTGTTATTTACCTTCCTCATCGTTTTAGGCCACAAGGTTTTAAATAAGTGCATGAAAATATGTACTGCATCAAAGTGATCAAGCCTAGCCCTTCTGAAAGTCAAATAAAATTTAGGGAAGAATATTTGGTAAAGAAATTTTGAAGAAGGAATGGCATTAAAATCTGAATTGCATAAATACATACATGCATACATATCAGCTAGCCCCAGGCATGGCTAGAAAACAAAATTACAAATGGGAGTTTTGTTCAGATAGAGAAGGTGTCTGAGGAGACTGTTCAGCTCTGATTGGCAAGGGGCAGAGTGGACAATGCCAGGGCTCCTCCTAAGGTCACTGGGATTTCTAGTTGATAAGAAGAGAAAATGAAAACATGAGAAAGTCTGGTTTTCTGGGTTGAACCGATAGGGAGTTCCCGGGATAATTACTTTTAGTCTAGGCCTTGTCTCCTTATGGCCTCTCAGCTCAGTTTGAGATGTTTATGACAGGAGTCTTTTTATTTTCATGCCAGTAGAAGAAAAATTAGCCACCACGGCAAAATTAAAAAGGAGTGTTCAAGTAGTGATACGCTGGAGGAGGGGACAAAATAATAAGGAAAGTTGCAGTGCCCTCTGTACTGTGATTAAAAGAATGAGTTGAGCCATGAGGAAAAATGACAAGTAACCAAATAAGAGAGAGCATCAGTCTGGACTGAAACTCGTTCACCCAGCTCCTAATTGTCTTATAATGGACACCAAGCTCTCTTCTACTAATTCCATAATGATATCTACAGAGGTAAGTAGTAGTAATTAGGAGGAGATAGAGTTGTGTTTTAATTAGCTTCTTCCTGCTGTAAGTTCTGAGAATGTATTTGAGATTAATAATTACAATAATGATTCAGAATGAGAGTGGAAGAATTTATATTGTGCTCCAAAGAGATAAATTGAGTCTCCCTTCCTAAATTCTTATCTCTCAATATCTGTAGCTGAGGGTCACTCTCAATGATTTCAGATCGTAAGTCTTATAGTCAATCACATTTGTACACTGATTTGTTTTTTATGCACTTGACAGCTGGTATCTAGAACTAGGAACTCACAACCCCAATATTCTTCCAGTGGCCAGAATACAAGGTGTTGAGATATGACATGTTCTAGATTTTTTTACTGTTTAACAGTTTTTGACACACCCACGACCTGGGAAGTTGAGGTAGCATACAAAAGAAAGCAAGAACATAAAACAAAAGTAAGATTTTTAGGGTGTAGTTACGAAGAACAAAGACATGAATGTTTGTTCAACTCTTGTATTATGTATGTGTCAAAGTTTGGTACTAAAGTGATGAGAGCAGATTTTAGTCAGGAATATACTGCTACATTAAGGAACAGAGCTCCTCATGAGCTAAATGGAAATTTTCTATATTCAGAAGAGAATTAGTATTTTCAAGGAAGACTAAGCAATAAAGATGCTGTGAGCTTGATAGAGTCAAAGATGTAGAAAAATCACACATTCTAAATGTGTCCGCTTGCTTGTAGCTATGGAAGTTTTTATCACACACTCCCACAGAGATGCCAGACCAGGTCCCTATTCTCATTGATGCTTATATTTTAAAGAACAGCTCTCAGGTCCTAGAGAAGTTTTCCTATAGAGTTGTAGGTGATACCTGTGTGTCACTAAAGGACAGAGGAAACATTCACAATTCTAACTCTTTTCTAGTAAGTGCTCCAAGATAGCATGTTTAATTGGCCTTGCAGCCAAGCATGGGCTGGAAGAAAAGCAAATGAATGGAGTTGACTTGGATTTTTTAAGGAAGATATCTTATGGTGAAATAGATCATCCCATATATGCTGCTGTAGAATAATTGTCTTGACTTGGATTTTTTTCAGGCAGACACTGAATGGTAATTAGATCATCCCGTAGATGTGGCCTGGAACTGTTAGAAATCTTGTTTGCTTCATTCTTTCACTCTGGTGACAAGTGCTAAACACTTTTGTTCTGGTGAATCTACAGCTTTTAGGCCAAAGTTAAAAGCCTATCAAATCAGAGCTCAGTAGACTCAGGCTGGAATCTGATCAGGGAGAACCATGGTTTCCTGCCATACAAGTACACAGCAAATGCTTTTAATTGGATATTGGTAGAAGTAGTTATTAATCTTTTACATAAGTTCACAGCACACTGATTTATTAAAGGCCACAAAGCTAAACATTTTTGCACCATGTTCTTTTATTCCAGCTCTTTCTGACCTTCAAGACAATCACCCTCCCAAGGGCATTAATGAATACAGGAAATAAAGACGAGATTTAATTAGATTGAAGGTCAAGGTCCATGATCCATACTCTTCTCACATTGACATAAAGATTCTAAAAATAATCTTCCAACCTGAAGGGTAGAGAGAGAGAGGCTCAGTGGTTAAGAGCACTGGCTGCTCTTGCAGAGTACCTGGGTTACATTCCAAGCATCTAATGGCAGCTCACAACCATCTGTAACTCCAGTTCCAGGGGATCTGACATCCTCCTCTGACCTTGAGGGGCTCCAGTCAAGCACATGGTTCACATACACAAATGCAGATAAACAATTAAAAGAAAGAGAAATAAATCTTTAAAAAGATTTTCCAAACTGACCTTGTTTTCAGTATTACACTTCCCAGATATCCAAAGATAAGGATACTTGCAGTTGGTTTTGAACTTATCTATACACAGAGATGGCATGTGCACATACTTATGCACACGTACATACATACCTTATACACAGGAGAGAGACAGAGACAGAGACAGAGACTGAGACAGACAGACAGACAGTTCTTCTCAAGACCAAATGCCTACCTTTCTCTTCAGCTTGACTCTTGCTTTCTTTCACAATAAAATATATTCAAGTAGCTTCTGCCTGAAATACATCTCCTTGGACACCATTTATTCTCTCCTCACATAAGTAAACCTTTTAATGCTTCACAAGTCTTCCCAGGTATGGACTCTATGTAAGGATACTTACTAGAATCCTTTTTCCAATGATATCTGAGTTTTGGGAAGGCAGTGTTTTCCTTATTCCTATGTTTTTCCAATTATTTCCAGTGATTTCCTGCTGACAAACACTCGGTAAGGAATATATGGATGGATAAGTAAATGAAAACACTGAATAACCAGAGACGGGAACTACAAGGATTCATTGAATGCTTACTTGTTCTGAGTCTGTGAACCAGAGTACTCCAGCTCTAAACACAAATGGGATAGGGAAGGAAGCACTGTGTGAGGTTCGAGAACTTGTATTTTACTAATTTAAAAATAACATTCCCAGTTGAACTTGACCCTTAGTCAATCGTGTTCTATTATTAACTGTGTTTTCTCTTGCAACTGTCATCTAGGATGGTCTCTGTGGTACAGTCGAAAAGCCACAGAATAAAAAACAATTTGATTAGGCGAGGAAAAGATCTTGTAAACTTCAAGTCCCAAATTGATTGTTTATTTACATGAGGATGCTGTAACCTTTTCTCAAGGAACAACTAACTCATTTAGAAACCTTAAATCCATTACTGAAAATTAGCCAAAAGGCTAGGGATTAAAACCTGCAGGAGTCAGGTTTTGGCTTAGGACAAACCTAAGCAAGGTTACAAAGAAACAAGAATTCACAAGGGGAGATACAGAGCACAGCTCTCATTCCAGGTGGGTAAAGGTGAACACACTCTGGCCTGATGACTAACATGTCTCACCAATAGCCACACAAAGTGACAATACCAGTGTTTCATTTTATAGGTCTATTTTATACACAATGACAAATCCTTTTCTGGGGATACTTACTCTTCAAAAGACTTCTTTCTTTTTATCATTGGTAACTACTGAGCTTCCCTTTTTGCCCATGCTAAGCAGGTGTGGAACACATGGCTCCATGTTTTATAGTAATAAATTATATCTCAGAATTGCTAATTTGTTCTTATTCCCAATTTGTCTTCATTTCTTTCTGCATATCCATGCATATGCATGTATGTGTATATTTGCTGATTGGCAATGTAAAATACTCATATATTTTACCATTTTAACAATATAATATCATTAGCTAGGCAGTGGTGGTGTACACACATTTAATCCCAGGAATCAGAAGGCAGAGGCAGGTGGATCTCTGAGTTCAAGGCCAGCCTGGTCTACAGAGTGAGTTTCAGCACAGCCAAAGCTACACTGAGAAATCCTGTCTTAAAAAACAAAACAAAAAATATGTATAACTCAGTCTTATTTGGTATATAGCCAGTGTTTTATAGCCAGCAATATTGTCTAGTTCTAGAACAATTTCATCATTCCATACATATACACCTGATTCATAAAACAGTGACATTTTATCATTTCCTTCCCTATGCCTATACAACCATTAATCTGATTTGTGTTGCTATAAGCTTACCCATTCTCAATAATTCATTCACTTGGCACCATACAAATTCTGTCTGGCATCATGTGCAAAGTATGTAGTCTGAGTTCATCTACATCACAGCAAGTGCTACTAATTGATTCCTTCAGATGGATCACTACTCTCACTATGAATAATACACGTTTTACCCCTGATGAAAATTGCCTTATTTCAGCCTTTGATGACTATAAAGAGTTCAGCTACAGGCATTTGTGTGGACAGTTTTGTTCAAGCCTGTGCAGGTACATACTGAGTAGAATGGTTGGTTGGTAGATCTTTTCACACTCCTATGTTTAAGCTTTTAAGGTCCTGCCATGGTGTCTTCATTTTTACATTTTCACTTTTAGTATATCAGGTTTCTCCTTCATCACATCTTTGCTGACACTTGGTGCTTTCCATCTCTTCTAAGTCTATGCATTATATTATATTTCCATGCATGTCAATGTGCTTTCATGGATACTCTCTCACCATTTTCCTGTCTTGTCCCTGCTTCTCATCTCTGGATAGACGACAGGATCTCTCACATAGACATCTACTTATAGCATGAACAGCCTGACATGGCACATGTAGAAAATACAGGCCCTGTGCTTTTTCCAACCTTGGTCTCATCAATTCTTGCTCATACAAACCCTCCTCTTTCTCACCAATTGGACTCCTGGAGCTCCATCTGGGGCCTGACCATGGATCTCTGCACCCGGTTCCCTCAGTCACTGGATGGGGTTTCTAGCATGACAATTAGGATATTTGGCCAGGTGGCCTTCGAGTACTTCAGAGATCTATTTAGAGGGCCTGATCCAGTTGGGGGCCCCTCAGCCTTTGGTTCATAGTTCATGTGTTTCCATTCGTTGGCTATTTGTCCCTGTGCTTTATCCAACCTTGGTTTCAACAATTCTTGCTCATATAAACCCTTCTCTTTCTCACTAATTGGACTCCCAGAGCTCCACCTGGGGCCTAGCCATGGATCTCTGCATCCAGATTCCTCAGTCCTTGGATGGGATTTCTGGAATGACTATTAGGGTGTTTGGCCATCCCATCACCAGAGTAGGTCAGTTCCAGCTGTCTCTTGACCATTGCCGGCCATCTATTGTGGGGGTATCTTTGTGGATTTCTGTGGGCCTCTCTAGCACTTTATTTCTTCCTTTTCTCATGTGGTTTCCATTTACCATGGTCTCCTATTCCTTGTTCTCCCTCCCTGTTCTTGATCTAGCTGGGATCTCCCGCTCCTGAAAGGAAACACATGGACTATGAACCAAGAGCTGAGGAGCCCCCAGCTGGATCAGGCCCTCAGGATAAATAAGACAGTTGATTAGCTTGATCTGCTTGGGAGGCATTCAGACAGTGGGACCAGGTCCTGTCCTCAGTGCATGAACTGGCAGTTTGGAACCTGGGGCTTATACAGGGACACTTGGCTCAGCCTGGGAGGAGGGGACTGTACCTGCCTGGACTGAATCTACCAGGTTGAACTCAATCCTCAGGGGAGTCTTTGCCCTGGAGGAGATGGGAATGGGGGGAGTAGGCTGGGGGAAAGGTGGGGGTGGGGTGAGTGGGAGGGGGAACAACAAGGGAATCCGTGGCTGATATGTAAAATTAAATTTAATAAATAAATTTAAAAAAAAGAAAATACAGGTACCTAAAATTCCCCAGTTATAGTCAAAGGTTTTGGAGAGAGTGTAGAAAGTGTCTATACTCAAGCAAGTAAGTTTTAGACACTAATGGCATGGTCTTAAACAGCCTTTTAAACTTGGAATCTCGATAACACAACCTATATATAGCCATTCTCTTCTCTCAAGTGCTAGAGGTAAAATGATGTTATCTTTGTATGAGAAGAAAACAATACCTAGAACATAATCAGGACTTTGGGGAATGGAAATTTAGGCGGCACAATTTCATTAGGATTGTAAAGGTGTGTTTTCTTACTGTTGAAGTCAGAGAATAGACTTATTTTCTTATACAAGAACATAAGATATTATGAATAAACACAAAAGTCATTTGGATATTATTGTGTCTTGTAGAATGATAAAAATAATTTATAATGGGATGTAGATGTATGAAATTTTCCTGGGGGAAACAAACATCTATTCATCTCAGATAGGGCATTGTAGACCAGATAGGGCACTGTGGACTGACCAAAACAACAGACTACACTTAAGTCTAGCATGGGGAAACAGTAAGTTTAAGTAGAATTACTTACAGAAACATTACAACTTATGGGCAGTGTTTCACTGATAAAAGAAAATCATAAAATGACCCCCCTCTCTCTTCATCCCCCATCATCTCCCTCATTTTCTCCCTCCCTCCCTAGCAAGGGTTAATTCTCTTATAACTCCTTGATAAGAGATGTGACCTCATAAGCCCTCTCCCCAGGAAATAATAAGTGTCTACAAATTTTGGGGTAGGCGTATGACCCTGTAAGCCCTTATCCTCCATCCATAATTGTAAGTTAATGGGTCCAATTTTGTGCAGCTCTAATTAATCTAATCATACCTTCTGAGGACAATGGCCACATGATGCCCACAGTGTGCTCAGCATTGGATGATCCAGAAATACAGTGTCTCTCTTGCACGAGTAAGGGGATGTGAACATCTAAACTTGTGTAGCATCATATGAAAAGAATATTCCTGCTGGATATTGTAGGTTTTGTTCTGTGTTAATTTTGGAAATATCACCACACTCAAAACCTGTTTTTGTCGCATTGCTGATGCAGCAACTCTCCATGTTCGAGCCAGATGGTCCACACAGAAGTGTGATGAGTGTGTGTCAATATCGCATGGTAATTTTTTTTTTTTTACCAAAAATAATAGCTGCAAAGCTTGTTAACAACCATAGTCCCGGTTTATATGTGAGACATAAACAGAAAATTCATTTTTCAAACCTTTATCACAAGCTCATATGGAAATCAGATATTCAAACAAGGAGGGCTGTGTGAGACAGGATTCTTGCTTAAGGAGAGTTGGTCCTAAGGGAAGAAAACACTCAGGACGCAGATGGAAGATGTGATTCATGGCACTTGTGACCTTGTTTAAAATGGTGCTGCCAGATTGGGACAGATGATGTATGTGTTATATGAAAAACAGACCACGTTGTTGCGTAGTGTGATGAGATCTTTTTATCTTGTGAGTTCTGAAACAAGGGGGATCTAGGCAACAGTAGAGGATTGGATTGTCTCAAAGGTCTTGGAAAAGTAGTAGCTTTGTAACTATCTATTTGCTTTATCTTTCAAAAAGCATAGTGTCTGTCTGTCTGTCTGTCTGTGTCTCTCTCTCTCTCTCTCTCTCTCTCTCTCTCTCTCTCTCTCTCTCTCTCTCTCCTCTCTCCCTCTCTCCTTCTCTCCCTCTCTCCCTCTCTCCCTTCCTCCAACTCTGTGTATGTGTGTCTTTTGTTGATCTGTTTAGCTATCAAACTCCAGGTGTCTGCTTATCAGTAGGCAATGTTAGTTCAAATGGAAAAACAAGGATGTCCCTTTGAGAAAAAGGGGATTTGATTCTCTCATTTCTTTCTTGGAATCAGTGAACCCTCCTCCCACTCATCCTTAAGACTGAGTGTGCTTCCAACTGGTCTTCCTTTCTGGCACATAGTCTGTATTCTTCTAGACATTATAAGACGCCTGATGTGAGTCCTGGTATGGACTAACATGTATACAAATAGAGAAAAATAGGGAATAAATAGAGAAACAGAAAGAAATCCGAGTGAAATTAAGAAGAATGGAGGAGAGAGAGAAAGGAGGGGCTGAGAAAGAAAAGATTAATTGTGTTTATCACCAGCACACACACACACACACACACACACACACACACACACACACACACACACACACACACATTCACAGTGCACTTTCCTAGCTGCCTTTAATTTTGGAAATATCCAAAAATAACACCAGGTAAGCAGATGGTTTAATTACATTTTGTAAATAAATTACCAGAGTCAATTTTCAACGATGTAGCAATGCTGTGTTGTAGGTATGGCAAGGTGGGTATTAATTTCTCAACAAAGACATAAAAGCTCATAAAGTATAACACCCGTTGACAGATTTTCTGTTCATCTGCTACTTGATGCTAGCACCACAGCTCCAGGGCATGATACTTGCTGCAACCTTCTGAGCAAACAAAGGATAACAAGTATACTCAACAAAGTATCAGATCTTAAGACTAAATTTTATACAAATCACTATATCTACACAACTTCAGTGTGGGTTGTACTTTGTGGCTAAACATGTAGCCAAAAGTTAATAAAGAAAGGATACTTAGTAAATAGTGATTCTTTGACTGTTGGATCAGAGAGAAAAAAATGACATTGAATAATAGGAAAAAATATACAAATTAAATATATCCTGGTTTGTAATGATTAACTGGAAGTTAGCCTAATCACTTTCCTGCTAATAGAGAGTATTTCTGTGTTCTCATATATATTTTGGGCACATATCAATGGTTTTAGGGATTTGTTAAATTCAAAATATGCTAATCTTCAGATTATACTAGCATAGCCCCATTAACTAGATCTTCTACTTGGCTACCAGCAGATTATTTTTATAATTAATTGGAAATTTTATCATGCTTCTCTATGGTTCCCTAGTAGCTAAAGACAAATTTAAATGTCTTGTTTTATCATACATAGAACTTGCCATCCTTAAAATAGTTAGTTTATTCTAATACTTCCCTGTCATCTAACTGTGCACAGGTATTCTATTTTGTCAAACATTTCTGTTTTGGGGGTGAAATTCAAGAATGCCTTCTTTCCAAGGACTTCTCTGGAAGATCGTGATTGTCCTCTTAGAAGTAGGCAGCACTGGACACATTCCTTCACCGCCGATCGTCTTTTGGGATATATTAGTCCTGTGTTTGGCAACATGCCTGTGCTCAATCAATACATCTAGGAAAAGTGAGTATGACAGCTAATGAACTCAATAATTAAATGTCTCATTCCTCTGAGTTTCATTTTTTTCAAAAAAAAAAAAACACTAAATAGTGTCATCTTTCAAAATGTACCTTGAACTCTGTTCAGTTAGTGCTCTCATTCCACGTTTCTGTGTTGTTGTTGTTCGTGGTGGTGGTGGTGATGATGTGTGTGTGTCTGTGTGTGTGTGTGTGTGTGTGTGTGTGTGTGTGTGTGTGTGTGAATATTAGTGGATAGTCTGGTATAATGCCTCACTCCCAACCATTATAATTAGGAAATATATTACCAAGGGCAAGGAATTTTGATAAAGATGGATACTTGACTCCATGGCTCCCACATTGTTCTATGAACGATCAGGTAATATTTCAGTAGCACACAATGTCTTCAACCTCTTCAAATGAACTTATTTCTGAACCTACTCAATGAAACGCCAGACAGAGTAGCTCTTGGGGAAAATAAAATAGAGAGTAGAACAATTGCTTTTAAGATGCCCTAAGAGGAATCGGGTGCTAAACCTCATGTGGACAGATACTAACTTTATTTTAATCTATATAAGTAATTTACACATGACTGACATAAAGGACAGATTAAATGACGTGGACAGAAGCTAAGCAATGACCCAACCCCATCCAGTGGTTACTGGTGACTGAGTTCAAGAAGCCGCCCTTTTGCCTTCTCCCCATTTAATGGATATCTTATCTTACTTGAGTTAATTAATTAATTAGAAACAGATTGGCTGTGTTTGTCAGGCTA
The DNA here is from genome assembly GCF_049852395.1 of Peromyscus maniculatus bairdii. Classification (NCBI taxonomy): domain Eukaryota; kingdom Metazoa; phylum Chordata; class Mammalia; order Rodentia; family Cricetidae; genus Peromyscus; species Peromyscus maniculatus. The sequence goes on along the minus strand of NC_134873.1, from coordinate 29,022,476 downwards.
GTTTCAAATGCCTGACGCTATAGTTATTTCCCAATACTCCTGGGATTCCGGCATTCTGGGATGACAGGCACAGACCACCACACCCAGCTGGAGTTTTTTTTAGTTTTATTATTCTCATATTTATCCAAGTTGCTGATACATCCTTTCACTTTAAAGTAATATAAACACACATGGCATGGTGTTTCTTTATAAAATCTATATTGCTCTACTTTGGGAAGCCACGTTGGCACTTTTTTTTTTCAGAAATGGAAAACTCATTAGATGTAACAAGAGGTTTTTTTTTTTTTATATAAAAATACTGTTTATAGAAGAAAAAGGGATAGCTAAGCATTTTAAAACATGTAGCTTCATCATAGTATGATTGGGTTATTAAAAATAATAACAATAGCTACTTGAAATTGGATGCTGTCGTGATTTCCATTTCTGATAATTGTTTGGGCATATAGCAAAGCTACTGATTATATTAAAATTTTGATGAGGTTAAGAAACAGTATAAACATAGTGCTGAAATGCCATTTCCATAGGAGAATATATAGAGAAGCTACAGCTTTCCTTGTAAAATAATAATTATAAGACATGCTAGAAAAGACCAAGTTTTGAGCATAGATGTTATGAATGAGAAAAAAATAAAAGCCTTGATTATACATGCATATTTCTTTGAATACCTCTAGCACTAAAACATTTTAAAATAATTCACAATGATATGTTAACATTATATATATATATATATATACATACATACATATATATATACATATATATATATCTTTGTTAAATTATATATATATATGCATAATAAAATTCTAGCTGGAAATTTGATTGGGCTTATTTCTTATTTCAGACAGCCAGCCTACCCTAATTGATGAGCTTCTAGCCAATTCAGAGATCCTGTCCCAGAGGAGGTGGACAAAAGTCCTTGAGGGTCTTTTAAGACTGTCATCCGACCTCCCCACACTTACATACAAACACACACACCTATACACAAGTACAGTACCTAAAACACAAATGTAACTCACATGGAATGTAAGTCTGCAATGGATGACTCGTGGCTCCTTGGTTGGGAGAGAAAACTGATGCATGACTACAGGTCCCTGTTCCCAGCTCTGAATGAGGTGAAGAGAGAAGGGAACGGGGTAAAGGACACAGAACACCAGTAGAATCCACATGGTTCACATTAGGTCTAGAATTGCTCACATCAACATGATGAAGGGGTGAGAATTCAGGGCTGTTGAGGGGCTGGCCTATGACCGAGCATTTCTATGAGGCCTGGATGTATGGAAAAGGAACTTAAGTCACTGTCTAGAATTAAGAATATGCTTGACAGACTGAATAATGGCCTGGGGCCAGGGCTTTCGAGGAGCTGTGGCTTCAGACACAGGTCTTCTCATTTTTATGTGGCTATGGTTATCATTCCCACAGTGTCCTCTGTCTGTAATGTTCTGGAGATACCCTATGTTCCCCTTGGGCAACATTGTTTGTTTAGCTTCTTCCTGACTTTGTCCCATTGAATTATAGTTACTGATGATTTCGTCCCATTTTCCCCTTGGAAATTGTTCACATGATGCTGTACTTCTTAATAAGCTTGGTTGACATAAGACACTGCTGTACAAGGCCTCCCAATCCCAAACTTACCTGACTCCTTATATTTCTGATTTCCTTTTCTTCTCTCTCAGGACACTGTCACTGAGGAATGACCTGCTGGTCTATGTCACAGGGACCTGATCTGGTAAGTGGAAAGTACATCTTTAGTTCTTATTTCTGGACAAGTGTCTGAGACACACATGGGCTAAGAGATTCCTACTCCTGATTCTTGTACGAAAAAGTTACACTTGTACTTGACTCATTTCTGTTTCCTACCTGACTACATAGGCTCAGAGGGTAAATATGCTAACAACTGGTTATTTACCCAGGATTTCAGAATTTAAAAATATGTTCCCTAAGTTGACTCATTTCTGGAATGAAGCTTCAAGAACTTTCCATTATTTCTATTTATTAAATAGTTTCAAATAACACCACCCCCTTGACTCTAGGATTTGAGTCATATGATTATTCCACTAAAGTATAGTAAAAGATATAATTGATTCTTTGTTTATATGAAGTAAATGGTGACTGAGGTCAAAATGATTCTGGTGATGATAGAGTAAGTACACAGTGTAACCAGTGTTTGGGGTCTGGTTATCTTAGGCCAGTGATTCTCAAGCTTCTAATGCTGCAGCCCTTCAATACAGTTCCTCATGTTGTGGTGACCCCCAACTATGATTTTTTGTTACTACTTCATAACTGTAATTTTGCTAGTGTAATTGTAATTGTAATGTAAATATCTGATATGCAGGGTGTCTGGTGTGTGGGTCCTGTGGAAGGGTTGTTCGACACTCTGGCTATGAACCACTGCCTTTCCGCCTTGAAGTTACTATATATTCTAGTTTGCTTCTGGTTGCTGTGATAAAACGGGTGAGCTGTGCATCAGTGAGAGGCCCTGTCTCCCAAGATAAAGTGGAGACAGAGAATGGAAGACATCCAGCGTCTATCTCTTATGTATATAGAAATGCTCATGCACCCAAATGCACAGGTACATACACAGAAATATGGATAAAGATGCACCATCCACAAAGCATTAAAAATGACACAGGAAAATCTGCTGCTGAAATTGAGAGGAAACAATGTGTAGAGAGAAGTTTGCAGGCATGAAAATCTAAATCTAATTCAGGATCTAGTAGTTTGTTTGGGAACTGATAGCAGAGATGTAAGACTAGGCCTGGAAAATGATAGCTATAGAACAATATAACCTATTGTAAGGGAGCTAATACTTCTGTGAGAGTAGATCAATTTTTTAATAGTGGAAGAAAGTTAATGAAAACAAGACAGATTTCAGATCCTCTTTTTGTATATAATCTGTATTTTGCAATCATGTTTATAAAATACCAACGATCACTCTTTGCAAGTAAGTGAACTGTTGAGTGACATGTTATGTCATATGTTACTATGACACAATGCCATATTATAATATCATCAAAATGAAAATTGCTGTAAAGTATTGGTGACTTGGACTGGTATGTAGTGAGTCTTGGCCTCTTACAAGAACACATTATACTGAGTGTCTATGGAGATCCCTGGGCTTCTCTTTTCTTATCATCACATTATAATAGCTCAGTGTCTGTTTTGCAGCAGGTCTACACTTCGTAATATTTCTTCTCTTTTTGAATGTAGCTTCATATTTTAATTCATTGTGGCCTTCAAAGAATAGGAGTATTATTCTCAAATGAAGGCAATTTTTAAAGTTCTGGGGGATTTTCTTTTGTCATTCATATTTTATACCTTATATGTATGTTTGACTAATTCAAATCCACAAAGGTTTTCTCAGATATTTTATTTTAGATGTTTATAACCCAGAGGCTTACATCTGAAGTAATGTAACCCACTACTAATTCTTGCTTATTCCTAGTGTGTTGAGATCTTTCAACCTATGTAGATTTCTGACTGATTCTTTCATTGTGCTTGCAGAGGCAACTGCTTATGAATCCTTAGATACATTAGCTAGCATGCACTGATTTTTTCAAATTCTGAAATGATCTACCATATGTAGAAAAAAAACCTTTGTCAACCCTGATAATTGTTCCAAATACATCATTCCATCTGAAGAAATAATAATCATATTCACATCTGTTCATAAGAGCTAATGATGTCTACATATCTTTTCTAAAAATATTTATCTTTCATTTTGCAATCATGTTAGTATTTTAATGAGTCACTTTTCATAATCAGAATACTGAGGACCTCGCCAAATGGGTTCAGGAATCTGAATGCTGCTGACTTTTAGCATTGATTTTGTTTCTCTCCTTCCACCATGGGGGCCTCATGATCAAATTCAGATGACAAGGCTTATTAGCAAGCATTGTCTTTTGTCTTCACCTGCTACACAATATCACTGGCCAGTGAAATTGTAAAATATTTGAAAATGAGTATATGGCTAGGCAGATAAATAGGGAAACATCTCTTCATTATCAGAATTAGTAGTGGTAGTATTAAATTTATTCCCTAAATACTTGAGTAAAAGTAGCACCAAAGCCAACAAAGCATGGCATTTTTGTTGCAGATTTAGAGAAACGGGTTCGGGATTTTACATCACTGCCTTCCACACAGCTGCCATTTGACTATACTACAAAACTCATTCCATAAACAAAATAATTTTAGGATTAGTGATTGCATTCTCTCATTCAGGATATTTATATACATCTCTGTCACTTGTTCTTGATTAGCTAGAGATTTGTCAACTGTATTAATTTTTTTTTCAAAAGTCACCTTGTGGTTCTGTTCATTTTTTTCTAAAACAAATTTTGATTTTTTTACCCATATTTCTTCACTTATGCATGTGTTTAAACAGTTTGCAGGCTGGACAAAATGTACTATAGGTCAAATTCAGCCTACTGCCCATTTAGATGGGGCATGAACGCTAACAATGGTTTTTCTATATTAAAATAGTTGGGGAAAATGTGAACCAAAACAACAACAACAAAAAAAAACTAATAACAATATTGGAAGTTCCTAGCATTCAGAAGTGTTAATTTTTAGTACATAGAATAATTTGTCTTTATTTGATGCTAACACATTATATACACATGGACCATTTTAACATTGTCTCCTGTAAATAATTATAAATATGGGTCAATTATAATATTATAACTCCAATTAAAATATAAAAGAGAATATTTCTTGGCATGAAAATTCAAGTTGATTCCCTGCAATTGTGGAGTTTTACTAGGTATACAGTCATGTTTATATATTTACTTTTGAGGACTATTTTCACACTACCAAGTTTACAGCATGTTGCAATTTCATTTTTATTTAATACAACACATATTCTGAGTTACCACCTCTCTTTTGCTAGTTGAATTGTTTTTACACGAGTGACTTATTTTCTAAGTCTTGAGGGGGTTTGTGATTGCTTGCTGTTACTAGGCTGTAATTCATTCATTGGATTTATGGAGAATGCTTTGGTCATTTCCATTACTCTTATTAATAGTTGTTTTACATTCTAAAATATACCTTTGTTTGGCGAATGTTACATACTCTTTTGAAGAGAATGCCCGGTGCCTAGAATTGTAAGTGTTTTTGCTTCCTGGCTTGCAGATTTTTGACGTTAAAAAAAAAAATCCATTAAAATTTGCATTCTTGCTCCTTTCTGTGTGACTTTCCAATCTAAAAATATTTTTTAAAGATTTTTATCTTCATCATTCACTTTTTGTTATTTGAATATGATAGGTATTGTTTTGTGGATTTTCTGGGTACAATGTTTATTTCTCAATTGCTTTTATATATGTATTTACAGTTTCTCTTTTTAAAATGTTATTGATACTCATTGAAATACCATTTCCCCAGAATTTGCTCTTTCTTTTTTAGTTGAAAACTCATCATAGATCAGATTATTAGCACTAAATCTCAGGCCACCAGTTTTTAAAAATTATTTTTCATGTACTCTTTTGGTACCATATTTCAATTTCTTAGCTTCTCTTGGTCTGTTTCAAAGTTCACTAATTACTTTTGATGACTATTATCTTACTCATCCCACCCAATAAAGTTCTCATTGCACATTTTATATTTTCATAAATATGTAGTTCACCTAAACTTCTTTTAAATTCTATTTCTTTTAACATGGTTGGAAAGAATTTATGAACTTGAATGAATTTATGTCAGTTTTGAGGTATTTACATGTTAATTTTAATACATTTTGGTATTTATAATCATTTCAGCTGACTGGTTTGACTGGTATCTGTGATGGTATTTACAATAATATTTACAATAATGCTGGATTCTTTACACTCCAAGATAATCTCTCATTTACTTCTCTATGTACTTATACTGCTTTAAAGAGTGCTGCCATGGGTTCTAGCCATCTTTTATTTTATTTTATTATTTTATTTTATGTGTATGAGTGTCTTCTTGCTGGTATATCATCAGTTCACCAAACATGTGCCTGATGCCTGCAGAAGAATCAGATCCTATGTAATTGGACTTAGAGATGGTAGTGAGCTGCCATGTGGGTGCAAGCAAACAAACTTGAGTCCTCTGCAGGATTGAGTGCTTTTAACCATTAATCCATAGCTCTAGCCCCAAACGTGCAGTCTTTTAAGTCTTATTTCCAAGATTCTTTTAGGGAAAGTATTACATAATTTTATTCTAGGTACAGTGTTATTATAACTGTTTGGGTGACTGGGGAGGACCACCATAACCAGGGAACTGTCTTCATTCTGCCAGTGGTAACTAAAATGGTGTTTTCTACTCTGTGAACTCAGGAATAATTCATTGTAAGGTTCTCTGATAGTCAGTTTTTTGGTTCTTTCTTTCTTTTTCTTTTCAAATCTCCAAACACTGCACTTTGGACTAAATTGAAATTTACTTCAAAGACTCAATGAAGGGCTGGAGAGATGGCTCAGTGGTTAAGAGTACTTGCTGCTTTTCTAGAGGACCTGAGCTCAGTTTCCAACACATATACCAGACAGGCTGTAACTGCCTCAACTCTAGTCCCAAGAGGTCTGAGACCCTCTTCTGGCTTCCATGGACAATTATACACTTGTATACACACACACACACACACACACACACACACACACACACAAAAGCACATACATATACAGAAATAAAAATGAAGTACAGATTCTTAAAAGAATCAAAGTCTCTTGTACATTCAAAGGCTCTTTACAGAATGGTTTTCTTTTTCCACATTTTAAGCTTCCTATTTTTCCTCAATTGTGGGAATACCATGAGCTTTGTGAGCCTCTCTTCAGAAACTCCCCCTGCTCAGTTCTAAATGCTATGAGCAGATATGGAAATCATTATTGGAATTTTAAGTTTATAAAGCATAGACTGTAATTGTTGGGTGGGTGAGATACTCAGGAGTGTTTGGAGCCATGAAAGTTGCTCTTTTACTGTTTTTTTTCCCTGTCTCTATCAGGTCTCTCCAAAAAACATCAATTTTTAATACATCCTGTGATGTGAAGTAGCAGATACTCTACGTCCTTCAGGGTGCTGTTAACTCTTACTTTAAGATCATTTATCGGTACCTAGATCACACCATCTGCTTGGCATTCATAAGGCAGATCAGAGGGGGAAAATGTAACATTTGAATTAGCTTTATGTATCCTCATATTCTAAATGATAATGCAAATTAACTTATAAATGTTGGCAGGACTTGTAGCCATTCGGGCTGGTTCATTAAATTACTTGTGGGCAATTTGAGAACTCTGAATTTTGTAATACATAAATATGATTAGCTTAACCCAAATAACCTCCTAGATGGAGCACAATCAGCATTAGGAGGACACAGTCTAGGTAAGGATTCTTTTCTCTCTTTAGAAAGACTAATAACTTGTGGATTTAAAATTTGCATTATCTTTCTACACTTTCATCTTTGGGTTGTCGGAGAAAATTCAATTTTGTCACTTTTGTTTTGTGAGTATGGACAATAACATTTGGCATTCTTTTTTTGTACATTTAGGACAAGAGCTTTGACATCACCAGCATTAAAATCACGCAGAATCAAGCAATGGAGGGACTGAGTCCGTAGCTTCTGTTCAATTAGGGGATTTTGAGCATGTCTTAATTTTTCTCAACATATTTTTCTTGACTGTAAAAAGAGAGTAAGTTGTGCTTACAAGATTTACATCACAGCCAAGCATGGTGGCTCACACCTTTAATCCTAGCACTAGCGAGGCAGAGGCAGGCTGATCTCTGTGAGTTCTGAGACTGGCAGCCTGGTCTACAAAGGAGTTCCAGGACAGGCACCAAAACTACACAGAAAAATCCTGTCTAAACACCTCCAACCTCCAAAAGAAAAAAGATTTGCATTAAAAGCTATACACATATACACACACAAACACACATATTTTATGTATATATATGTATGCATGTATGTATATATGTATGTATGTATGTATGTAAGTATTTCAGGTGTATCTTATCAAAATTGAGCTAATAGGAAGTAGACCTCAAATCAACACTGCCCAACTCTTTTACTCATTGTCTTTTCCATCGCTACCTGGTTTCCCTCAATAACAGTGATTTTTAAATATGTTCTCTGGTTTGAAGTAGCAGCTGTGATAACTCCTTCAGAATACTGCCAACTCATCCTTTAAGCCTTACTTTGGAGATGGGATGACCAAATTCTTATCCTGGGTGGATGGAGATATGGCTAGGATTATTTCACCCTGACTCTAATTGTGTCTATAAAGCCGATCCTAAAGAAAACTGACAGGTAGGTCAGTGACTGAAACAGACATGCCTTGGACATGAGCAACACTATTTATCTAACATAATGTGGGGAGTGGATGAAATAAAATGGAAGAGGGGAAATGCAGCTAGTGTGTGCAAACTCTATTCCTTTTGCATAATTATGCCGATTGCTGCTCCCATCACTATGGACTCCAGCTTCTCCTCTCTTTCAACAGGGTTCACACCAGCAGCTTTCCAAGGAGCTTCTAGGTGTTAAGTATGGAGCTGAAACTGCATTATGGCCCTTGACTCATTCTGAGCTAAGCCAAATTGTTCATGGTGACTCAGTAGAAGTAATACTCGTTTCTTAAATATTATATCACTCATTGTGTCAATATATATAAGTTCTTACATGATTACAATTATCAGACCTTATTAAGATAACCAAATATGTAATATATCACACTCTTTGAATTAAAGGTACCCTAATATATAATGTATAATAATTATAGTAATCCCACTGTCTTTATTCTTTCTTTTCAAATTTCCTTTGATATTTACTATACATTTATGCTTCTATATGGATTTTATAACCACCTTCTCAAGATCTTTACATATTTTTATCTCTGAGTAAATAAAAATCATAAGCATTCTGTTAAGCAAAGAGAAAGAAAAATTTCAAAATTAGGTTAATTATATATATACATATATATGTGTATATATATATGTATATATATATGCTAATTATTAGCCTGCATCAGATGCCACTGTAGGCAAGCAGGCCAAATAGAATAAGAAAACATCCCTCCTCTCCCAAAGTTTAAATCTAGTAAGGATAAGAAAATATAAACTACTGGTTGCTTTTGAAGCCTTTTCAGCTGTTACTTCTCCAGTGTTTTCTGTATTTCTCTGCACTAAGTATCATACTTGTCTTTATAGTCACAGACAGCCAAGCAGGTCTCCATGCCCAGTTATTTTATATCAAATTATAATATGTACTGAGGTAACATATATGGTGCTTATTGTTAAAAAATATCATGTCACTTGCCTGTGCTATATCCAATAGTTGGATTTGAAAAGAGTCCATCTTCTTAAAGACCTGTAGCTAGGATCAAAGTAAAGAAAGTGGAATCAACCCCTTAGAAAAGGTAGCTGATGGCAGCATACACCATGGGACCCAGTAGGGACAGAGTCAGGTTTCCGAACTCCTGGGCAAAAACCTTCATTATTCCATTTATTATCAAAGACACTTGAATGTAATGATTATGTCTTTCTGAGCCTTATACCTGTATAATGGGACTAACAGAAGCTTTTCAGAGTAATAGCAATGTCAACATGATGTAATTCATTAAAAATCAGCAATCTGGTATGACTGAACATGTAAGGAATGAAAACTGATGTTATTTCTATTATTGGCTATGGTAACACTTTTAAAGAAGATACATAACTGATTTGAATTCTAAGAAGGACACAGGAACACGATCTAAGTAGACATATCTATGAAGTATGTTCATAGACATTGAGTTATCCCATATTTAAAAGCCACCACAATTTTAAATAGGAATTATTTTATGCACACACTTCACATTGATGTAACAGGACCAAGAAGGTTAAGGTAGTCTTTTAAAAAATCACTGCATGGTAAGAAGCAGAAGAATAAATCAAACATAAAATCTGCATTTGCACATGTAACTCTAAATGGACTGCTTTTTCTTTGCTTATGCTTTTACTAACAACAAGCTATAACTTGTATGGCCTGTGAAGTCAGTGCACCTGTAAAGGCAGAAGCTGAGCTTTGCTCTGCCCAAGATCTAAAATGCCTCAATTTGTTCTGGTGGTATCTCCTTTACAGCTTATAACAGAGGAGAAGGTGGAATAAACTCAGTGCAATTCATTTAAAGAAATGTTACTGTGAATTTAGTTGGGGGAAAAAATCTTGTCTATTGCCTGGTAGAGCTAGTGAATTTTAATCAAGATGTCATTTGTAGATTTCTGTCAGACTCATAAATAGCCACATGAGAATACAGTCACTTTTGCAATATGTGTTTAGAGATCCACCACACCAAAGTGGCAATTCATATGCAAAAAGAAACATGTTCTGGAGTATTAATGGTCTCACGCTCTAGTGTGAGCTTTGTTTGACAGTACAGAGTCACAGCAAATTTGGTGAGTTAAAAAAATTCATATGCCGCCGGGCGGTGGTGGCGCACGCCTTTAATCCCAGCACTCAGGAGGCAGAGGCAGGCGGATCTCTGTGAGTTCGAGGCCAGCCTGGTCTACAGAGTGAGATCCAGGAAAGGCGCAAAGCTACACAGAGAAACCCTGTTTCGAAAAACCAATATATATATATATATATATATATATATATATTCATATGCCACTTAAGAAAGGTAGAATTTGAGATATGAAAATTTACTACTAAATACTTTTCCTTCTTTATCTTAAAGTTGCATACTAATATTTCACAGACATCAACAGTATTTTGATGTAACCACTGATGGCTTGGTTACAAAACTACTTCATTCATGCTCCAAGCATAGAACATGATAAGGCAGGAAAACGTTTACTTTAGAAAAAAATTAACTGCTTAGTGTCTATTATTTGTGTGTTAATAACCTCTGGCCATGCATATGAGTGAGGAAAGACCTTCATTTGGGGCTAATTTTCACTTCAGTATATTCTTTTACTATTTTTTTTTTATTAGCTGGAAATCACTCTGAGAATGCCTGAAGGACTAATCAGTTTCATGATAAATTATTCTTATCTACAACAAGGGAGCATAATTACTTGCTCACATGTCCAAATTTGTAATTTGATTTCTAAACACAAATATTATTTTACAAAAATCTATCTGTATCACATCTGTGTAATTAGAGGAACATAAATATAGTTGGTGGTTTCCTGGTTCGTTGCATTTTGAAGTAAAACCATTTCACTATTTTATTGTCACCCATTTCAACATTAATGAAAAATTTAAAAACAATAATTACATGGACCCATTTGAGGACATTTTCACTCAGCAAGCATACTCTTCCCTCAGGGTCCTTTCTACAGAGAGAATTTATTAGATACATGTTAAATGTGCTAATGGCAATATCAGCCTTTAAAGTGTATCACCAAGAAAATGAAGCTTTCTTACCTCCTTTGTATCTTGCATTGAGTTATGTGTTTGAAGTGCATAATAGCTCATTACTTTCAATGTTTCTGGGAATTTTTACTTTATGATAATAAAGTCGCCAAGCATGATTTTTACAAGTCAATTCATTCTAACCGAAAAGTGTTGTCCTATCAAACTGCTCCTGCATCTTGATCTTAATAGGTGAATTTGGATAAGTCAGAAAAACTTTAAATGATAGTTAGAAAGCCAAGCCAAATGAGGGTTTAGGTATTTAATTATTTTTATTTGGAAGTTGGTCTACTACTGCCTAAGTAGTGCAGTAAACTATCATTTCCAAGGTGTACTGGGGTGGTCATTCTTTCCTATTATTGTGGGTTGAAGGTGAAATGTCTCGCAGGAGCTCACATGTTTGAAGACCTTTTCACCCCTGTTGGCACTGTTTGTGAAGGTTGTATAGATTGGCAATCCACTCCTACTTCTGCTCTGCTTTGTGAGGGAGGGTGAACAAAAGAGGATCTGTGTGTGCTGTACTTACTAGAGCTGGAGGGGTGGGGCCACCTAAGCTTTCTGGAGCCCAGTTGATTACAAAATGAACCCCAGGTGCTGGACAATGAGCTAAACCTTTGCTGCATTTTGGCCTTGCTTTGGTCTGATTTATGTGGTGCCCAGATTCTTTCTTATATAGATAGGAATATTGACCCTTTGACATTCTATGTTAGAAGTGAATGAGTTGTTTTTGATTTTATAGAAGTATATAGTATAGAGACTTTGTACTCTTAAAATGTTGGGACTGTTAGTGTCTAGGGAGAATTGTGGTGTTGAAATGAATGATTTTTTATCTCGTAAAATTATCATGAACCTATAGGTACAAGAGGTGGATGGTATAGTTTAGATGTGATGTGCTTGAATGTCAGGTTGACAATGGGTGGAGCAGTGATCATTAATGCCGTCACTTTGACAGAATCTAAAAATTATCTGGCAATTTAGCATGGCTGGGAGAATTATTTTGATTGCATTCACTGATGTAGGAACATCCACTTTAGTAGTAGGCAGGACAAATCCCTGGGCAGGGGATTCTGGGCCAGACAAAATGATATTACAAGGTAAGAATTAGTTAGTTCTACTGATTTGAATAAGAATGCCACCTGGGTGGTGGTGGCTCATGTCTTTGATCCAGCACTCAGGAGGCAGAGACAGGCATATCTCTGTGAGCTCGAGGCCAGCCTGGACTACAGAGTGAGTTCCAGGAAAGGTGCAAAGCTACACAGAGAATCCCTGTCTCGGAAAAACCAAAAAATTGCCCCCAATAAGCTCATATTTTTGAGTGCTTAGTCACCAGGGAGTGAAACTCTTTGATAGGATTAGAAGGATTAGGAGGTGTGGCCTTCTGGAGGAAGTGTCTCACTGGGAGTGGGGCTTTGAGATTTCCAAAGCCCAGTATCACATTTTCTCTTAGCCTGTGGATCAGAATGTAGTTCTCAGTTACTCCTCCAAGACCATGTGTGCTGCCATGCTGTCTACAATTAAATGCATTCTGTTCTAAAAGTTGCCTTGGTCATGATGCCTCTTCACAACAACAGGACAGCAACTAAGAGAGAGGCACTCATTTCTCTCTGTTTCCTGACTAGAGATGCAAAGTGACTAGTTGTGTCAATCTCCTGCAGTCTTGACTTCCCTGCCACTATGAAATGTCCCCTGACTGTAAGACTCTAAGACCTTGAAGTCGCTTTTATATTTCATCACAGCCACAGGAAAAGACCCTGAGATAATCATCCATGGTTCTTACATATAGCTTGCAATAGCCAAGAAATATGGTACATATCCCCATATCACATGGACTTCTAAGCTATAAAATAGAACAAATTCCTATCATTTACAACAGTACTGGAGACCAGTATGTTGCATTGAATAAGCCAAGACTAGCCAGAGAGGTAACACTTGGCGTCAGTCATCTGTGATTGTTGAAATAATTGATCTCACAGAACCTGAGATGGAAGTGGGTTGTCAGTACCTGGCACATGTGTAGGAGAAGAGACGGGGCAACGTTGGCAAATGAGAATTAAGCTATAGTTAGGTAAAGGAGCAGTATGCTCTATTAGAAGGAATTTTTAATATATTTACCATAAAATGTTAATCATCAAGATAACAGATATGCTTGCACTCATTAAAACGTTACAGTATGTAGATCCATTAAACATCACCTGGTACTTTGATGTATATACTCATATGCAATATTTTTGAAAGTTATTCTGTGATTAAAGTACATCTTTTTAAAAAGAGGCCAATTTTAAAGAGAAAGAAATTTATTTAATTCTCACTTCTATCCCCTCTGTACCTTATTTTCTTCCACTATATTCCATAATATAGGAAAGAAATATTTTAATAATGCTATTTCCCTTTGAAAACTACCAGTGTGTGTATATTCTCTCTCTCTGTCTCTCTGTCTCTCTGTCTGTCTGTCTCTGTCTGTCTGTCTCTGTCTGTCTGTCTCTGTCTGTCTCTCTCTCTGTTTCTCTCTGTCTGTCTCTCTCTCTCCCTCTCTCCCTCCCTCCCTCCCTCCAGATAGGACAAACTTAGACTAAGCCTAGAACATATTTTCATACCAAAAAGTATGGGTCAATCCAAACATAACAACATCATGTAAAAAGACAGAGAGAATAAATTTGAGAGGATTTGTTGATGTGAGGGTTAAAAACAACAAGAATAGACAATGTGCTATTGAAATAGATGAATCTATAATACTATTTTAAAATGGCCATTTCTGAGATGGCTGAGGAACTGCTTAATTACTTGAAATGCTGGAGGTGGATAACCCTAAAAGTAGCTGCGACATCTTCAATATGTGATCTAAGAGTTACCACATTACTTGCTACAAGAAATTTCTTTTTAATTGAATTATTACAGACAGTAAGTCAAGAAGACCACACTGGTATGGATCCAGGTTACTATCTTTTATATGGAAGAGGAACTTGCAGCTCTGTGTATCCTGGACTTGCTTAATTTTATCTAACACTTTTTATCGAAGATACTCTATGTTGAATAAAAATTTCAGTGTTTTGTTCCTTTCTCTACTCATGTTTCTACTTGAGAAAAAAAGTCTTAGATTGTATGCATGGCCAAAATGAAAATTTCAGGAACCCCCAGAATATGGCAACCTAAATTGTAATTTCAAGTTTCCTTAGTCTATTTTAGGTTTGCTCATACGTTTTTATCTCTACTGGCACTTCTATATTTCATACACATTTTTACTATCTTTGAGCCATTTCAAATGATGTCTAACTGTCCTCTATTCTACATGATATCAATAAGGCCATCCCTAGGGCAGTGATAAACCTCACTTCATATTGCAGATATTTCCAAAGGCCTTTGATGCCTATATTGAACATTTATACCAGCTTCATGTATGTCTTCCTCTCCCCCTTGATATCTCACCATCTCATTCTTCCCTGTACTCTGTATTCGTGATTTTCCCATTACTCTGACACGATATTTAAATAAAAAGCAACTTAAGGATAGAATGTATTCCTTTGGTTTATAGTTTGAGTGACAGTCACAGAAGAAAGGTATAGTGGCAGAATCATGATCCAGCTGTTCACATGTTATCCACATTTAAGAAACAGAGAGATGAGTGCTAGTGCTCAGCTTGTCTTATCTTTTTCAGTTGGTCCAGGACCCTAAAACATTTAAATTCAATCTTCCCACTTAGTTAGCTCAATTGAGTAGCTCCTTCACAGAGATTTTTCCCCCCAGGTGCTTAAACATTCTGACAAATAGACTATCAAGATTGATATCAATCAACCAATCACATACTTTATGAACTCAGGAGAACTGATTGTGACTTGAGTTTCAGGTATTATGTCACTGTTCCCATGAGCTATCCCATCGCCCTAAACTACTATTACATCTCACTGTATGATGTAGAAGATTTTAATACATGGAAAAATATAAAAAAAACTATACTTTACACTTATGTATATATGCTCATCTGAGCTGTTGCCTACGACTGTAAAAATATCCTGTTTGTAATAGGAAAACATTTATCAATGGCCCTTCTCAGAGTCTGTTTGGCTTTCACACATATTTCTATGATATAATTTCACAGATATAATTAGCAATATGATATGCAAGACAGGGTGGTTGATTTACAATGCCCTTCTATTACATTAATAATTCCATGTCATTTAAATAAGAGCAATTAAGTGCAAATTTCACTAAGACCACCGCAAACATTATGAGGGGATCAATCATTGTACAGAGTGTTTATTCACCTAATGTTTTCCCTTGTCTTCACTCAGTGTTCACATATGCCCTTTCCTGCTCTGTATGTTCTTATTGTATATTCCCCCTCCAATTGAACGTCTTTCATTCTTGACTGTAATTTAGAAGGTGCACTTGTTTACCCTCCCTTGACATGAGAGGAAAGCATTGACTCTGATTTTATCCCTCAACCCCAATAAAATCCATGTTTACTTTGAAGAAACCCTACTTTTAAACTGTGGTGATGTTGATTTTGCATTTCAAGATACCATGTTTCATAAAGATGCGTTTGCTTTGAATTGTTATTCAATAACCCCATTTTTCACGATTCTTTTTTTTCAAAAGGCAGGGTTACTGATGAATTTGTGTATCATTTAATATTCTTTGGTTCAGTAATGCTGAAGAAACATCTTATAAATTCTGGGAAGGGTATTTTCTAGTTCCTTCCTCTCCATAGGGATATACAGTAACTTATTGCTGGGCTATTTTATCTATTTCCTTGAAGATTGATTTATAAGCTTCTCATGTGACTTTGACTTCAAATGCTTATTCCTCTCCCATTTCTTTCCAATGCATGAATTCCAGTTGCTGCTAATATCACAAAATAATGGCCTTATATATTTTCATGAATAGAACAGCCCATTATATGTATATCTTTATTATTTGATAGGACTTGGTTATTTCATCATTTCTAATGATACAAAGTGGTATTAGTAATAATTGACTTAATAATTTAATGTTAAAGGAGTGTATATAAGTATAACACTTATAGATATTCAGCAAATGAATTTACCCATCCTGGTTTGATAATCTCAGCTCATGCCAACTTATATTTTTACTCATCTCTATGTTTTAGAGACCAAAGCTTCTCAGCTCTGATCTTTCCAGCCTGTGGCCAATGAGCAGTCAACATTAGGGTACCACAGGTAAGGTCTGCAAAGGTTCTTTCTATCATATCAGGGTTAGCGTGTGTGATGGTAGCAAAGCTATGAGGGTCATGATGTGTCCGTCTATCTTTCCCTTTATCTCTTGTATTTGTACTCAACTTGCCTGCTTAAGTTACTCTTCTAATTTCAGGTTTCAGTCCATATACTCATTTGAACTTGGTGCCCTTGCATGGCCCAACTCAGTAGACACTCAAATCTCTTTCATACATCCTTTCTCTGAATTGAAATGGCTGTGATTTTTTTCATAACTTCACTTATTAACCATCACAGTGCTTGAACTATAACACATCAGCAAAGGAAGAATTCTCTCTACAGAGCCCTGGGAATGTGTCCCACCCCTGCTTCCACCCAACTCTCCATGGACTGAGATACAGGCAACTCATTTCCTTTTATTCTGTATATCTGAGAATAGTTTCAAGATGATGCCTCTTTAATTGACTCATCTTCCTTTTTGGAAAGTTTTGTTACTGTTTTTTTCAGTTGTCCTTTACCATGTTCATGAGGATAAGATGTCTTTTAATGTTTATGATGACCTCTTAGCATTTTGTCAGCTAGTTGGTTGGGTGAACTTTGATATGGTAATGATCCATGCCTACCAATTTGGTGATGTAAGGGAATATGTCTGACTATTACACATAACAATCCAATGTGGATGTTTTTAGTCAACAAGTATGTAGTGGGTAGCCATTCCAGCTTTGATCTGGAAGTTCCAACCCCCATTGAAGCTTTGGTAACTGTGACACCTATAAGGTGGGGCTGAGAGAGGATCCTGAAGACCCGAGATTTGGATGTGTCAACTCTCTTGGTTCCTGGACCCTGGACGCTGGAGGTAGACCGAGCAGAGTTCTCCAGAGAATACCACCAGACTGCTCCATGCCTTTCACAGACCCTGTAGCCTATCCTTTCACTTGTAAGTTACCCTACAAAATAAACCTCCCTTTTAACTACAAGGAGTGGCCTTAATAATTTCACTATATCTGGCGCCCAACATGGGGTACAAACCCATGACCCTGAGATTGAGAGTCTCATGCTTTACCCACTGAGCTGGAGCTTGGAACTTCTAGATCAAAGCTGGAATGGCTACCCACTACACAACTGTAAACACACTGCTCAGATCCCCTAGTCACACTGAAACATTTCCGCTCTCTTCTATCTCTAGGCACAGAAGGGAGATTTTTATGGTCCAAGCCCAAAAGTTGCACATATTCATACTAAGTGGGCAAAAATTGTATTTAAAGTGATGGTCAGAAAAATGTATGCCTCAGAAATAATGTGCACTATTTAAGTTTCTGTAGTTAGAAAGTGTGTGATAGGAAAATTACGAGAAGTGTGTGACATTTCAAGTTAAGTTCAAAAGTTAACATGGCAATACTATCTGTATGGACAACAGTGATGAGAACTGCAAATCATTAAAAATGTTGACATAGTTCAGAGGACTTGTTTTTTATCATAAGAGAACACCAGGTAAATAACAGGATATATTAGGAGCACTGAAGGAAACTGCATAGTGAAAGTCTATTCAGATGGGTTTATAAGGAACTCTGACACTGTCAGGGATGGAAGTAACCTCACTTGATTGCTTGACTCCTGGTCCACATAGGGGTGATTATATGTGGCATTATCAATATGACACTTTCAGGGGTTATATTGGAGAAATAAACATTTTCTGTGATTACTCACACGTGCAAATATCAGCCTCCTGAACTCTCTTTCTTCATTTCACATTCAAATTCAAAATAAATCACCTGTTCTCTCCTGGGTCAAACTCTCATGTTTTAGAGATAAGCCGTGATATTAAATTCCTAAAAATATCAAATGGATATGTGAATGCATTGGCATGACCTCTAGAGAAGTGAACAGCACCCTTTTGAATTACATACATATTCAAGCTATGTTTCTTCCCTTTTGCATCCTCTCAATCCATCTTGGGCAGCCATACTGCTTTGAAGAAAATGTGCCTTTAATTCTTTCTATGCTGTTGATTCATACTGTGGATTAGTTCAAATAACCCCTCTGTGATATACTTAGGGTGAACTTTGTGCAAGCTTTGGCTTACATCCTCTGTGAAAAATCTTTGTCCATTTACTACATTCTGGAATGAAACCTCCATAAATTCACTCCTATTTTCCCACAGCTACATACAAAATTACATTGGAAATCTTCTACACGCAGAACTAAATGTTTCTATGTAGGATTCTTCTTTGCTATCCCCTGATTTGTTTATTTAACTTATAGGCTTTTGTTTTCTTGGAAGATCCACTCTTCTTTCATCCTGAAAAGTTATTCTTCTCAAAAAGTCCCAATTAAAGATTCTCATTTATGGAAACCCTGCCTTGCATACTGTAGTGAACTTATAGTACCTTTTTTAATTTTTACACAGGATCTCAAAAGTGATAATTTGAACACTTTGAATGAGCCTCATGTTTAGACAGAGAGCATTATTTTTAAATACTTCCAATACTTGATCAATATCTAGCAGAGAGAATGTAAGTTCTTAAGCTCTTATGGCAACCTGGATGCCTGAAGACCTGATTCAATGAGCCTAGAACATCATTGGTGACAATCGTGTGTGACCGAAATCTAAATGACAGTCACTGTAATTCTGACACACCCCTGTTCTTATTGACACAATAAAGATTAGGAAAACATCAATGGGTTAAATAATTCTTAAAAGTTTAGCTTATAGGAATTCGTTTCTTTTGAGCAATTTTCAATGCAGGTTTGACAATATTGCATTTCATCAAGGCAATGTGCTGTGGCCCACAGAAGTGCTGGTGTGGATGACTATCCCAGAATACAAAAAGGTTGTCAGGCAAATTTGGAACATTGACTCCCTCTTTGGTATTTACCCAACACCCCAACTTTTCACCTCCCTGACCCCATCTACCACCTTTATCTTGGTATTGATGACAAAATATTTCCCTCTTTGTTAATGGAATTTTTTTTTCATTTCTCATGTTTCGATTGCTATTTTTGCAAACATGGACCACAGCAACCAAATCACTGCTGACACTTGCTTGTCAGCAACTTTAAAATGTCATTGTAAGAAAGACACATTTCAGACTCAGAGGAGTTGAGACATCCTTTAAAAAGATGTACATACTTATTTACCTAGTTGGGTCTAGGAAGCAGTGGTGCTTAGAAAAGAACTTTGTGACTTGGGGAGGATGGAATTCAGAAGATTGTGATACAATATTATTTAGACACAGATAACTTGAATTTCTGGAAACTGACTTAGTTCATACATGACAATTAAAGAATGTACATATTTTAAGAAAATAATCTCTTAATTGGTGTGTGTGTGTGTGTGTGTGTGTGTGTGTGTGTGTGTGTGTGTATGTGAAGGTTGGAGGGCAAACTGAAGAATTTGGCTTGTACTCTTCTTCCACCCAGGGAGTCTTTAGGATTGAACTCAAGTCTTTAAACTCAGCTGTAACTGCCTTTACCCATTAAGTCCTTTGGCCATCTCAGTATTCTCATTTTTAGGCAGGATGTACACATATTAAATATTGACTATGGAAGACATGAATTCTTAATGTGATTTTTGGCAAAATAAATGTTTCATGATTAACAATATTGTGCAAATCATATATTTGCTTGCAAAGTATGTTTAATATTTAATAATACTAGAGAACATAATTCTTCAAAGTGGAAACAAATACCAGATTAAAATGTAAGACATTTAAAATAAACTATAAAAAAATTTTATAATAAAAAGTAACAATTGCAGGTATTCTTTAGAATCAAGAACTAAAAAAATTAAATGATAAAAAAAATGTCCTCAAGTACTTGTATGACAATAAAAACTACTACCACTGGTTCTGCAATACAAACTAACTATAGTCTTAAGAGTGATCATTCATTGAAAGCTTAATTATTCCAGAACTCTTTCTAAGGTTATGTATGTTTAGATGGTACTATATGCCCCCCAAAAATCCATATGATAAATGAGTTCATTTCCTCATGGTAAATATGAAGAGATGTGGTAAAAATCAGTTTAAAGTCATTGCAACAAGAATTCTTCAGTATCCAAATTAATCCTGAGAAGGCCAGGGGTGAAATCAGGACTACAGGATAATGGGCAGAGCCAATGGGCTTAAGGACAGCATGCCTATCAGATTAATGGGATCTTAGATTCAGTGAAATTGTTAGAGTCATGACTCACCACTTCTCTGTGATGTAATTTGGGACAATTTTCTTAGTCTGCCAGAGTCCTTGCTGAGTCCAAACTACAGTACAGAACCTCAGAAAATGGCAGAGTCCTTATCTCAAAGAAGCATTATTATAGGTAATTTCTTATCCACAGCAGTCCCTGGTAGGCTTAATATCTGGTGAAGAATTTAGAGATCACTGGTGGGAGGAGGAAATGCTGAGAGTGGATGCTCCAAGACTGGAAGGAAGAATAGTTTCATTTTTATCTATATCACCTCTCTCCAAGGTTGCTCAGTTAGGTTGCCCAGAAGGCTCCTTCTGTGTTGGTTTCTCCCATGTGAAAAAGAGAGTGTGGTGAAAAGCACATGCTCCCTTGGCCACATGGGACAGTCCCCCCAAATTCCTACCTTTCTCCTCTCCACCAACCAAAGGTAATCAGTAAGGGCTGCAAGTAGTGAGGGAATATTGTGGACTAGGAGGAGGAACAGAGAACTTAAAACACAACAGTGTATACCACAGGCTTAGATCGGTATGCTTACCATGATGTTTGGGATGCAGCACTTCTGGTTCTGTCCTTTGGTGCAAACATAGTCCAGATTCAAGGTACTCATACCTCCTGGATTATCTAAAGATCTTTGAATTCTAAAAATTGATGTCTCCTGCAATCATATTGTTATCTGTGGTTCCTATCCAGTTAGGAAATATTTGCTTAATATCTAACTTTGAAGTGCTCTCCTGTGGGTGCATACGTGCTTACAACAAATACGTGTCCTTAAAAATGTTTTATTGCGTGTGTTTGTAGAGGAGTATATACATGGGGTGCAGGTACCTGCAGAGGCCAGAAGATAGTGACAGATTCCCTGGAGTTAGAGGTGCTTGTGAGTTACCCAGCATGAATACTGAGGACTCAACTCAAACCGTCCATACTATCACTTCATGCTCTTAATAGCTGAGCCATCACTCCAGCCATTAATACATGCACTTGACTGACACTTTCTTAACACATGACATTGTCTCTTGCCGGTTATGATATCTGCTTTGTCTACATATAGCTTGGATTCTATTTGTTTTTCTGTTTGTATGAAATATTTTCCTATCACTTAATGTTCAGTCTTTAGCCATGAATTTAACCTAGGATTACTCTTACTGGCAGAATATACTTGGATATTGTATGTCTATTTATGATATTCCTGTCTTTAAATTTTAGTTTAATCGATATTATTTAAAGTAATTACATAAGAATTAAATATGCAAAATGTATAAAGTTTGTAGTTTTTTGGTATATTTCTTTCTAACTTAACATATTCCTTTCCCATATGATAATTTTCTATACCACCATATTTTCCATATTCTTTGCTTTTTATTTGGGGCATCTATTACAGTTCTATTTTTCATTTATGGGGGTATATGAGGATGATATGATCCATCTTATACAGATAACAATGCTTTTTAATTAACATCTTAGACCAGTTGTGAGTTTCTGCTTTAACACAGAGACAGGCAGCTGGCGTAAGCACAACTGTGACTGTGAGTGGAGTGCTCTGTCACACGCCACAACCCCAAGGGTCAGGGGCCATCAGAGAAGAGGAGGCGGAAAGATTGTAAGAGCCACAGGTCAGGAGGGACCAGAGAAGAACTGTGCCTTTCCTACTTGACAAGACTATCAGGTGTTATCTCACTCAATACATCCTGTTTAAGGATCATAGCAAGTTAAATATTTCTTTCTCCTCTAACATGTATCATTTCCTTGAGAATAAAAACTCAAGAACTTATTTTGTAGCTTTGGGAATACAAAATATGCCATTGATATCTGCTATCACATTAGTGCATAATAAAACACCAAACTCATTTCTCCTATCTGTATCTTGCCCATTGTTGAAACTGATCCCATTGTTCTCTCCCTCTGGTCACTCACTGCCTTTCTACTTTCAAATTTTATGATCTCTATTTTTTTTAAATACTTGACCTATGGATAAGATTATTTAGATATTTGTCTCCTATTTTGGTCAGCATTATGTTTCTTTGTATAATGATTTCCATCTCTGCCCACACTATTCCATCTATTGCCAATGATGGGTTTTCTTACAATTTACAACTGAGTCCTCTCCCATGGTTCATAAATACAACATAATATTTACCAGGTTTCCAGTCAATGGGCATACTGGTGTCTCTGTTTCTTGGCTATTGTGAATATTGCTACAATAAACATGAGAATATATATGTATAGTTTGGACATTCTGATGCCATTTCCTTTGTATAGTCCTATTCATTGCTAGATGTGCTGCTTTTATTTCTGTGAGGAACATATGAGTTATTTTTAATTGTTTCTCTAATGAAAAATATGACAGGGACAAATTAAGGAAGGATGTGTTTTGGTTCGCACTTTAACAGGGATATGTCCCATCACAGTGGGAAGGGATAGTGGTGAGTGGCTCCAGGCTGCAAGAGTGGGTCTGACTTACATGCTATATGGTACCAACCGGACAGTAGAGGGAGGAAAGAAAATTGGTTTCGGCTGAAGAATTGCAAGATTCCTAAATGTTCTACAACCTCCAGAGACAGGGCCATCTGCTGGGGAACTATCTTCAAACACAGGTGATTGTCTCCTTGCTCTTCATGTGAACAATGAGTTTGAGTCCCAGAACCCACAGGGCTTCTCACAACCCTCTGCAAATCCAACTCAAGATCTCTCACCTTCTTCTGGCCTCTAAGGGCACTGCATGCATACTATACCTAGACACATATTTAGACAAATCACTTATACACATTTTTAAAAAGTTGAAAGGAAAATTTAAAAACTTTCAAAGAGAGGCTTGCTTCTTACACTCCTAAAACATCTACCCTCATTTCCTCTAGCAATTTCATGCTTTTGTTTCTTACATTTCCGTTTTCATGACTTTCAAGTTTGGGTTAATATTTTTGAAATGTGTCAGACTGAAAGGTCTAAGCTTGCTCTTATGCATCTGGACTGAGACCATCCTTCCTCCAACGTCTTCTCTGTCCTTTTGATGCAGACCTACTGGGTGTAGGAGTGAAGTTTGACTTGTTGAGTCTCTGTTGGTCTGCTTTTATTCCACTACAATATGTTGATCAACAGCTCCATGGTCTAGGCTAAGTCAGATACTGTAGTAGTCACTGCATTGTTCATTTTGCACACAATTGTTTTTGCTTTGGTTAGTCTATCTATTTTTTGCTTGTTTTAAGAGTCAACTCCTTGATTGTTATGATTTTTAAAAACTAATTTTATTAAGAATACAGTTATGATTTTGCAAAAACATCACAGAATCTAGAGATTTTTATTACTACTATTGCCACTTAATATTATCAGTTATTCTAAACCACAAATAGTGATCTGTTAAAAATTTAAAAAGCCAAGCTGAGCAGTAATCATATGTTTATGCTTATTGATTCAAATCTCAATATACCATCAGGAAAAGAATAAGAATGTTATTTCCTTACTCAGCTAGATAGCCCTCTTGAGTTTCTTTTTGCACGAGCTATTCTTAATTTTTCAAAATAGTTAGCCTCAGAATCTTCCCACAAACCACCCAGGCAAATATTCATTATGTTATCACATGGACAAGCAAACTGACTTCTAGAGTCAAAGATGCTTCTCAAGCTTAAACCACAGGACAGTCTTGGTGTTGGAATTCAAGCTCTTTGATTAGTGGTTTGCCACCTACAAATCCTGTCTCCATCCTCTTATAGACAGGGTTGTGAGCAAAGTTTTGTTCTCTTCAAAGACACAAAATGCATTCAAATACAACTTTCCCATCTTTTAAACTCCCTTGTGCTGTTTTTCTGAGAGATGCTTTCACAGCCTCTTGTCTAGAATTTTAAATAATAAATGATTTTACAGAGAGCAAAATGTATATTTTACACATCTGCACTTGAGAAAACTTCCTAACGTGACAAACAAAAATTTTCAAAGAACTGGAGCTGGAGACCAGGGACTTTCTGTGTCTAGGTGTGTGTGGCCTGTGGGAGTAAACAGGCCACTGTGCTGTATAAATTTAATTATTCCAAAGGTTCTTGTGAGGAAGGAAAACCTGATTCTTTATTGTCAGTATTTCTTTTCTTGTTTGTTTTCAGATTGCGTGACTCCTGAAAGTAAATAAACTCGTACAGTCAAGATAGTGTCAGTTCCACAGAGCACATTGTTTATTCTTCATGACTTTTCCCCCAAGAACAGTAGCAAAGGGATTCACAAAGAATGTGTTTAATATAAGAGTACACTCCCTTCTGCCTGCAAGTTTTATAGGGCACAGGAAAATTTGGAAGGAGGCACTGAGTTGGAGGAACTTAATCAATATAAAAACATTCATGGTGGTTGCCTACTAAAAGCCAGCGATGACTATGTCAAGAACTTGTTAAATTCCTCAAGAAAGCCAAGTTGCCTCCTGACAGAAATAATGGCAGTGTACTGGTGGATGCTAGAAATACAGGAAGTCTCCACACCATGGGAAATTTGTATCATCTTACAAATAATAGATGGTGCTATCTTCCCAGTTGGTATGCATAACCCCAGATGGCAAGCACTGATTTTTCTGTTCCTAAGAGCGTTAAGATCTATTTCTTGTCAGAATCAATCATCAAAGAGACAGTGGTGGAGACATACTAACACAGACCAACCCAACTGTTTTCAAAAGCCCATTAGAGGGGACTGAGAAAATTTAAAGTTTCTCTCTATCCAAGGAATAAATACTATCTTACTATCTATACTGAATTTTTTGAAGATACTAATGAACAAAATATACATAATACTATATATACATACACATGATATTTTTATATTGTGATCATTAGCAGAACACAGATACCTATTACATATGCACATAGACAAATACATTTGTGTGTGCATATTTTTGCCTATTCTGGTCTATGAATTCCTTCTCAGAGAGGCTCAATCTTACTATGGACCACATGAAGCAAAAGGTCATAGGTGGAAGCAGTGGCAGGCAAGTTCAACCCTAGTTTTTCTATCTAATGAATAGACGGCGGTTCATACTCGGAGCTAAACACATCATTTTTTAGATCATCCCAAATCGATGTTGTTCACTGATTTCCTGTCAGTGAGATAAGACTATATTGAACAAATATAAGATTGCTTTTCTACAAATAAAACATTTAACATTAAAAGCAACTTTGCACAAGATTTGAAGGCTCTTCTTACCCATACTGAGGTCTTTGTTATTGATGGTGCTTCAAGGAATGTCTTCCATAGTTTTAGTCTCATGTAAGTTATCTTTATCAGTTTAAACAAAATGGCCTCATCATGGAACCCCATATAATGCAACCATAAAATATCATATAATAAGCACTATTCATATAACATAAAAATAGATTTTTTGTTCTCTTTCTTCTTTTAGTAGGAGTATTTAATTATGGAAAGGTAGAGAGACACCAATAATTTCCTGCAGAACATCAGGTCAGAGAGAGCTCTGTGACCATACTCTTCCCAAATCTACTCAGAGATAATCTGTATGTGGGAATGCTCTCATTACTTCAAAGGACAGATAATTACAAATGTGATATCCTGAGTATGTTTCACAAGCATTATGCAATGCAAAGAAGCCAAAGAAAAAAGACTACTTCTTATGTATATGCTATGGTCTAAATATTTGTACAATGAAACTTATGTGTTGAAATATAATCCCCATTATGATAGTATTAGTTGCTGGGGCCT
The DNA here is from genome assembly GCF_049852395.1 of Peromyscus maniculatus bairdii. Lineage (NCBI taxonomy): Eukaryota > Metazoa > Chordata > Mammalia > Rodentia > Cricetidae > Peromyscus > Peromyscus maniculatus. The sequence continues at coordinate 28,996,111 of NC_134873.1, read as the reverse complement.
TTGGGCAGTTACTGGGTCACAGTGGTATGTCCACATGAATGGTGTGGTGTGGTGGTTTGGATGAGAATGGCCCCCATAGGCTCCTTACATTTGAATACTTCTTTCCAAGTTGACAGAACTATTTGGGAAGGATTAGAAGATGTGGGCTTGTGGGAGGACAGCAGTTCATACTGTGAAACACTGGGGATTTCAAAAGATTCCCACCATTCAGATGTTCTACATTGCATCCTATTTTTGGTTTGAGATGTGAACTCTCAGCTTTTTCTGTGGTCCAGCTTTCAATTTACCACCATGAACCCTAACATTCTGAAAACATGAGCCCAGTTAAATGCTTTCTTTTATAAGTTGCCTGGGCCATGGTGTTTTATCAAAACAGTAGAAAGGTAACTAATACAAATTGGTTTGCAAACAGAGAAGACAGGACCCCAGCTAGCCCTTCTATCATGTGAGGAGAGAGCAAGGCAGGAAGTCTACATGAGTAAAGCAAAAAATCAAGAAGAAACCGGATACCAGATCTTCTGGTGATCTTGGATTTTCCATCTTCCAGGATTGTGAGCAATACGATTTGGTTGTTTATTAAGTACTCAGTTTATGGTTTTGTGTTATTGTAACCACAGTGGATGAAGACAGTTCATTTGTACTATATCTTCTGCAAGGAAAAATCGATGACTAGATAGAAGCCATGCCAGTAGCTGCCAGTGGTCATAGGAACAGAGTTCTGTTTACAATAGCGGAGCAGAAGACTTTAAGGAAGATGAAAATGGTATTTCTCAGAGGCTAGAGTTGTCACACAGTGAGAAATAGTGCTTCTTGCTTAAGCATGAGTCTTTAGTTAAGATGACCCTCAACCATTAAAAACAAAAAGCTAATTTTAATGAAAAAAAATGCGTGTCATGGTTTTGCCTAACTGAAATCCCAGAGATGTAGCTGGACACTGGAGGATTTCTGGGGCTCTTTAGTGATCTATTTCCCCTGAGAGATACTGTTTCAAAGAAATGTTATAGAGAACATCTAATGTCCATATCTTCGTGTGCGCGCACACACACACACACACACACACACACAGAGAGAGAGAGAGAGAGAGAGAGAGAGAGAGAGAGAGAGAGAGAGAGAGAGAGAGAGAGAATGGTTAATCCTGATCTGATTTGAACTAGAGCTGTACACGTGAAAGGATGAATTTTCCTGTACATTAACAATAAATTTTAAAATCTAACTCTCTTACACACTATTAAGAAATCAGTTAATCATACCCTTACAGGCCATGCTAAAGAGTCTCAATGGCTTATAATTATATATACTCATGTATACATATATGTAGCAATAATAATCAAAATAAGGTCATCAATTGGAGAGGGAGTGATTGGGTCCAGAAGTTCAGCCTATGGAGGCATGGTGAAATTATTCCTTTCTGCTATCTAAGGATTTTCTTCCTCCACACTTAAAAAATAGAGAGAAAATGCAGGGGAAAGTATTTATATAAAACATCTTGATGGAACTAGAATATTTCTGATGGTATTGAGATGTAATCCCTACAAAGCACATTTTAAAAACCTTTAAGGAAGAATGCATGGGAATATAGCGAATAGTGAACATCTTAAGTGTATAAATGGCATTTCATTATTGTCTCCTTGCTATAAATCCATCACTGGGACTTTTATGATACTCAAGTTAAAGTGATACTGAAGCATGAATGATTACAGATTAACCAGTTTACACAAGTCACTTAAATTTCTTTTAGTTTTTGTTTTCTTTCTTTCCTTCTCTTTAAATAAGTAATTGGCAAATTTATGGCTCCATCTCTGAGAACCTGAGTCCAGAGTTGGAGAAATTAAGAGTATCACATACTGTCCATGTGGACTGGCTCTCGGCTTTCTGGTGCTCAAAGATATTGAATGTATTTTGATCACATTCATCTCCCATCCTCCCAGCTTCACTATCTTTCATACTCACCCAATTTTGTCTTTATTAAAACTAATAAACAAACAAACAAACAAACAAAAAACTGGGTCCAACTTGTGTTCCACATGGAGTCTTGGGTGTATAACCATCCACTAAAGTGTGCTGAACCAATCAGAGACCACAGCCTTACAGTGAACTGACTGCCCTTATCCCAGCAGCTTTCAATTGCCAATACCCTTAGCTCATAGTAGACTTTGTATCTGCTCTACCTCTACATGCATATTTAAATTTTATATCACCCCTAGAAAGTCCTGTCACAAAATTTGATATGAGAAATGTAGATATGCCCCCTCACACACACACACACTGCCAGAAAGGCACACACTAGGTTAGGTTCAACCCCAAATAAATATATCTCTTCCACTCCTCCAGTCTTAATTATTCCATTCATAACATTATCTTTCTAGGCATTTAGACAGCGTCCTTGCCCAGGGCATACTGCTTAAAGGGGATTTCCATTGGCAAGGCATAATAGTTTGTTATAATCATCATCTTGAGATAGTTGGTGTTTTTGTCTTTTGTTTGTGTTTCTCAAGTGACAATGGAGTGCACACTGCAATTCTGGAGCCTATCTTATCTCCACATTACTGCCTACTTAGCATGGCTTGTCCAGACCATTGGGTTCCTCTTCAGGAATTCAGAGAGGGTCATGGTCTATACATGTAATATCAATGCAACAATCGCCAGCCCTCACTTAGCAATAGTGCAGTAGTAGGGAATACACCATTAAACAGCTAATAAAATCTCACTGCTGAATCCATCAAGAAGATAGAAAGTGAAACAGAGAAGCAAAGCATTATGTTTTTAATCTTTCCTTTTCATTTTTAGTCTAGACATGGAAAATCCTGTAGCTGCCTTAGCATCCATCCTACATCTTTTTGGCAAAAAAGAAGAAACACTAGTTTACCTATAGCCTCCTCCAAGACTTTTTCTGAATGATTATAAGTACTATATTTTCTTTCTCACCTTTGGCCCTTCCCATGCTCTTTGAGGTCCATGGTTATGAACTGACTTCTTAAAATGTATTTTGGTTCAGGAATTTCACATCTAATTTATTTGTTTTCTTATTCAAATTTCTATTCTAGGATTATACTAAAATATGTGAATAGGTTATTTTTTCTTCTTCTCCCATCATGTTTCATTGGGCAGGAACATAGAGTGAATGTTACCATAAACAAGTTGAAGGTTGATTTCCCATTTGTAAAGGTTTCTAGGAATAGACATTGCTTTTTATTGATTTCAAACAAACATAACAATTAGAAATCTGCAATTGCATGGAAAATGCCATTTGAGGGTGTTAAATGCTTCAATCCGTTTCATCATTGTAATGATATGTCAAAGTAGACACTATCATTTTCCTCCTTAGTCAGTGTCCCTAGTTAACACCTTGGGTTCTTGAGAGACAGTTGTCCCAGTTACGTGGGAATCAGGTCCCAGCAAAAGCAGTCCCTGACCTGGCAGGACATGGTGCCTAGGTCCATCAGCTGAATCAAGTATCCAACTCTACTACAGAAGCTTCAAACTCTGGTTTTCAACCTGGGGGTCAAACGACCCTTTTACAGTGGTCACATACTAGATATCCTGCATTATTTGATATTTACATTGTGATTCATAAAAGTATCAAAATTACAGTTAGGAAGGAGCAATGAAATCATTTTATGGTTGGGGGTCACCACAGCATAAGGAACTGTATTAAAGGGTAGCAGCCTCAGGAAGGTTGAGAACCAGGGCTCTAGTATGCTACTTCACAAACTTTTAAGTTGTATTCTGAGCCTCATTTGCACTGAAAAACCCCCTCTCTATCCAATTCAGTACTGAGTGTTGGACACCATAGGTTTGGCATCTAGGCCCATAGGTACTATTTTAAGGGGTGCCAGACTGATTGAGCATTTCAATAACTAACTCACAGAAGACCCAGCAATGAATGTATCCTTCTGATAAACTACATGACTCCTTTTCTAAGTAGCTTCCCAATTCTGTCTTCCAAATCAAATGCCCAAGGACTCCAATTTCCCTATATTTTCAACAACATGTATTTCATAGCTCTCATAATTATAACAGTCTCTTGTGAGTGAGTGGTTTTTTCTGTAACCCTACTTGAACCTGCCTTGGCTCCCTTCAATGATGGACTATGATGGGGACATGTAATCCAAATGTGCCATTTCTTTGCAAGATTTGTTTCAGTCATAGTTTTTAAAAGCAAAGTAAGATGACTAGTTTATTAAAAGATGATGTGTAAAGAAATATAAAAATTGCAAATTATAGCTAACAGGTAAGAATGTATAATACCTAAAAAAATTGTTTGTAGCATACTAATTTGATTCAAAATCCAACATGTGAATCTTATTTTAGAGCAAGTTAGTATATATGGAAAATATAAACTGACATGCTTTTATTGGTATATGTAGCCCATGACATTCAACAAGCATAGAGAAAACATTGTGTTCTTTTGTCATATTTGTGAAAAGACAGAGATATATTTGCTCTATTTGTGTTATTTTAAATGCTGGCTCCAGATTCTAACCAGATATCAATGCTCCCAATACGATTAGTTATTTTAACAGTAGGTAGCCCTGTAAAAGGTCAAAGTGTGACCAATTGAATCAAACATCCCTGTTGTTGGCTGATTAGATCTCTGAAAGTCTGAGATTTGTTGGAAGCATGGGCCATTTGCATAGCTTTTCTTATGATTTTCTCCTGCTTAGGGAACACAGGATTTTTGAGGTGATTCAACCATAAACAAGGGAGGGATGACATCTCAGAAGAAGGAGAGGAAATATAAAAAATAAAAGTGTTTAAGTGCATTTTGATTTTGCAAGCCTCTTGCATAGAAGCAAAGTCATGAGCCTAAGTCCTAGCAAAGGAGATATATCTGTACTTGATGAAGTTGATTCTGCATTTAAATAGACACAGTGGGGGATATTTAGAGAGGCCTCTGTGAGGAAATGTTGGATAGAAGAAAGTCAATAGGCTCAGGAAGATAGAAGGTAGGGAAAATTCTACAGTGTACACTTTCCCTATAGGTACACTCAAGTGTTTAAATATCATTGCATGCAGCAAACTATATCCCCAAGAAATCAGGAAGACAGGAGAAAGTTTCAGGATAAGTGATATAAGAAGATGCATTGAAGAGGACAGGAAGCAAGCAAAGATTTTTTTTTCTGTCATCATTTCCCCAACAGGCTGTTGGGAAAGGGAAGACAAAAGCTTGAGAGGAGAGGAGGGAGGGAATTAAGTTTACACTTTAGACTTGAAATTCAGGACCAAGGCTAAAGGAAGAATGCTAACTCTTTAAATCACTCCTTATGTTGATGACTTTCATGTCACTGAGACCAAATTATCTGGCAGAAAAATCATAAGGCAAGAAAGTAGTCTTAGTAATGGTCTCACAAGATCAGGGATTTTAGCTCACGTGGATGGAATGCAGGCAGACTGGCTTCATCCATGGGGGCCTAAATGTGAGGCACAGTCAGTCAATGTTGACATTGTGGTTGAACAGGAAGGAAGAAGAATAAGCCTGCATCAGGGATGAATTGAACCTTTAAAGGTTCAACTCAAGGTTTTGACTTACTTCCTCCAATGGTCTCCATCTCCCAATGATTCCACAGCCACCATAAACGATCACCCTTAAGTTTGAGACCAAGTACTTAAAACACAAGCATGCACAAAGTTGTCCAGGTTGACATCATTACACTCTAGATTTCTTATACATTTGTCACTTACTTTTGTCAAGTATTCGAAATTTTTGTATCCAAGATTTCTCAGTGAGGTAACTTAATGATTTCAGGAGCACTGTGGTCTCAATGAAGTGGTAAAAGATTAACATTGTAATTGCATTGTGATAGGCTAATAGATTGGATGTGCCTCAGTGATAATATCAATGTAATACATTTTCTGGAAACCAAGGGAAGCATAGCAAAACACTGTGTGATTTGGATCTGTAATTGTAATTAGGAATTAAATAGCCAACCCAAAATGCTAGGGTAGGAACCAATTGAAAAACCACACATCCCTTCTTTTCTGTATAGTACAAAAATGTATTTCCATAATCTACTCATTTGTTGGCTCTAAGAAACATACATGCTAATATAAATAAAGCATAAGAAAAAATTATAAACCTTAAGTTTTTAAAATACTTCTTCAAATTTTAATTGATAATGGGCAGTTTATAGTTTAGAGCACAAAATATGGTGCAATATTTTCTGGAAAATATAACTACAGTTTTGGGGTTCATTTTATTTTTAAAAATGTGAGGAGCTGTAGACAACATGTGACCTGACCTACTTTGATTTCTGTTTGTTTAGATGGAAAATGCTTTGCAAGGGCAAAGATGGGTTGATGTAATCTCCACGTTTTTAACATTAAAACTAATTGAGTTATTTTAAATTGCTATTTGATAGTTGCATTTTCTATGTTTCTACATGTCCTTGAGACTCCAAAATTAATTTGTCATCTGACCTTGTCCTTACTGGTAGTGAATAACTAATGGGCAGCATCATTCTCTAACAAAAAATATAAATAAACAGTATGTTTCTAGTTGGCAGAAACATGTGCAGAATCCCTGCTTAGCTCTGTGGGTTTTATTAAAAGATCCTTGGTGGATGACAGAAACCATGGCTAACACCAAACCCTTCATACTACATATTATTTTTACTATATATACATATCTACGATAGCTTAAGTTATTATTAATAAAAGATTAACAACTATGACTTGGAATAACCTGAAAGAATTAGGCATGTGTTGGAACCATCATGGTGGATCTAATACTGAGACATTACTAAATGATTAATGGGTGGGTAGGATATATAACATGGATATGCTAACAGAGAGAGAGTGTGACATTTCATAATGCCACTCAGAAAAGTGTGTGATTGGGGGCATTAAGATCATTCATTTCTCGAGTGTTTTGCATAATATTATCAGATTTCATTTGACTGGAGGTAACTGAAACCATAGTGAAGGAAGCTGACAGTAATGGAGGATTCTTTTATCCTTCCCTTTGATTTCCTTTCTCCCTTTCCTTTCCTTCCTTTACTTTCTATACCCCTTCCTCTCACCCCCTCCCTGTCCCTTCCTTTCCCTTGGTTCCCTTCCTTTCCTTACTGTTCTGTCTGTTCCCCTTTCATCTCTTTCCTTCCTTTGGATCTTGCTTTGGGAGGTCAGGTTGTGCATTCTTCTAAAAGCAATATTTGCATATTTATTTAAAGAAAGAGATGAAGCATCTGTACATAAGACAGCATCCACCTCATCATTGCATTGAAAGTATTAACAACATGATGGTAAGACTGAGATTTAGGGTCAATTTTTCTTTTAGCTACCCTGAGGAAAACAATGCCAGTTTTGGAAAATTATTTACTCTATATTAGCATTGTTTTCTTTTGTTGCTGGTTAGGGATTCCATAATTACCCTTCCTGGATAAAACAACATTGATACTTGTATTAAAATACAATTCAGTATTTTGAATACATTGAACCTTGAAGACTGATGGAACCTCATGGGTAACAAGTATGATTATTCTGACTTATCCAAAACAATATTCCTATAAGTCTATTTAAATTTTTCTTTTCTTGTGAGAAAGCTGAGCTCTAAAAGCTGTTGTAATGAACCACAGCTTTCCCAGTGCATTGGGACAAATCTATGATTAATCAATCCTCTTTTCACCTGCAGAAACTTGATTGTCTAGGAATGTATCCTTTCAGTGGAGTGAGTTAGGAAGACCTAGCTAAATATGCATTAAATATGGATGTGCTATTAAATAAGCAATGGAAACACTTCTGAATGCAACTGAGTTAGGCTCAGAACTGATTACAAAAGTCTTTTAGAGATGCACAGTATCTCAACCATGGGGCAAAAACAAACAAACAAAAAACTATTGTATATTTTAACCAGTTTGGGGAAAGCCATAAAACAATACATGACAAATAGGAAATCCCTTCAATGTAGACACTCATGACATCTGTCTAGATTTCCTTTAGAATAAAAATCTTTCTAAACTGGTGTTTATTCTCTCATTGTGAAAGAATAATTGCAAACTGCTTAAATAAAGTATGGACTTGGTGCAGCAAGAATACCTCTCATTGAGTCCAATTACATAGACAAATAGGTCTATTAGAGGGATTTTAGGAGCTGAATCTAACAGAGAGCAGAGACATTAGTCCAGCCCAGAGAATATCAAAGACCCCACTGGGAGATTCTAAATTGACCTGGATTGAGTTGTGACTGACTCTTAAGCTATGTTCCTTTACTAGCAAGGACATAAGGTGGCCTAGATATGGCTCTCACTGAAAAAAATTGTGCCTCAACTCATGATTTACATTTGCCGAACAGATGGGTACTTAGTGGATACATGAGAGAAATTCATGGACAGAATTAGAGAAAACAGCAAGAAATTGACTCTCAAAAATTAAGAGTGGTTGAAGGGAGTAACATCTATAATGATAAGAATCATAAAATGTTAATTCCAAATTACACACACACACACACACACATACACACACACACACACATACACACAAATAAAATTTAACAGAAAAAAAATGACAGAATAAATAGTGGTTCAAAACTAAATTTCTACGTTCCAATTCCACTTTCCCACTTATAAAATACTTATGAAATTCTATTATTTACAGGAATGTTTGTGTATACATACATATAAATGCATATATGTGTGTTCATGTGCATAAGCACACACACACATCTTAAATAGTTCCCGCCAACATTAAACCTTTAAGAGATGCAAAATGCTGAGGAATTTATTGCTGTTCTCTCAGCTGCTGAGCTCTGCACTCTAGAAATATTTACAGAGGTCAAAGTGTAGCAGATGGCAGTCAGAAAAGACCTGGAATTAAGGGGCCATAAAGAAATGAAGGTAAGAACCAGACTATTAGAAAACTGGAACCAGATGAGTGAGTAAAATGTGGCCCAAGGAATTAGACTCAAGCCTTGAAACGCATGTTGAAACAATCAGTTTTTGAGTGCATTTGTTTACACTCACACCACGATTTCTTATTACTTATATCTTCTGTCTAATGAACTAAAAGTCCCATTCCATAGAGCTAGTCAACCAAGGAAAATGGTATAATTGACTACTGTGAAGAAAATTGTTTGACAAACGCCAGTACATTCTCTCTGTTGTGTTAGACAAAAAAAATCTTAGCTATCCATTATCTTCACTAATAGCCTTTCAACACCAACAACAATAAACAAGGAAAACCTAACTCCCTCCTTTACAGGAAAAATGTTCTGCAGGGTGAGGGCACAAAAAGTAAACCCATAGTCATAGAGAAAGCAGCCCTCTTGTTCATGATGAAGAAAACTTGCTCTTTGTTGGGTAAGGTGGGCATGAAAAGGGAGACTGCTCCAAAATTATTCTTGGTAGCTGGGATTCAGACTGAATCTTATCTGCATACACATCTGAAAATTCTGTTGTGAGGGAAAGGTGATTTTTTTTTTCTTATGGAATTCCTAGAAGTTCATGAAGCATTTAAGGAGCCTTCTACTTCAGCTCTAGTCATCCGGCAACTTTCAAAACATGTTACCTGAGGTTTCCTGGAATGACTGCCCATGTAATGTAAAATTTGAGAATTCCCAGTAGCTTTGAAAGATGAAAGTTACAGGAGAAATAAAAGGTATATTTTGTGGGTAGAAGAGCTGTTTCTAGTGTATTAGAGATACTGTAGCCAAAAAGTACAAGCTGTGTTCTTTAACACCTCAAATTCAAGCAAAGAAAGTGTACATTTTCTGTGTTTTGATAGACAGCAAATATTTCTAGGAATGTCTTTATTATAAAGCACATTGAACCCGGAGCCTCTCAAGGATTTTAATACCGAGATTGGGAATGAGTGGAGTTTGGAGAATTGCTATTACTATTATAAACCCCCAAATCCTACCAAGAAAAATAATAGAGGACCTTTCTTCCTAATGATGATTGATTCTATTCTGCCTCACGTCTTAACCTCTCCATAGCCATTTGGCTTGCACATCCCTATCAATTCTCTTAAGATCCAACTCTGTCTTTCACTGTTACAAAATCCAGAGTGAAATTCAAATTTAAGAAGACACTAAACAAATCTGGTAAGTATTATCATGTGCTCAAAAATACAAAAATATTTCTCATCTCCATATACAGAAAATTGAAGAAATAATTATATGGTTCATAGTGGAATATATATCAAACACTCTAGGAAGAATGGGTATAAATTCAGGTCTTTCTAAATTAAATGCCAATGACCAGAACTTCTGGACTCAAGAATTAATCATAGAGGTAGATGGGATGAAATCTAAATCCAATGGTAGTGTTGCCAATGAATGCTCTTGAACAAACACAGTGGATTGTTGTTTCATGAGGACTTTGGACAATATACTGTCCTTAACCACAATTCTATAAACGTATCAACTGAAGGTCAATTGATACATCTACAACACAACTCCTGCACCTATCGCTCAGGGGTCATTTCAGAAGTGGGACTGGCAAGATAGTAAGAGCCAGAGGATCAGGGATTTTGCTATTGGATTGTGTCTCCTAGGTATGTCAGAAGCTACATCCATAAACTCTCACTGAGGGGACTGCCTACATGTCAGCTAAAGGAAGATGGCACCAATAAGCATGCTAACATAGAAGGGGGGTGCTCACAAGGTCTCAGTCTTACACAAAGAAATACAGGCAAGCAGAGGAATGCTGAAGTAGGGGAAATAGTCATCCCCAGGGAAGAACACACTCATTGGTTAGTCAATATCAAATAATCATCCCTAAAAAGTAACACAGATGAACTGAAGTCATCCCCAGGGAAGAACACACCCATTGGTTAGTCAATATCAAATAATCATCCCTAAAAAGTAACACAGATGAACTGAGCACACTGTGTTTATATATTTTGGGATGTGTGTGTATGTGTGTGTGTGTGTGTGTGTGTGTGTGTGTGTGTGTGTGTGTGTATGTGGTGTGTGTGTGTGTGTGTGTGTGTGTGTAACAATAATTAAATCAAAGGCTATGAATTTGAAAGAGAGCAAGAAGGGGGTTACACAGGAGGATTTCGAGTGAGGAAAAGGAAGGGATAAATGATTTGATTGTATTATAATCTCAAAGCATAAAAAAAAAGAATTAAAAAAATACAGTTGGGCTTTGCAGTGCATGCCTGTTTTTCTAGCCCTTGGAAAATGGAGGCAGAAGGATCAGGGCTTCACCGTGAGTCTTGCAACATAGTAAACTAAAGGAAAAGCCAGCAGGAGCTCCATAAGGCTCTGTCTCAAAGTAAAACAAAATCCTTATCTTTTGATTCTCTAGTGAGTATTATTTTTAAAAAGTAACAGTTTTTTACAACTTTCAGGCTTATATTCCATTATCTGAAAATGGTACCCAGGTTTGAATGTCCTGGGGAGTAGATGAGTTACTAAGTGTACAGTTGACACCGGCCAGCTCAGCAGCTCTAAACTTACATCATGGTGTGACAAGTGCCATGTTCTGTAAGATTAGGATGCATGCAGAATAACATAATGCTAAAGGTCTGGTGACACAGAATTTATCATTTTTCCTTAAAATGAATTTTAACTTATTCATTTATTTGAAACATTGGTTTATGACTTTTTTCAGCTTCCCCAAACCTGGGCTGAAGCTTAACAGTCAAACACAAAAATCAGGAATTATAAATGCAAATCCACATTTACCTGAGACTATTATCCCCAGCACAAGATTCAATGTGGATTTGAAGAAAAATGAGAGAATTTGGAAATCTGCTTACTACCTTTTAGCTTTATCTACCCCAGGCAAGTTTCTCAGCATCTTTAAACTCCTGTTTTGATGTCTGTGAAATGAGGATAACACTCCACAGGGGTGTGGAAAGATTAAACATGACAGCTGGCATAAAGCATTAATACAACATTAATATTAATACTGGCCTAATTGCATTATCTTGGACAATTTAACCTTTGAAATTTGTTTCTTCACCTGAAAAATATGAACAATCCCTTTCACTTTCAGAGTGCTGTTGTGGCAATTAGCTGCAACATGATCATCCTCTTACCAACCATTGCTAGAAGAGTGAAAATTGATGAAATTGACCATCAGTGTTTCCATAAAACTAACACAGTTCTAGCAAGATACGAAGAAGTAGTGCTGGAGTAGAATTCTACCAGAGGCATCATTTTCATCGAGTTTATTGCCAAATGATGAGACTGAATGCCATTTGTAAAAACAGGCACAGATAGTTAGACATATTGTCAATGTTCAAAGAAAAATGTATAATGCATTAGATAAGACAGTATGTCAAGATGAATGTCCACAAAATATGAAAATTTCTGAGATGCAGCTTTCAGGGCACTTGGAAGAAAACATACTATCCTTGATCCTTAAAGATATGTCAGCTAATAACAATTTATGCTGGGGCAAGGGTTTGATTTCCAACATTTAATCCAGGAGATGAGGTAAACGGTACCCAGAGTCTTCAAAATATTTCTGTCAGGTTTAAGAATCTCTTCTCAATAGTTAATAATATAATTAAGCCTAAATGCATACATTAACATAAAAGTTTTAAATTGAATTTAATTGAGATTTAAAATCTCAATTAAAATACCAGAACCCAAATCATAAGTGGCAAAAAAATGATGGGATAGACAAATTAACTAATGCCAAATAAGTGTATTATTCTAGTCCTGACCCAACAACTATGATCAAGTGTGGCATCCACACTGATGTTGTGTTAGCTGCAGATACCCTTGTTGTAAAATGATGGTCATTTTATCTCTGTGTTCCTTCTCAATAGTTTATTATACCTGTAGTACTGTCTTAGTTAGGGTTTCTATTGCTATGAAGAGACAGTATGACCACAGTAATTCTTAAAAAGAAAAACATTTACTTGGGGCTGGCTTACAGTTCAGAGGTTTAGTTCATTGTCATCATGGGAGTAGGGCATGGTGGCTGGTAGACAGACAAGGTGCTGGATAGGTAGCTGAAAGTTCTACAACAAGATCTGCAGGCATCAGGAAGAGAGAGAGACTGGGCCTGGTTTGAGCATCTGAGACCTCAAAGTGCACCCCCAGTGAAATGCTTCCTCCAACAAGGTCACATCTCCTAATAGTGCCACTCCCTATGAGCCTATGGGAGCTATGTCATTCAAAAAACCACAAGTACCATAAGAAAAAACATTTTAACGGTTGTTTAGCTTGAACTGTTTGGGGGACACCCAGGCAGAGGGATCGGGATAAATCCCTGGTGCGTGGGCAGGCTTTTGGGAGATTGGTGCCTGTGGTGTTACACCTTGCAGCCTTGGTGCAGTGGGAGGAGCTTGGATCTGCCTCAGTGTCCTGGGCTCTGCTGACTCCCCATGGGAAACCTTGATGTGGGGATGGAGGGTGGCTTGGGAGGGAGGGCTGGGGGTTGGGAGGAGAGAAGAGGTGGGAACTGTAGGTGGTATGTAGAGTGAGTAGAAAATTTCTTAATAAAGAAAAATGAAAAATAAATAAATAAATAAATAAAACATCTTAAAACCCTCAGTTGGGGGACACTTTACAAGATGTATGACCAAAGAAAATCCTAAACAGACTATTGAACACATGACGGTCTTCCAGAGGTAATCATAATCAATATGAAGATTAGGTAAAAACATTTAAAACATCACAGTAAAATGTAGACTCTAGTAAATGATTATTATAATGATATTAATATTTTAATATCAGTTAGCCATGCACAAGAAAAATGTGTCATCCTTATCAAATAAGTTAATAATTAGAGAAATTCAGTGTAGCCAATAGAGCTCTATACCATCTTAACTTTCTCCTTGCAAATGGAAAACTGCATGAAATATTACAGAGAGTGAAAATAAATGTAAAAATTGGAGATGACACCATATGTTACTTACTAGGAAAATAGTGGTTCTCTCCTTATTTAAAGTTGACAAAACTTGCATCACAGTATTATTGGAAACTTTTTTTCTTATATATATTAATAGAGATAAAGAATTCTACATTATAAGTAAACTTTATTATGACCAAAATTATTGACCCATAAAGTCAATGATTTACCCTAAAAAATGAAAATGCAAAGTATATGCATATATGTTTTCTGAGGCATAAAATATAATATTATGACAAAATACTTGTTTGATTTTCCCCTAAATGACACAAAGAAATAAAATCATCAAAATGCTTTTTTCAAAAAATAACAGAATTATTCCAATAATCATAAAGAACATTGAAGACTTCGTTTCAACCAGAATTAAATATATCTACATGTTCACACTGAGAAAAACAACATCGCCCACCTCTTAGCTGGCCAAGCACTCCTCAGGTTTCAGTCCCTAGCAAAATTTCCTTTGATCACTCATTCCTCAGTGTCAATGTCCCAGCATAATGACTTTAGAACTATATTGCCATTTTCTGAGCTTCTAAAGTTGGTTTGGCCAAAGAGATATACTGGTGTTAGTGGTAGAAGGATAAGTGAAATTAGAGTTAACTCTCTCCCCTCTTCTTTCCTAGTAGCATCTCCAGGAACCAAAATATCTTCTCCTTTGGTGCTGGTACTGCCAGAGTCATAGCTTCTGCTTAAAGCATCCTGCCCATTGTCATATCAAGTTCTTATTGTTACCCAGATGTCCTTCATCTCTTGTGTGAATCATAATGTTCACTCACTCACTTTTCTTTAAAAAATCAGGGCTAGAGCTGGAGAGATAGATCAGCAGTTACGAACACTGAATGTTCTTACAGAGGACCAGAGTTCAATCCCAACGCCACTTAGCAGATCAAAACTGGCTGTAACTCCTGTCCCAGGGGATCTGATGCCCTGTAGTTAACTCTGTGGGCAATAGGCATGCATGTGATGCATAAACATACATGCAAACAAAACAGTCATACACATTAAATAAATGAAATTGAAAAAAAAAAAACTTAAAAACCCCTAAGGGTTAGGAGTTTTCTGGGTTTTTTTTTTTTGTTTTGTTTTTTAACATGGTTCTATCTTGACTTATATACAAACTGGTGTTAATGTAAGGGGCATTTTTTTTCTGAGATATGTTAAGAATTACAATAATCAAGACAGTCATATCTAATAATTTTGGTCTTTCAGTAATGTTTTACAATAATTCTCTGGTAAGAAGTAGTCTGTCTATCTATCTATCTATCTTTCTATCCATCCATCCATTTATTTACATATATATCTATCCTTTATCATCTATCTACATTTATCATCATCTATCTATTATGTATCTATCTGTCCATCCATCCATCCATCCATCCATCATCTATCATTTATCTACCTATATATCTATCCAATCTCTATATATTGTCTATCTACATTTATCATCTATCCATCATTTATCTATCTATAATGTATCTATCTATAATGTATCTATCTATCTATCTATCTATCTATCTATCATCTATCTATCTATCTATCTATCTATCTATCTATCTATCTATCATCTATCTCTGTGTCCACTCATCACCTACCCATCATCTATATTTCTAACTCCATTACATGTCAGCCATCTGTGGTTATTATAAATGCTCATCCTCCTATTACTACTTTCAACCAACACTTATGAATACAGAGAAAAGCCATGGACATCTGAATGTTTATGCTAAGGTATTCTTCCTTTGGTTGTACTTTTATATTTAATCCCTGAGATTCTGCACAATCTCTGACAACTCCCTCAAGTTGCTGTGAAGTATCTATTTTTAAAAAATGGGTTTGAGACAGGGATGTACAGATTTGAGTGTCCACTCAGGCATCTTTATGTTTGACTCTTATCTGTATAACACTCAAGATTATATTAGTAGTTGTGCTAATGTGGAATCATGTTTTTAACTCAAGATTTGTTAGTATGAATTTCTGTCAAACAAAATACTGACTTTCACATTACTGATTTTTCCTCTGTGTTCCAGGAGTCATATATATATATATATTAATGGCGACCAGTTTCTAGTTAAAAAATACCTGCAAAACTGAACTTCTGGGTGGTATCCTGAGGCTTCTGAACTCTGTGACTCAGCACTTTATCAACAATCTGTCAGAGATGCAATTTCTTTACATGAGTTAAATACTCAGGACTAAACATATTGTCCAAGTATTTAATGAACATTGAGAAAGTATCAAAGTTTGATTTGGGCTCTGGGAATACAAAAATTAATAAGTATTCTCTACTGCACAGACATAAACACACTAGACAGCACCTGTCTGAATTGTCTATCAAAAGAAAGGGATAAAGTGTCCCCGGGGAATCCATAACCACAGACCAAATTGGGTTTTCTAATTGAATTTGTATTATCAGTATGCCCTTCCAACACGCACACACACAAAAAGTGGATATTAAGCCAAGAGCAGCCCCAGGTTAATAATGCCACAGCAATTGCTTGCTCAAGTGTAATTTCTGTCCAGGGGCAGATATTTTAGTATCAGGTCTGAAAACAAAGTTTCATTAAGTATAATCCCATTATTTTATGATTTAGAAGTATTTAAGGTAGACTGTTGAGGAAGAAAAGCTCCTATAATTTAATGATTGAGAATAAATAAGTAAGTAATTACAAATAAATCTTCAAGGTATATAATTGACAGATTGGTCAGGTATGAAATACTAAATATTTCAATAAATGTAAATAAATCAATTAATATATAAAGAGATGATGATCCCCAAGCTTGGTAAATAAAATGACGATTTGCCAAAATGAAAATACAATAAATCTGAAATTCACTGTCCATTTATATCAATAAATGGGCAAAAACATGCACTATAACGTTACAGAATAAATGCAAACAGACATTGAATTATACTAATAGAACATAAAAACTGTAGTTTTGAAAGATATGCTAAAGGTAAAGTGAGCCTCACCATACAGTGAACTAAATGCAGGCACAAGGAAAAGTGTGGTGGGAAGACGGCAGGACCAGACATGGCATTTAGGTGTGGAACTTCTCTCAGGTAGAAAAGTGAAGTCAAGGTCTGAGATAAAGAGCAATGGGAGCATCAAATGCAGAGTATGGTGCAGGGCAGATCAGCAGGAGTCTAGTGCTACAGTGTTGTTGGTGCAAACCTTGTAGAACAGAGTATGACTTGGTTAACAATACATGCGGGAAACAACAACCCTGATATATAAATTATAGGTAACTATTTGGGAGTCCCCATAATCAAAATGGTCTTTAAAGCTGGAGGAAGGGATAAAACTGCTTGAAAAAAAAAATAAAGATTACAGAGAAAAATTGAAGGTTTGGGGATAAGTGTTCAGGAAATCCAAAATTCAATTAATAACCTAGGAAACGTCATCAACAAAGGTGGCAATGACATGGCCACTTTCAGATAGTTTAAACCAGGAGAACATACTGTTCTATGAGTGTTTTGAGAAGGTAGAAATAGTAAGGCCCTGTAAGTTAATAATTAAATAGCCCTTTGGATGCAGCCAACCTGAGGTATTTGATAAACGGATGAACACAAGCTCATTTGAGTGAATCTAGAAAATGGTCACATTGTAGTGAAAAGTGTTTTGTTTTCGTTTTTGTGTTTTACACAGAGAAAATAAACACATTTGCAGTAGATTAGAGTCAATGGAGAGGCTCCTAATTGCATGAAGTGTTGAGAATAAGACACTGAGTGCTCAGCCCAAAAGGGAACATCTATTGTCAATACAACCATGCTCAAGGCTCCCGGATCACTCCAGAAGAGAAACAGAAGGAACACAGGAGTTGGAGGCTGGAGAAGGGTGCTGTGAAATACTGTCCTTTGGACAGGACTAAGGAAATCAACCTCATAGCAGCCATGGTTATCTGCATATGACCCATATAGATCAAGCCAGCCAAAATTCTGGCATATGGGAAAGATGATTGCTGGGCCCAAACTCATACCACAGAGTCATTAGCAGAAGATATCTGGTGAGATTTTTTAAAGATGATGTCACTGGTAGGTTTTCCAAGTGCCAGTGGATGATCCCACAACCAAGTTTAAGTGGGAGTCCTAACTGAGCTTGATATGTTAGAAAAAAAAGACATAGAAATAGGAGGAGGTGTGTTAATAGGCACAAGGGAGAGAAAGGGAGTAAATGGTAGACAAGACATGATCACATTCCATGTGTACATGTATGGCATTCTAAAAATAAAGAAAAAAATAAACCCATAAAAACATCATCCACCCAATAAACAATAATAGTGATTTTGGAAACTATTTTGATTGGGGATTATTGTTTCATGGATAAGTTTGTTTAAAACTTAATATAGCTACATAATCAATGAGATTAGAAATATATATATAATATTATAATATGTAATATTATAACATATATAAAGATATCCATGAATATTGGAAAAGATTTGATATTATATGTTATTTTTCTGTTGCTGCAATAAAATACCATGACCAAAGCTACTTTTTTTTCTTTTGCTATGGCTCAATGAGTCATGCAGCACATGCCCAAAGCAGGAAGCTGGGAGATCACATCTCAACCACACAGATGAAGCAGAGAAAACAAGCAGGATGTGCAGCAAGGCAATAAGCCCTCAGTGCACTCAGTCAGTGGTTCTTCCAGCAAACCTGCACTGTCTAAGGGTTCCATTACCCCCAGAATAGGACTACCAACCAAGGAGCAAATATTTAAATACCTGCGACTATGGGGGACATGTCTCATTCAAACAAAAGATGCCAAAACAGGTATGTGTTCCAAGCAACGAGAAACATGCTTTTGACCACAGTGTTTTCCAAAGTGCTGTTTGTAGACTGGTAGCACCAGTGTCATACAGGAATTATTTAGAAGTTTGAAATCCTTTGAATATGTACAGTGGTCAGTGATTTGTTAGGGTCCCATGTGATATTGGTTCACATAAATATTTGGTAATTATTGATGAGTCACCAGGAGAAAGATAATGAGAAGTCAGGTATGAGTTGACATCAAGAAAGTTCTCATATAATGCTTTATATTTCCTGGGTTAAGGAGAAGACACTGTCCAATGGTATAAAAGCACAGCATTGATGGACCTCATTTAAGGAGTAAAGATGTTTCATGCAGAGAAAAACTGACCTGAAATGATGTACAGTGGATACTTGCTGAACCAAGGCTGTTTTGAAGTTGATAATCACGCATTAATAGTGGTATTAACAGGAACCATTGTGGGAAGATGTCCTATACTCCTAAGGATGACAGGTGGATTTGTGGAGAAAGCATGTTGCTCTCTATTGATGTAATGAAGGTCTGTGGCAGAGTGATAGTGAAATTATCAACTCCAAATGCAAATAAAGCAAAATCATAAAATAATGGAAAATTTTAAAAAAAGGCTGATATTGGCCAAGTGTATCTTTTCAAATTACAAACATTTCTTTAGGATATTTGCTAAAATTAGGTGAAGGCATTGATGAGATTTTGTTGAACTTTTGGAGTATGAGTGGAACTATGTGATATAAAGTGAAATAGCTCATTAAAGATGGGCATTACTTGAGGAGTGATTTATGGTACCATGTCACTAAATTCGTCCCAGTGATTCGTGAATTGGGGTTTTCATGGCTTTTTTTGGTCTCTTCCAATATTAAATAATGACTAGTCTGTGTGACTATTGAATTCTGGGTAGTAATAGGGAAATGTTTTAACATGCCTTCACATTAACACTCATGCCTCTCCTATATCAGATTGTTCTTTGAAACTAGCATCATGTAAATCATCAAGCAGCTGTCTGCTGAGGTGTATGTGTTGATAAACTGCCATCTCCTGTCAAAAGAAGTGGTGGGGTGGGGGGTGGGGCTTGTCATCCATATATAGTATCAAGTCCTTGCCATCCTCTGTCAAAAGAAGCGGAGGATGGGGCTTATCATCCATATATTGTATCAAGTTCCTTGGAAATGCATTCCCCGGCACCAGCTGGAGTTTCACATGACTGCTACCCCAGCTGGGAGCAGAGTGAAGATAATGAGATACCCTAAACCGGTTTCACCCAGATAAATAACTCTCTAATTCCTGACCACACAGAAACATAAGGGAGAATGACATTTGTTAATATATAAGGCTCCATTATTAGAGTTACTCATTAAAAGCAGTATGCAACATTCAAGTAATTACTGTGGATCTATTCTACCCTTACCAGAAATAATTATGAGAAGACAAAGACTAAAAACACTTTCTCAAATCTTTGAAGACTATTTTAACTCTCTTCAGATCAGACAAATTGTAAAGAAAAGAGAGGGCTATCTGGTACTTGTTTTTAAGACAATATAATTTTTATGTGAGAAATCCTGAAAAACCATTTGGGTTTCTGTTTCTTTATTCTCAGACACCAGAAGCTAAAACCTTCAAATCATCAGTTCTGCAAAATAAAAACAAAGGAGGCCTGAGTGCTTTTGTTAAAAATATAGCATGGATGCTGAAAAGCCCATGAGGTGTCAAATCTACACAATAAACTGGATGCAACCAAGGAATGTGAGAGCAGGAGAAATAGCCCAGGTAGCCTGCGACAATTTGTGATCCAGTAGCAAATGGTCAGCCTTGAAAACATTCATAGAAGTAACACTGTAGAGACTGAGCAGCCTGGACTTCTGTAATTTAGTAAGTGTGTGTGCGTGCGCGCGCGCGCGCGTGTGTGTGTGTGTGTGTGTGTGTGTGTGTGTGTGTCGATATTTTATTTGTGCTCTAACAAATAAAGCTTGCCTGCGGACCAGAGGGAAAATCCAGCCACTATATGAAACATAGAGGTCAGGCACTGGTAGCACCTGCCTTTAACCTTAGCATTCAGGAGGCAGAGATTCATCCAGATCTCTGCAAGTTCAATGCCACACTGGGAACAGAGCCAGGTGTGGTGGCAAATGCCTTTAATCCTAGAAATAGTTAATCATGGAGGTCTGGAGGGAGGTCTGTAGAGACAGACAGGAAGTGATAGAGCTGGGTGGCAAGAGAAAGTAAGATGGCAGGTCACAGAAAGGTATATAAGGCGTGAGCATACAGAAAGTAGCTCTCTTGGGCTGAGGATTTCCTAGCGGTAAGAACTTGTGGCTGGCTTGTTCTATTACTCTGATCTTTCAGCTTTCACCCCAATATCTGGCTCCAGACTTTTTATTAATATGACCATTTAGCAATTCGTTATATACATATAGTGTATTATTAAATATATATGTATAAAAATATATGTATCTAACAACAATAAATGAAAAAAGAGACCATGATCTTGAATGACAGTAGGGAGAGGTGTATGGGGGGATGTTCAAAGGGAAAATGCTGAAGGGGGAAAATTCCTGCCAGAAAAGTCCAACACCTTTTTAAACACCAAATGATGGAATTGTATTGTCAATAATCTCAGTAAATATAAAATGATATTTAGTAAAAGTAAGCCAATCTGCATTTCCCTAATTTTCTAACATTTTAAGAGCAACATGAATCACAGGGTGACCTGTGTGCTGTTTTACATTATAATAGATTAGCCAGAGCTATGGGAGAGGTGTGTTTTCTTGGCTAGAATAAGAAATAATGATGCAGAAGGAGCAGTATGGGATGTTTCCCATCTGCATCTCCACCTGGGGAGCAGACTTCTTGTGAAAAGGCTTGGGAGTCCTGGAGAGAGACATGGAGACTGGAATAGACATCACTGGACCATGTCACTGCTCCTCATGGACATGTGTATACCTAGGAAAACTGGGTTCACTCTCTGTGTTTTATTTCTTTTAAGTAACTTTTTTTTTTTTTACTTTTAACCGTCTATTGTGTATAATGCTGTCATGTTTCTTGGTTAGATTTTCATTATTCTTATCATTTTAGTTGAGTAAAAGTCCCCTATTATTCTTGCATAATAAGCATTTTCACAGCTTTCAGCGGATAATTTTGAAGCTCAAAATTAATATCCTAGAAAGATCAGTTAATGAACAGACAGAAAATTCCAACACCCTTTTAAATGCCAAAAATATCTAAAGTGGAAGAGACTTATAACCAAGCGTTTCCATACATATTTTTGCAAATTATTAAAATAAATTTGAAAGATAGCATCTCCCTTAAAAAGTGAATAGCCATTGGAAAGTTGAGACTCTGCATATTATGAAATCATAACACTGAGCTGAAGGAAGGAGAGAAATGAGGTTCATAAGCAATTCAGGGACAGGATCCAGAATGTAAATAGAAAGAATGCCTCTGATTCCTATAATTAATATTTATGCAGCAGCTATATTTATGATCAATAGGGGGATGATGGATCCATTGTAAAGACTGTCACCATATGTATACAAAAGGGAGAAGTGTCCTAGGCATCTATACAAGAATTCTTGCTAGAAGTGATAACAATTGTCTCATTGTTGAGTCAGAAGCATATTTATGAGGATAAGTGAGCATTAGACATGCAAATTGGAAATGGATATTTTGAACAGTATGCCAATGCCAATGAAATAACAAATGGGAGGGGTCTGGGGAGATGGCTCAGAGGGTAATGTGCTTGTTGTTCAAACATAAGGACCCAATACCTGATCACCAATACCCACATAAAAAAAACAAGCAAACATGACATTCTGTACCTGTAATCTCCATCCTTGAGCTGGACAGGAGAGTTAGTCAGCTAACCGAACCGCCAATCCAGCCAATTGGTGAGCTTTTGACTCAGTAAGGAACTACCTCAGAAAATAATTTGTGGAGAGAAATAGAGGAAGACACACAACAAGACCTAGATTCCCAACTTGATCAGGTTTCCACGTGTGCACTCATGGCCTATGTACACTCACACATGCACCATACACATATACACACATGTGTAAACCACACTAACCTACTAACACATTCATACACATAGCACAAGTAGCTACAACACACACACACACACACACACACACACACACACACACACCAAAGAAAAAAGTGATTATTTTTATTCTCACTATAAGTAAGTATATATTTTTAGATTTTTTAATATGGAAAGAAAATGTATCTGAGAATAGTATTTAGATGAATCAATAGGAAGTAAACATGTATTTAATAAAAGCCCATTGAAAACACTTTTGTATATAATTGAGGTTACTGAGATATGGATGTGATTTTTATTATTCTTTGTTTTTAAGGAGGGTCTACTCTACTGGTACACATGGAATGAATTAAGACCATGTGGCAAATGAAGAGATATATGGAGGAATAAATAATGGGACATAAAGCACAGAGACAGAATCAGTAAAATACATGCAGTCTGGACTCTGTTACTGTTGCTATGGCAAATTACTGCAGACTGGATGATTTTATAAAGATTAAAGCTTTATTTAGGGAGCCAGTAATAATAATCAAAGATAAGGTGGCCATCAGCTTGGAGGGGCTTTATTGGAGGGATTAAAGAAAGGGTAGTGAGAAGAGGCTGGAAGGAGGGGAAGGAAGAGGGAAGGTGTGTAATTCTATTTCAATTAAAAATGTATTTATTTTATTTTTGTTACTTTTATTTTGAGAGTATAAATTATATCACCTCTCTTTCCTTACCTCCCTCCAAACTCTCCAATATACCCCTCTTTGATCTCTCTCAAATTCATGTTTTTCCCCATTAACTATATTGATGCATGTATGTACACATATATACATATATATTCCTAAACACAACCTGCTCAGTGTGTATAATGCTCCTTATATGCTGTTTAGCAGGCTTTGTTTGGCTCACAGTTCTAAAAGTGAGAATTCCAAGGACATAGCTTCAACAGCTGACAGCATCATTGAAGGTCTTTTTGCTGCATCAGAGCATGCCAGTGGGCATAGCGTGTTGAAATGGAGCAAGCCTGACAAAGAGTTTGATTTGATAGCAAAGCCACTCCCTCGACAGGCTAGTCAAGTCAGCAGAAGAGGCCTCAGAATGCAAGCATTTCCCAAATACCCCCCTTTACAAATATCATTGATTTATAACTTTATAGATAAAATCATGTGAATTATCAAGGACAGAAATACAGACAGGGATTAAATTAGAGAAAATGCAAAGATAAAATTTACTGCTACTTTAAAAATTAATTTATTGTTTGAAAATTTCAAGTATTCATTTTATATATTTTGGTCACACCACCACACCCTCGCTTACTCCTTCTCCCACGATGCTCCCCTTCTCCCAACAAGAGCCTTGCCACTGTCTTGTTTCTTTCACTGTTTTTGTTTTGTTTGTGATTCACTGAGTTTATCCTGCCTGGGCTTACTGCCTGGTCATGGGTATGGATCAATCCACTGGACCAAGGATAACTCACTGAAGGCAAAGACCCTCCCTCATCCAGTAACTACCTATGGCCAATGGTTTTCTGGGGAGGAGCAGGGCTCCATGGAGCTCTCTCATATTCATAACTGAACATTGACTGGTCCTGTCTTGCACAAGTTCTGTGCCAGTCATCAAAGTGAGTTCATGACTGCACTGGCCATGTCATGCCAGGAGGTAGCTTTGAAAATCACTCTAACCAAGTAGTTCTCAACCTGTGGGTTTTGACCCCAACCATTTCACAGGGTATTGCCTAAGACCATTGGAAAACACAGGTATTTACATTATGATTCATAACAGTAACAAAACTACAGTTATGAAGTAGCCACAAAATAATTTTATGTTTTGGGTCACCACAACATGAGAAACTCTAATAAAAGGTCTCAGCATTAGGAAGGTTGAGAACAACTGCTGTAACCCATCATCCTGCTATAGGCTCAATAGCCAATTGTCTTCAACATGATTCATGATTCCCCACATTAACAGATTTCTCTAACCAGGGTAGAAGGCAACTGCAAGTTACAGAAAGATAGGGTATAGAGTATTTCTTGAATTAGTAGCCCTCCATTGAGAAGCATGTATTTCATCCTACCTTATGTCTAGCTCCAATTCAGAACAATCAATGAGTATATCTTTTCCCACTCTGAATGTCTAGTCAAAGTGATTTTTATACCATGAGTATTTACTACATCCATTATTAAAAATGAAAATGTATCATTACTAAGTTTTTCTATTTACCCTTTCATCCAAAGATGAGTTCACAACAGACACACATGATATATATGTGATTAATATCTATACACCCAAATTTTGCATTAACTTATTATTTTCAAAGCAGATGGAGGCTTTGTGTTATACTAGACACATGTCCTTCCATCCTAAGGTGGGGAATAGGAGTTTTGGTTCATGGAAGAGAACTAGTTTCCTTGGGGAAAAATGAGTTAAGAAAAATGTGAACAGAACAGATTTGTTGATGCAGAAGTTTGTTTAGATATGCACAGTTGTTTTGAAAGCCTATAGAAGTGTTTGCACTCAAAATATGTGGAGAAAGTAAAACAAAAAATTCTGTGATGTATCAAAAAGTATTCTGTGGAAGCTAGGCTGACTAGTTACCAGAATGAATAACGGAAAGCATTTTTGGTAGATTTACATCTGTGTTTTGTTAAAAAAAAAATAACTGCCTTATGTCCGAGGATTGAGTTTAATTAGTTGAATGTTTACCTCACATGTATGAAACCCTGGGTTCAGTCCCCAGGTTGGCATGCCAACTGATGTTACCTTTTTTCAGGTTATCTTAAAACAAACATGTTGTTGAGATTTTATGGTGTAACTTTCCTGTCATATAGGAAAAGATGTGACCACTTAACAGACTCCCTTGGTCTTTGGCTCATACAATATTTTCTACCTCTTCTTCCATATTACTCCTTATATGCGGACATTACACTGTAGACACACCAGTTGAAAATGGGTATCTCCTAGCCGGGCATTGGTGGCGCACACCTTTAATCCCAGCACTCGGGAGGCAGAGCCAGGCGGATCTCTGTGAGTTCGAGGCCAGCCTGGGCTACCAAGTGAGCTCCAGGAAAGGCGCAAAGCTACACAGAGAAACCCTGTCTCGAAAAACCAAAAAAAAAAAAAACAAAAAACAAAAAAAAACAAAAAGAAAATGGGTATCCCCATGGTCATTTGTTCTCTGCATTTTGACTGGTTGTGGCTTTCTGTAATGATTGCTATCTGCTGCAAAATAAAATTCTTTGGTGAGGGGTGAAAACTAAACTTATTTGTGGGTATAAGAAAAGTATCTATAATGTACTTAGGAACTATACTGGTTTAAAAAGTGGCTGTAGTAGGTTCTCCTGTAATATTCATGACTTCCCTGGTCCCAGGGAATGTTTCTAGTACCAGGCATGATTCCCCTCTTGTTTGATGGACCTTAGGTCCATCTAGACATCTGTTGGTTAACACGAAGATATCAGTGCCAATGTTATGCCTTTGTCTCTCATTGAAGCTGGGGTGTAGCTAGAGTTTTCCTGCTTTGCCCACAGTCAGGACAAATCTTTGTCACCTGCCAGTACCACAGCCGCTCAGACCCAACCAAGTAAACACAGAGACTTATATTGCTTACAAACTGTATGGCCATGGCAGGCTTCTTGCTAACTGTTCTTATAGCTTAAATTAATCCATTTCTATAAATCTATACCTTGCCACGTGGCTCGTGGCTTACTGGAGTCTTCACATGCTGCTTGTCATGGTGGCGACTGGCAGTGTCTCTCTGCCTCAGCCTTCTGCTTCCCAGAATTCTCCTCTCTCCTTGTCCCACCTACTTCCTGCCTAGCCACTGGCCAATCAGTGTTTTATTTATTGACCAATCAGAGCAATTTGACATACAGACCATCCCACAGCACTGGGGCTCATCAATTTGGATAGCCTGGTGGTCAAGGAGCTCCCAGGACCTACATTCCTCTGCCTTCCCAGCACTAGGATTACAGATGTATACCACCAAGACTGACTTTTACTCAGGTGCTGGGGGATCCACACTTACATCATTAACACTTGCCTGGTAGGAACTGTAGAGATATATTATCTTCCCAGTCCTTTTTTTCATATTTAACTTTTATGGGTTGTACTCTTACTAATACTTAATTTTCTGTTCCTACTGTAGTTTATATGAGGACATTTACAACATTGGAGGTAAAGTTTTAGTTTTATCCCAAGGACATATTCTATCAATACAGCCTATGAATGTTGATATTGAACTTTATGGCCAGTATTGATTAGTATTAGGTTGTTTTACTGTGAAGTACCTGCCATGTCTCCTATTTTCATATTTCACTTTGAGAAAAGAAATCATTATGTGTTGCTTGCTTTTTTAGATAGGATTTTGCTATTCCTAAATGAAGGTTTATTTCAACTTAATGTATCATAGCATGTATCATAGAAGTACAGCATATACTAGCATGATTGAACTTTGGAATGAGAGAGGGAGAAAAAAAGAAAGAAATGAGTGAATTTTTTAGCATCTTCCATTTGTTTATTATTATTATTATTATTATTTTGTTTTTGTTTTTTCATGACTGGTTTCTCTGTGTAACAGGCCTGGATGTCCTGGAACTCACTTTTAGACCAGGTTGGCCTTGAACTCCTGGAGAGACACCTGTCTCTGCATACAGAATGCTGGCATTAAAAGCATGTGCCATCCTGCCCAGCACTTTTCATTTTTAATCCATGGGTTATTTACATATAGGCTCTTTAGCCCACACCTAACCAAGATGCTAACGACAAGTAATTTTCATAGATTTCTAACTTAAAACCATCATGGTTAATAGCAAGATTTTCCTAATGTAATGCTTTAAAGTTTGTTGAGAAGCCCAAGTGTATCTGCAGACGAAATGTAATCTCTATTAAAATTCCAGCACTGGGGAGGCAGAGGCAGGCGGATCTCTGTGAGTTTGAGTCCAGCCTGGGCTACCAAGTGAGTCCCAGGAAAGGTGAAAATCTACACAGAGAAACCCTGTCTCGAAAAAAAAATCTCAATGTCATTCTTCCTAGAAATAGGGAAATACACTAAAATGTCTATGGTACCCCAAAGGACTCAGTATAACAAAGCAGATGAACAAGCTTAATAAGAAGGAGACATCGCAGTTTGTGATTTCAAAACATATTATAAAATGACCCAGCAATGAGATGCAATCCCAAGCCCAGATATATAGGCCAACTGAACAAATATGAAACTCTACATGTACAACCATCTGAAATACTGTGAAGCTGTGAAATTCTTTGAAAAATCACCTGTGATTCTTATTATTATGATTTAACATACATTTTCACATTCATCTCAAACTTTATGTTACATAATATAATGGACTTCCTATCCTTTCCCTTCTCACTTCTCTCTCTCTGTCTCTCTCTCTCTGTCTCTGTCTCTCTCTCTCTCTCTCTCTCTCTCTCTCTCTCTCTCTCTCTCTCTCTCTCGTGTGTGTGTGTGTGTGTGTGTGTGTGTGTGTGCAGATGCACTTGAAGTCCAGAATATTCCTTTGTATGTCATTCTATTCTTTAGGAATGCATCAGCCAGTGTCATTAATTTCTTTTCAGACATGGTCTCTCACTACCCTGGAACTCACCAGCTAAACTTGTTTGCTTGGACAACAAGCCTTGGGGATCTCCTTGTCTCAATCTCTTGAGTGCTGGGATTAGAATATATTATAATTGGCTGTTTCACATGAGTTCTGGGGATCCAATTCATCTCACAGAGGCTCCCTGATTCTCTTTTCATTCATTTCCAGTTTTCTATAAAACCCAAATATTATTTTTCCTTTATTTCAGGTCTTTTCTAGAAATTCTATATGGTTCATCGTAAAGATTTCTATTTCTCTTCTTCCATTTCCTATTTCAACATTCATTCTGGGCAAGATTAATTTTAATCTAATTAAATAAAAGATTTATCAGCCCTGCCAGTTATACTATCTGGGGCATTTGGGTTCATGTGAATTTCTTGCCCTGGATCTCTTTAGAATGTGCCCCACATGAGGAGCAGTTGTGGGAGCTTGTCTGGAATTAACATGATCGTCTCTGTCCTTTTCCTGCATGTGGCCTCTTTAGTTATGTCCATGGCTTGGATTGGTCACACAGGCCACGTTGTGGTGTTGCCATTGACATGCATGTTAGCCAGAGCCACCTCAGGCTGTTCTAGGTCTCCTCTGTGTGTCAGTAAGTACAGAGAGGACTGGATTTGAAGAGCTACCATTTCTTTAACATCTCAAAAGCTCAGCCTCTCACAACGGGTGTGATTTCTCCTGACTCTTGTTTCTTCCTGGGTAAGTCCACCACGCTATGAACAATGACCCGTTCTTCCTCCTGGAAATTCAGAAGAGATGAAATCGAGTCCGCTCAGCAAGGGGACTGATGCTAGACTCCACCCCCTCTTTTTACCCTGCAGTGCTTCCAGACAGCTGTTTTGTAACATTTTAGGATTTTTTCTTATCTGTAGGAGGTCATTTTAGTAAAGCTCTTTATCTTTGCCTGTAGACATTTTTAAACTTTTCTGAACTTAAATATGATGTCTTGCTCCTTTTTTTTTCCTCCCTGTAAGAACACTAATACTTGTTAAAACATATATTTTAGTGGTTTTTTTTTTTTTTCCGGATTGGAAAATATGTCTTTAAGGAAAGACAGATCGGTGCATTTCATGTGTTATAAAAGTCTTTAAGATACATTTCATGTTTCAATTTATTATAATTAGACTTATCATCTTTTAGGAAAGTACTATGTGATACTAAGTATCTATGTGAATATTGTTGGAAAAAGAGAAAATGTACAGAAATAAATGCTTTCAAATAACTCTAGTTTGATGAAAGAAGATGGTTGCTTCTATGTTCTATCTTTCTCTTTTATTTATTCGTCTTTCATATATTATATCCAGACCTCCATTTCCCCTCCCTCCTCTCATTCCAGACCCCCCATTCCCTCTCTCCCAGAAACACTTCTCTTCCTTTCTCTTCAGAAGAGGGCAAGACTCCCAGAGATATCAACCAAATATGGCACAACAAGTTATAATAAAACTAGGCACATTCCCCTAATATTAAATGTGAACAAGCCAACTCAGTAATAGGAAATGGGTACAAAAAGTAGGCAAAAATGTCAAAGACAGCCCCTGCTCCCACTGTTAGTAATTCCACAGGAACCTCAAGCAAGACAACCATACTATGTTCTGTCTTTCATCCATCTATAATGAGTACAATATATGTCTGGAAGTATAAAATGAGTAGTGAGGACATTTAACCAGACTGTACAGTTTGCCTAATATCCACTCTACGAACTTACGTCTTCAA
Organism: Peromyscus maniculatus bairdii; assembly: GCF_049852395.1. Classification (NCBI taxonomy): domain Eukaryota; kingdom Metazoa; phylum Chordata; class Mammalia; order Rodentia; family Cricetidae; genus Peromyscus; species Peromyscus maniculatus. The sequence continues at coordinate 28,966,185 of NC_134873.1, read as the reverse complement.
ACATACATTTTTTTTGTTTGCTTACACCAGAGGTTTATTTGAAAACAGAGAACAGGGCAAGTAGATGCAAGTTCCTTGCTTCGTAGAAGTTGTATACTTTCTCTCCTGGTCAGAATGAACCCCTCGCCATTCTTTGGAAGTTTAGAAATGTGGATCTGATGTTTCCAGGTGGGAAGGGGGCATTTGAGATTGTCCGGAGTGACACATTCTTTGGTAAAGAGCATCACAGCAATATTAAAAATAATCCTGAAACTATTGTCCTCACCATTGTAAAAAAATCTTTTCTGCACATAAAAGTCGCAAATGAACATCAATCCAATCTAGGGTTAAGCAATTACATAATTCATATGTTACATCACCAGGTGTAGACAGCCTCTCTTTCTAAAGAGTCAATGAGCCTTTTGTATCAAACATGTCAACTCCATAGTAAACTTTGCATCTTCTTTCAAAATTATCTCTGACTGCAATTCATTATTTACCAAGTTTGCTAGATATAAACCTTGTCTTCTAAAGCTAGTCATCCCAGGACCCTGCTTGCCTCTCATCTCTGCTAAACACAACACATATACTTCATCAGTTAATGATAGCCTGGTCCACCGTACATATGGTAAATACCCCTGTCCTAGCTAAACCAACATCTATAGTTTTTTTTTTCTTTCTGTGCACAGGCACCTACAGTCTTTAATGCTATTTTTCACTGAATCCCTTAAATTGCTTAATTACAAGAAAAGTTGATTACTAAAGTCTCACATGATGGTTACATGTTAAGAATGAAAGTAATGGTTATTAATTTCAATTTTTGAATGTAAAAGTGCCTCCAGACTTTTAAACAAGTAAATGAAATTTCAAAGGAAGAGAACAAGAATTTTTACTTCCTTAACTATATAAGTATGTGTTGATGTTAGTTACATGTCAGGGATAAATTGAGACCAAAAAGGGGGGAAAAGGGACTGAACCTCAATCTCATACTCAACCTACAATGAATGGTTAGGGTACCTTAAAACCATACCCATACGGAAACCAATTACAGACAGCATCATGAGAGAGCCACTCGGAGCCTTTACAGGCATGGAGAAAAGGTCACAGGTGAGCCAGTACTTATCGTGAATGGCAAGGCTTAGAGGATTCTTCAAAAGAAGAAAGTGGCAGATATTAAGGAATCAGGAAACTTCAAACACTGAAGGAAAGGGCTGTTAATAAAGTACCAGAAGTCTTGAGAGAGGGAGCAAATGGCATCTGAGAAAACTGACAGTAGTCATTTAAGAGCCTGGATGATTTCCTGCTTGCTACCAGAGAGATGAGGATGGGACCAAACAGGCAGAAATGGCACTGTGCAGAAGAGAGGTACAGGAAGAAGGAGACCATAAGAATGGATTCCTCTGACCTTTAGCACACACTGCACACACACACACACACACACACACAAAAAAAAAAAAAAAAAAAAAAAAAAAAAACCTGATTGCAAATTACAGAGCAGCTTCTAACTCTAGCTCATGGTTGGAGGGCATGTACTTCTTTTAGGACCTTGTAGTGTGTCACAGCTTTGCCTAAATAGATGGAAACCCCAAAATTATCGTGCATAACAAATTCTGAGATGTTAAGGATACATTCACTTATGCAGGCAGTTATCAATCTATCCAGTCTTCTGCACACATCCCATCTTATGTTTCATGAAAGACACAGAGAAGTCACGAACACAGCTCATCACAGTAGCCAGATACACTGTCCCGGGAATGCATGCAGGTTGCAACCTAAGGGCAGATGTCAGGAACAGGTTCCAAACAGAGATTTGCCTGTACGGTGGATTAAGGGATGCAGGGAACTGAAAGAAACAGTGGCAGATGCCAAGACCCAGACAGGTGGAAAGAAAGATAAAGATATATCTATGTAAAGTCACATTCCTGGGGACATATTTCTGGAAAGCAATGTAGCAATAGTAAAAAATGAACGGAGTAGATAGCAAGATGAATGTGAACTTGAAGTCATTTGCTGCCAAATACTAGCGTGTTAACTTTGGTCTCAGATACATCAGTCAAGTTGGTGGTTGTTTTAAGAGGGTTAACTGTGCCTCTCATTTGGTTTTAGGGGGATTAAACATTATCATATCTGTAGGCTCTTGAACACTACCTGGCATCTCACTATCCTGCTACCAGTTAGTAGCCATGGCTTGGACATTAGACAAAAGATTCCTAGACAATGTCTCCTACAAGCCCTCAACTGGATTCTTCCCTACAGATGAAGGAACAGAATCTTGCCGCTGCCAGTTTTGCTCCAAGGGTGAGGGATACAATGCCGGTGCCACTGATTAAAAACATGAACAAGAAACTGCCTGGGTTGGAAGCACGGCAGTGCATATTTGTCGAGAGTGAAAGCTGCCTGGGAACCACAGAATCAGAAAATTCTCAGAGAGGCAGGGGGGAGTGGTGGTGTAGGGAGAGGATGGTGGACAAGGAGGAGGGAGAGAGAGCAAAGCATATCAGGGAATTGTTAAACCATCCTGTGGTTTTGGGCTCCTGTATGACGGGACTATGAATGAAAGGACTATGAATGATAATGCATTATGAAACACGGTAATATCCAGAAACTGAAGAGCTTTACTTAACTTCCTCACTCTCTGTACAACTGAGATCTAAGGATTTTGACTTTTGGAAGCTACTAAACCTGCCTGGTGCATAAGGACTCTTGCTTTGAGTTGGTGGCAAAATAAATGTCTTTATATTTTATATTATAACCTGGATATATTTCTGAAATTCAGGGACTGACTGGTATCATACTGACACAGAAAGATTTGCTCAGAAAATGATGTCACTTAAAAGTAGTCCAGACAGCTTCTGAGGAGCTGGGTGGTTATACAGGCACATAGGTCCTCCACCAAAAAATACTTACAATGGTGTAGTATAAAATCCATCAAGCTAGAAACAGAGGGCTCCTGAGCACAGTATGTGTCTAGAATAAGGAACACAGCTCTTGTGAGATGAAGCAGAAGAAAAAGAGTGTAAAATTCTCCCCCATATTAGACACAATTTTTCTTTGGTCCCATACTTCGTCATGACCTCTCTATCCATTTAATGATAATAACGACACCTTAGACTCTTTGGCACTCTCCTGGGTAGCAGTGAGCCTGTGTTTCACTGATAAAGGTTGCTCTATCTAGCCTGCATTTACTTCTGCATCTTTATGCATGCTAAGGTTTCCTACTGCACTTAACCTGTTACCAGGCTTAGCCAGTGTGTTTTCTATACCATAGCCTCTGTCACTCTACTTTATATTTCTTTATGTTCAGTATCTTCATTTTCTTGCTGTAGTTGCTCAGCTTTTCCCCCAGTTTCTCTAGTGTGAAGTATTTTCATATGGGCCATTTTTAAAGTTTTATATTCTGGAAGTGTTACCGATTCTGTAATTTCCACATCTGTTCTTTTGATTTCATTTTAGAAGGTGGCAATATTGTTTTCAGCATAAGATACTCATACCTGCATCTAGAATAAACTTTCCAAAATGTCTCACATAATATATCTTATATTGATGATTATTAACTTTTATCTTATTTTGAAGCTAATTTAGACATTATTCAGATACATAAAAGAATCAATTTCAACCACTTGTCTTCTTTTGAAGACTGATTTAAGGCTCCTTTTGGCCATTCCAGAACAATCGTTATTATTAACAGAAACTTGATTTTTTTTTGCCCCTACAGATGTCCAAAACTATTCTGAAGCTTCAGAAATGTAATTTTATGTTTGCCTATTCCCTTGAAGTGGTTCATTTTCCAGATGGGGAATTAAGCAAACAAAGGCCTCTCTGTAGCTCCTGTAATATGTATGCATAGTCCTCCACGGTTCCTATCCTTGGTCCCTGATAGTGTCATTACATTCTCATTCATACTCTGCTCCCACCAACAGTTCACTAAAGGAACCAGGTCTGTTGACTTTTTTTTTTTTTTCACAATGCTCTGGAAATTTCTCCAGGTGACAAAGTCACAGACTCATACTAAGGGACTTATGCTTACTCTCTTCCATCGTGGATTTCCGTCTAATTCATCTCTTATCTAGTGTTTCCAAACATGCCTCGCATAGTCAGCTGTTCTGCCTATTTATAGTAGAAAGAAAATCCACGAACAGTTATTTCTTAAAGGAGAAAATTGAGAGATAATCATTCATGTTTCGAACATAAAACCATGTGCAGAATTTTAGCCTTACAGTTCCAGCACTTTGGGTGTTGAAGAAGAGGGATTGCCATGGGTTTGAGGTCAGGTGTGAGTTTTCTATGAGACCCTATGGGATATACTGCACTGTGCCAATAAGAGGACTAAGTCACCACACTGCCAGAATTCCTCAACTCCAGAGTAATCTATGGGTCAGCCACTATATAAGAAGTCTGGCATTGGTGGAAATATGGTGGGACAATGCTCAGCCAATTCTGGTATGAATAGAGAAACATGGCTACAATCATTATCACAGATACCTATAAGATTTCCTATTTAATATTATTCTTTATAGACTATCTATAATGCCAGATCTGGGAGTAGGGAATGCTCTTAGCCAGTCTCTAACAAGTCACACTCTGCTCTTGATACCTGGCCTCGGGGCCATCACTGTATGCAGAGCTACAGAGCAGAACAATCAAGTCTTGAGTTGTCGCAGAACATCACAATTATCCTTGGCATTGACAAGCTTGTTTACCTCACCCACAGGTCTGTCAACACAAGTGTTATGGCAGAGCACTTTAAAATAAACACAGTTCGCCTGGCATTTCTTAAGAGCAGCTTTTAAAATATTTTTATCCAGAAGGACTTTGCTTTAAGGAAAATGTTATGTGAGTAGGTGGAAAAAATATTTTAGTACAATAATTGACACTATTCCCATGGTCTGCCTGACACAATGGCATAGTAGATCATTGCTTGCCTGCCAGGATTGTAGAAGAACTCAATAACTTCTCCTGCCTCACTAAACTCTCCATTGTCTGCTGCCCTCCTGCTCCTGAAACCCCACTTTCCTAGGTTATTTAAGCATTCCGATCAGTGGAGAGACTCTTAATCCTGGAGAATGTTTAGTCTTGCCATTGTTGATAGAGGTTTACTTCTGATGAATGAAGTTTTAGCAGCAATTAGCACAGGATTCTGTGCCCAAGTCTTGCAAACCTCAATATAACAGTTAACCTTCATTATCCATTCTAGACCTCAGTGTTTTATTAATGATGTGTTTGAATAATCTGCAATTTATTTTGAGATTATAATTTAATTGCAACATTTCTCCATTTCCTTTCCTTCCTCCAAACTCTCCCATATACTCCTCCCCACTGTCCTTAAGATTCATGGTCTCTTTTATTTGCAATTATTATTGAATGCATGCATATTTGTGTGTACATGTATAGGCCTTAATATAGATTGTTCAGTCCATATAATGATACTTGCATGTGTATGTTTTCTGAGCTAACCATTAAGCAGTAGACAATGTTTGGTATGCTCTTCCCTGGGGATGACCACCTCTCCTGTTCCCAGCTTCCAATTTTTTTGAGTGAGACCAGCCAGTGCTGTGTTGAAAAAACACCACTTATCCCAGTAAGGAACCAGACAGGGATTGAGATATCATCAAGGAGTCGGTGGGAGGAGGGCTTTGGAGCACTCATCAAAGGGAGGTCATCTCATGTTACAATCTCTCACATGGAGTTTCACTGCTCCATCTCATTCAGGCGAGTTCTTAGTGACACAGCAGAGTTTTCTTGTCTGGTGTGTTTTAGGGATTTGAATGGCACATTTCAACTTGTAGACTTCAGCACACTTTGTCCACAGATTGGTTGAATCTTCACTTCTGTCCCACAGCATTCTCCCATATACTCCTCCCCATTGTCCTTAAGATATATGGTCTCTTTTATATATATATAAAATGTGTGTGTGTGTTTGTGTGTGAATGTGTTTGCATGTATATATAATGTGTGTATGTGTGTGTTTATGTATACATATGTGTGTATATGTGTTTATTTATATTTGTATGTATATACATGTATGTTTATGTGTATATATATTGATATATATGTATATGGGGATATGTAAATATATGTCTGTGTATGTATGTACTTTCATGTATTTGTGTGTATAGAAATATGTACATATTTATGTATGTGTGAATGTATATGTGTGTATGTTATATATTTGAGGATGTTTGTGTGCTCCTTGCTTAATTAGAAACTATAAAAGTGCTGACATAGATTTCTTTTTGTACCATCTAACTTACTTTCTCAAGCTCAGGCTAGTGTTTTGGTCACCTCCACTCAATACAAGCAAAACCACAGAACAAAGCTGATCAAGTCACAACCAATGCTTTGCAGCAATTCCTGAAAGCATGTGCAGTTTTACATCTGGACTGTGTCCTCAGCAGGAGTGCAGAGAAATAAACTGATAAATACCTCTAATTGGATTTAAGGAACTTTGGCATGATGCATATGTGCAATAGAGAACAGAGACAAAGCGCAACCCCAGAAGATGCCTCCAGGCTTGGAAGTTTGTCTCTTGTATGAAATAGCAGTTTCTTAGACAAATTGCTGACCCTCATATTTATATTTCAGATCTATAAATGATTGCAGTAATAATGCTACGGACATTGTAGGATTGCACTGAGAGCTATTTAAGCCCCTGTAGAGAAAATCTTTCCACACTCTTCACCCATATGTAATGTTTAGACAGCCAATGATGCAAAGGTTATATTAACAAAACCACTACCTTGAAGAGAAGACATTGCATTGATCACTGTCACGACATTCCGTGGCATCGGTAATCAAGGTGGGTTTCTCACACTGACATTTTAAGGAGTTGACACATAAGATTATCCTTTCTTGGCCACTAGATTTTATCAAACATTTATTAAATATAATGTCTATCTGAGAAGTGTTTCTCTGAATAGAAAAATTGCAGACTATATTTTTAACTTTTTATTTATAAGTAGAATGTTAATGCCCCAAGTGTTTAAAAAATAATGAAAATTGCCATTTAAATTTTGTTATTGTTATCCCTTATAAAACATGGCTTCTAGTCCTGGAAGGTAGCATCTTCAAATGCAGTACAGAAGTGAAGAGTATAATGGGAGTTCCCTCTACTTGTTGGTGGATATTTCATAAAGGTAGTCACTATTCAATGAATATTCAGAGTGAATCAAGATTGAAAAGAAAAGGAGCAAAAATAAATGTTGCTAATCAATGTATTATTTATTCAGAATTATGCTAGTGTTTTTCTGTGGAAGTGTATAAAGAAAAGTGAGACTATTCAATTTTGACACTGGAGAAGGAATTTAACAGACATTTTCCAAACAAAATAATGTACCAACAGATGCAAAAGAGAAGGACTATCTCTCTGATCATTCCATGTTGGCTGGGTGCTACAAGCCTGGAACCTAAAATGCCTTTCATCCCTCTCTTGGATCCTAAGCAAAGGAATGACTGAAGAAGGAACTATTTCAGTAGTAAGGTCTACCCCTTAGTTTCAGGTTTTGTTATCGATTGTGAAATAACAAACCTAAATCAGGTTTTAAAAATATCCCAAAATATCTGGCTGTATCACTGACAAATATACATAAATAGAGAACCCACAGAATAAAGGAGTGACCCTCTCCTCATTATCTTCTAACAGAAAATGAAATGTCTCCTTTAATTTTTATTTCTTTAATTAAATTTAATTGGCACATAAAAAATAGAAATGTTGGGCACATTAATGGCATAACATGGTATTTTTTATGTCTACATATTATGTAAATGTTAAGTCAGATAATACATACTAGATTTTTTTTAATTTTAAATTTGTTTTGCAATGTATTGCATGTACATGAGTATTTTGGCTACAAGTCTATCTTTGCACCATGTGTGCCTGGTGCCTTTAGAGTCCAAAGAGGGCATCAGGTGACATGGAACTGGACTTACAAATTGTAGTGAGCCTCCATATGGGTGCTGGAAATCAATGCTATGTCCTCTGGAAGAGCAGCCAGTCTTCTCAACTGCAGAGTCATCTCTCCAGTTTCCACAAAGCTGCTTTTATTGTAAACACTATCATTTTCTCGTACAGGGGAGATGGCTAGGTGTCTAAAGATCTTTCTGTAGAAGACTGAAGAGACAAGTTGTATTCTAAGTGACCATATAAATGCTGGACAGGGTGACTTGTACACTAGGGATTGGTGACAGATCCTGAAGGATTGTTTCCAGCCAGATTCATGGAAACAGCTAGCTTTAGGTTCAGTAATATCTGTGTCCCCAAATGTGAAGTGGATAAGTGACTTAGGTCATTATTCCAACATTAATCTTGGCCTGCATAGATTCCTGAATGGGCAACACACACACACACACACACACACACACACACACACACACACACACACACACGATCAATATCTCTCTCTTTAGAATTTTGAAATAGATAGAACATTGTTATTATCTACATTCAGCCTACTCTTGCATTTCAGAATTTCATGATTACATCTACTTATAATTTTATACCCGTTCAACCTTTCCTATGAGAGCATCTTTGTCTGCATTCCACACAGTAGTGCAATCTTGAGATTCCTGTCTTTCTGTACTTGGTTCATTTCATCAAACACCAAGAACTCCAATTCCGACATAATCACAAGCAAAGGAAACCAAACATTAAAGGTCTAATTAGGTTCCAAATGGTTAATGAAATACATTTTTTAAAATTCCTGTGAAGGTGAGGCTCCCAAAAGTTCTAAGTTTCCAACTGAACCATGTTAAAACCACACAAAGTTATTGGAAACAGGCTGCTGAAATCATTAGTTGAATGAAGTAGGATCACATGGTAAACAGCATATAGGCAAAAGAAATCTTCTGAGGATTAGACAGTAGTGGAGGGAAAAAGTCTATTCAAACTAGTAAGAACTTTTCTATGTGAATGAATATTGAACTAATTCACTGATATCAATTCAACCTTTAAAAAATACAAAAGGACCTCCTTAGTCAGAAAGTGTGATCCTAAAGAGCAATTACAGCAGTCAAAATTCATATCACAAACAAAGTGCAAAGATAAAGTTAATTACATAATTAAGAATAATGGTCTAAATATGTTATTTCCTCTTTTAACTGACTGAAAAGCAATTATACGAAATAATGTCTACATAATTTCTTGTTGTGACTCTAATGTATACGAATGTGATGAATTTGACAATAACTGCACCATGAAGTGAGTGGGAGCAGAGAAAATTAGTGCTGCAGAGAAAGGAGTTAGCCTGAGACCACATGGGGAATGCAATAGAGAGAAGGGGAAGAGAGACTCAGAAACAAAGGAGACCTGGAAATAAGAAATATAATTCATGTTAAATTCTTTGTATTCAGGAAGGCATAATACCTATGCTTTATTCTCCTTTGATACAGAATTGTATGAAGGAATAATTATAATACATTATACTTTGTACATACATAAGACATATTTTAAATTATAACACCTAAAATAGCTCCATAAAAGTAACTGTTAGTATCTCATTTGAAAAAAATCAGTATGACTATATAGTATATTATAATTTTATCATCATACATAGTAATCCATAGAACAATCACAATGGGAAGACCTGATTGCCAAAATGAGACAATTAAAAGAACTACACAATATTTACTTCATGCATAGGATGTAGGAAAATGAAGAATAATGAACAAAATAATAAGTTATGTACATCAAATATATATTAAAGTAGTAAATAAAATCTACTTGTGTTGATAATAACATTAAATTGATTAAGCAATCAAAAAATAGAGATGTTAGATCCAGTTAGAAAACACCCAACTGCATGTCATCAGAAAAAAATGCAAAAGAGGAATGTAAAGAAATGTGAAAGAGGAAGATAAAAGGTAAGCTGTGACAATAGATAAAGTGGCTGTATTGATGTTAGAACAAACAGACAGTATATCTAGAATTCCCAGAGAGAAATTTGATGTTATTCAAAATTCATTCATCCAGGTTGAGATGATGGCACACACTTTTAACCCTTCACAGAAGACAGAGACAGGCAAATTTCTGTGAGATTGAAACCAGATTTGTCTACATAAAGAATTCTAGGCCAGCCAGGGCTACATAGTGAGATCTTGGCTGCCTCTGTCCCCACCCCCACCCCTGCCAAACACAAAAACAAATGAACAAGACAATCAATTCAACCAAATGTACAGGTATAAATATACATCTGTCTCATAAGGAACTTTTAAATATATGAAGCACAAAACTGATCAAACTAAAGTAAATAACAAACTTTCATGATAGTGATTGAGAAAGCAATTTTTACATGTTCAAGAGTAGGTGGGATGAGGAGAGAGTGTATTGCAAGAATATAGGGCCTTTGAACAACATGCAATATCAGCAACACTAGACAGTCTAATAAACATTGGGAGGACACCACCCTAAATAAAAGCACAACACACTTTCTTCTGAGGAACTGCAACATGTAGCCAGATAGCTTAAAGAGCTGGGTATAAAACAAACCCCACCAATATTAATGATTGAAACTAAATAACAAAATTTGTTAAACCCAAATGAACTAATAAATCAGTTCAAGAAGAAATTAAGATGCTTTAAACAATCTCTTAACTAAATCTTGTAAAAAGAGGAAGTCATACAAATAATTCCAACATTTTGGATATGAGAGATACAAACTCCTTAAAATGGGAGCTGAAGAGATGGCTCAGTGGTTAAGAGTGCATTGGGCTCTTGCAGAGGGCCTATGTTTGATTCCTAGAATACACTTTATATGGCATAAAAGAGCCAGCCTGTTACTCAAATTCTAGGAGGTTGTGCTCATCTCCTGATTTGCACAGGCACTGTATTCATGGGTGTAAACTTGCACATAGAAATATAATTAATTAATTAAAATCTAATCTTTTCAACCACCTGAAATGAATCATAGCTTAGATGCAAATATATAGGTTCAGTTGTAGGTATAAAGAAGAAGAAGAAGAAGAAGAAGAAGAAGAAGAAGAAGAAGAAGAAGAAGAAGAAGAAGAAGAAGAAGAAGAAGAAATAAAATCAATAATCTAAAATTCCATCATATAGTACTGAATAAATAAAATAAAACTAAAGCAAGTAAAAATGACATTAAAAACAGAACTTAAGATATTGTGCCTAATTATTGGAATTTCAACACTTAGTAGGGCAAAGTGGAATAATCTCCAACATGAGTCTAGCTTGGAATACATAATGAGTGGCAGGTCAGCCTATTCTACAGACACCAACAAACAAAGAAACAAATAAATAAATAGTTTTTAATTAAAAAAGAGAAGAAATTAATGAAAATTTTAAAAAATAAATGAAATAAGAATCTAATCATCAGATGATGAATCATTGAAAATATCAGATTTACAAATGCTTAGCTCAAATGACTGGGGAAAAAAGGGAAAACCTAAATTAATGAAAGCAGGATAAAAGAATGGACATTAATACTGACTTCCAAAGAGAGAAGAATATGTCATGAGGAATACTATAGAGATAAATCAGTAAACTAAATGAAATGCTCGTTTCCAAACTTCCCGAGATACTGAGAATCCTTAAGAAAGAAAGAAATTGGATACATACTAAAGCAAGCAATAACAGTGAATTTGTAATTTTTAAAACTAAAGAAAGGAAAGGAGTATTAACTAACTTCATTGGTAAATTCTACAAAATATACAAGGACAAAAAAAATGGACCTAGAAGAGGAAGAAGAGGAAGAAATCCCACAAAGCCCAGAGTGGCATCTCAAAAACTATACACTTATCTCTATCAAAGATATTTTACACAGAGATACTCACAAGCAATACACCCGGTACCATATTAAGTTTATATGACTGTCTTTGGAATTTGGGTTCGTTTAACATCAGAAAAAAACATAGCACAATATAATCATAGTACCTAAAAAATGACCAAAAAAAAAAAAAAAACCCTCATAGTTTTTTCAATGGATGAGATCAATATATTTGAGAAAACCCAATACTAATTTATGATAAAATACCTTAAGACAAAGTATCCCCCGTTGAAAAAGACATCAAAAAGTACGCTTTGTCGTGTTACTTTATCCTTTTTTCTTCTAGAAAGACAAAAATAAGTAGACAAGAACAAATTTCCTGTCCTTTTTTATATTTCTACTGGAAACCAGGGACGATAGGTCAAAAACACAAAGTAACTAGAAAAAAGCAAAACCATCCTTTATTCTTCTTGAGGTGGGTGCTCTCCCTGTCCCAAAGCTCATCAGACAAGTGAAGCTGACTGGTCACTGGCCGTCAATGTCTTCCTTCCTCTGCCGCCACACAACAGGTTACACATATTTGACACTACACCCAGGTTTTTGTTTTTGTTTTTGTTTTTTCTCTTACTCCTGTTTTTATTTTTTTTTATTTATTTTTTAAATTACACTCATGATATTTATTACTTACACTCATGATATTAATCACATTTGTGGTATTCATAGATTACATCCCAGTATTCATTCAATTTTATATACATATATGTGTGTACATATATACACACACACACACACACACACACACACACACATATATATATATATATATATATATATATATATATATTAATTTTAAATGTTGAATGTCATTTCTTGAAGGGGGTACAAGGTTAAATACAGGCTTACAGCACAATGGGAGGACCCCAGAGGGCAGAAGTTCGCTACTGTTGTTTTACAATCTTGCATCTAAGCTGTTAATGCCCATTATTCAGGATACATAGACAAGGAACTTCCCTTAAGCATTCCGGAGGGTGGAACCTGGCAGGGAATTAGCATTGGGAGGATATCAAGGTCAAGGTCCGCAAGCAAAGCAACAGTTACCCAAAACAGGGGCCAGGGCCCTGCAGATCCCCCTTTTATTAAAAAATGAGCTTCTGACTTGGGTTGCATGGGATGTCAGCAGGTCACCTTACCCATCATGGAGACGCCTGCCCAGGCCACACAGGTGCTCTGTCTTAGGTTGGTGAGTGCCCCCCCAGGAATTACCCTTCTCTGAATACTCATTATCATACTGGCTCAATCGTGTGTGAGCTGCATGGTTAATTGCTGCCAAAGATCTCAAAATGGCACTGGGCTTGCAATCTGTGTGTTCGATACAGAAAAGACCAACAGAGGTCCTATCTCACCCATAGCCAGTAGGCTAAAGGCAACTGCGCCATTCCCTTCCTTAATGAGCCATACTGTGCATTGGAGTCCTTGGAAGATAGTATCCCAAAAGCAACTGGAATTTGAGTTTATAAATTTATAATTTTTAAGCCAATCAAGGTGTATATAACTACTGAATTAAATTTATCATGCTCAATAGAATGAAAGATTAACTAACTGTGGTAGCTACTTTTGTTGCCACGGTCTCCACTGTGCTAGCTGTAGTAAGCAAATATGAAATGGTAATCCCAGAAACAGTAGCAGCAGTGTGCGCCATTGTTATAACAGTAACAGCAGCAGCAGCAATGTCAAATTCTCTTCTGGATTGTGTGGACATCCACTGGCATGGATACAACTCCAGGAACATGAACCGCCAAGGCCCTTTTTTCTTGATCCCAGCATGACATTAGCTGGCAGCTCTTCTGGAGAATCCAATCTCATGGCTACAGTTCCTAGGCTTACATTAATGCTTGCCAAAGCTGGCCATATTGGGCTCTCAATCTCCATTAGCATCAAAAGGGTAGATCCTTTTCATGAAGACCCATTAGGTCTCTGTCATGTTGGGTTTCAGCAGCAGCCACAGGGCGCGTTCAGTGCTCAGGAATCCAAAGAGGAACCTCATTGTCCTGAGGAAAGACATAAGCCAAACTCCGGGTCCACACCAACACTAGATCGGGTCTCCTGCACGTGCTAGTAGAAAGATCCTTCCATTGCTCCAGAGGGTGATTTGCAACAGGAGCTCTCCAGTGCTTATCTGCATCGGATCCTCCAGCAGAATCCACCGATAAAAAAATTTTAAATATATAAAACAAGGGAAAGAATAGAATGTGGAGAGGAATGATGAGTCCCTAGTTCTCCCTTTTTTAAACTTTAGTAAAATGTTTGTTTGTTAATATTTCAAATTTTTCTTTTATTTTTATTTACTTTTTATTGTTTAAAATTAATTAATTAATTTATTTTTCTATTATTAGCTTGATAGAGTATGTATTCTTATCTTAATAGTGAGATGTTTCAATGAGATTTGCTCAGTAATTGAGTAAAACCGAAATTTATTATAAGCCACAGTTGTCCTGGGGACCTCCATGCTATATATATAGCCTCCATGGTTCTGTGGGTTGTAGTCTGATTGTTCTTTATTTTATATCTAGAATCCACTTATGAGTAAGTACATACCATGACTGCCCTTCTGGGTTTGGGTTACCTCACTCAGGATGATTTTTTTCTAGTTCCATCCATTTGCCTGCAAATTTCATGCTTTCATTGTTTTTCTCTGCTGAGTAGTACTCCATTGTGTATATGTACCATATTTTTTTCATCCATTCTTCAGTTGACGTGCATCTAGGTTGTTTCCAGGTTCTGGTTATTACAAATAGTGCTGCTATGAGTACAGCTGAGCATGTATATTTATGGTATGAATCAGCATTCCTTGGGTATATGCCCAAGAGTGGGATGGCTGGGTCTTGAGATAGTTTGATTCCTAATTTTCTGAGAAACCGCCATACTGATTTCCACAGTGGTTGTACAAGTTTACATTCCCACCAACAGTGGAGGAGTGTTCCCTTTGCTCCACATCCTCCCCAACATTGACTGGCATTGGTGTTTTTGATAGTAGCCATTCTGACAGGTGTTAGGTGGTATCTCAGAGTCGTTTTGATTTGCATTTTTTTGATGACTAAGGATGTTGAGCATTTCTCTAAATGTCTTTCAGCCATTTGTGATTCTTGTTTTGTGAATTATCTGTTTAGCCCTTTAGCCAATTTTTTAATGTAGTATTTTGATGTCTAGTTTCTTGAGTTCTTTATATACTGTGGAGATCAATCCTCTGTCAGATGTGGGGTTGGTGAAGATCTTTTCCCATTCTGTTGGCTGTCTTTTTGTCTTATTGACTGTGTCTTTCACCTTGCAAAAGCTTCTCAATTTCGAGAGGTCCCATTTATTAATTGTTGTGCTCAGGGTCTGTGCTGTTGTCACCCAGGTTTTTTTAAAATCTCCATTCTGGTGATTAAGTTAGATCCTGATGCTTATGAGGCAAGTGGTTTATAAACAGAGCACCTCCCTAAAATACTTTTAAACCAAGCATTTCATTTAGGTCTTCTCTAGAATGTAATATTATAAATATATATATACATATATATACACATATATATGTGTGTGTGTATATACACACACATATATATATATATATATATATATATATATATATATATATATATCCATCAAATCAATAATCAAGCCGGGCAGTATATATATATAATGCCATCAAATCAATAATCAAGCCAGGCGGTGGTGGCGCATGCCTTTAATCCCATCACTCGGGAGGCAGAACCAGGTGGATCTCTGTGGGTTCGAGGCCAGCCTGGGCTACCAAGTGAGTTCCAGGAAAGGCGCAAAGCTACACAGAGAAACCCTGTCTCGAAAAAAAACAACAAAAAAAATCAACAATCAAATAACTAATAATCAAAGAAGCTAACCAATTGAAAGTTGTGAAGAGCTCAGAATACATCCTTTTAATTGTCAATCACATGAAAATAGTCTTAATAATTACATATATAGATTTGTAAATCCAAGCCTTACCAACTTGCTGCTTTATACTTATAAACAGTCATAATAAACAGACAGAGGAGGGTATAAGCTAAAAAATAATCAGAAAACTCAGGACTGTGAAGTGTTGCTGATGGGAATGTGAAATGTGGTATCTGCTCTGGAAAAAACACTTACTTTTCTCTTAAAGAGTTAAACACACGCCAGGCGGTGGTGGCGCACGCCTTTAATCCCAGCACTTGGGAGGCAGAGGCAGGCGGATCTCTGTGAGTTCAAGGCCAGCCTGGACTACCAAGTGAGTCTCAGGAAAGGCGCAAAGCTACACAGAGAAACCCTGTCTCGAAAAACCAAAAAAAAAAAAAAGAGTTAAACACACAATTATCAGAGGACCTGGCAATCTTCCCACACGGTAGATACCTGAGATAAACAGTAACATTGTGTGCACAAAAGTGTGTATGGGAGCCGCTGAACAGATAGCTCACATGGACACAGTGCTCACTCCAGAGGAATGGAGTTTGGGTCCTGACACCTATATTGGTGGCTTCGAACCACCTCTAGCTCCAGTTTCAGGGAATCTGGGGCCTGCGTCTGCCCTTGCAGGCACAGCACACTTGTACATGTATGCACACATATATACATGTAGACATGAAGATAAACATATTTTTTTTAAGTTTAAAAGCCTTAAAAATATACATGAACATTCAGGAGAGCTTTTTGAGTCTGGTTAAAATTGGAAACATATGCATAAGAATAATGAATATTTTGTAATTATCCAAAAATATCAATAAATAGAATAAATAAGTATGGTACAGTAACAATTATAACTGCTATAAACTAAAAAAGGTATAGAACTTAAATATTTTAAATATGTGTCAAAAGAGGCATCTTTTATACTATTTACTTTAAAAAACATTTTATCTGTTTTATTTGTTGTATCAGTGTTTTGCCTGCATGCACACTTGCATGTATGCAGGGCCCAAAGAGATCAGAAAAGAGCATCAGATTCCATGGTACTGAAATTGTACATAGTTGTGTGCTACCATTTGGGTGATGGGAACCAAACTCTGCAAAGGCAGGAAGTACTCTTAATCCTGATCCATCTCTCCAGCAATGTTATACTATTTCATTCTTATAAAATACCCAGAACTCCAATGTCTTTGGAGACAGAGAATATTGATAGCTTTACAAAGTGCAAGTGGGTCATTGGGGGATACTGAGAAATGGAGGGTCACTTTAACAGTGTACATAGACTTTTAGTGTAGTAATCATTATCAAAATTATAATGATGATTGCATAGATGTGGCTATTATAAGTAAAATTTAATAGAATGCGTCAAGCAGGTAAATTGTATAAAAATTATAATCTCAATAAAACTACTATTATATATACCATTAACATTTATAAGGCTGTGTCTTTATTTAGGCTGTATGGTTAATGTTCTTTAAGTTCATAAGAATAAGGCAACAATATAAATCATGGATGGGAGAGGGACTCATGTGGCCCTTTTTCTCTCTAAGGAGCTGTTAGGGACTGATGGAGATTTCAATTGTGTATCCAGTGTTGAGCCACTACAATCCAATGGTCATACAGCTGGCCCTCTTTAAACCTGTGTGTCATAATGGTTCTTAAAGACATGAATGTGAGAAAAGGATTTGTTGAAGGGGTATCAAGAGTGGGTCTGCAGTGAGGCTAATCAGAATGCATTAATCACAGGCTGAAACTGTCAAAAGAAAAAAATTGAATTTCAGACTATCAGAAATTTCAAATAGCCACAATACATTTATAAATCTTAACTTCACCTAGATGTACTCACAAATACTGCTTAGAAATCTAAACAAACTTGTGACTACTACTTGGGGAAAAAGAAAGAATCCAGCAACTCTTTCTCAGTGTAATATTTTTATTGGTGTTCCCAACAGCAGCATTCTAGGCTCATTCCTGGTGGTGTACATTAGTCTCTCACCTGAGTACACTTTAATTTTCCTTTTATTTGCAGTGATTTTCATTTTGAGGCAATAGTCATTTATGCTTAAAAATGAACAATAGGAACATTATATTCTCATTTACCTGCTTAAGATGGTAATTGGACTGATTCAACAGCAGTTTTGAAGACGGCATTGTGTATTAGGAACTTTAGTATCTGTAGCTGTTACAAACACAGATGAAAGATAGACAATGTTTTCCAAGGCATGCGTAGTATTTTCGAAGAGATTAGATCATAAAACAAATGGGGAAATGAAATGTTTTGATAATTTATTTGAAAAAAATAACCATAAATTTCTCAGAAGAGAGGATGAAGATTTCTCAGTACACTCCATGGAGACATTGTAACAAAGGTCATGCTAGAAAACAATTAGACGAGGACAAGTCTGCAAGCATAAAATCGTGAAGAAAGTAAGAGGGCAATGAACAGTCTTCAGAACTAAGTGCGCTCCACTTGGGGCCCAAGCAGAAGAGAGGACAGTGGGAGGGGCCGCGTGGAAGATGCACATTAAGAGTGAAGGGAAAGTGGATTACAGAAGTCAGGCAGGTACTAGGGCAGAAAGCCATAAACCGGGAGGAATGTGAGAGTTGAGGGACATTAAGTGTTAAAAGGGAGGCTAATCCAAAGGACGGGGGTATAGAAGGCTATAGCCTTCTATATATGGAAGCCTGGTATCTCAGAGCCTGATTTTTTTTTTTAAAAAAAAGTAGTCTAGGGAGTGTAGAATATATGTGAAAAGGAAGAAGAGTGAAGGCTGAGCATGAAAGCATTAGTTAGGGATGGAACAGGTGGGTGGGGTAAGAGCAAGGGGACGTGGGTAACCGTGAGAACTAAGCATCTGTGAAAGTGCCTCATGTAAAGTCACTGCCAGTAAGCAAATGAAAAAGATAAATAAATAAAAATAAACAGCTAAGAAAAGTTCCATCAGTTACCCTACACAGGTGGATAATATTGTTCCAAGAAGACTCAGCTAACTAAAGGAAATTTGTAGTATAATGCATGGGTTATTTCCCTATGAGGTATTAGTCACAGATGTCTTGAAGGTCTCCAAAGCAACAGAAACAATTGCCAGTGCCCTTGGTTACCCACCATAACTACAAGATAAGATGATTTTTTTCTGTAGAACACATCACATTCTTTGGCTATAGAATATAGAGATTTTCATCTCAAACCAACCAGCAAAAAAATTCCCTGTAAGCTAGCTTTCATGGTGCTGGCACTAGTGGTGCAGAATTCTAATGGAGAAAATAACATCAATGGTTTTACCTAGTGCTGGACACAATGCTGCAATATTGACCTGCCAGACAAGATGAAATTACTGGTAGATAGTTGCTGGTGGAAAGAGAATCATTCTCTTAGGTAAATGTTGACTTTCTATGCTCCAGTAGATGGCCTCACATATATTGGCATCATAAACTTATCTACCCTGTTATAAGGTTTGTAGAGAGTCATGATGTGGGAATAATGGGAAGGTTATGGAGGGACAAATGGGGTGTAGATATTTCCTGGTATACATGTATTAACTTCTCAAAGTTAAGGAAAAATGATTAAATAAATCAGGGTGGTGGTCAGAAGAGAGGAAACTAACTGCCCAGTGGAGGAATATCAGTACAGGGGAGACTCATCAAGCTTACTATGTGTAGTGATTCCTGAATATGCATGTCATCTTTGAGAGATAATTGACTGCAAGTGCCCATCCCCTGTTTACCAGGTTATTCGCTTCAAGGAAAGAAATACGATGATGGGAGACATGTCATTACTTTTGCCATTAATCTGCATCCTTAATGGACAAGATCATCAACATGGATTCATGACCATGAAGAAAATATTCAGAATCTTACTGGTCTCTGGTATCTGAATAGAGTTCAGCATTAATTAGCCCACAGCACAGAAGCACAAGTGAGCTACCCGCACTCCATTTCTCAGCACTATCCATTCTGGCTGCCCAGCAGCTGCCTGCAAGGGACAGACGGCCACTATGACATGCCTCTCCCTCTCTTTCTGATAAATGGTGAATTCTGCAATACCTTTTTATGTGCTTGCGTCAGAAGCTCCTGTCCTAAACCTGAAATCTTTTTTATTTGAAATGCTAAAAACAATGTGTATTTACTTTCTATGTTGTTTCTTTCTCCTGTGAAATTTCCTAATAAATCCTCTTATGTGCACAGAGAATAGGAGAGAGCTGAGCATGTGTGTTGTGTATTAAGGGTGTGGAGGTATATAGGATTCCCAAGAGTTACAGTAGTATATACAAAAAGATAGGCATTATAAAACCTGGAAAAATAACAGAAAGGATTTACATAATACTATTATAGACTTTGATAATAATAGTAGACATTGGATTTTCAGAAATCAAACATTTCTAAGTTTCATACAGGTTAGACATAACTACCAACCCCCTGAAATGAGAGGCATGTTCTTCAGAATTTTAAGAATTTAGGCAGAGATGGGACTTCTACTCTTGAGTGTAGATAGTGAGCTGCATCCTTCATCCAAATCTGTCTCAGTGTCCTTTGGCTGGTGTATGTACGGTACGTCCTGAAATGCCTTAAAACTTATCAGTGTATTTGAGAATTCATTATAGAGAGATAAATCTAATCTCCATCCCCCAAATAGGTATTTTAATTATACTGTGCCCTTGGATTCTGCCTGTTAACCTGGAACTTTGTTGAAATCCTGCAGGAAATATTAATTCAGCCAGCTCTAATTTATACGCTGTGAACTTTATCCTTTTAATTGGTTCTGTTAATAACATTCATTTTAAACCTGAAGGAAATCAGAGCTGAATGTATAAAGCTTATTAGACACAGGAAGTCCTGAGTTCTCTTGATGTGAAGAGAATTTTATTCATGGCAAATAGTACCTAAAATACAGGAAAATCTGTAGCTTGGGAACAATGAAATGAATTTCTTAAATCCAGTATTTGCTAGATCATGTGGAAATGAGCAAAATATTTCAAGGTGTTGGTTTTTTTGTTTTATTTATCTATCTATCTATTTATTTATTTATTTTTAGCAAATGAAGGGGAAGAAGATAACATTCTATTGAAAAGAAAGTATGATCTATAATGAATGAAGCAGCAATGCCAATGCTTTCCTCCACTCTCAATTTGTATTCTTTGTAGGAATTCTGAGGGATAATTAGTGGCTTCATCCCCATGATACCCTGGTCATTGTTCCTTGGCAATCCACTTCCCAAAAAAATATTATTTAATAATCTCTGAGGACTATGTTTTAATCTTGTAGTTATTTTAGTTCACAATAGTGCAAAAATCAAAATAACATGAAAACCTTAAGCTCAGAGAAGTGAAGGTTTATGCTTTCAGTTCATAGATGTTGAAATGTCCTCAAACATGAGTGAGTACTTCCTGGATGTTTAGCAGAACCAAGGCATCTGCTGCTCTATGTTAACACCCTGAGCAAGTCTAAAAGTAAACTCTGCAGTTGTATGCTCTCATTCTGTACATTTGACAGGCTCAAATCCACATCATCATGGCTATGTAAGTGATACCAACTATGTGCTGTCCCTGGGACCTAATTCTATCATTCAAATCCTGTAATTTAAGTGGAGAAAACTGCTGTGTCCCAGAACCCTTGACTAGAAGCAGAATCTAGTTTTCCAAATAAAACTCCATATAGATTTAGAGTGATGTAATGAGCCATCCCCATGATCACTCAGCAATTTTTAATAAATTTGTATGTTTTTGTTGGGACTCAATTTGTGTACAGCAAGAGTCACTCATAAGTTATACAGTTTCCCAGAATATCCAGGGTGTGTAACCACTATTGTAATTCGGCAACATTTGTCACCATCAACAAAACTCATACCATTTGTTGTCATTACCAACCTCCTATCTCCGAGGAGCCTTTGATCTGTTTTCCAGCTGTATATATTTACCTCTTAGTGTTTCTTGTAAATGGAATCATCCATCATTTTTACTACCATATTCTTTCATTTACCATAATGCGTTCAAGGTTGATCTATGCAGCATGTCACTTTATTCATTTCTATCACAAAACGATATTCTACCTCACATATATAGAATGTCCCCTTCATCTATTTCTCAGCTGATGGGCATTTGTGTCAGTTATAATTCCTGACTATTAAATTAAACACCATCTTAACTTCGAGTACAATATTTAAAATGCTTTGGGAACCAGATTTATCCTCCTCAACATATGTACTGAAGCATTCTAACTTTTCTACATACCTTAGTGTTTTATAGATCTATACTTTTTATAAAATAAAGAAAAAAATTCTAACTGAATATATTACTTAGGCCAGATATAGATATGACATCTTACGGTTAATAGACTAGCTAATGCATTATCTTTTAGCCTTACCAAAATATTATATAAGTCCATGATAAATGAATTATGCAAAATATTCATGAGAGCAATCAAGAGCATGGCCATATCCTCTAAGGTTTAGTGTTCTTTGGGACGTCACTGGCCAACAACTGCAAAAGAATCATTTCCTAGCACTGTGTATTTTATTTGTTAGTTCTTGTGTCTAGTGCAGTCATTGGTGCCTCATTACAGGATATTTAAATATAGCTTATATATATGTAAATATAATATATATATATATATAATGTTTATAGATATATGTTAGGAAGCCTATTTTACAGTGTAGACAGAACCCACTTGAGAATGGTTTTAAATTACGGAAAGATCAACACAGTAAGTTCTTATGGCATCACTCAAAAGTCACACAGAATTCTAATAGAAGCTTCTGCAATTGTAGGTTTTCATATGACAAATCTGGTCTTTAGTGTTTTCTCTCCCAGGTTCCCTTTTCTATCCTGCCCTTCCCTTCCATGCCCCAATGTATCCTTACATTTTCCCATAATCACCTATTAACCCTTTCTATCTCCATTCCACTGAGCTCCTCCTCATTGACTTTTTTAATTCCCTGACCTCTGTGGATATTCCAAACGGAATCTACATGTTCAATGACTCAAGGCTGACATGTACTAGTGAGAGAAAACAAATTCATTGTTTGTCTGGTCTTGGGGTGAAGATTTAGTCTAATATAATTTTTTTTATATTATATACTATACTATAGAATAGATATAATATATAATATATTATATTATAATATAAAGCACAGTAATGCATCATATTGTAGTGATGTCCTAACAGGGAGC
The DNA here is from genome assembly GCF_049852395.1 of Peromyscus maniculatus bairdii. NCBI lineage: Eukaryota > Metazoa > Chordata > Mammalia > Rodentia > Cricetidae > Peromyscus > Peromyscus maniculatus. The sequence goes on along the minus strand of NC_134873.1, from coordinate 28,943,396 downwards.
TAAAGTATTGCATTAGTAGTCTAAATAACTGATAATCTAGCTATGGAACATAGGATCTTTACCCTTTTGAAGTGAAGCTATACTCCTATCCTAAATGATACCCTCAGGAACCCGTATTTACACAACTGCATTGTATTTGTAAGTGTCTATGGTTTCTTCATGCTCAACACTTGCTAGTTTACTCTCCATTTAATCATTACACTGTAATTATGCTTCCAGTGATAACATATTTCTGTCTACGTATTTCTGCTTCTGTAGTGTCTAATGTTGACACTAAGTATGGCTAATTGAAGTCATAGTGAATAGATGACAAAACTTCCAAGATAACTCCATTTAAATATCATGTGGGGGGGGAGTGTGTGTGTGTGTGTGTGTGTGTGTGTGTGTGTGTGTAAAGTAGAAGTGAGCACAAAATTCCACCCCTAGCCAAGAATTATTTGCAACTAATAGCTGATGGGAAAGGAAAAAAATCTATTTTCTTCAGGGGAGAGATGCTCAATATATCAACCATGCTGTAGGGAAGGCCTGCTCTAAGCATTCAGGCAACACCAATCGGCTTATATGGGTTGTTAGTTTTTAAGAGAAATAATGAACATGAAGTTGCGTAAGATGGGAGATGAGGGAATATCTGGGAGGCGTTGATGGAGGGAAAAATATAATCAAGATACACTATGTGGCATTCTCAAAGAATAACTAAAAACATTATTTAATAAAGAGAAAGAAACCTCTTTTAGAGAAATCACCAGTGCTGTGCTCAGAAATTTATGGACCCTCCTATGTGTATGTATGTTACCTAATGATTTCTAAGTTGCTATTTTTTTTCCACAGAAAATATTTTTATTCCACTCATTCCTTGTAATATGCCTATTGTAAAATTAAAGAGAAAAGACAATTCATTGACAAATCACCACATTTCGTTATTTAAAAATCTAAAAGTAATTTAACTGTCAACAGTATCAGGTAGACTAAACATACTAGACCCGATAAAAACTTCAGTCTATTAGTAAAGTCTCTTTTGCCAGGATTGGCTTCCCGGGCAGCTGAGTAAGTTCTGAAACCGATTTACCATATTGCTCACTGGACTCCAGAAAGTAGCCCATGGTCAGCTAAGTGGCAGAAGACAATGCGACTAAGGCTCCAGCGACGCTTTACACCACGTGGACAGGATGTCATAACACACCGATTTCTGATTCTCACAGGACAGCTATCCTGTGGAAGGGCAGCAATTTCTCCACTGGCCATTTCCTGAAGGTCTTTTGGCAAAATGGTGTTCTTTCTGAGAGAATTGATCCGAAGTCTCTCATCTGCATACTCAGAAGCCATTTTTTGTCTCTTCACATCATGCAACATTTTCCAGTCTACATAGTAACCTGACTTGATGCAGATGGAGGAACCGCCTGCCGGAAAGTCCGCAGCAGCGAGCCCAGCACGGACTCTGCCATGTTCTCCGCCTCGCCAGTCAACCCCTAAGTTGCTATTTTTAAGAGTTTCCAGTCGTCTCTTTCATTGTTTTTGTTATTTCAGTGAAGATGTTTCCTTACTGCCGTAGGAAGCCAAATCTACAGGAAACAAAATGTTTTCAGCCCCAGAGTCTTCTCTGTTTTCCTTCTTTACCATGAAACCTAATACTTGACTTCCCTCCACAAATGCAAGACTTTGACACAATCTATATAACATTTAACAGGTAATGTTTATAGAAACTATATATTTTCTTGGAAAAATACACACATACACACATATGCACACACTCATCTTGTATTCTTACACTTAGATTGATATCTGTAGAGTATGTTATAAGTATGTTATTTATGACTAAATCTACAGAAGAATATAACTGACGGTTAAATGAGAACAATAACTTAAAAATGCCATGGAAATTATATTCAATCTAGATTACTGCTGAAACATACTTTTTAATAATTGTGAATGATCTAAATTGAATATTTGAATCCCATAAGAAATAACAAGGATGCCCAAAATACAAATTTATGCCCCAAAGAACCGCGGTCGAAACTAGCTAAGAAGGACCCTGGGTATTAGTCATCATCTGTGTTAAGAATACCACAGTGCTTCATTGACTACAAAAGGCCACTCTTCCACATCCCCACCCAGTCCTTAGATCATTTCTAAACTACAAGTAGAGTCAGGAATAATGGTGAAATCAAAGGAGAAGATTGGCCATTTTCTGCTGCAATCAAGTTACACATTTTGCCTTCAGAAAGAAAAGGGACAAATCTGACTCATGATCAGGAGAGAGTAAACCTTAGATGTATTTTTTTCTATGGGCAGAATTGAACATTTTGAGGATAGCTGAGACTTTGGCTTTCATTGCACAGATCACCCGAAGGAAAAGAAAAGTTTAAAATATTTTTGGAAAAACTGTATAACATGCTTTTGGTCCTAGAAAGTTTCTTGTTTCAATTATAACTTTCTCATACAAACTCAAACAGGATACTGGTTCATAGTGGTTCTGCTCATTCTGCCTAAAATCCAAGTGCAGTATTTCCTTCCACTTTTTAACATGTTATTGACAATACGAATTTTATGTTTATTTATTTATTTAGTGTGTAAATGGATGATGTAAGAAAGTAGTATACTCATGCCAGAGCATGCCGGTGGAGGTCTGAGGACAACGAGATGGAGATCTTCGTCTCCTCCCACCATATTGGTTCTTTGGATGAAAATCATTCCCTTACTCTTGGCCACAAGAGCTTTTAGTCACTAAGTCATCTCATGGGGCTGAAAAGATGTGATTTTTTAAAAGATAATAATTTTTATTGTAAAGAACTTGTGTTTATACATTTAACAGTCCAAGATTAATGAAAATGCAAACAAAATCTATAAAAATTTGTGCAAAAATTCTCAAGTGTCACAAGAGATTTACATTAGCACATGGAATTCTAATGTTTAACTTAATACCAAGTATTTAACACATGATATAAACATATAAAGTATGCACATTCATATATACAGTAGATATATATATATATATATATATATATATATATATATATATATATATATATAATCACCAGAATGAGAAGTTTATCCCAGGGTTCTATTTTATATTTAATGAGAGAAGTTAGGGTCCCTTTTGTTACCAGTCATTGTACAAAAGAAATTGCAGAGAACTAGTAAAGTATGGAATATTACCAAATACCATTTTAAATCCATTAGTGGGTAACAAATTTGGTTTGGAAGATCATAAAATCCACCCATCTTCTTTCTAGTGATACTGAATTGGTTAGATTGAAAACTAAACATGGCCTTATTTTAGCTAAACATGTACATGGACACTCAACCATGAGCTTTTACTTACAGCATAGCATGTTTTGAAAAATTCTGTTACTATTCTATACTAACATATTTATTGAATAGTGAATTGTGATCCCTTTAATGTGATTATTTAAAATAAGAGTAATTTATAGGGTTGAAAGAGTGTTTCATACATGTATGTGATGAAGGACTAGTGACCCTCCATGTGTGGATTTTGCACATGTATGTTTTTGCACAGAGAAAGGAATAGGAATATAATAATCTGGGGAATTTTAGTGAGATGGAAATTTTGTATTGCCCAATACTATAGTAGTAGCTTCATAAACACATGTGTGTTTTAACATGTGGAGAACTGTACATTGAATCAAATTCATTATACAACTTTAAATGTTCAAATCATTGGAAAATGTTTTCTTTGTTGATTGCAGTAAAATATCCAACCTTGGATTCAAGTCAAATGCCCCTGCCAAAAGATCCATTACCAGGAAACATGGCCTGAAAAATGGCAATAATTTCATGTAAGAATTCTCACACTCTTCTGAGTCATATTGTAAGCACATAGAAGGAGGTAAATTGGTTTCTGATGTTCTTTTTCTTTCATTATACATTTATACAGTAACTCTATAAATATATTCTGTGAGCCATAGATATAGCTACAGATTCAGAGAGAGAACGAGAGAGAGAAAGAGAGAATCTCACAGGAAGTAAAATAACTTCTTCCTTACTAACTAGTTTTCACTTTGGCAGAAGGTGCTATGAAGTTTGCAGGAGAGAAAAGACATCAGTGGTCTTATCTAGTCTTTGACTATGCATGTTATAATATTAACCTTACAGGAATGATGTGCCTACAGATGGAATATTGGCATGGCGGTTAGGGGTGCAAACAACTGTTTTCTGGAGAGATTTAGACCCTGGTTCTCAGAAGTGATTTTCCCAGTTCTGTAATTCAATTCTAAGCTAGAGATGGGGAACCTACTACTGTTTGCCATGCTCTCAACTTGATTTCTAAATGTTTATACCCCTAAGTCAATATTGCTATTAAAGACCTTCAGAAAAACTCCTTTATGCAGTTTGCAATGGCTAATGCAGAGATTCCTAACTGGTTAGGTCTAGAAAATAAGTGATTATGAGTCATCAGTTCAAAACAGTATAACTGTATCACCCCTGCCACAGTGATCAGGTAACATTGTGGAACAAGGGGCACCAAGGATGTAAGAATTGAAGAATAAAAAGGAAGGATGTAGAACAGCATCTTGTGGACAGGACATCACAACTACTTTCATAAACATGCGGCAGCAGTTAAGTACCTGCATAAACCTATACCACATAAAGTCAGTAAAAATCCTAGTCTGGTGGAGGAGGGTCTAAACCAGGCATTTTTAGCAATGGACAACTAGTTGAGTACTGCCCTTGGAAAATTGCCATGAGCCAAGTGATAGCCCCCACCTATATTCCTATGAGCAGTACTAATTAGAATCTGTAGACTACCATTTTTTTTTAAAGATATGAAATCCAAAAGGAGATGTGTTGGGAGCATTGGGGAAATTGAAAAGGAGCCTTTGAGGATGAGATCAAAACACTTTTTATTAGTTCTTGAAAAATAACAAAGGTACGATGTTTTGAAGGAGACATATTTGGAGAAGTCCAGGAACAGCTAGGAAAAAAGTAATAAGGGGAATAGGGTCAAAATATCTTACATATTAATATGAAAAAGAAGACTTAAGTGGGAGGAAGACTTGGTGGGATGGGATCCAGGGGGACTGAAAAGGAAAAGGAGATATGGACATGATCAAAATACATTGTCTACATGTAAATATTCAAAAAAGAATTGAAAATATTTTTTATAATCCTTTCAACTCTTAACAGGTTACCAGAATTTAAATTTGTTGTATAAAATTATCAAAATATGTCATATGAACTTATCCTCTTCAGCATATATGCATCTGTTATTTCAACACCTGTTGCAAACAAGGTGTAAACAGAAAATATAAAACTGTAAAATCCATGTAAAAGATTCAAAATATGCTTCTTATTTTCAAAGAACACATTACTTTCCAACACTGTTTTACTGAAACTTAAGGAATCATTGATGTAATCTAATAGCGAGCAATAAATTCTGTGTTTATGCATTCTAAATTCATATTCTGATTCCCATTATGGAAACAATGCTTCTATTGTTACCATGTAGAGTTTCCCATTCAAGTGGATTTGAAGAAACTAAAAGATTAAGATTTTAAAATGAGAGTTAGGGATATGTAAAAGTCAAATGTATTAATTTTAAAAGGAAGCATTTTCATTTAATTCCACATATAACTGGGCTTAATTTGCCACAAAGTGTATTCATTAAACTATGTTTAAATGAGTCACGAAACTCTCCAACGTAACAGAAGATAAGAGATATTGCTACATAAATGACAGGAAAAAACTGTTCTGAATATAGATGGAAGAAATAAATATTATTTCATTAAAATTGTTTTTAAATTAATCTTCATAGAAAAACAATATTATCTTTTCAAGCAAAAATTATGTCCAATGTTATTTTTAATTTAAATCATTGTTAAGTAAATTTTGGGTACAATAATCCTCTTTGATATAACTGTAAGAATTTTAATTTTTCTAAAGGAAATTCTTAAACCTGGAGGAATTAAATATTCCACAACTGAAAAATTATTCATACATTCATTCACTTCTACACACAGTCTGAATTTATTTTAATATGTTAGTATTTCCTTTCTATGGAGAGAAATATAATACAAATTAAAGGTGTTTTGAAAAACTCCCTGAATCCCTATTAAAATAAACTACAGGCTCTAAAATAAGATCAGTCAATTCTCTTTATTGAAAGCACTATCATCAGAGGACACAATTGAGACAGAAAAAGCATCCCTCAAGTGTGCACTTGGGTGAGATAATGGTGAGGACAGATGCCATTAATACCCATTAAGATGTCTGTCTTTAGATAAAAAGGAATTCAATAGCAATGAATGCTGTTATAAATAAAATCTTAGCAGGTGCAAATAGGGACATGCTGGAGGACACATCTTCTATCCATGGAGAATATTCTCCAGTTCTCTCAGTTCTTAGGAAGCTCAAATATCATTTAGTTTTACTTCATTCCATGAACATTGATTGAGAAATTTCATGCTAGAAAAAGTTGTAGAAATAGGTCACAGATAAAAAGCATTTATGCTATGGTCCTTTCCATGATATTTCATAATGTGCAAGAAATAACTGGGGAATAAATGTGTGTGATAAAAACTTACTTTTAATTATAGATAAATGGATAGACAGCAGACAGATAGATGCTGAATAAATAACAGATAATAGAGAGATAGAGAATAGAGTGATACTAACAGATAAATGATGAAGAAAAAAGATGATAGAGATGATAGATAGAGATAGATGACAGATGATTAGATGATGGGATTTTTACTCAAAAATTCAAAGAACTTAAAAATTGTATTTTAAGAAAAAAATAATTGAAAAAAAAACTTTAAGAAATTAAAAGAAACGGCTACCATAGTAATTTGATTCTAGCAATTCTCATGACCATATTTCATATTTAAGAACAGCTGAACTGAATGGAAATATAGAGAATTAAAACTTAACTTTTGAAATAATATCAGGAAGAGTGACATGTTATACAGTTCTGAGACCAGTTGGGTATAAATCACAAAGAGCTTTGGGTGGTAGAAAACTTAAGATGAGTTCAGGAAAGCTGGAGCAACAATTGAGTTTGGAGAGTGCATATGTGCATGCCTGGACTCTGAGGACCTGAGTTCGATACCCAGAATGCACCCAACCTTCTTCTTGAGCTGGGTGTAATTGCACATACTGTAATTACAGTTCTGAGCTGGTTGCGGATAGAGAATGCTCAGGGCTCGCCGTTCAGCTGCCCTAACGTGCTTTACAAGTTGAAAGCTAACAAGAGATCCTCTTTCAAAGTTTTAAAAAGGTGGATGGCACCTGAGGAACTACATCAAGGATGTCTTCTGGCCTCCACATCCATAAGCTTGCAAGCAAGTGTATAAAGAACACCAAAATTCATTGGAGTATTTAATGCAGGCAACATGATTAGTACTAATAATATTAACTGGAGCAAATGAGGGAAATGAAAATCTCTGTCTGTACATGGTAATGGTTATTAACATTATTGGCGAGCTTGTTGTATGATAATTGCTGTGAGCTCATTTAATTGTCAAGCTCCTTCTATGATGTAAGTACTATAATTGTTTCTAAGGCATCAGTGAAGAAATCAAACACAAGGGATTTCAGTAGCTCGCTCATCAAAACATAGTGTATAGCAAAACAGGAATGGAGACCTCACGTAGTATAAACATGGTCTCAGGGCTTAATCATTGCTGATGAAGAGTCTTGAATGTAAGCACATAGTATTCAGCACATGAATGTGCATAGTGATCAGCTAGCTTTATGGATGTCAGCATAGTACTAGAAAGTCAATGCAGGCTTCCAATATGAGATAATGAATCTTAATCTCCAACTCTAGGAGCAAGTCAGCCTCAGGGACAATCACACCTTAATATCATTCATAACAATTTCTAGAAGATAATAATACTACTCGAACTAACATGGAATAAATAAAGGTCCCTTTGCAGTTTATCTGTGTGCCCAACATGAGTGAATAACAATTATCTCTGTTGTTCTCTGTATAATAGTTGTCCTGGCATCTTTCATGATAACTTTAAAGCCTAAGTTTGGACTTTTAAAAAGTTTTACACTTATTTACTAGGAGGGGGCATGTGTGCCATGGTATACATGTAGGAGTCAGAGGACAATTTATGAGAGCTGGTTCACTCCTTTCACCATGTGGGCTTGAGGGATTGAACTTAGGTTGTCAGATGGGTGGCAATTGCCCTTACCCACTGAACATTTCACTGGCTCTCCTTCAGAATGCTGATATGTGCATGTTCTACTCCTGCAGTGCACCAGAAAGAGCTTTTTATGAGAAGTAGTGGCTTCCCTTCTGCATTTTGGAAATCAAGATAAATACACACATGTTTCCACACTCCAAAGCATCCATTATATACCTGCAGTGAAATTCTCTCTTGATTTTTCTAAAGAATATTGAATGGATTGGTCATTTGCTTTACTTCTTGCTTCACTTGAGTTTAGGCTCAAAAATAAGAAAACCATGTTTATTCACCACTGTACAACAAATAAGGGGCATAAAATCAGGCAATATGGTAGTCACATGGCCAACACCTCCTAAGTGAAGGAGATTTCGAATGCAAGACACTTCTACAATTGAAAAAGTATTTTACCTAAATCTAAACTATATACAGATATTAAATGTTTGAACCGAGTCAAGCACATCCAATAGACATGTTACATCTTGCATTTGAGTTATCTTTACTCACTTTTGAGTAGGATTCTGTTTGGGAACATCTGATGAAAAAGTCAGTTTAAAGCAGAGAGTGTTAGTGCTGTCCACTGAAGAAACTTTCAATACAGTCTGTTCCAAAGGAACCCGATACATCTTTCAGCAAAAATAATTTAAATTTTATTCTAACTTACCTATTCAAATAATTTCTTTTTGAAAAAGAAACAAAGTAACCCTAGAGAACATCCACTCAGTAACTGAAAAAGGAAAATAATACATGATTTCTCCCTTCACTGTTTTCTACTCTGAAATAACCTAGATGATGAAGAACCTCATTCTTATTAACAGTCTTGAGATTGCTTCAAAAGGAAACCTAATGAATCCCCAAATAATACCACAAAGAAAAGTGGAGTTATGACATTTGTAAAAAAGTGGATGGAATTGGACATAATCACATTAAGTATATTAAGCCAGTATCAGAAAATCAAGTATCATGTATTCTCTTACTTATGGTACCTATATTCTATACAGATTCATAAATTATGTATGCGTGACACAAAAGTATAAATAAAGTTGTTTAGCTCTCTGTAGGAACAAGAGAGGGGCAAAAGAAGTGAGGTGAGAGGAATGAAGGTAGATGGGTGGGAATGTGCTCAACATAAAACACACACAAATAAAAGTAAAGAAGGGTTCTCTTCTTTGGAAGGGCTTCTGTTCCTTGAATCATTGGCAGATCTAACCTGTGCTGCTCTCTTCTACTGATATTTGCTTCCCTGGAAAAGGTTTAATTGTTAATTCAGTCCAAGTTATTTAGTATTGCCTTTACTGGGTTTTTTTTAAATTCTGATTACAACTCTAAAGGGATGGAAATTTACAAAAATCATAGAATTCTCTTAGTTGTTGAATATGTGTTGGCAAACAAAAAAAAAACCATAACATTCCACAAGGTATGACTTCTTTTTGAGATCTATTAAACTGAAATAACCCCAATTTTTAAGATATTTTGTCTGTAAGGTATGTTGTCGTACCTACTTGCCTGAAATGCTTGGATTCTGTAGTTCCATTCATTGAAGGGTATTACATGTTGTTGTCATTTTTATATCTTTGTTTGTATTTCATAGCAGGGAGATCCTGGCTACAAAAGCTTTGAAAATCTCTCCACAAACACACAATTCTATTTGTCTCCATCTGCAAATATTTTCACACGCACATCTAAGCATGCAAGTAGATTATGAACAAACTTATACAATTTGTGTGGAGACTCACTTTATGCAATGAGCATGGGCATTTGTGTTTATAAGAATGCTTCAGTTAGTTCTGATTTCAGATCTCTATAGTGTATGCTGTAAGGAAGTGTGCTTCTCCAATGCGTGCTCTTGTTTCTGTTGGAGAATGCAATGGTGTACACATGTGAACTGGCGTGTATGTGTGTGTGTGCGTGTGTGTGTGTGTGTGTGTGTGTGTGTGTGTGTGTAGTCATCTGTTGTATGTAGTTTTTTATTCACTGGATACATACACATATACACACACACACACATACACACACACACACACACACACACACACACACATACACATAAAACTTATGTTCTAGAGTGAGAATTAATTGTCAACCTAGAGACACCAAAATCAAAATGGAGAGTGGTCCTTCCAGAGTGCTCATGGTGGACCCCTTTGTCTGCTCACATTTGCAGCCCTCACTTTTCAGTGATTTATATAACCTGATGTTGCCGAGACTGTTTGAAGTATTTTTGCTTTGGGTCCCTTGCAGCAGTCGATGAAAAATTCATACCCAGCTCTTGCAAATACCAAATTTCAGCAAAGATTTTTCTACCCAAGAGGTGGCAGTTGTCCCAATATGCACCTGCCTTAGAGTGCTTTCACTGTACAGAGAGTGAGCATTCCCAAGCAGTAAGAAGTTAACTTGTACGAGAATCCAGCCTTCCAACTGGGAAGCATGAGTGTCTTTTTATTAAATAAGGCAAATGATTCTTTACCCTCAAACTCCTATTTTTTATGTTATAAGAATATTTATAATTTTAAAAACATTTTCAAACATAATTTCAATTTATCTTCTATGACCTTGGTAAGATAATTATTTTTTCTGAAATGTTCTTTATTTGCAGTTGCTGAAAAACTATAATAAAAGTGACATGACAATTGAACACAGACACTATAGAGATATAAAAGTAAAGACTTCAAAACCTTGTAATAGGTGAGATGAATACAAATGAGGGAAGCTATTTATTGTCATTATGGTTGTCATTATCATTTATCCAAGAAAGACTACATATAAACCAAAATACAAAACACTTAGTTCATAATCTCAGAAACCAATTTCGTGATCCTTCAACACACCTCCTTTTTTTCTTTTCATAAACCATAGACAACTAGGAAACTGCACATTTTTAATTGTTTAGACATAATTAACCATCATTGTTAGCAAGAGTTTGGGCTAGTTAATCACATTCTAATACATTGTTAACACCATTATTATATGATTTTTTGCAAACCATTTGGTCATATATATGTATTTGATATAATATAACATGTATATCCAAGGTGTGTATATATATCATGTCAAAGTTCAACTTTGCACCTAGTCTTTCATTCAATATTATAATTGGGACACCATGGAGAAAACACATAAATATTTATGCCTATGCACATATATGCATACATTTATATATGTGTGTGTATATTTATACAGAGATTACAGGTGTGAAACTTATAAGAATAGCAGTATTGTGCATCTGTGTATATAACATACATATATGATGATAATATGAGACACATCTCAACTGTAAAAATCGGAATAGACATTATGAAGAATTTCAATGTCTATAGATGAGCTGATTATCAAAGAAATGTCTCCTGCTTGCTATAGAAGTCTTTAAACATAATAACTAATTCTAGTTACTTTGAGAAAGACCAGGGTATATCAACATACTAGGCTGTAGAAGAATATTCCATGTATAAATGTATTAAGTAAAATGTCTTTACATTTTATATTCTGGTGATGTTCAGCTTAATCTCTAGTATACAGACAAATACTGTAACTTTGCCTTTTGCTTGGGTGTCTCTTTGTGGATTTAAGCTTTAATTATAAGTAACATTAGCTTTAGAATGGGTTCCTATTTCCTGCTTTCTAAGGTGATCTCAGGTATGTTTGGGTGTGGTCTGTCCTTACTTTGTATGTAAGATTCTATAGAACCTAGATGGCTTATAAAATGTATATAAAATGCTTTGGAATAGTAATTGGTAGAAAATAACTATGAGAAATTATTCATTTTGGATCTTATGTCTATCAAATACTGTGTGAACTTCAGAAAACCAAATACCCCCTGAAATGTAACATTATATAGTGAAGTAGTTTATAGACCATTTTTTATAGAAAATTCTGCATAGCTAATGGCAAAGCGAAGCTGTAAGAAGATGCAGCTATTAGAGGGAACAACAGCAAACAGGTCCCTTCATTCATAAATTGAAATACCTGGCGACCTCATGCACTATCTGTTACCAATAGACTTGGAGTATTTTTCTACCTGGTGACTTCATGCACTATCTGTAACCAATGGACTTCCAGTATTTTTCTAGCTTCAGCAACTCACAGCTTGTATCCGTTTTGATAACGTATTTCATTCATTTCTTCTTGCGGTGTATCCTGATGCCCTCCACTGAAAAGATGAGTTTTGACATCTGCCTGTTGTGCCTTGCTCTTTTTTTCCCATCATTGCTTACATCCATCCTGGAGAGGGCATTTGTTACCAAGACACATATTCCATCTTGTAGTTATGACAAAATGATATAATAAGTTAAAATATAATCATAATTAGATATTTTATCCTATCTTATAAATATTTATTTTATTCTAATCTTATTTGATTATCAATGCATTTATTATGCATTAACTTTTATTCTCAGCTTGACTTATCAGGAATTATTTATAAGGCATCTAACAAGCTATTCATAAAAATATTTCTAAAACTTGAGATTAGCTAAATCAATTCTTATATATTGACTTTACTTTACTTTGCTTTTTTTTTTTTAAAGCCAACTAGGTATGTAGAGTTTAAGATGACCTTTGTGGTTGGGGAGACAGCTCAGTGGATGAATGTTTGCTGTGTAAGCAAGACAACCTTGGTTTGGGTTGCAACATGTACATCCACACCCCCGGGCCTCATGGGATGGGACATGTAAATGGGAAGATCACCAGCCTTTCCCCCACAAAAAGTTGTGAGCTCTAGGTTCAAGCAGAGACACTGCCTCAAAGGAATTTGGTGGAAAATGGTAGAGGTGGATACCTGATATCCTCCTGTGTCCTCTTCCTGAGCCTGCATGGAAGTACAAAATGTCACACATGAACACATGCATACCCCAACACATACAGAGTAAAATAATAATAATAATAAATAATAATAATAATAATAATAATAATAATAAATAAAATGATCTTTGTAAAATCTCTAATAGCACCCATGAAAGATAATAGAAAAATTTCCTATGTTAGAGCTGGCAAGATGGTTCAGTGAATCAAGGGGCTTGCAGCAAAGTCTGACAATCTAAGTTCAATCCCCAGAACCCTCTACATGCACATGGCTGATGCACACACACAGTAACAATTGTAAATTAATGAAGACTTAAATCCCATGCTACCACTCAGATTGTTAAGATTCAGTTCCCTCTTTCAAATACTATAGCACTCACTAAAATATGAGGAAACGATGTATTGTTACAGTGCATGCTGGCAAATCACCATAGAAACCCAGAAAAGATAAAGAGCCTAAATTATTTGAGAAAAACACTCCATAACACAATTACAAGGAAAGCCATGCAGCTTGATGAAAAATTATCATTCATTTTGTTGTATCATATTTCCTATTTAATTCCTTTGATTTTCTTATAGATAAACAAAAAAGAGTCCATCCAACTCTTAAACATAGAATACAGTCAAATATTTTCCTGGCTCTTTTACATTATAATTAAATAAGATACTGTAAAGCCACAGTGAAATCTAATGATTGAAAGAAATTAGACATTAGAGAGCACTGCATTAAGAGTTTTTGTAGAACTATTACTGCTAATTTCTCATTTTCATTATATGTATAATTAAAAACTATTTATCTACCTCATTACAGAATTTGTTCTCAGGGTTGATGAGAAAACATACAGCACATTCATATTTTCAGAGAATTTCCTAATGAAAATCTCCTGTGCTAAAATGAGGGGAATGGATCACTTTTGTTTCATTTCTCATATTCCCTTTGTCAAACAGGTACCCGCCTGATGTGTGCCACTAAGATGTATGACGCTGCCATCTGCTGCTAAATAATACACAGCATTCCTTCAGTTGCAGAAAATATCATATTTTAAATAAGACTGAAATTTCAAATTTTTCTTAGAGACATTTTCTGAATATATTTTTTGAACTAAAAGTAAATGTTAATCTATTGACAAATGAAACATAAAGAAAAAGACGTCAGTAATACTTAGAGGAATTTGAAATGCAGGAAGCAGCTGTTTAATGTGAAGTTGATTCTCATTTAACTGGAACTATTTTGACAAAATATCCTATGTCTATAATATGCATTTTCACATATACAGATATGTGTGAATGGTTTACCACAGGCAGCCATAGAGATAAGGCTTCCATAAACGTACTATAATTCTTTTCAACTTCCTTAATTTTTTGTATATTTTGGATGGGAAGGAATCTTTTATTCTCACTCTTTCTTCATGTTTTCAATTTAGGAACTGTATTACTAAGAGTTAATCGACTTAACTACAATGAAATTGTATTGTTTATTTCCTAAGTCACAGACATAACAGACTTTAATACAGTAACAAACCAGCTGGTACTGGAAACAGAACTCAAATTGTTTTGTGGTGGTCTTGAATGAACCCAAGACTTCTTGTATTATAAGAAAATGTGATATCGGCTGTGCTACAAGTCTCACTGTAAGAATATTGAACTATTAACATAATACCATACATACAATTTAACATATTCTATACTGCAAAAAGAGTAGTGAATAATTAAAAAAAACTATTCAGGAAAATGTAATCATAACTCATATATGTTTTCCTGCACATATACCCATATGTGGGTGTATGCATGCTCATACCTGTGTATAGTAAGATTCCAGAGGCACCAAGACTAAATAGAAATAGAAGAAAATAACAGAGGAAGGGCTTCTGTCAATTTAAAATAATTATTCAAACAAAAATCCAGGAACTGTGCTCCCTAATTGTTCCTCTAGAAGTTTCTAATTCTGACATTGAGACCTTTGGTCCACTTAGGATTGATCCTTGTGCATGGTGAGAAGGAGGGTAAAGTTTCCATCTTATACATGTAGATATCCAGTTTCCCCCACATTTGGGAAATCCCACAGCTAACACCCCAGTCTACAGTGGAAAAAGAATTTTTTTTTCTTCTAGAAATCAGAAATCCAAGACAGATGCCCTTTCTCCACTGCTATTGCAGAGGATACAGAGTTCTATTCAGAGGTGCGAGGCAGGAGGTGATAATAAACACCTGCAAATGTGAAATGATGAGTTGAAGCCATCTGTCATGGATAAATCCCCATTTATGGTATTCCCAAATCTTCCTGCGAAAATATTGAGAACTAACGTTGGAATTTAGCCAAGATTTGAGAAACAAAAACAATGTGAGAAATATTACTTATGTTGTTGTTATACACTAGGAACTAGACAGCCAGAAACCAGTAAAGAATACAAAAGAACTTAATGCTTTATATTGGATTTAAGAGCATTTACACACACACACAGCACCATGCACATACATACACACTCAAAAACATGGTGTAGTGCCATAGAGAAAGATACTTGATGTGAACCTGTATCATTTAACTGTATGCACACATCTGTACATATATTTATACATACAATTATATAAATAAATAAATAAAGCATTCAAATATTAATAATCAGTAAATTAGTTATCTGATACATATGGAAATTATTTAAGTGTCCTAAGGATACTTATAATAACTAGCAATAGTCAATGCATTCAATAGACGCAAGGTTTATTGACAGAATTGATTGCAAATCTATACCTCAATGAAAAATACAAAAAATAAACTGATTAATGTAGATGACACTGTTTCTTAGGCGTTATCCACCACCAGTGGCTTATAATAAAATACTACAATGGTATAGACAACTCATGCTCTCTTAGCAAATTACAAAGAGTTAAGCTTAAAGATTTCCATGCTTGAAAAGGAGCAGGAAATGTATTTATTTTATTGTGTAATATGTGATAGATTTACAGATGTCTGTTCTGCCACCATCTGTTTGCTCAATGTAGTGTCTATAAAACTTATAATATAACTGAACATTGCAAGGAAACTTGATCAAGGGGGAAATGTCTGTTTCCAACCATTCTAATGGCTTTCCATATTTATCTATATGTTTTCCATAGACTCGCTGAGATATCAACAAATACAACATACATTTATACTGAATCCTGAAAAATGGGTTAGTAGCCAACAGTGGTCATTTTGAATCAGAATGAGGCTGGTTAAACAGGTATAGGCTCTGTAGTTATCGTGCTCACTGTTTTTATTTTTATCTACTCATATCTTGGTAGCGAGCATTACATGGGTAGCTTACTGTAAAGTTTACTTCGTGGTATTCAGTGATTCAGTGGACTTATGCCATACCACAGAACTCACATTCAATGTACATCTTACAGTTTTAAACAAGATGATATATTTCTTTGAAATGGAACATACCATTTAAAAATTGTACATTCAAGGCTAAAATTTCTAGGTGCAACTGCATAATTGTGTGATTTGATGGCTACCCTAGCTTCTTCCAGCTAGATAAAATACTGAGAGGTTATTTTGATGTCATTTCTCATTCTCCTGCATGGGGCTCACCCAATGACTTCCACAGGAGACAAGAGACAATGGAGGTTTCCGACAGTTGCACACATCTTCTTTGTATTTTTACCACATTTTTCTGCCCTAGGGAACTGAAATGTATAGCCTAGTTTAAAAAAAGAAAAGAAAAAGTAAGTTTTATCTTACTATATTCTGTCAGAAGAGGATAAAATCAGCTTTCCACAAATTGTGTGATGCATGACTCCATCCTCAAGAATCTTGGTGAGACTCAGATTGAAGAGAGAAAGGAAAATAATAATTTTCTTTAAAAAGGATAGAATGGAAGACAGAAAATCAAAACTGAAATAGATCCAAGATCCTCAGAACTGAACCAAATGAGACTCCAAGTTAGCCATGCACCTTGAACCCTCAGTGGTATTTTTCTCTCTTTTACTTTTGGGTCTGTGCAGTGATGTTTCTATTTGTGAGAAGAGGAGACCTGAGTAGACTTCATCCTTTTCTCACAAGGACAATGAGACCTGGTTGCTGACTATTACTAGACATTTAAAATATTAGTCACTTCTCTCCCAGCAAACTAATGTTTTGGAGGTTTTTTAACAAGAGCAGGCAACTAATAACATTAATTTACAGAAAATATTTAATAGTCATCCAGGGAGTTTGGTTTCTCAACTATTGACTAAATGAAGATGTTCAATCAATACAGAACAGAGTGTTTCTAGGTTCTTCATCTAATCAACTTCTAAGAAGGACTGTGGCTACAAGCTGAAGACTCTCATGTCTTCCTCACAGTGAAAGTGCTACATTTCTTGCTTAGTGATGCTTTGTGTTGTTTATTAAATATTGCCTTGGAAAGGAAGATAAATGAAAGGGGGTGTAATATTGAGTAAAATGAACTCCACTGTGTCATGCTTTAATTTTATTAAACCCAATTCCTTTAGAACAAGATTAAACCATTTAAAAAGTCAGTAAATAATTCACTCAATCATCGAAAAAAATCAACTATTTGCAATGAAACCTTTTTCTGGCATTGAGGAGATGGCTCAGTTTGTAGAATGCCTACCACACAAGCATGAGGACTTCAATTTGAATCCCTCTTACCACTTGAAAAGATGTCATGGGATGTGTGGTTATTAACCCATTTGGGTGTCAGGTGAGAAAAAGGCAGGTCTCTAGAGCTCATTGGCCATCCAGCCTAACAAGTTAGTGAACTCCAGGTTCAGTGAGAGATCCTGCCTCAATAAATAAGGTGGTGATTAATAGTGGAAGACATTCAACATCGACCTCTGGTCTTCCCATACACATGCATGTACATAATGACACACATAAAGTTGTTAATATGCTACACACACACAAGAGAGAGAAAGAGGAGAGAGAAGAGAGAGGAGAGAGAAGAGGGAGATGACAGGAGAACAGAGAGAGAGAGAGAAAGAGAGAGAGAGAGAGAGAGAGAGAGAGAGAGAGAGAGAGAGATTAATATGCCTCCAAACACACTAAGAAATAAAGAGGCTCCTGTGTAATGGACCAGTATCTTTACTTACTACATGGGGGACATATCTGGGAAATGTTATTAATGTGTATGACGAAAGACCATAGCTCTCACCTTAATAATAGTAATTCTGTGTTTTGCTCTCTCTCTCTCTCTCTCTCTCTCTCTCTCTCTCTCTCTCTCTCTCTCTCTCTCTCTCTCTCTCTCTGTGTGTGTGTGTGTGTGTGTGTGTGTGTGTGTGTGTACAGGCATGCACATCAGACTTCCACTACCTCAGTCAGCTGACATTTCAGATTCACTGGATGTTCACTTAGGACCCTTGGTTAATGTCTCATAAATATGGTTTAACAACTCCTGCCTGTGCATTTGGAGCTTTAATTATGCAAGCCTGAAAACATGGTATGTCTGATTCTGGAAACCACTTCCTAAATTCTGCCTAGAAATGAATACATTATCATCTAATGTTAAACTTTCAGCATAGATTTAAATCGCAAATTCAACCTGTCAAGGTTTATTATCTTGGAAAACTGAGGCAAAACTTCTGTGACCTGGACTAACACAACTATAATCCACTTGAGTCCAGTTAGTGCTTCCCATATGTGCATGGATATGAGGTCATCCACTGGTAACAGTGTCCGCTCTCCACAGAAAAGGGACTCTCCATTGACAATAAGTCCTACATTCTAAGAGCTTCCCAGAGGGGCCTGGAGAGATGGCTCAGAGGTTAAGAGCACTGGCTGTTCTTCCAGAGGTCCTGAATTCAATTCCCAGCAACCATATATGGTGGCTCACAACCATCTGTTATGAGATCTGGTGCCCTCTTCTGGCCCAAAGGGATACATGCAAGCAGAACACTGTATACATAATAAAATAAATAAATCTTAAAAAAAAAAAAAAAAAAAAAAAAAAAAAAAAAAAAAGAGCTTCCCAGAAAAGGGAAGAGTCTTGGAGGCAGCACCCTCCCTACTTGCTGGAACTATTAACAGGCTTAATCTTGTACAGGTCTTGCACAGCTGCGGTGTCTTCCTGGGTACAACAGCCGTGCTGTATCCAGGGGATAACATTTGAAAATATTCTCCCACCCACCCCCCTTATATACTTTCTTACACTTTGCTGAGCTGTTCCCTGACCTTTGGTGGGAGGGCTTAATGCGCATGCCCCCTCTGAGTTCGAACACTCACTGTTGCTACTTCTTAGGATTTTGAACAGTTGCTATCTAGTTTATTCACCACCACCCACTTCATTGAAAAGCTCCTTTGACCAAAGCTGAGGGCAGCCCAAAAGGGCAATGGCAGGTGATGAAGTTGGATGGACGATAAGAACAACTGGACACCAGAGGTGGAGAAACACTAAGCAAAGCCGATGAGAACAGGAGTGAATTCTCCCCTCTGCCAATCGACAAACTGGTCAACTCATTCAATAAACACTATTTGAGGATTGATTTCGGGGGCTAACTATTTTACAAATCAGATCACAGGGGAGGTAGCCCCCGCTGCCAGGAATGCCATTTCATGGAGGTGCGGGAAAAGGAAACCGTGCTGGTGTGTAGTAACCAGCGGGGACAACACAAAAGGAACACAGATCACAGCTGATGGCGAGCAAGCCCTCTCCCAGAGTGGCACTCATTTAGACAATCGTCTGTTCCACCCATAAAGCTAAAGCAAAAATTGGAAGTCAACCTAAATCACGTTTTCCAAACACGAGCCTTCCCAGGCCTTGCTGCTTTACCCCCTGCCTCTTGCCCATATTAAAAGCGCATTTCATTGGTCCCAGATGAACTCGTCTCATTTCCCCCAATTTCTCTGAAGTGCCTTCAGTCATGCCTCTTCAGAGCCCTCCCCGCTCTCACTTGCTGCTGGCGTCAGATTCACCTTCAATCCTGAGTGACAGATTTTCCAAAGAACCCAATTAGAACCCAGCTAATGAGCCCTCCATGGGCTCCCCGAATAGCCAGATGACTGTTTATTCTCATCTTTTGAATTAAGAAAGAGACAGTAAGTCAAGGGAAAGGGAGGAATAAAGACCCACTAATTGAATCACGCAAACACCTGTGTTCCTCATCCTATATTTATTTACGCACTTTAATCTAATGCTGTTTAATAGGTGCAAAGTGCTTTAAACATCCTAATTATGTGTTAAAGAGAAAAAAAAGACTTTGAATAAAAAGTAAAAATCAACAGGAGTGAGGAAAAATAAAACTCAGGGAACAAAGGAATTTAACCCTTTCTACACTGACGTGCTTGCCTGTGAAGGTGACATTAAGCTAAACCTTTAAAAATTGTATTTATTATGATGTATAGGATAGGGTATATTTGCAAGGGTTTATACATCTCTGTCAAAGTGTTAATCAAGCTGAAAGCTTGTGCTGATACTGCATAGATATTAAAAAATACTCCCGTGTGTGTGATTTTTTTTTAAAACTTTGTGTTTTGTAGACCCTAAGAAATAATAGTTAGGGGTTACATTTGATTTTTGAAAAGCGACTTTCCCTGGCAGGCCACGGGGACTCTGGGTGACAATCGCTTTATTTTAATTGTTTCTAAATGTGCAGAGGCTGCAGGAATCTCTAATGATGTGAATATTTAATAACCGCGATTACTGTATAACCTTCTGCCTTTTATCCTCATCACAAACACCGACAGCAGCTGTCTTCTTTTCATAAGAGATCTCCTAGTATGGTGAGGGAGTAAAATGAAGTCTGAAATACTGATAACGGTGGCACTCCAGACCATGGGAGCATCTAGAATTAACCTGGGTCTCAAGGGGAACTAAGGAGAATATCAACATTTGACACTCTGAAGTAGACTTGTTAGACCTTAGCGCTCCAACTGTCCCCATTAGATGACTCACATTGTGCTTATTGATTCTACAGAAAGTGGTGACCGCATAACTTCCATCTTACTTCCCACGGTCCCACCGAATCAGCAGTTAGCATATTTCCAACCTCATGCGGTTAGAGGATGTGTAGCTTTTCCATCAATGCCTCCATCTCCTAAACATCCCCTCTTCCAGAAATTGCTGTTGTTAACACATGGCAGGTACTCCGGTTCAATTCTAGCAGAGAAGAGCTGCATGATAAGGTATTTTGTAACATTTCTTTAACTTTATCCTGTATGTAACACAATGATATGATGATCATCATGTAGAAAGGGGTCATGACATGTATGGATATAATATTTTAACATTTATTTTATTATAATTTTTGATAATTTTATGTAGAAGAATAATGTATTTAAATCATGTCCACATTGCCTTATCCATTCAACTCATTGTGTGTTTCCTCATTCCATACTCAATCTTAACTTCATGACAACATTTTCTTTAATTATATATAATATATATTATATGTATATATAATATATATATATTATATATATATATATAATGTCAATTGGTATTGACATTGTGTAGGCAATCATGTTGAGATTTCATAGGTGCAGCTTCCTTGCCAAATATAGAAAACAAAATAGGCCGTGGTCCACCGGCTCTCACAGTTTTCCCATTCCCTTTTCAGTACTGTCTGTAGATGTAATGGTCTTATTAAATAAGAAACATAGAGCCAAATGTAGAGTTAAAAGCCCAAAAGGTCAGAGCAGTAGCTAAGAGCTGAGACTAAAACTGCCTTCTTATCACCTGCTGCCGCAGCTGTCCTTCCCCTCAGAAAGAGACCTACTTCCTGTGTGTCTGTCTTTTTATTGACTTTCTGTTCTGCCTTCTCATTGGTTGTAAACCCAACCACATGACCTCCTCATCACTGCCTGTCTATACACACCTCCAGGTCTCTATGGTTGGCATTGAGATTAAATGTCTCCAAACTGGCTATGTCCTTGAACACACAGACTCTGCCTGCCATGTGATCAGGATTAAAGGCGTATGCCACCACCGCCTGGCTTCTGCTATGGCTTGCTATTAGCTCTGACCCCCAGGCAACTTTATTTATTAACATACAAATAAAATCACATTTCAGCACAAATAAAGTATCACCATAATTGTCATTTTACATAGTGTAAAGAACACACTGTATTTACAGTCCATCATCATGGCAGGAGCTTGACAGCGGCTGCCACTGAACCCCCTATCAGGAGGCAGATAGAGAGAGAAGAATGCTTGTGACCAGCTTAATTTGGTCTCTCTGTTTCTCTTTTTAATTCAAACTGGGACACTATATTGAGGATGGATCTTTTTGCTTCAGGTCAATTATCCTGGAATCCAACGCTCCATTGTCCATGCCCCAAGTCTTACTGATTATGTGATACTGGATCAAACAAAGACTCACGCTGAGCTCAAGTTGCTCATGAGCCCTGTGCAGCGGTGCATAAGAACCAGTTCAGGAACTGAAATTTTTATGTAAACAGCTTACTCTGCAAGTAGTCAAAATTATGCAGTTTAATTATTTCTCGAGGAATCAGTGAGCAATAAAATGGAGAAAAGTCCCAGAGTATTTCTTCCTATGGTAAAATCCTGTTGAGATAAAATATCTCAGACAAATAAATGGCGAATGTTATGCTCTGTACAATATGGCCAACTTTATCAAAAGCTTTTCCCTCATAGATAATATATCACTGTTCTCTTTGAAGGCTTTTCCTCCTGGGAAATTCTAGTCTTCAAAATTCAGCATCCTGAATTTCTCTTTCCTTTCACACCAAACACCAAGCATGTTTCAAGCATCTCCTCTTTGGGGGCATAAAGAAGATATCAAAAGAAACAAGAAATCTGTGTTGGGTTGTTTTAAGATGATCCCCAAGACATCTTGGGGATGGGACCTATACCAAAGTCCAAGCCTTCAGGCACTGAAGAGCCTGGTAACAGCCCGGGTCACCTTAAATTAACTAAATTAATTATCTATTATAGGAGAGTTTTAAAAAAAAAACTCTTTTATTCATTTTCTGCTTTTCATTTTACTAAAACCCGTGTCAATTAAATCCTGAAGCTGCATTGTCTTTCCAGCATTAGATCCCAGAACAATTGTGATTTAAATATTTCTGGGACAGAACTGTTAGGGCACAATCCCCCTTCCCTGTTGCAGATGGCAACTGATAGAAAGAGGTCAGATGCTACCACCTACTGAATGAGCACTTGTGATGGGCACCAGGTGTCTTTTCTTGTGATGCAAGCAAAATAATTGGAGCCCATAGCTAAGGGGTTCCTACTTCAGTTTAGAAGCAGGAGGGCTCAGACTTTTCATCTCCCTGCTCCTACATCTGAATTTTTATTTTTGCTTTACTCCAAAGCCAATATAATACTCATCCCATTATATACTGGCTAATCAAAGTTGATAGTAGTTTATACTCTCCATTTTCTTCATGCATAGGTGAGGCCTTCGAATATTTCTCTCCTATACAGAGTGTATTAAGTAATCGTCTCTGGCCCATTTTAATTCTCCTGTCATTGTTTTTGTTTGTTTGCCTTTAAACCATCGTTATTGTTCTCTCCTCTGTTTGCTGTGCGAATTAACTGAGATAAGCGGTGTGCCACCAGGAAGGAGCGCTCTGCAGAGAAACATAGTCTTGTCATTGTGGCATCTATGTCTACAAACTCACAGGAACCCAGCTCCTGCTCTTGCAGTGGGTTTGTGATGCTCAAACTTTCCCCCACAGCCAGACTTCTAACTCTGGAAGTTCGCTCAGTAACTGGTCAGCTCCAGGTAATGGATCTCATGCCAGGAATAAATGGCTTTTTGCAAAGCCACATTCGATAGTTGGCAAGACACTCTGACCCATATCCTGGCCTCCAGGTATACTGTAAGCACGGAAGGCCAGAAAACTTTCTGGCCTGGAAAAAATAAACACTGAAAAAAGGGAAAAATGAGGTTGGGGGGTGATGTTCCATATTCCCTTAAATCAAGCGTCAAAGTAAAATGACATTTTCTGTCCTCTTACTCCAAAACATAACTGAGCAAGAAAAACCACCCAGGTCCAGCTCTGAGAACAATCCCCATTAAATTCTGCTGACAGTGCCTACATCTGTTAGCTCGTTAGAGACAAAGTTGAATGCTACTTGGAATCAATGTTGGGCAAATTTTTGGATGCAACCTGCAGTCCTCTTGGATGAGTTGCTCATTCGTCTTTGCCAATCTTTACTAATTTTGGCTCGCTGAACAAGGATATAGTATTCAAACTGATAGCCAGGAAATTCCCGGGAAAATTATTCTCCTGTCCCAGCTGCCTGTCTGAAGTCTTGGCGAGTAGGAAATGACTGGCCGTAGGCCCATCTTGCAGGGCCCAGCTGTGCTGAGTGTACAGATAGACCACAGATGGGGAGAGTCAACTGGGAGAGTTGAAGTTCCAAGACCTCACTGGTGGGAGGTCAGAAAATGAAGAGGGCTGAGCTGCCAGCACCTTTGTAGCACGCTGGTGAAAAATGGATTCCAGCATTCTGTGCATGCACCACATGAAAATAGAGAAGGTGTGGCTACTGCAGAGTCCAAAATGCCCCTTTTCCAAATGTCAAGAAAGGACAAGAAGGGGATGATTGATGGTCAACTTTAGGTGCTTGCCTTTGCTTCTTCTCTTTCTCCTTCCTCTTTTTATTCTTCTGCTCCTCTTTCTGTCCTAATTCTCTGTCTCCCTCTCAGGAGTAAATATTCCCATTGTGAGTATGTAGAATAATTAAATTAGGCAAACTCAACATGATAGCTCTATATCCTATAGTAGTCGGAAGAAGCACTGTAGACAAATAGGTCAAGAATAAAATAGGAAAACTGTACACTGACAGACACAGGGACTTTATGTATTTATCTTTTTCTTTCAAAAACAATGCAGGTACTGGGATTGCAGAAAGGGCCAGATATTAAAATTAAATAAATTGGTGGGTGTTGCAGGACAGATGTGTTTGAGTCCACATTTTGACATAAAAGTGATCACTATCATCAATCATAAAATTTAAATAATAGAGTTTCTGTTTTAAGTGTTAACTAAGTTGAGCATTGCTTACTATAGCTGGAATGATTGACCATCTACAAAATACATAATTTTAATTCTTACCCATTATGTTATGATATTTAGATATGATGTCATTGAAAAGTAAGTCCCTGTTGCCTGACTTCAATGTCCTTGTAAGAAAACACACATCTAGATTCCTCTCTTCCTGCCTATGTGAGATCAAAAGTCTG
Source organism: Peromyscus maniculatus bairdii (assembly GCF_049852395.1). NCBI lineage: Eukaryota > Metazoa > Chordata > Mammalia > Rodentia > Cricetidae > Peromyscus > Peromyscus maniculatus. The sequence goes on along the minus strand of NC_134873.1, from coordinate 28,918,317 downwards.
CAAAACAGAAGAAATCACACAAAAATAAAACCAATGTTCTTTCTCACTGTAAGAATTTCATGTTGAGTTAACTGTTCCTGTTTAATCTCATTTCAAATGGCTACTGCATTTTATTGAAGGATGGATTTATTTTGTGTGTGTGGTGTGTGTGTGTGTGTGTGTGTGTGTGTGTGTGTGTGTGTTCTTGCACTAAGCAATAGACCTGTGGAAGTTAGAGGACAACTTGTAGGAATTTGTTCTCTCAGGATATCAGGGAATCAAAATTAGGCCATCAGGTTTGATGGCAGACACCAGTACCCTCTAAGTCATCTCAAGGATTTCAGTTGTTGTGTATTGCTATTCTACCATAAGGACACACTAACAGGCTCTGTTCCTTACAAAATTTGTTTTAGATGTTAGTGGGAAAGTAAAGTAAAGAGTAGAGAAGATAGTGAGAATTCTTTTTTGTTTGTTTGTTTTCAAGACAGAGTTTGTTTGTGTAGTTTTGGTGCCTGTCCTGGAACTCACTCTGTAGACCAGGCTGGCCTAGAACTCACTGAGATCTGCCTGGCTCTGCCTCCCGAGTTCTGGGATTAAAGACATGTGCCTGGTGACAGTGACAATTCTTTTGTGTCTTTTGCATCACAGCAATTCTCCATCTCCATATTCAAGGGAGCACTTAATAAACAAATAAATGATGTAATAAAAATAAAACAAGTCAAAGATGAGCTAAATAAAAGAAAAATATCTACTTGCCCAGCACCCAGTGTGTCTCTGAGAATCACCTTCCATAGAGCTTTGTGTATATTAAGAATTAACTAAAATGCATGTAAATGAATCGTTGCGGGTGGGCATCATCATAATGCTGATATCTTGATAATGTCTATTTTATGTATCCTGACTACTATGGTAATAGCTTTGCCTGCTCTTGTCACTTTTCAATAGCAATATGAATATTTCCAACTCAAATTAGAGATATCAATAAAGATTTTTCCTGATGAATGGAGAAAAAATGAAAATTAATTTGTGTTATGTACTCTGGATGGTCACTTAGTCAGTACTCTGAACCAGCCATTTTATGTGGTGCAGTTCATTTAAATGTGACAATAAGGCACTAAGCTAAGGGTCATCCTCTTGGAGTATGCAAAATCTCCACTTACAGAAGGGCTCTCTGCCTGTTATGTAGTACAATACATATATCCTTTTAAAATGTCATTCTGATTTTTATAAATTTGGCAGTAGAAAGTAATTGATTAGCAGATAAGATATTCTCAGAAAGTATGTTCCTTCTTCCTTTGAGATGAATAAGTAAAATGGAATTATAATTGCATACAACTTTATTCTGGCCTGAATTTAAATTCTCTCGTAAGTATTTGAAAGGGTTATGGAACCTTCTAACAATGTTATAAGGCATACATTCAGGAGATAATTTTTCTCTATTTTAATCAGTGTCTCAAGGTTGGATCTAGACTTTTTGAAACTTTCTCATGTCTTTATCATTATGATAGGTAAAGCTAGCTTAGATAAAACATATAAAATGGACTTTTGATGGAATTAAGGATACAAGTAGCTTATCTAACTCACAAAGCACATTCAAGTTAATTGTTAGGGCCATACTAAATAAAAGAAACCCAGGTCATTTGTACATGCATATTCTTATGGAGGAAAATGCAGGGAAGGTTATATCAAAACTAAGTTATATTCATAGTTAGCTAATTGTATAATCTAAATTTTATCTATCATTAGAAATACTGGGAGTAAAAAGTTTGGATTACTGCAATTATAATGCATGGAAGTCATGCATCTGCCTTTCCTTTTACACTCCCTATTCCCTTGTTCACATAGCATTCCACAGTATTAGCAGAGAGGTCTCTGACTTCAGGATACACATGCCCTTCTGTTCGGCCAGAGCAGTCATTTTAAGATGTACAACAAAGATCAGCAGTTTTGGGATGAGACAGGAATGAGATAACCTGAGCTCCTCCAAGGCATTCAATTGTGAGAGAGCTAGGATTTCCATAGATTCACCAGGTGGGAGGCCACTCTGCATGGTGGCATTCATCTCCTGCCAGCTTGTCAACAAGACTAGTGTACACACTGGTGAGCCATGCATGAATAGGCAGTACATGCAAATAAGATTTGGCTCTTTTACAAAACCAAGGGCCACTGCCTTTGGACCATATTTGCCAGGATATGAAATAGAAGCAACTATACTATGGTAAAGGATTAAAATATCAGGAAACAGACTTTTCTGTTTTACCCTGACTCTTAAGCTACAATAGAGCTGAGAGGAATCATGTCATTTTCCTGAACTTCAGTATGTTTCACATAAGAAACAAAGGTGAAGATAATCCTATATAAATTAGAAATGAGAAACCAATAAGTTTTAATAAAGCAAATGGAAGCCGGAGAGCTTGCTTCAACACCCACGATCATTTATCATATTTCTCTGCCTGAATAGAAGCACAAGTGACCAGTACATTTCCTCTGAGTCGATTGAACTCAAATGATTTCACCTTCTCGTTTATTAGTAACAAAACAAACTATCAGATAAAAGACTCAGTGTCTTTTTTTTCTCCTTAAACATTTAAGCCCTAATCTATGCACTCCCAATTAAATGGACAAAGAACACAGTGTCAGAAAATATTCCAAGTTGTATTACATGTTATTTCTTTTGTATGTATGTATGGCAAACAACTGGCATGGCACACGTGTGAACACACTGCATGTGAAGTCAGGAGGCAGCTACAGGAATCATTTTGCTCTTTAACCATGTGAGTCCCCTGGACTGAGCTCAGGTCATCAGCCACATCAGTAGGAACATTTATCCACTAAGTCATCTTGATTGTCCTGGTCTTCCTCTGAACTCTTGAGATAACTAGTTTCTCTACGTAATGTGTATCCTTCAGGAGAGTCTGTGTGTACAGACCCTTGTACATTATGTTACTTGTCTCCCTTCCATAATGTTGCTTTCCTTCTTAACTTCTCTCCAGAGTCCATGTGTTGGAAGCCTGATCACCAATCCACAGTGCCAACGGGAGATAATGAAGGCCTTGGGAAGGAAACTGGGCATAGCAGGAGCAAGTGAGGTCACTGAAGACAAATACTTGGAAGTGATATTGAGACCCCATTCTCTTTCTGTTTCCCTTCCTTGGCTTCTCAGTACTGTAGCTAGAGTTTTCCTGCCTTGCCCACAGTTAGGACAAATCTTTGTCACCTGCCAGTCCCACAGCCGCTCAGACCCAACCAAGTAAACACAGAGACTTAGATTGCTTACAAACTGTATGGCCGTGGCAGGCTTCTTGCTAACTGTTCTTATAGCTTAAATTAATCCATTTCCATAAATCTATGCCTTGCCACATGGCTGGTGGCTTACCGGCGTCTTCACATGCTGCTGGTCATGGCAGCGGCTGGCAGTGTCTCTCTCCTCAGCCTTCTGCTTCCCAGAATTCTCCTCTCTCCTTATCCCACCTACTTCCTGCCTGGCCATTGGCCAATCAGTATTTTATTTATTGAGCAATCAGAGCAATTTGACATACAGACCATCTCACAGCACAGTACCATTGGCATTAATGACCCCTTGCCATGCTCCTGCAAACAGTCATGATGTAGCCACCGTTCCTAAGTAACAAGGATAAGCAACCTGGAGCTGAAAGTTCCAAGAAGTTAAGATGTTCTAAACACCTCCTCCCTGATAAGTTGTTTATCTCAGATATTTTGACAGGGATAGAGAAGGTACTAATGCAAGGAGAAAAATCATACATGTAAAGAATTGGCTTATATCTCACATGACTTGGGGTCTGGCACATTCCAGATTCCTGGAAGTAGCAGCAGGCTCAGGATGCTATAAGGAGATGATGTTGCAGGGGAGCTCAGAAGCAGTGAAGACATAGAGTTCCTTTATCTTGAGGGACTTCAGTCTTTCCTCTGATGACCTTCTACTGATTGGATGTGGCCCAGCAACATTGTGGGACATAATCAGCTTTATCTATATACTATTAACACAGTCATCTTTTATGCAGTCATATCAGAATACACCTTCACAGCAACTGCCAGACTAGTGTCCCGGGGATCTGGGCTTTGTAGATGAGCCAAGATGGCACATAACACATAAAAGTAACCAACAATTTCTTCTGCAGAGGTTTTCTCAGTGTGTGCACAAGGTTCAAATTCCTTACCACATAATAAGCTGTTAAGAGCTGAGGACATTTTGAGCAGGTCCAATAATGACCATAAATGACTATGACTTTAAAAAAAAGTCAATGAAATGATTCCTAGTGATAATCTGATATACTCTTAGATTATTGCCTAGCCCAAATGTCATCAGAGAGGCTTCCTACAGCATCTGATGGGAGCAGATGCAGAGACCCATAGTTAAGCATTAGGTGAAGCTCAGGGAACCCCACAGAAGAGGGAGAGGAAGGATTGTAGGAGCCAGAGAGGTTGAGGATACCAGAAGAACATGGCCCACCAAATCAACTAAGCAGGACTCATAGGGGTTCACAGAGACTGAAGCGACTCTCACGGAGACTTCATGGCTCTGCATTTGGTTCTCTGCATATATGTTATGGATGCTGGCTTGGGATTTTGGGGGGACTCCTAATAGTGGGAGTGGGTATGTCTCTGATTTTTGCCTGCTCTTGGGATCCTTTTCCTCCTAGTAGGTTACCTTGTTCTTACTTTGTTCAGCCTTAATATGAAGGTATGTGCCTAGTCCTACTGTATCTTTTTATACTGTGTTCAGTTGGTATCCTTGGGAGTCCTGTGCTCTCTCTTGAAGGGAAATGGAAGATGAGTGGATCTGAAAGAGAGGGGAGGTGGGGTGGGAGACTGGGAGGAATGGAGAGAAGGGAGGCTGTGCTACATATGTATAGTATGGGAGAAGAAATAAGAGGGAAAAAGAATAACCAGACATTAGAAGGGAGTGACACATGTTCCACCTGAAGAGAAATGCTCTAGTTCTCACAGTCCATGCACTGCTGTAAACACCTCTGTATTTCTGTTTCAGAAATAGAGAAGTAGAAAGTGTGTGTGTGTGTGTGTGTGTGTGTGTGTGTGTGTGTGTGTGTGTGTGTTTACAAACAGCCCTTAGACAATAATGAGTTTTACATGCCATTTTAATGAGTTTGGTAACTACCTACAAGAAAAAGGACAACTATGGAATTTTATCTTAAAAAGACAAATATGAAAAGGGGTTGGTGAAATATTCCTCAATCAAAATGTTGGGGAGATATAAAAGTACTTGTTCATTATGAATATTGTTTTGAATAATATGGTTTAGGAGAGAAACAATAAGCTAAGGAAGAGGGCTAGAATGTTCAAAATTCTTTGAATTTGAAAAATGCCTAAGGATTCAAGTTGACTTAAGAGTTTTCTGCCTGTGACTTTAAAACGTTGCAAACATCCTTAGAGAAATGAAATTTGTATGATAGACAAAAAGATGGAAGGTAAAGGACAGAGATTCATTCAGGTAATGTTTTAATTAGGTAGCTCTTTAATACTCAAGGATTACCCTCGACACAGATGGGCATACATATCAGTAGCTGTGGTGTGAGAGCTACCTGATAAATACAAACTATGAACATGTGACAGACTGACAGACCGTAACCTGTTTTGTGAAAGTCACTGAAAGGAAGCAGAGCTGAGTCGTGTATGAGAAGATGGGAACAGGAGAGCAAATGTACAGTAGCGCATGAGATCTACATTCAAACACCCTGCTAACACCACATCAGCTACCAGGAGAAGGAAAGTTTCAATGAGGGAGGGGAAAGGCTAATACAAGCAATTCAGCCTCTGCTCCTTTTAGTTTTATTTGCTAGCATGTTCTCGTTGTGTTTATAGAAACACTAGACCAAAGTGATCTGAGATAAAAGGAGAAAAAGAAGTAGGGGGCATAGAATTGCAGACTGTGAGAAAAAAAAAAGAAACTTCAAATTAGAGATATATGAACTAATAATGATGATTAGAATGGGCAGGGAGACTTCACGTGAATAAGAAGCACTATATGTCTTACACTTGCCTGTTTGAATGTGGGGATGGTAAGAAGAACTTCACTCTGTCAAGTTCATCAAACCACTGGAGGGTCAGGTTCTATTGTGTCTGTCTGATTTCTGAAGGATCAGCATAATCTGTAACTTAACCTTTATTGTCTCTTGACACCCACTGGAGGTGTTGAAATGCAAAATGATGATGGAAGGAGGTGAGTCCCAGCTACATCATGTGCCCTACACTAGCTGTCCAACCGAATCCCATTTCTGAAATATATTGGGACTTCTATGAGCGTCTGGGGATAAAGTATCATATTACATTAACATAGTGTTCAGCACAAATCCATATTTTGCTAATTATTAAAAAGGTGCTCTCTAAAACATGGTACCTAGATAAATGTAGTACACTCAGTGAAACTTTATGTAAAAATTACTGCATGCATATGAGGAACTGGAGGGATGGCTCGGTGGTTGAGAGCACTTGCTGCTCTTCCATCTGTCACTGGTTCAATTACCTGAAGCTATATGGTGGCTTACAACCATATATAACTACAGTTCCAGAGGACCTAATGCCCTCTTCTGGTCTCTTCAGGCCCTGTGAATAGACATGGTGAACATACATACTTCTAGGTAAGACACTCACATAAATTAAAATAAATACACCTAAACAAATTTAAAAAAAAAAAACAAGAAATGAAAAATACTATGAACATTATTTAAAGTGGCAGAAAATGCTTGGAATGTTCAAAGTTGCCACCAGGAAAATTAATTTCAAATACAGTTATTATGCAGTAATGAAATAATGCGAATCATGATGTAATAATGTAATACAGTTTGGGTAAATATTGGAGTATGTTTCTGGTTGGACAAACTTATCAATACCATTTTTCTCTGTAAGTCATGATGGCTCACGATTGTAATCGCAACACTTGGGAAGGTGAAGCCGAAGAATAAACGTGTTTCTAGCTGCCGTGGACTAGAATGAAACTATGTCTCAACCCCTACTTCAGCTTCCCTCCAAATGAGTATTTCTCAAGTTCTTAGAATAGGGAAAGCATATTCAATTTTAAAAACTAATTGATAAGACCTGAATTGTACAGGAAGCTTTATGCTTTGTGCTTGATTCTCTAACATGCATGAAGAAATATATGCAACTGCCATTTCCATTGTAAATCAAGCATAATATAAACCGTTTTGTTTTATGGGAAACAAGTTCAGAGTGTGTTGTTTCTTTATGGCCTCTATATTTATTTCTGAGTGGCCAAGAGCATCTCCTATTTCATGCCACCAGTCTAGCGTCCTAGAAAGGACCCAAGAGAGGGATGACAGAGTAACCACTCACCGCATCTGGCATCTGCTTCCTTTTGCTATGAAAGGTGAAGCTGGGTTGAAATCTCTCCCCTTTTTGTGATGAAGAGCTCAGAATGTGGTCTTTTTTTTTTAATAACAATAGGCCAGGCATCCACTGTGAAGAAAGGCTCTTTCTTCCAGCAAGACTCTTGAGGGAATGCAGGAAGCATTCAAAGAATGAGAAGCTGATTAAAGCTAAAAATGAATCAAGTCAAACTTTAAACATATTGAGAAAATGCCCGAAAGTAAAGAACTTGGAATGGAGAACTGGCCTCCTCTTTTATTATCTGTTTTCTCATTCAAAATGTTTTGAAAGCCGAGTCTAAAAGACTGGAGAGGCTTCAGAATGTGCTTAGGCTGCAAGCTTACAGATGTGTGCAGCAGGTGCCATTTCACAGTTTTTATAACACGCATGGGTTCCTTTGTTTTTAAGGAACCTTTATTGTTTCTCCATGGGGGAAATAGGAGTTCAAGTTTTTTAAAACAAAGCGGAATCTAGAATATCAAAACATAAGCTTGATTTTGATCCTCAGTCTAGGTCTCTTAACCTACCTGCACGAATGTATTTTCTGGATAGTTTTTAAATCTTCCATTGTCTTAGTCTGTTTGTGATTACCAAGACTGGAGTCTATAGATAATAGAAATTTTCATTCTAAGCTCCTTTTAAAAAAAATGAAAATTATTCTTCAGTAATTTAATATATGTATACAATGTATTTAGATAATTATTACCCCCAAACCTTTCTGATTCTTTCTGGACTCTACCCACATCTTCCCCCCAATGTCATGACCTCATCTTTGTTTTTAACTCACCAAGTCCAAGTACTGCTGTTCATATGCACTTGAGTGAAGGGCAACTTTGTAGAGAATAGGAAACCTGCCATGGGCCACACTGCTGCAAAAAACCGACTCTTCCCCCACTCCAGCTGGCCACCAACTGCAATGACTCCTCAGTTAGGGACTGGTGCTCAAGATCATATTGACTGTCCTCCTATTTTGTGGTTCAATAGCACACTTGGTATCCTCAATGGTCCCCTGCATTTATTAGAGGCTTTATTTAGTTTTGTAAATCATTTCTTCATTCTGCTCATTGACTGACATAACCTGCACCAAAATGTACATTTAGAATGAAGTTATCCTGCGTGGATGGGTAATGCTTGTCCTCTAGGTCACTTAAGTCATTGGTGCTAAAGGAAAACGCCAGTGCTATGTGCAGAACACATCCCTATGATCAGAGGCTTCCCCCAAAACACAGTTTACTCTGTTCTTTTGCTCACCAGAATTAAATCCTAAGACCATATTGATAAAGACATTACCCACTTTACTTACAAGACACAGATTCATCAAGCTAGAACTGAACTGGAAACTCCCTTTTTCCTGACTGATGTACACAATGCTGGGAAGTGACATGCAAATTGCTGAGATCAAAACTCACCAACAGTGTGACTCAGCAATGGACTCTGTGAGGTAAAATATGACCACTGGTGAAACAGTGGTATGACTGTTTTGGGTACAACCACCTACTTTCTGATTGGATTTGAGGCCTGCTACACAGAAGAGAGTACAGGCCTGCTACTGTATGACAAGCCTAAAAAACCCTATGGTCATAGGCTTTGGGAAAAAAATAAAAACCTGCTACTCTTCTTTTACTAATATATAGATATGTATTGTCAAACTGCCTTCTAAAGCTTTACGTTCATACTTAAAGAGTCGTACTGTGCAGGGTATTATAGATGAAAACAGACCTCTGTATCAGTTCAATATGCAGAGCATAAGCATAAGTAAGTGCTCAGCTATAAAAGGGACATTTATATTGCAGTCTCCATGACACAGGGTGCACTGAAGAATATGGGGCAGAAGAAAAGGAAAAGCTGTATGTAGTATGGGGAGGGTTGATGCAGAACTCTACCATGTAGATAAAATCGGGCTTTTGCAGTCACAAAGAACAGCTGTGCACAGCTGCAGAAGACCTGCACAAGATGTAACATTTTAGCATCCCCAGGAATAAAGATGACATGCAAGTAGGAGGGGAGTGTTTGGGAGATGAGTTCAGAGGGAGGGGATGGGGGTTTGAGAGAATGAAAGGTGAATGTATTCCTAATGCATTGCATATGCATGACATTTAAAAAAACAATAAAAAAAAATCTTGCAAACCAATGTCCCCATGAAAATCGTGGAAAAATTCTCAATGAAGGAAGAGAAAACATCTTCAGTACTTTACCCAATTCATGAACACACTGTCTGCCATTTGAGCCCAACTGGAACTCAGACTGTCAAAGATGTCTGCCACTTCTGTTTGTGTGTAAAGCTGTCACAGAAGCATGAAGGATGAAAGTAGATATTGTTATATAGCTAACTAGAATCACAGCAATATTCACTTGTGATGCTGCTATTTACTTGATATTGATATAGGACTCGGTGTAAAATATGAGTCATGCTAGTTAAATAAAATTCTTCCTGTATAATGATGCATTGAAGAGGTGATTTGTGCCTAAATAACACTTTAAAAGAAGTAGGAAAATCAGGTGTGTGTGTGTGTGTGTGTGTGTGTGTGTGTGTGTGTGTGTGTGTGTGTATTAGCAGAGGCATTAGTTTAGGTTTTAAAATACATGAACTGTAAAGCTTCTTTTGTGTCTTTATTCTAACATAGTTTTGCCCACTCTTTACAGGCATACCTCAAGGAACCCATTCATGTCACTGACTTATTGACTTAAACTCCATTTATTCTTCTGAAACTTTCCTTGATGTGTGACTGGAATCTATTTGTTCTCTCTCTCTCTCTCTCTCTCTCTCTCTCTCTCTCTCTCTCTCTCTCTCTCTCTCTCCTCTCTTTGTCATAATGTCAGGGCTCTGGTTATAAGAAAATATCTTTTCCTACCTCAATTATTGAGTAAAATTTGTTTCTACATCTAGTTATAATTTTAACTGTCAAGTACACATGGATATATAAAGGAGGAGATACACTGATGCTAAGAAATCATGAAATTGGGTGAGCAGTATTCCATGCTCAATAAAAAGAAAAAGGATGATATACATACAGGTAGTTTAAAATTTATTTCTACTTCTCTACGACATTCTACTTGGCCAGCAAGACCTTTTGGCTACTCAGCAAAGGTATCAGTACTCTGTGAGACCATGACCTTGGAAATGCCCTGGCAGCAGCCTCCACCTGCAGCCAAGACAGTGGGCACCAGGGCAATATCTTCCGTCAAAAACTTCCCTAAGCACTCTAGAAAGTGATTCTGCTGTGTTCTAGTAGCATCCTCATCTCTCACATGGACATATTCCCTTCTCATAATCATCATTTTGCGCTGAGAATAGGCTTTGTAAATGAATGATGGAACAGAGGAAGGAAATCATTTTGACCTTTCTATTCAAAACATTTCTGTGTCTGAGAAGTCAAGAGTCTACTGAAATGAACACAACAGTTCATCTTATCATCTCTTGCATGCCATTTATTCACACTGGCACAAACAGATACTGCATATATTTGTTTATGATCACGTACACATGCAGGAGTGTCTGATCACATGTGCAGTTCTAAAACTGCTTATGAAGGCATGCTCTACATCCAACACATCTTACACTAGTCAGACTATTTGTTTATATCAGCCACAATAATTAGGCTGTAACACCATACAGGTATTTACACTCTCCAGAGGACACAACATGGATGCATAAAGGAGATTCAAATGCACACATCTTTCTGCACTTATTAGGGAAGCAGAGCACTAATGCCACTTTCACTACATCAGACCATCAGGTGCAATTAGAAGCTTTATCGAGAACTGCTGAAGAGATTATCAAGACAAAGTAGAGTAACTTGAATTTAATAACGTTTTATGGATTCATAATGCCCTCATGTGAAAACTTACTGCCCACTTAAAATATACATAAGGTATCAAGTAATAGAGCATAGATAGAATATTCCAGAAATAAAAGCAAAAATGCTCTGAGCACTAATTTATTTACCATATGAATAATTTAATATCTACCCTATTTAATTATCTGCCATGGTCAATTAACTAATTTATTAACAATATGTATACAATAGATAATCACTCTGCCCTAGATGAAATTTTAAGAAATACTAAAACAACAAAAGGTTCATAAATAAGGAGGTTGTTTTGTTTTAATATTTTGATAATAAAATGAAGTACTGTTATGATAATTTAGGATAGATTTCTTTCCTATTCAATTTTATAACCAAAGTTGAGGTATAAATACTGCCCACAAAATTCTATTCCACACTGTAGAAAACATTAAAGAGCTAACAATAAGCCTTTTTGTCTAAATAATTCTTGTAACTGCTTGTAATTTTAGTAATGGGAACCGGCATGCAACACTGTTCTAAGAATTTTCTTTAAAAATCCCTTGAATTCCTATGTCAGTGTTTTGAGGTAGGCATCCTTCTTGTGACACATTAGTTTGCAGCTCAGACATTGAGAACAGAAAGGATGCATATACACCTGAGTTTACAGAGTGCATGCTGGGATTAACTTTGGCAATCGGACTTGCGCCTGGCATCAGAAACTCTAGGCTTTCTGTAGAGCATCTTCAAACTTTTAACCTCAACTTACTGATAATAAAGACACAATTGCACTCTTATCAATCTCAAGAGCACTTTGGGGTGGACAATTAGTGAGCTCTTAATGTTCATTGTCATAGAAAACTAATCCATTAATTTGGAAATTTCATTATTTCTGGGGGCACCTAGGATAGATCTCTGCTTAGCTTGGTTTCAGTCTCTAATCTTTAACTGAGCCAAGTGCTCATTTCCCCACTTGCTTTTGTTCATCAGAAATTAGACAATAATTGGAGCAAATAGGTATTTGAACTCTAGCTCCATTATTGGTAACTTCTAGACTTATTTAGAAGCCTCCTCTCTACCTCAGTTTTATTGTATGAGTGGCAATAATGAGACCAATTTTGTGCTCTGAAAATTATATGATTTCATAGGAAATGCTGCAGGTTACATTCTGTGATATACATATATCATACTTATCATATATATTTATATATACATATAAAACTTATTTGGTCTTTAATAAAATTTGCTTTCTCTTCACACAGTTGAAATACTTAAGAATAATAAAGACTAAATATTCTCAGTCTAGTTTTCTCTTTAAATTTTACAATTTTTCAGAACATTGCAAAACACAATTATTTGGTCTAATAGTACCGACTAGATATAGTTGACATTTTAATGCTGTTTTGATTTCCTATATAGTTTTGGTTACATAGTTTACACAATAACTTAAAAAGAGAATTCTAGTTTTCTGGTTTAGTTATCCTTTTAAAATGAATACTTAATCTCATTCTGGAGGAAAAAAATCAATGAGTCATTACAGAAAAAGAAGAGAACTTATTAAATGCTCATTTGAACCATGACTTTGAAGCAGAATTTAGCTAATTTGGTAGTTAATTCTTTTTTATCTATGCTAACCCTGGAGAAATTTTATCACCAAGGAATTAGTATTTGTGGGAATGTTTTGGTCTTTTGTAAATATCTATAGCTATCATATGTATGTATGTATAGAATATATATATGTACACATAAACACATATATATACACGTGTGTGTGTGTGTGTGTGTGTGTGTGTGTATGTGTGTAATCTTGTATGTCCACAATATAACCACAGGTAAGAGCAGGTGGCCCAGCCACTCCCTGTAATAACTATTGTCTGAACAATACAATCCTGTGATCCCAGAGGAGAGAAACTGTGTCTCTATCTGGCATTAGAAGGCCTCAGAGGAATTCTTCCTATGGAGGCCTGGTTCCTACAGAGAATACCTGCCTTCCCATAGAGTGAAATTGCAGGGCTTCTAAAAGAAATATGTTCCACACTAGATTGAATTTCTCCATCACTGGGTAGATATTTAACTGATGCCTTCACTGGGATGGTAAGTAGAATACCAAATGCCATTCACTGAGCCAGAAGTTTACTCCCTTACAAAATGCCGAATGCCAGGGCTCTGATTCAAGTAAATGCAATAAAAAATACACGTACACACACACACACATACACACACACACACACACACACACACACACACACACACACGCACACACACGGGGAAACAGACATAAAGATTTAAAAAAAAAACAGAAATATAGACATCATTAATATTTGCTTCTAGAAATTTGCTTTTGGCTTTTGTCCTTTTAGAGTGAGCAATGACTAGTAATAACAGCGTAGTCAATTATTACAAGTAACTAGAGATCTCATTAGACCCTGCACATGCTATTAAAGTCATTGACAACAATGAAGAAAAGAAAGGATAATTAAGAATGGAATTCCAGAACACAGGATTTGGAGTAAGAATTGATGGCAATAAATTTCCCCTTATCATTTTACATTTAAACATTAAACCACATGTTTAAACTCAACAAATTACCCAGCCAACAATAATATCCCACTCCTAGGTAGACAGTAAAATTTATGAGACCATGGTGTCATTGTACAGACATATGAAGTAGCAATGTAAAGTAATTATAACCATGATATTCACAGAATAATAAACTTCCAGTAGTGTTGACTCCATTTCTGGAGGATGAAGACTGTTAAGTGCATATGAAGTAATGCCACTTCAACTAGACTAGAATAAATAAAGAGATACATTAAGGAAATCTTCCTCTTTTGCTTTGTTTTAAATTTTATTTGTATAAGTGTTTTGCCTACTTGTATATCTGTGCACCACTTGTGTGCCTGGTGCCTATGGAGGCCAGAAGACAGTGTTGAATCCTCCAGAACTGGAGTTACATATAAGCTGCCATGTGCATGCTTCAAATCAAACCCTGTGCTCTTAACGACTGAGCATCTCCCCAGCCCTAGGTAAGCTTTTCAAGAGGGACAAAAGAGTATTGATAAATGAAAAACAAAATATAATGCTGAATTTATGTAGCATGTAAACAATTAATTAAGATAGATACCTTTGTGACTAGAATTTTGTAGAAAAAAAATAGGCTCTAGGTGGTTAAGTGACCTTAGCTAATATATTGCTTGCCTGACATCCAGGAGAATCTGACTTAAAGCTCCCAAATTCAGGTAAATGTTTCAAGTGTGGCAGCATGTAATTATAATCCCAGCAGTGAGAAGATAGAAGTCGATAAGAATCTGAGGCATGGTAGCCAATCTGCCTTGCCTACTTAGAAGGCTCCAAGTCAATGAAGGAAACCTTGTCTCAAAGAAGTTGGGAAATGTCCCCTAGAATGACACCTTATGTTATTGTCCTCTGACCTCTGCATATATATTTTCACAAAGGTATGTGTATTTGCCTACACATGTACACCTTTATACACATGACCATGCACATGCACATGCATATAGACCCACAGTTGGCTATCAGTTGTCAAAAAGTCTATTAAAATCTTCCTCTCCTTTGTGTCTGTCTACTTATCATGCTAATTCTGTTTGGATTTGTGTATTTTAAGGTCTTGTTATAGACACTAATATCTAAAGTTTTTATAGACTCTTAATTTATCCCCTTCACAAGGTGATATTTTTATACATCAGAGAAATTTGTTGATTTCTCTGAACTTTATATGTGATGATACATAAATATATTTCAATTATTGAAAAGAAATAAAATTACATGATAAATGCTATAAAATAGACATAACCTATATAAACCATTGAAAATATGTCTGGAAAATGTTCAAATATTTGGAAAATATGCTTTAAATTCTTAAGTAATCTGTTTCCATGGATATCTTCATAAAGATAATATAGATGAAATTCTAAACAATTTTATTAAATAAGAAACACAGAGCCAAACACAGAGTTAAAAGCCCAAAAGGTCAGAGCACTAGCAAAGAGCCAAGACCACCTTATCTTGCTACCTGGCCGCCATTGCTTCCCCAGGGAGCTTCTCCCTGTGTGACTTATCTTTATATTGCTTTCCTGTTCTGCCTTCTCATTGGCTCTAAGCCCAGCCACATGACTTCCTCATCACTGCCTGTCTATACAGACTTCCTGGTCTCTATGATTGGTACTGAGATTAAAGGTTAGTGTCACCATGTTTGGCCATGTTCTTGACCACACAGAGACTCTGCCTGCCATGTGATTGGATTAAGGGCATGGGCTACCACCACCTGACTGCTGTCCCTGGCTCGATATGACCTCTGATCTCCAGACACACTTTATTTATTAACATATAAATAAAATCACATTTTGGCACAAATAAATATCACCACAAGATAACCTACAAATGTCTACAATAACTTTTCCTCTATTGTCATGTATAATTATTATGTCAGTCACTAACCTTTCCTTGTATTAAATATATTCATATATGTTAGCCCAAAATGCTTGAGAACTGGAAATAATTTTAAGCTTATTAGAAAGCATGAGAATAATACACATTTTCAAAATACAGCAAATAAAATAAGTGCTTATAATTCACAATGGAAAAAAACTAAAATGTTTACCTAAATATACACTTAAACTAAATTTGGAGTATTTCAATACCTACATCAAAAGGCTCAATTGTCTCCAAGTTGGCCTTTATACCAAAATTTACTCCAATCAATGAATAAGTATCTTTCTGTGTAGAGATCACTAAAGAAAATATTTTTGAAAAGACAAAACAGTTTTTAAAATAAGAAGTTGCTGTGGGATAATACTCTTATAAACCGATTTAATAAAATGCTGATTGGCCAGTAGCCAGGCAAAAAGTATAGGTGGAGCAAGCAACTAGGAGAATTCTGGGAAGAGGAAGGCTAAGTCAGGAGTCACCAGTCAGACACAGAGGTAGCAAGATGTGAAGGCAGAACTGAGAAAAGGTACCAAGCCTCGTGACTAAACATAGATAAGGATTATGGGTTAATTTAAGTGTAAGAGCTAGTCAGTAATAAGCCTGAGCTAATGGCCGAGCAGTTATAATTAATATTAAGCCTCTGTGTGATTATTTTATAAGAGGCTACAGGACTGTGGGTGAGAGATTTGTCCCAACCACTGGCCAGGCAGGACACAGAGAAACTTCAAGCTACAAGAAGTAAGTTGGGAAACTTACACAACTTGATGATGGTGGTAGGATGATGCAATACTGACTTTGGATTGGTGTAAAGAACAATGCCTTGCAAAGCAGAGAAGGTAGAAACAGATTGTCATGTGTACAACTCATTGTCTTAAAAAATGTTGCTATAATGATTTGATACTTAGGGACAATGTTTTCAGTGAATGATTGTAGATCAATTGAGTGTTCCTGTGGATTTCAAGTAAATAAATATGTGATAATGTGTTAAATACAGCAACATTGTACAGAACCACCAATTTTATCATAGTTTAAAAATAACATAATCTTTGTATCTGAGCAATGAGAGAAAGAAAAAAATCTTGAAACTAAATTATAGTAGATGAAACGAACTTCACTATATCAGAAAGAATGTCAAGGATGCCTGATCCAAGAGGAAAAGTCTCATCTTGTATCCAGTTAAGTAGTGAAGTATTAAAGCTATGCACTTAGTCTCAGCACTTGGTAGGCAGGGCCAGGCAGATCTCTGTGAATTCAAGGCCAGCCTAGTCTACAGACGGAGATCCAGGACAGGCACCAAAATTACATGGAGAAACCCTGTTTAGAAAAACAAACAAAAGTGAGGTATTGTGGTTGTGGAGAAAGCACAGTTGTTACAAACACTTGCTGTTCTTCCTGAGGACCCAAGTTCCATTACTAATACCCAAATCAGGCTGTGCACATCTGCTTTTATTTCTATGTTCAGGGTTTTGACATACTCTTCTGTACCCTGCAATCATAAGTAGACACACACACACACACACACACACACACACGAGAGAGAGAGAGAGAGAGAGAGAGAGAGAGAGAGAGAGAGAGAGAGAGAGAAGGGGGGTCATACATGTACACAATTCAAAATAAAATAGATTTTTAAATAAATCTTTGTTCATCTTTGACACATGATACTTCATGCATTTTTCATGATTGATGATTAACACAATTTAGAATGGGGTAATTCTTCCTTGCAAAATAAATCTTTCTATTTTTGAAGACATTAGATTGGTCTATTATCAAATATAGATGAACAGTCTTATTAAATAAGAAACACAGAGCCAATTACAGAGTTAAAAGCCCAAGAGGTCAGAGCAGTAGCTGAGAGCTGAGCTTACCCTTCACTGCCACTGCTGTCCTTCCTCTCAGCAAGAGTGCTACTTCCTGTGTATCTGTCTTTTTATTGACTTTCTATTCTGCCTTCTCATTGGTTGTAAACACAACCACACAACCTCCTCATCACTGCCCATCTATACAGACCTCCAGGTCACTATGGTTGATGCTGAGATTAAAGGTGTGTGTCTCCATGCTGTTGGTATCCTTGAACACACAGAGATCTGCCTGTCATGTGATCAGGATTAAGGGCATGTGCTACCACTGCCAGACTTCTGCACCCTCAGGCAACTTTATTTATTAACATACAATTAAAATCACATTTCAATAGAAATAAAATGTCACCATAATCAAATCTGAACTGCCTTTCTTTAGAGAATCACCTACTCTCTCATGTGCTTTGTTGGAGTTAAGATTGATTCTTATTGGGATCATTATCTGCATTGATAGCTACATACAGAAACTTACTACTTCAAACTTCTCTTGTGTAAATGCAAATTAAATATAATTACCTCTTGTGTTAGAGTGCAATAATTGAATGGATATAGATTTCAAAGTCACCCTGGTTTCATTTCCCCAATTTCTGAAGCAAAAAATAAAATTCAATTTACTTTGATAGTAGGGGGTGAGAAGTTTGCTTGGTACGAACAATTATAAAATTGTATATAGAGATTTTTGAATTTCCATAGGGAACTCTAATTATATTGTTCAGTTTTTGTCTATATTTTAATAACTGTATGTTTTCCTGTGGCTACATTTGCAGAAGTATTAATATTTGATACAAACTAAAGATAGCTTGTGAAAAATGAGGATTCACTTGAAGAAAGATATCAAACTATTATATGGAAGTCATTAATTAGAGTGCCTATCTTGTTTAATTTTTGTTTATATTGTTTATGTCCTAGTTCAATATCTGACAGCCCATAGATGTCCAGTGATTACCTGTCAATGAATGAGTAAGGCATCAAAATATTTTATCACTCTTTTGACTTAAATTCCAAAAATATCTTAAAGAGGGCATGCACTCAATGGATTGCATGTGCTCCAAAATCTGCTTAAATTTTCTGCATTATAGTTAGAATCATACAGTGAGTGTGGATGGCAGCTACTCAAGTATGTAACTGAAGAAAGAGAAATGAGGTCGGAGGAGGCATAATTAACTTGATACTACCCCTCTCTTGAGCCAAAAGGCAAGTGTATGCTATAGACCACTATGCTTAGCTGCAATGTTGTCATAACACACTAGAAGTCGAGTTGACAATTCAACAGCTGATTCTCCATGCTTAGTTGATGATGGGATCAAGACTATTCTTGTTTTCTGTATGAACGTAACATTTTTCGGGGGAGATGTGATTATGGTAAAGGACACCTTTGTTTCAACAATGATAGCACAATGTGAAGAATGTGGCACAAGAAGATCAATAAATCAATCATGAAATACAAATCTCTACATTTGTGATCACTGATCTGACATCTCCAAGTGATAATTTTCTTATTTCACTATTCCTCTCTCCTCTTCCCATGAAAATGGGAGAGTGAAAATTGGCAGATTCTTTTAATCTGACATGTATTTCACAGAATTCACTGGGAATGTTAGAATCCAATGTAGAAAAGATTTGGACTTGGCCAAGTACCAAAAAAAAGTCTAAATATATAGTGTACTTGAATGAAAATGTCATGTTTGGAACTCTTTAATGTGATATATGCCAAGGCAAAAATAAAAGTGAAGATATACTACCGATTTTATCATGATCATGTGATTGTAGCATTGAAATGATCACTAATGCACAGGTAACTGTCCTTCCTGCCAGCTTTCTCCCAAATTAGCACAGCTAACAGCTAATAACCTTAACATCCCAACTTATTCTTATGTTCCACAAAATAATAAAAAAAAATTCTAAAAATGTGTCCACTAAAAATAGGTTTTTTTGCATATTTTGCATCGAACAGAATCCCATGACCTTCTAGTACTCTTAGGGCATAGACTTCTAATACATTGAAAAATTTCTGAGATATTCCCTTAGTTGGTTGAATCCTAGACACCAATTTGGAAAAAGTCCTATTCCAAGTTTTTTTTGTTTTATTTTTTAACATTTTTATTCATTTATTTATTTATCAAATTAGTGTTTGTGAGAGACAGATGTGTGTAATGTGTGTGTGTGTGATATGTGTATGTGATGTATATTGTATGTGTGTGATATGTGTATAATGTGCATGTGTGATGTGTGTGTGTGTGTGTGTGTGAGAGAGAGAGAGAGAGAGAGAGAGAGAGATGTGTGTGTGTATGATATGTATATGTGCTATGTGCACGTGGTCTGTGTGATATGTGTATGATATGTATATGGGTTTGGTGGAGGGGTGATGTGTATGTGTGTGTGTGTGTTTTTGTGTGTGTGTGTGTGTGTGTGTGTGTGTGTGTGTGTGTGTGTTTATGATGTTTTGGAGGAGTGTGGGAGTATGTGGGTGTGAGGTGTGTAGGGGAGTATTGCTGTATTGTGCCGTGGTGCATATGTGGAAGACAAAGAAAAACTTTCTATAATCCACTCTGTCTTTCCACCACATAGGTTTGGAGGATGGAACTCAGGTTGTCAGGCATGCTGGGAAGCATTTTACCTGCTGAGCCATATGGCTGGAAAAGTTGCAATTTAAAGCCCAGTAGCTCTATTAGTGAAGGAGAATTTACACTCAGAATACATCAGAGCCTCTTTCTAATGGGAAAAAAATGTGAGTTATGACATCATTCATTTTTTTTGCACTTACATAATCTACTTTATAAATTTAGCAACTCAAATAAATCCTTTAACTACTAGGCTTTTAAAGAATTGAGAAAAATTTGCAAAATTGGCTATTTTTCTTATTATGTTTATTCATCTGACAGCATATAGTAGAGAATGGAACTCTGCTGAGTTACAGTTTGAATATGGCCATAAATAAAACATGACTCCCGTCTTAAAGGAGCTCACACAATAGGAGAGATGACATGCCAGCAACTTTTGGTAGCTCTACTAAGAATAAAGTGTTGCTAAAAAGTTTAGGAAACAAGACATGACTGGCTTCTTAAAGGGTTCATGTTTGATCAGAACATTTTAAACTTCTTTACTCAATTCATGGTGCCTGCAGATGGGCATTAACATGTTACTTGGCTACGAAAGTAAAGCTGTGTGTTTAGGGTGTATATATCTTCCATTTAAATATCACACACTATCACATTTTCAAATTTCATGGCTGAGGATGTAGCTTAGTTGAAAGAGGGCTCCTCTTGCCTGCCATGAACCTCAGGTGTTTTTTTTTTTTTGTTTGTTTGTTTTGTTTTTTTTTTTTGTAACTCTGTATCAATTGAGCACTGCGGGGTACACCTGTAACCCAGTCATCCTCAGCCACACAATGAGGACTTAGAAGGTAATTTAGGATACATGAAACCTTGTCTCAAAAAGATAACAAAACTACAATACACAAGTAATAGACAGGGCATGCAGGTTTCACTTATTTAATTTTGATTACTATATGAACTTGAATCTTTGTGCATGTGTGTCTGTGTATATGGATGTGTCCCTGTATTGCAATTAATAAGGAGATATAGTGAAATTAAGACACACACATATAAAGATGTTCAAATGAAGGGAAAATAAAGAAAGGTTAAGAGCAAATGAACGAGAGTCATAAAGCCTTACTTAGTTCAAAGGTAGTATGTAAGTTATTTAAAATTCTTGAATAGCCTCATAAATCAGCATTTGATACACTGAAAGAACACTATCCAAATAAAAGAACAATATGGGACAACACAAATTCCAATTGCTCAGGGAATCAGAAACACATTCTCATAACAAATTTATATTCTCTACCATAAAATCTATCATAAACCTTGCAAAGTCTACAATTACTAATAAACATCTCTGTAATAATGAAAACATGTCTTGACTCATGGGCAACAATTTACACTGAAGATATTTATTCATGTTGCCAATCATGCACTACGCCAATGCTTATCAACTATGTACCATGGTGGCGGATGCTGATGTAACCCCTGACAATACCCAAGGCCATGATGGCCCAGTTAGGTAGAGACAGAAACAAACAAACAAAATTAGCTAATCATCAAGTGGTAAAATAGCTAAGAAGAGAGTTACTTGGCTTAAGTATAAGGAGAATAAAAATGAAGAAAGTGTGTGTGTGTGTGTGTGTGTGTGTGTGTGTTTAATTATAAATGTCTCTTAAAGATGATACCGTCAATAGGACAAAATGGCAGCCTACAGAGTGGAAAAAGATTTTCACTAACTCCACATCTGACAGAGTCTTAATATCTAAAATATATAAAGAATTTAAGAAACAAGACATAAACAAACCAAATAATCCAATTAAAAAAATAGGCTCCTAGGGGCTGACATAGACTGAACTGACAGCCAGGGAGACTACATGAGCCTGACCTAGGCCCTCTGCATATATGCTATGGTTGGATAGCATGGTCTACTTGTGGAACTCCTAACAGTGGAAACAGGGACTATTTCTGACTCTTCTGCCTGCCTTTGGGACCCTTTTCCTTCTACAGAGTTGCTTTGTCCAGCCTTAATATGAGGGGAGGTACCTAGTCTTATTGCAACTTGATATGCCATATTTGGCTGATATCCCTGGGAGTCCTGCCCTTTTAAGAAGGGAAATGTAGGAGTAGATGGGGTAGTGGGAGGAGAGGGACTGGGAAGAGGTGAAAGATGGAAAACTGTGGTTGGAATGTAATTTATGAGAGAAGAATAAAAAGAGGCAAACCAAAACACAACAAAGGAAAACATCTATTTAAAAATTACAGAATATTTCTATTTGAAACACAATAAAAATGATGACCTTGTAGATAAGAGATCATTTGAGTAGGAATGATGAAGGCATTTTACTTTAAATGAAACATACAAATATTCATGTGCAGTCTTTTTCAAGTGGTTACATCGTTTAAAAAAATGTTTAGAACACAAGCTTTTCTCTGAAGACACACTGTTCCAAGATACATACTGAGAGTTTTATACATTTCACCTAATTTATTCTTTCCAGAAACTCTCAGAAAGAAGTACTCTTACAAGTACTTTTAAGTTTAAGTTTTAAGTACTTTAAGTTGCTATCTTTTAAGTTCAAGATAGCAACCCTTAGAGAATGAACAAACATACCAAAAAGATATGAAAGACCTGTCCCGCACCACACCTGACCACAGTTACCAGGAATTTTGTTCCAGACTCTCAGTCCATATAGCCTCCTGCAGCAGATAGCAAAGCCTGGCTTCCTGATTTGGACTGCCTACACCACCCAGGAACTATGCTCTACCTGCCATGGCTGCCTGCACCAGGCCTGCTCATATCTTCCAGAAATTCTGCTCCAGAAGCCCAGCCCACAAATCCTCTGGCAAGTAGTAGGAGACTCTGGCTACCTAAGCTTACACTTGTCTACACCACTCCAGAACTTTCCATACAACCCATAGAGCAGTGGATCTCAATCTGTGGGTCATGACCCCTTTCGCATACCTCTATCCTCAAAAATATTATGTTACAATTCACAACAGTAGCAAAATTAGTTATGAAGAAGCAACAAAAATAATTTTATGGTTGGGGTTCACCACAACCTGAGGAACTGTATTCAAGGGTCTCAGAGTTAGGAAGGGTGAGAACCACTGCTTGAAAGGAAAACATGCACTTTGGCTCTACTACGACCTGGTGCTTGCCTAAACATTGTTAACGCTACTACTAAAAATAAACTTGACTGAGTCTACTAGGTTGATCTCAATCCTCCGGGGAGTCTTTGCCTTGGAGGAGATGGAAATGGGGAGTGGGCTGGGGGGGAGGGGGACGTCAGGGGGGAGAACAAGGGAATCCATGGCTGATATGTAGAATTAAATTATATTGTAAATAAATAAATAAATAAATAAACTTGAACAACAACAAAAAAAGGGTGAGATGATCAAAAAATAAAGGAAGGAAGAACAAGAAACTACTTCAGATTCACAATTCCTAGTGCAGAAACAAAAACCACAAGGGGGCAAAAAAAGAAAACTACTCCACAAATAACTAATAGTGGCACCTAATGAGAATGATCTGGAAGAGCTTCCAGACCAAAAAAAATTTGAACGAATGATCATAAGTATGTTCAGACAACACAAAGAAGATAAGAATATACTCCAAAGAAACATTTGCCAGCTGAGAAAAACATACAAGAAAATCCTTTACTTAGACATGATAAAAAGATCAACCCACCCTCAGAAAAACAAAGGCAGAAAGAATTTACCATAGTAAGAATTATCTTATTAGTAAGGAAAAGAAAAACAGAAGGATTTTTTATACTGCCTGTTTCCTGATATACATAGTTTAGCTTCAGATATTTAGAACATTTATTTGAGTAGGAGTAAGCTTTAGAGCAGTGATCTCAACCTTCCCCAAACTGCAACCATTTGATAGATTTCCTCATGTTGTGGTGACCCCAACCATAAAATTATTTCCATTGCTAGTTCATAACTGTAATTTTGCTACTGTTGTGAATTGTCATGTAAATATCTATGTTTGCTGATGGTCTTAGGTGACTCCTGTGAAAGGGTCATTCGACCACCCCCCCATGGGGTCATGACCCACAGGTTGAGAACCATTGTTTTAGAAAAAGTAGGAAACTAGAAAGTAGCCCCTGAGTTGAGAAAATGTTGGCTTTAAGGCAGTGATTAAGGATGGGAAGGATAACAGAACAAATAAGCTACGAAAGGGAATAGAGGAGGAGGAGGAGGAGATGGACAGTGCATATGGGGTTATAGGACACTGACAGGGAAGAGCAAAGAAAGAGATCCTTGCATCTGAATGAGACATGTACCTTTTTCTTGTCAATATTTCCAGTACTGGATTTATAGATTACTGACATTGTAAATATTGCAGAATTTTAAAGATTTTAAAAAGAAAGCAGGGACAGCCATACTTTCACAAAACAAAATTTAAACTAAAAAAAAATATAAGGAAAGACAAAGAAGTGCATGACATGTATGTAACAACACTCTGAATGTATCTCCATACAGCAGAAGAGTACCTAGACAGACAAATGACATGAAATAAGCCTATAGGAGATACAGAAAATCATATGAAGGCAGACTTAAGAAATAAAATATACCACTACTAAATCAGAAGTCTGACAGGATTTAAATTTTCCCAAATCAACACATAAATTAAATGTCATTATATGCCAGATTTTAGCAGGAATCCTATGAAAACAGAAATGTACACTGAATTTTACATTGTAGCAGAAAGAAGAGAAAATGCATTAAAAAGATAAAGTAGATTTGCATGTAGTAAGTTCAAAAGTACTAAGATGTAAATATGTATCATAAAATGACTAAATCAATGTGGTAATCAGAAAAGGGAAGATACACTCAGTAATGGAGCAGATAACAGAGTAAAAGGTAGACTTGTAGATGTACGGGCAGTGGTGGTGCATGCCTTTAATCCCAGCACTTGGGAGGCAGAGGTAGGTGGATCTCTGTGAGTTCCAGGCCAGCCTGGTCTCCAGAGCAAGATCCAGGAAAGGTGCAAAGCTACACAGAGAAATCCTGTCTCAAAAAACCAAAACCAAAAAAAAAAAAAAAAAAAAAAAAAAAAAAAAAAGAAGCAGGAAGTGGTCAAAGGAATATTGAGATGCTTGTTGTTTTAGGGTTTTTATCGCTGTAATAAAACACCATGACCAAGAGCAACAGGTGAAGAAAGGGCTTATATCATTTTACACTACCCAGATTCTCCAGGACTGAGATAGTAGGCTGTTTTCATTTTCTCATACTTACAGGTTGCGTACTTTATCAACTGAAGCAATCCATGGAACCTCGTTGTTAAGTCTAATTTCTTTTAGTAAGAGATAGATCTTCTTGTTTGTGGAGCCCAACGGTTTGTCTTCTTCAATATTAACATTTAATGTTTCAGAGCAACTCTGCATTCCTGCCTCTACTATTACTTTAAACCTTGATTTGTATTGCCAGGACATATCCATACTAAAACTAATCAAACATTCACTGGATATTTGCGAGAAGGTTCCTTTTCACTTACGTTTTTAAAATTCAAGTGCAAAGGAGCCATAATATTTTACTGAACATCTTTAAGGACTTCTGTATTTACACTTTTGTCCAATAGATATTTTCTTTTCCTCACTAGCTAAATATTGCATATGTTTGAGAACATGGAAAAAGTGATACAGGATCTGGGTTTACCCAGGAATCAAATTTGCAAAGTTTCCTGTTTTGTTTTTTGTTGGTTTTGTTTTTGTTTTTCTGTAGAGCTTCACCTACAACTAAAAGTTGTTCATGCTTAAAAATTACCCTAAGCTTTTGCTTTCTCATGAGACAGACATTCTTTACACAAAGCCCCTACTGTCTGAGCATTAGAGACCAGGTCAGTGGCAAGTCAGTAACAAAGCTCCTTCTCAAATGAAACTCGAGTTTAAATGATCTGCAGCCTCAGAGCTTTGTTTGAATTCATATCTGAGAATAATTGCAAATTACTACATGGCATGAACTGCCATTGTGGAGGAGACAGATCGGAGGTACATTGTCTGGGCTTCAATTAAGACTGTGGCTGGAGTGAATAGAAAAGGAGGAGCCAGACTGGAAAGATATTTGAGTGTTAGGACCCTTTTCTCCCTCTACAGTTCAGCACAGGACTTTGTGACCCTTCTGTAGTCTATCAGAAGGTCCTACCATCACTCTAGTGTTATTATTTTTCATGACTGGATGGAGTTTTATGATGCCAAGGAAATTACTTCCCAGTTCTCCTGTTTAAACTGCCTGGTCTACAGAGCAAGATCCAGGACAGGGACCAAAACTACACAGATAAAACCTGTCTCAGGAAACAACAACAATAACAACAATAAAAATTAAAATGCATAATCTTCATTTTTATTTTTATTTTAATATCTCAAAAAAAGCAAAAGCCTGAGGGATTTCCTTTTTCAGACTGTATCCTTCTCTCTATTCATCTATAGTAATCCTCGATATTTTTCTTGGATAATTAATAATTTTTGAGTTAATATGTGAAGAACTTAACATCTTTACAATTAACACTCAAAAATAGAGCATGGTTCTCAGTATTTCATTACGTATTTGAATTCTAGATAAAGAAGTTTCACAATCTTAGCAGTTAGGTAATCCTAAAGTTTATGATTGCTTTGAAGAATGTGTGTTTTGTAGTATTTTTTGCCTTTTATATATACATTCAATTTGTTGTTATTACAGAAAAGAACTGTTTTCTATTGTATAGCATTATAAGATGCTAAAAGTAAATGAATTCAGAATAGAATATCAAAGAAAGTTCCTGGAACCACATCAAAATTTTTCCTGTTTGTTGCTGACCACTAGGGAAAAGGGGATAAAAGATTAAAATCTGGAGGACCAGGGAGTTTCCATGGCCTGGAAGTTCTTACCTGTGACATGGCTTTACTGGTTGCAACATCTTCTAGTTTGTTTTTAACATAGAAAAACATTTAATATTTCTAACTCAAGAATGTTGAGGTTATTTCTTGACTTTAATTTTACAAATAAACTGTTATCCTGAAAATACTTACTTAAATATGGAATATGAACATATCGTAGAAAATTTTATTTTAATACTCATAATATGTAATTGATGTTTTAAGTGACACACATAGAAGTTTTATCTCTGAGTTCACATTTCCAGTTCTCAGGTATGAAGTCATATGAATTTACAAACCTTGATAGACACTGTTTCAACCTAACATTTTCCTTTGTGTTTGTGTATTAATTCATGGAGAAAACTAATAATTCATCACATTGACTGTTTATTCACCATAGCCACTTTCCAGTTATCTTTTTTGCTTCTTAAAGTTGCAATTCATATATTGCAATTCATATATATTTGCAGCTTTAAAAAAATTAAAATTAATGCAAGACTGTGGATAGGTACACAAGTTTTTCCGTGTATAGCAGCCTGACCTTGAACTTACTCTGTATACGAGACTAGTTTCACATGTAAAACTATCTACCTGTCTAAGGCTCCTGAATGCTAAGGTTACCATTTTGTGCCACTATTACCGAGTGTTTGCAGAGACAAAAGTATTTAGGTAGCTGCAGGGTGAGCTTATGCCAGGTAAAGGTATACGTTCTTCGGGACACATCATTGTGACAGCTGCTGGTCCATTCTAGGCTGTGAACCAGCAAAGATGACCTAGGGTCAGATGATCCAAAGTCAAAGCCTACTGCTTTAATGTCATTCTGACATTTGTATTTCTGGAGCCTGGCATACCCTTATGAAATTCCTGTGCAGATGAATTTGGTAACAAGAGTTCTATAATAGAATCTGAAGTTATTAATTGCCAATTATACTTGGGTCTTCATTTTACTTCGGTATGCGAGTGAGAGATATGGGGAAGAGATTCCTGCCTTGTTCAATTTAGAGAGTGGAAGAAATTTAATTTGTTTAAATCACATTTCTCCTAGGGAAAGGACAGAGACAACCTTATGAACCACAGAGTTCAGTGTTCAAAAAAAATGCATTTATTCAGTAGAGAAAGAAATATTCAGATAGGAAAGAAATAACAAGAAGTGGGTTTTGGAGCATCGAGTATTCTTTTAGTTCTTCCTCCAAGTTTATTTATTAACTGTGTCTTGTTTAAATCATTGGGGAGTATTATTTTACTGTACAAAATTAATCCAATTCCTCCACAGGAATCATGTTTTATTACACAATAAATTTTGTGCACTTATCTCTTTATAGTTATGTCCAATGACACTAATCAAAATGACAGCACAGAATTTTATTATAAAAATATTTTTTTTGGTTGACCTTGTCTTAGTATCTCGGTTGCAGCCACTAAAAATAACTATCCAATAAAAAACATTGAGGGTCACTCAGTCACCTATCTGTCACTGTCTGTCTTCCACAAGGCATTCCCTTCAGGAAGGACTGTATTGTGTTCATCTATATAGCTCGACAGCCCAAAGTGACATTAGTCACCTACCTGGAGATAGTTATTAAAGATCAACAAAAATACAAGACCACTCAAGAGCTTCCCAGAACTGTCTAACTCATAACATCATAATAGCAAATATAACTGTGGACTCAAAGGAAGGAAGCAATATGAGGAGCTGTGCATAGTAAGGCAGTATTCTCTTTTTCTATAATCCAAGATCAGCTGGAGAAGAATGTAAGATGTTATTAATAATTAAGAGACCAAGGCATGATAGGGCTCATTTCATTTCCAGTTTCTGTGTTCAAATGAATGCTGACATGCCCACACATACTTAGTCACTGAATTTTGTGAACTGAGCACACAAAGTTGCATGAAGTACTAGGAACTCCGCGGTGAATGAGATGGCTACTAAATAGAATTTATGTGAATTGTGTGACTTCAGGAATTATTGTCTACAATAAAGCTTATAATACTGCAAAGCACTTGACACTATGGCAACATGAACTACATCTCTTGAACAAAAAAAGATGACCAGTTATTGAACAGCAAGTAGTAAAATGAAAACCAGGTATTTTTTGTCACATTTATAACTGGATGAAAACTCCCTTAAACTATTCAAATCTAAGTTTCAGTGCTGGCTTTTTGATCTTATTCAAATCATATAAGTTACCTGAACTCTTTTGAACCATTAACTGTAACAAATTTTGAACTGTTAATTGACATACATTTATAGACATTTCAGATTATAGTGAGACTTAGAAAACAAAATGAAATAATTGGAGCTTTCTCTGCTGGAAATTTAATACCAATTGAATAAAACAAAGAGAAAACTAAATGATGTAAGCAAAATAAAAGACATATAGATAGATACTTCATGAACTCTTTTTCTAAATATATATATATATATATATATATATATATATATATGTTATGAAGAAATGCATAGTGATATTAGATTATAAAGTTTGGTGAAGTATTGTGTCCCCCAATATACTGTGTCTCCCAATAAAATTTACCTAAGGATCAGAGGAAAAAGCCATCCATTATATTAACATAGAAGTCAGGCAATGGTAGCACACACCTTTAATCCTATCACTTGGGAGGCAGGGATCTGTCTGGATCTGTGAGTTCAAGTCCACACTGGGAACAGAGCCAGGCATGGTGAAAATTAATCCCAGCACTAACCATAGAGGTCTGGAGGTCTGTACAGACAGACAGGAAGTGACAGAGCTGGGCAGGAAGAGGAAGTGATATAGCTGGGCTGAGAGAGCAAATGAGAAAACAGAACAGAAAGGCATATAGGCATGGGTAGACAAGAAGTAGCTCACTTTAGAAGCTGCAGAGTTGGTGAGGTGAGGTTAGCTGTGGCTTGTTCTATTCCTCTGATCTCTCTCAGTCTTTAACCCCAATTTCTGGCTCTGAGTTTCTTTTTTTTTATTAATAAGACCACTTAGGAACTTGTCTATAATAAAGCATATAATGCATTAATGCAATATGAATATACTTACATGTTAGATGATTTGTGTTAAAGAAATATCACTACTATTCAATATGCAATGTCTTAGTTAATTTTTCTGTTGCTGTCATTGGAAAAAATAAAACAGTAACAGCGACTTAAGGGAAAAAGGGTTCATTTTAGCTCACAGTTTGTGTCCCCTTAGCAATTCGTCTTTAGTCTTGTATTTTTTTACATTATACATTTATTCACACATATACATAGCAGTAATAATTAAAGAAAAAGAGGTCATGCATTGAGTGGGAGCTGAAGGAAAGGAAGGGAACAGGGGAGGGGTTTTGGAGGGAGGAGAGGGAAGGGAGAAATGATGTCATTGTTTTTTAATTCAATAAAAAAAAATGTTGCTTTTCATTCCTTTCTTTGATTTTGCAATTCCTTCCTGTGGGATAGCTGGGGACATCAGTGTTGATCTAAGCAGCAGGACTGAAGACTGAGCAAGGAAACATAATTTGGATTATAAAATTCTTGCTTCAATAGAAGTCCCTTAAACAATGAAAAAAATGCTGCTTTTGTCAGTATGAAGACAGCTTTCTTTAGTCAAGTAATCCCTTCTGTATTTCAGTTACTTGAATTGTTTTTCTACAGACCCTGACTAATAGATACGAAATTTGCAGGACTCTAATTGCACCATCAACTTAGATATTAAGCACCATTTTCTCCCCCAAAGTTATATATTGATAGGAATCTGTAAAATTCTCTAGTGTGTTTTGTATTTGTAAGTGTTGTAACAGGTATACCAAGGATGTGTGCTTATAGATCCAAAAATAAAACGACTTGTTTGGTTTTCATTTCTTTTTAGGCTGGTATCTCTCATGGTCACAAGTACATTTTCCTCCTCAAAACTACTTGATGGAAAGAAGGATCGTGGATTTCAAGTGTGAGCAGAGCTGTTATCATGTCGTCCTTGCATGGAATGAACTTAACTTGTGTACTTGACTCCGATGGGAGACCTGATTGTTACCTCCTCTGCAGGTCTGATTTCCCCACTTCCCTCCTACAAAGTAGGCTTATCTGCACACACCACGGCAAACACGTAATATGTGGACACAATGCTTCTTATCTGCTGGCTTGAATATCCCCATGCTGTGCCCCCCATCCCTGTTTCTGCCCCTCCCCCACCCACACATGTGCCCAGAGACAGCTATGAAAACTAGAACTCCACTTAAAAGCCTCTCAGGTATTTTCTTTGTCTGAATGTACTTTTTCTCAACCATATATTACTTGTCACTGGTTATAAAACCTCTAAAGTTTTTAATCCTAGGAGCCTCGGCCATGTAATAGCCATAATTAGGACATGTTTCCTCAATTCATCTTTTTAAGGGTCTTGTCAAAAGAAAATGATACCCGGCACTCTTAAATAGAACTATAATAACTTTGGGGACCACTGTTTCCTGCAAGCCACCGACCACAAATTACCTTAGTTTCATGGGACACTGGGAAATGTTTTTTTTTCTGGAACTAAGATCTGACTGCTATATCTTTAACCTAGTACACAAAAATGTATATATCCAATAACATACATAAAAGCAACACTAGAGTTCAAGAAGGTCACAATCTATAATCTGGTCTATCTGTGCAACTAGTACAGAGTTGGATAAACACCCAAAGTCTCAGTCTTTCTTAGGAAAAAATAAAATATTAATTTTAATATTCAGAAAAAAATTACTCTTATAAATTAGGGATATTTACAGTATTTAGAGATTTAAGCAACACTCGTTAGTTCTACTGTATTTTATGCTGCTGTATTTTAAAAAGTAGAATTGGATGGAACACAGAGTTTGCATGCTACATGGTCCCCAGTTGATGGAGTCCTGAATAAAAGAGTCTCCCAGTCTCTGTCTTTGAAAAAAGGTTTGGGTCAAAGTTAATGACTACTAATTCTGAATGCAAAATGTCATTACAAGTAGGGGCAGGAGAAGAAGCAGCAGCTAGCAACAACAACAGCAACAACAAAGCATATGGATACCTGATGTAGTGACACTTTAAGCAGAGGCTCCAATTATATGGGAACATACATGCAGACTGTCTGTGTGAATGTGGAAATACACAACCACGACAAACTCCTGCAAGCACTGCTTTCTACAAGTGTGCAAAAGATCCAGGACCTCACCATCATGCTTCGTCTTAAATGTGTGTATCACTTAGCAAAGGGAATTACTTGCTCTGGCAGCAAATATAAGTTACTTAGTCCTAAACCCTCTCTGAATATCTTTGTTTGTCAGGCTCTTCAATAGGGTATGAGGACATCTTCCTGGCTGTGATTCTTGTATCTTGAAATAAAACTCACTTGGGATGTGACCCGTCAATGATGAAGTGCAATCCTGATTAGACTGGAGCAGGAAATGATGAGTGGGGCATTTCAGCATCCACAAGAGACCTTTCCAATGGTTGACTTCATCATGACAATAAGCTGTAAACCTGAATAAGTCCGTGCTATGCTATCCTTTGATGGGCACCTCTCATGTTTTCTAGTTGCCCACAACTTTAAATATCTTTTCATCATTTGTAAGTTCTTCTGTTAATAGCGCCACACACCTTTTACTTCCTGTTTCCTCTTCTGCAAACTTAAGGATGTGCCAAGGATGCTAGTAATTAGAAGCCCCAATAATAGATTTCACCTTAGAGAAACAAAAATGAAGGTGGAGTTCCTGATAGAGAGTCAGCTCCTTGGAGTTCCTCAAAGCCATGTTCTCTGTGTCACCCTGTGTTCAGTGGGATGAACCAAGTGGAGAGGATATCATGCTTTGGACTTTGATGGTAGCAATTCAGACTGTTTTAGTGCCCCAGCTTTGCCAATGTTTCTGTTAGCTCTCCAATGTCATTTTACTAAATTAATGTTCTTGGGGGAAAAACATCAACTACTGGCATTGCAAATGCAGATTGTGGGGCCTCGAAATATCTCCGGTTGTGTCACTCCTCCACAACAGGTGAAGAAGTTAATTCCTACATGCAAAGAGATTTAGCAGGCACGGAGCCTTAGGAAATCATGGAAATTAAACCTGGCTTGTAGCCTGTGTGAATCTAGAGCCCATGCTTGTTTGCTGCACATCTGCATGCTATCTGACATAACACACCCCAGGGGTACAGCATACCTAGCAATATATAGCCTAGAAAATTCTATAGACTTGAAGGAAGGAGATGTGCATATGTGTATGGAACCCAGCATAGTGTAAACATGTGCACTGGAGTTCCCAAGACTGTCACCATTTTCATGACTGTGCTTCCTAAAGCTATTAGTCAGGTTACCTGGCAAGCTTCAATTTGTTTTTATTCAACTGCCATAAATTTGTTGAATACTTATTCTGTGCTCAGCACCAAGGGAAAGGTAGTCCCTAGGAAAAATATTAAATAAAGATCCATGATTCCCATCTAGCATTTGCTATCACTGTGACACTAAATCATGGGCCTTCAATGGATTATTAATCACATTATTATTGCTTTCAAAAGTGTTGCAATTTAAATGCCAAATTATATTATGATCCTAAGGGCATTGTCCAAAGATGAAGCCTTTGCAAAGTTATACTAAATTAATAAAGAACTGGAGAACTGTCATGGGCATACTATGACATTTAACCAGTCCTTTGAGAAAGGTCTTGGATAGAGACAAAACCAATAAAGAATTCCTTTTCTGAGTAGGGGTCTCTCAGTACTACACTTTGGCTGTGAAGTGTCTCCCTAATTGGCTCATACAGTGAAGGCTTGGTCAACCAAGGGAGCCATGTTCAGAGGGTGTGGAGGAAGAGACTAGATTGGCTTTTGAGCACGGAAGATGGTACAACTGTGGAAGATTGTGCCATAGCCTAGTTCCATATCTGCTGAACTGATAAAATATCCTGACAAGAAACAACTTGTGGGGAAAAAATTCTTTTTTCGTTGTTTTTGTTTGCTTTGTTTTCCTTTTCTCATAATTCTAGGTTGTGGAAAAGTCAAAGCAGGAACTGGCGTCACTTCACACCTGGAAGCATTGAGAGAATAAATGATGCGTGTATGCACGATACTAAGCTCACTTTTTCTTGTCAACCTGTGCACTAATATCATCTGCTTTCAGGCTGAATCATGCCACATCATTTAAGACAATCAAGAGAATCCCTTACAGACATTCCCACAGGCCAACCTGATCTAGGCAACCCTCTACCTAGGGGATTCTAAGGACTCACTGGAAAAAAATGCATTGGGCAAGGGCACGCCCTAAGAAGATATACCGGTCCCTGGCCCCTTCAGGTCATTCTGTGGGCTTCTAAGGTGTCATGGATTGAAATGCCTCTTTCAATACATACATCCCACTGTCCCGATGTTTTTCCTCACTTCAGGGCCCACAGTAGTGAATCCAGCTGACTATGGAACTCTGAGATCATAAAGCAAAACTGATATTTCTGCTTTTAAGTTATCTGTGTCACACATTCGCTACAGCAATAGAAAGAACTGCCTAACATACTCACTGACCAATCTTCTTTGTAAATGAAATAGTTCTTCAAATCAAGAATGGTCCTCTGGGATTACCCAGCTTTCAGACCTGAGGATATTCATTTTAGGGCTATCACAAACAAAATAGACCCATACCTACATGTTTCCCCATATATAGAGAGATCTACACAGACCAATATGAAAAATGAAAACAAAAACTTCATTTCAACATCAGAAACACAAGCTTTTTAATTATTTATGTGTCACTGAGAAATTCTTACTAATATCCTTTATTTGCACAGCTGTAATTGACTTTTTAAAATGATGAGATCTTTGCCACCTAGCTATCAAAATGCATCAGTCAAAAGGGAAGGTAATTTGCATATAGCCCAATTATATTGTGACAGGTAAATTACTAAGGCATCATCTAAGTTTTGTATAAACAGAACTTTCTTTTTCAATTAATGGCAATGGTTCCTTCTTTACTTGCTCCTTGGGAATCCTGTTGGAATGCAACAAGAGCTCCTACAAAGAAGTGGCATTTATCTGGGTCTGAGAATGAACAAAACAAATAGACTAATATAAATGAGATTTAAATGATACTACGGCAGGATCTAAGCTCACTTAAGTCTGTGTCTTTACTCAGGTTTATGTGCTTTAGAATATTGGCTTTCCTCACACCCTCCAGATTCACTGTGTTGCTTTGACTGAAGCAGTTCTATTGTATATTTATGATTTATGTCCTGCCTGCTTCCAAACTAGGCTAGAGGCAGCTTGCCATAAGATGCAAGTATAAATGTAGTATTAGAAACAGAGAGAGACGACGGTGATATCAATGTAGATATAAAAAAATGCCCACAGGAAAGTTTAAATGAAAATGAACAGAGAAAAGAAAATTTATGAAGAAAGCAGGTGATGGCTATGTCAGGAACCAATTTGAAGTTTATTCAGGACTCCCCAGCAGCCAAGATAAAAAAGGGAAGCAAAATTGATTCCATAGCATCTTAGTCTGCCAGGTGCTCTCCTGGAAAATTAATCATGCTCATTTCTTGTAGGATGCCCATCTTGGATGGAAAGCTGGTTCACAGAGAAGGGAAATTTAAAGTGTCAATCGTGGCTTCAATGTTATCTTCAGAGGTTAACAATGCCAAACCTATGTATTATCCTATGAAAACCAAGAGTGAGGAAACTCAAATTGCCAAAATGAGAATAATGGGACACGAAGCGGGTCCCTTTTTTTTTCATTTCCATGGGGTGTTTTAAAGAAAACCACTTAGTTTCTAGTATCATTTTATTCATTTCAAAAATACTGGCTTGTCACAATCCCGAAGATAGCAATCCATTGCCATCAGGCACTAGTTAGAAGGCTATGACCTGGAAAGTGTCATATGGGTTTTATTTCATCTGTGTATTGTATGGGTTTATGATATATGCAGACATGTCTGTATGGATACACATGGCCGCACACAACCAGAGGCCAGAGGCCCGAGGAGGGCATCACCTGTCTTGATCTATCACTTTCCACCTTTATTCTTTTGAGATAGGGTCTCTTGATGAGTCTGGAACTAATATGGCACCCAGCAAGCTCCATCTGAGCTCCCCCCATTCATAGCCCTAGAATTATAGACACTTG
This sequence comes from Peromyscus maniculatus bairdii, assembly GCF_049852395.1. Taxonomy (NCBI): domain Eukaryota; kingdom Metazoa; phylum Chordata; class Mammalia; order Rodentia; family Cricetidae; genus Peromyscus; species Peromyscus maniculatus. The sequence continues at coordinate 28,882,412 of NC_134873.1, read as the reverse complement.
TTTACCCATGTCTGGATTTTTTTTTTAATATGAACACTGGAGATTTGAATTCAGGTCCTTGCACAGCCACCACTCTTTCCAATCAAGACAGCTGCATAGCTCCTCATATTGATTGCAGTCCCTGTTGTCATTATTAATGTAGCTGTTGAACACCATGGGAGAAGAAAATAAGTGTGGAGATTCGCATACTCCCCACATTGACAAGACCAGCATTTCTCACTGAAGCCAAATTTCTCAAGAACCTCTGAATTCACTGTAAGTCCCACCACAGTTGAAGAAGCTCAAACACCAAGAAACCTTGGTGGATAACATCGATTTCTGGAAGGCAGCTAGAGAGCTCTGGTCAGCCCAGGAAAAAGATGAAGGAAAAAGAAGAAGGCCAGTACAGAACAGCTCTTGGTGTCCACCCTGCTCCACGTTCCTAGTGTCTCCTTTACACTATGTCTTCCTCTCATGGGACATCTGTGCTGCAGTGCTCTGAGACACATTAGGTGTAAAGTGGCAGTGAAAATTTTCTTAATTTGTAACTCACCATCTTAACATTTTAGGTAATAGGCAGACTTTAGAAATACCCTCTGTCCGTAACTTTGTAAAATTGAAAGGATATGTGCAACATGTATGATGTCCTTTTGGATACTCCATGAGGTTATTTTAAACCATTATCTCATTTAATGGTCTCAAATGGCCCTATGAATGCTGTGATGCCCATTTTTCACAACAGTAAACTGAGTCTGAAAGACAGAGTTGAAGCCTTAGTTTGACGTTCATTTGGTAAGGGGAGTTTTTCCTTGTGTGCTACCTAGAGTGTCATTCCTAAGTGATTTCATATTGATGAGCCCCTGCCTCTTGCTTCTAGAATTTACTAAACATAACATTCTCTCACTTCTCTAAAACTTGATAGTCTTCGGAGGCAGACATCTCTGTCTCCCCTGCCTCATGGTGTAACAATACAGCCACAAAACCAACTGTGGGATGAATAAATGAACACAGAAACACATTATTTTGAAGTGCAGGCAGCTAAAAATGCTTGTCCATGACAACCTATTAGATTTTATTTTAGCTTTTGGCTACAGGGGACATTAAGCCAATTATGAACAACTCTTCTGCTCTAGGAAGAGTTTATTTCGAATAGAGAGCAAAAGCATGAAATTGTTTTCTATAGGTCGCCAATGACAGCCTTAATATATTCTAAAAATGACGACAGACAGCTTTGGAATTTCTGTGGCCACTTCATGATAATTGGCCCTTTGATCCTTGAAGTCTTTTAGCTCTATTTGATTCAAAGTGTGGCTGAAAGCATGAGAGAAAATGAATTGTGCCAGTAAATATTTACTTTCATCTCTTTTCTGTATGCTCCTACAGCTGCTTCCTCTGAGCTGTTTTAAAGATGGAAATTAGTCGAGCAATTGAAAGGATTTGTGGATAGGTAAGCAAAAGAAAACATTTCTAAAGTACAATATGCATTCATCTGCTATACGGTACCTTATGTGAATTACCTCTGAATGGCTTCAAATGGGGCAAATGAATCTCAAGAAATTCAACAAACCCACTTCAAAGAAGTGGTAAAGCATTTTTGTAGAGAAAGTTGTTAGGTTACCTTTGACTCTGAGACTTCAGTACCTCTCCTTTATGGTTTATGCATCAATGATGGGATAGATACACATGCGCGTGCGTGTTTGCATGCATGCAAACACACAGACTTCTTTCTTTTGACTTGCTCTCTTGTGACTCATATACAACCCACTGGCTGACTCCCAATGACATCCTCTTATTCCCACACTGCTGTATTGCACAGGCTGCTCTTCCCTCTCCTTTGCTCTCAAGAGATATTTATTTTTACATTTGCTTACATCCCACTCTATTGCCTTCATCTACTTAGCTTTCTTACTTTCTTACTTAAGATCCATGACAGCAAACTTTATTTTAGTATCGGAATCTCCTATGACCAGCCGAATGCCTGGTGAGTAACATGATTTAATCTAGTATGGTCCTTAGAGACCCATGATGGTAGAAAGGTTTGGGTAGGATATAGTCAGTAGAATTCTACCCTTTAAATCTATGCCTTGATTCTGATACTCAATTTCCATCAATATGAAGATCCTAAGCTTGAAACAAAGTCAGGGGAAGGGCAAGGGGCTGTGCTGGCTAGAAAAGACACAGGGAAGGTAGTGGTGTTGGGAAAATATGTCCTTGGTAGTGCAATAGGGATCAATTACTCCTGGACAGTAAAAGAACCTTTCAGGAAATACTTTAGAGGAAGAACAGATTTGGTTAAACTCTAGAGGTGTTTATATGAAGGCTCCAACACCATCGGTTTAGGGCAGTCTTTTGGTTTAATTGATAACTAACAGTATCAGGCCTGCTTAGTTTTCACATTCACAAAGCAGTCTGTAAGAATGTACAGACAAAAAGAAATAACAAAAGCTTACCATGATAAGAAAAACACATGCAAACATGTAAATCCCAGGAATGTGTCTTAGTTAGAGTTTCTGTTGCTATGAAGAGACACTATAACTATAGCAACTCTTATAATGGAAAACATTTAACTGGGGCTTGCTTATAGTTTTAGAGGTTCAGGCCATCATAGCGGGACATAGTGTCATGCAGGCAGGCATGGTGCTGGAGAAGAAATTGAGAATGCTACATCTTGATTGACAGGTAACATGAAGGGAACTGAGTGCCACCCTGTGTGTATCTTGAGCATAGGAGACCTCAAAACCTGCCCAGACAGTGACATTCTTTCTACAACAAAGTCACACCTCCTAATAGTGCCACTCCCTTTTGAGGGCCATTTTCTTTCAAATCACCACAGAATGTGAATGACTGAAAGAAAATTTTCAGATATGTCCCCAAATACCAATTCTAGATCATACCAGCATTGGACAGGAAACAGATCTGATCCAGGATAGTTGAAGCAGTAATAGCAAAGAGTCAAGGCAATATAAGATAAGCTGATTTTCCAATAGTTTTGTTTGGCTAAAGTGAGTTTTCCAGGCAAGCAAGTTCTCTAGGTATGGTGAATTAATAATACTAAATGACGCATTAATAAATACACGTATTAAGTTCTTACCTAGTATGTGAATGGAATGGAATGTCCTACTGTGGTGTTGCATTCTTGATCTTAGACCTGTTGTATTTTATGATCATTAAGCTTTGAGTTAAATAATTTATCCAGGTATTTTTAAAATTTAATTAATTATAATTCACCCCTGGATCCTACTAATTGTTTGTTGAATAGTGAACAGATGAATAAAAGTCACTCTGGAACATTAGCCATTTCAGCCAAGACTTCCATACACTTTGCACACTTTGACTTACTGCCTACATTAGGGTTTTAGCTGAGTTTTGTTTGCACAGTGCCTTCGCACATGTAAAATAAGCGTATCTTTGATGCTGCCCTTACTCATTCTTCAGAGGAGAGATCCCTCTCATTCTTCAATACCCAACTCAAGCACAACAGACTACCTGGCTCTGGGAAACTGTTCTGATGTTTCATATAGCATGATGTCCAAACATCCTGATCTCATTTCACCCAGAACATAAATTACCATGCTTATGACTCAGAACTTTGTATATTTGTAGAAAGTTTCTGGCATGGTATGAATGTTATCAGAATCACTATTTATCCAAATACTGTGCCTGTGACGACATGAGAGACTACACAGGTAGCATGTTTGTGACTTTGATATTTTGTCATTGAAATTTATTGTGCTTACTAATAATAAATAATGTATTCCCTATACAGTTGACATTTGGGAGAGATTCTTTGTATGCGTGTTTCTTTGCTCATTTAACTCTTAATTATGTATACTTTCATTCTCTCTACTTACATTCTTGTGCATTTGTTATATGTATGTTTTTCATATATTATTAAGCACGTGTGGACAATTTTAAACATTACTTTAAAATTAGTGTTTAATAGTGAATTAACCAAGCATTATTTCTTATGAGAAAGTTTGCAAGTTATACTGATATATTATTATTCTCTGGATATAGCTTCAGCTCTGCACTGGGAGTTTCAGGGTACTTTTAAAATTATTGTAACTATGCTTGTTTATGCAGCTTTACAAACTATTTGACACTAAAATTAAACATAATGTTTTAGTTTCACTATTTCAGGGTTTATACATTTGTATTTATTTCATGTGTTATTGCTAAGGTGTATGATAGCTCTATTTTATCTTTTAAAGATTTGTCTGGGTTTTTATTTGTTTGTTATTTACATGTGTGCTTTTCCTGCACCTGTGCCTGTGGACCTTATGTGAGCCTGGGGCCTGAGGTCAGAAAGAAGTGTTAGAGGCCCTGGTACTGGAGTGACAGAGAGCTGTGAACTGCCATGTGTGTGGTGGGAACTGGACCCAGGTCTTCTGCAAAAGCAGCAAGTACTCTTAACAGCCGAGACATTCTATTGGTTATTGTTTGTTTGCACTGGAGTTTTAGTCTTGTCTTAATAGGTTAATTCTAGTATTAGTGATATCCCAACATTCTGCATATCTTATTTACATACAAACACAAACGTATTTGTAGAAAGCACCCCCTTATAGATCTACATATGCAAATTAAATGGTATGTGATGGTTTCATAAAAAATATGGAGAATACAGTTTCTCTTAATCATTGTATGGAATTATTTTCCTATTTGGTGGATGCATTTCACTTACAGAATATTTATGAGGCATTTCTAACAAAAAAAGAAAATATTGAGCTCCTTTTGTGCACATAGTTATCTATGATGTATTACATTAAAAGTGTTAATTTTGTCATCAAGGATTTACTGAGTGACTGCAATATACTAGCCACAAAGTGTTGGAGACATACTATGAAGCCCAGGAGACATCACTCAGATGGTGATCACCGGTCATCCTTTAAGACCATGGATCCCACATCCTCTGGGATTCACTGCACAGAGCACTTGGAAGCTTAAGGGGTCTCATGCAGAAACAGGCAGATTCAGTAATTCGCCCTTCACAAAGGACTCCCATACTTGCTCCACTCTATTCCCTTCTACCTGTGGGCTGAGAACAAACTACTTGTATTCAAGAGTTTGTTTCAAACTGAGGTTGACATCTCACACCTGAAAATCCATAAACTCCAGTTAGTCAAGGGAAAAAATTATGTCTACTGCTGCCTTAATTCCCCTGTTCTATAACCATTCTGGTTGTTTTATGTAATAATACTGCCCTATATGCAAACACCTGGCTTCATACTTGTTCTTAGTATTATCTCTAATAGTTTCCTCTCATCCCAATTCAATTGCAATTGTTGTGAAATTGGCTGCATGATTGTTCTTCATACAGTTGGTGTTCTTTTCATTTTCTTTACTCATTTGTGTGTGTGTACGTGTGTGTGCGTGCACGGGTGCATGCATGAGTATGTGCTTTTATGTGCTTATGTGTGAACGAGGCAGATGTGTGCCACAGCACACTTGTGGAAGTGAGAGGGAGGACTTGTGTGTCTGTCTTGCCTTTCTATCTTGTTTGAGAAAGGGCACTCTTGTTTGCCATTGCACATACCAGGCTAACAGCACCATAATTCCAAGAAATCTATCCCCACCTTCCATCTCACCAGATAAGCACTGGGATTACATTAACTCATTTTTTTTTTTTTAAAGATTTATTTATTACGTATATAGTGTTCTGCCTGCAGGCCAGAAGAGGGCACCAGATCCCATTACAGATGGTTGTGAGCCACCATGTGGTTGCTGGGAATTGAACTCAGGACCTCTGGAAGAGCAGTCAGTGCTCTTAACCTCTGAGCCATCTCTCCAGCCCCACATTAACTCATTTTAACAATCAGGTTTTATGTAGATCCTGTGGTTGTAAACTCGGGTCTTCAAGGATTCTACTTATGGAGCTATTTTCTCAACCTGAGTCATGTCCTTTCCTCCTTCACAGCACTGTGAACTGATTTTTTTTTAAATGTTTGCTGGGAAGATCTCCAGTTTTATTCATGGCCTGGGAATGGTAGTCCTTAATGTGTGTGCAGCACTGTCTCTCTCAGAGGGTTAGAGAGTGAGTTCGGTAGAGTGCACCAGCAAGCAACTGTCGCCAGCGGGTGTGGTTGGTACTACCCATCCTTCTGCCGGAAGGACTTTCCTTTCTGCTATTTACCTGTGACTGCCAGAGCCATTTTCCAGTCTTAGCTCAGAAGCTACCCCTCAGAGCAGATTTTTATATCCGTCTTATAAAATCCAAATCTCAATTACCAGTACTGACAGTAGGTTCAGTGAACAATGAACATAATTAAAATGACCACGAGGGAAGGAGTATCTGCCAGTCACTTTTAGGTCTTTGGGACAGTAAGATGTGCTTCAACATGAACACATCTTCAAAGCTCTCTGCTAGTTTTCATGCTTCAATAGCTCATATCACATTTCTAGTTAAAAAGTTTTGTGTAATTTTGATTCACATATTCCTCTCACTGGGTATAATGCCAAAAAAAAAATTGGATCAGATCTATTTACTTCTTATTGTAAGACTATCATAACATGCTCTTATCATAATATCTACCAGAGTTCAGGAGCTAGTATGTGCTCAGTACAGTTCAGTTAAATGTAGTACACATGTGAATTAGTACAGAAAACAACAACAACAATGCTGAAATTGTTCTGGATACCAGAATCCAATTATTTATATTTCAAAAATCATATGCTACTTCAAGGGCTTATTCCAGAGACCTTTGAAAGCAAACATTTTCACAATACTTTGTTATATACTTTATCAAGCACTCTGATGGCCAAGGTCATACCATAAAGAGGAAAAAACTTTGTCTTAGACTTTGCGGGGATTTAACCAGAGACCAAGCACTCTCCAGAGCAACCACATGCCAGGATGCACTTCCAAAGCACCGTCAAGTTCATGCATCTCGATCATGCTGGCAGTTCTGTAGGGAGTGGATGGGTAATTACACTTATTTCTTATCGGTGCTGTCAGGTTAGTGAGGGCGAATTTAGACATTTTATTTAACATTAAATCTGTTTGTCATGAAAGTGTTGGGTGGTTTTCAGGTGACTTGGAAAACATGCTCTTCCCCTTTGCTTTTCTGCTTCTGGAAGTGAGACATTTGAAAATCACTTGGGAGGGAGTGGATCTTTTAAATGCTAGAAAGAACTTTCAGTTCATGCCAACTTTTTTTTTTTTTTTAGGTTTTTTGAGACAGGGTTTTTGGCCTTGAACTTACAGAGATCCGCCTGGCTCTGCCTCCCAAATGCTAGGATTAAAGGTGCTTTTTAAACAGCTCCATTTATTAGTGAAGTGTGCACTCATGAATTCATTCCCTTAAAAATGTATATGTTTTCAAACTTTCAAACTACAACTTTCATTCACTGTTAAATTGTGTGTGTGTGTGTGTGTGTGTGTGTGTGTGTGTGTGTGTACATATATAAAATGTTTCAGTTTAAGGAAACTCAGATATCTTTACTGGTAAAAGCTTGCAACATATTTATGTCCTAGCATCCTTGAAAAATACCCTCATCCCCCTAAAGGTCTGTGAATGTCAAATATTTTGAAATATTTTAGATTAAAAGAAAAAGAATGGTTTGGAAAAAACTCTCTATTTTGTTCTTTAAAAATAAAATGTCTTGATTCTTTCTCCTCTGCAACATAATTGAATGCTCACTTTATAAGTTCTGGTACTCAAGCCCTTCCCCCGAGCTCCTTTCCTCTCCAGGTAACATTTCAAACCCCTTTATTATCTCTTCTGTCTGAACATTGCAATCCCTTAGAGTGTGTTATTTTGTCCTTAGTGGTAGATTGCACATCTCTTTGAAAGACCACTTCTCATTAGAACTGTCGCCAACACCTTAACAAATAAAAGTCCCTTGTCTGTCATTAACATGCATTCATTGTGAAGATGACATTTCTAAATGGGATATGAAGTTCCCTGCCATCTATGAATCATTCTGATATTTGAGAATAATGAAGGAGTATGAAATAGTTTCTGAGAAGTCAAAATGAGCCACACTGTGGTTTATTACCTCAACCTCAAAAACCTCTTATATTCATTTCTTTAATTTATAATAGAAAAAGTATTCAATGGGTATTCGTGTGATGCTAGTTTGATTCACTGAAATATACAGCCCATTCAGCATTTGCTCACAAAGGGAAACTGAGTCACAAAGAGACAAAGTGACTTAAATACAATATTAATTGGGATTCTCAAGTATAGGCAGCAAAAGATTCATAGAACATACTTATGGGAAAGGAGCACTGAGTTGCTCTCTGGAAAGCTGGGAAACCAGAATTTGTAAAAATGGGTGCTTTACCCATGATAATATCACAGGACTGTTCTTTTGTCAGTACCAGTTTTGGGTGGGTATGGCGTAGGCTTCAATGCACACCACAGCAACTGGACAGTGGCATGATCCTCCTGATGCCACCCTCATTTTAGCAACTGAGATGGCAGTAGAGTCCCTTCTCACTTCTGGGGACTTGCTCTTTAATTCAGTCTGTATTAAAGTCTGTATTCCATGGACCTTTTTCACGGGTCAAGTTTATCAGCAAAACTACTACACGAAGATTCACATAGTTCTATGGAATGAAGCAAATAGTTTATAACACTTGGTGAACTTCATAAACACAAAAGAGGGTACATTGTTGTGTATGACTGCATATAAAAATGCTTATTTCATCCACTAAGGAGAGGTCCCGGTCCCACTGCCTGGGGGCCTCCCAAACAGTTCAAGCCAATCAACTGTCTCACTTATCCAGAGGGCCTGATCCAGCCGGAGGCTCCTCAGCTATTGGTTCATAGTTCATGTGTTTCCACTAGTTTGGTTATGTGTCCCTGTGCTTTTTCCAATCATGGTCTCAACAATTCTCGCTCATACAATGCCTCCTATTTCTTTCCTATTGGACTCCTGGAGCTCCACCTGGGGCCTGGCTGTGGATCTGCATCCACTTCCATCAGCCATTGGATGAGATTTCTACCAGGACAGTTAGGGTGTTTAGCTATCCTATCACCAGCATTGGTCAGTTCAGGCTTTCTCTCGACCATTGCCAGCATGAGCTGGCTGTTTGGAACCTGGTGCCTATGCAGGGACACTTTGCTCAGCCTGGGTGAAGGGAGGAGGGGACTGGACCTGCCTCCACTGAATCTGCCAAGCTGAGCTGAATCCCCAGGGAAGTCCTGGCCCTGGAGGAGATGGGAATGGGGGATAGGCTGGGGACACAGAGGGGGGACGGGAGGAGGGAGGACAGGGCAATCCATGGCTGATATGTAAAATTATATTAAATTATAAAATAAAATAAAAAATGCTTATTTCTTTATATTTATCTGTCCTCTCCTCTTCTCTCTCTACTTCCATCTCTTTCTTCTCCATCAATTCTTCTTTCATTCTATATATTCATCACAGTTTATAAGAATAAAACATGCCTTAGAAAGAAATACCTTGAATTGTATTTCATGTTGCTAAACACCAAAGGTTATGTCAGAACTCTTAGAGTCCTGAATATAATCAGAGCTCTCTGTTTAGATTGACCCTGAAAATGACCACAGAGATCCTTTCTACAGTTGAAGACCTGAGAACCCTACTGTGAAGACAGGCCGCAGTAATATCAGGAAAACATGAAAATGTGTCGAGATGTGGGGAGACTGCAAAAAGCTACAGGGAAGGAGAACAACTCACAGCTGAGATCACCTCTCTAATGTATAAAACATAAAGCTCCCCAGGAAGTGTCAAGATGAAGGAAGGCATTATATACCAACGGCCCTGGCCGCCATGGGCATTTTCTTCTCCTTGGAGGGTCTTGTCTATTTAAAGAATTGATCTCCTCACTGGTGCTGCCCAGTGGGCAACACAACACCCGGAACGAAGAAAAAGCACTCTCACAGGAGTCCCATCTTTCCCATCAAGCACCTTCTTCTCCATGCCACACTCAAGTCTTGAATTATTCCTGGGGCCTTGAATTTCCCACATCACCTTTCACTGCACATCTTACACTGTCTCCTTCACACTGAATACTTTTCTCTACATTTTGTTGCTATATCTTGCCTACCTGCCAAGCACCCTGTTACAGTGGATCTGATGGACACTCCCATCCCCATTCTGCCTCCAGAGCTGGTGGGGTTGGTAATGTCATTGGAGTCATGGAGACAAACCAACAATTTCATTAGTTTGCTATGTCCTCCAACTTGTCAAACCATATTAAATGATTTTTTTTGCCAAAATCTCCCTAAACTTATGCCAAGGCTAAGATATGATGATCCTAGGGCCTCTGTTGAATAGACAAAAATACAAAGAATGGTATTTCCATTTGGCTGAAAAGCCAAAATAGAATGCATGAATCTATCCACAGTAAATAAATTAAGAATTAAAAAAAGTAGCATTAGGTTGGAACAAGAGTGAATGCTTTTAACTCTCTTTACAACTCCAAATTTCAAAACACAAATATTCTTAAAAATATAAATGATTAAAAATAATAAAAAGGGAAAATTAGACAAAAAACTTTAAATGTGGATAAAGGGACTGGAAAAATGGCTTAGCAATTAAGGGCACTTCCTCTCTTTCAGAGGACCCAAGTTCAGTTTCCAGTACTTGTGTGGAGCAGGTCATAAGTGTCTGCCACTCCAGTTCCAGGGATTAAGGCACCATCTTTCTTCTAGTCTCCATATATTTCTACACACATGTGATATACATAAACTAATGCAGGTATACATACATAAATAATAAATATTTCAAAAGAAAATATTGATAAAAACCTGACTTGAAATTTTCCAAAGCTGAGAGGTGGTGGCACATGCCTTTAATCCCAGCACTTGGGAGGCAGAGGCAGATGGATCTCTGTGAGTTCGAGGCCAGCCTGGTCTACAGAGCAAGATCCAGGAAAGGTGCAAAGCTACTCAGAGACACCCTGTCTCGAAACACCAAAAAAAAGAAAATTTCCAAATACCTTTATATCCAATGTATCCTGTATAGAATTGACATTAAATACAAACAAACTAGACATGATAGGTCATCACTGAAGAGAGACAAACAGAGAGACAGGGGTAATATATTATAGACTAAGAATCATATAGTATAGATTCATTGATTGTACAGAAACAGTAAAAATGGTAACTTTTAAAGCTATAAAAAAGTAAAAAGAAAATAAGGAAAGGCAAATGTCATCATTGATTACTACATAATGGATCAGTGGGGTCCAAGGATATGGTGTAAAACTAAACAAATGAATAATCAAAGATTAAAGCAAAATAAAGGTGATTGGGGGTGTCCATGGAAGACACATATATAAAGGTGGCCACATGAAACTATACAAACCTGACCAAGTATTTGAAGTAGACAGAAAAAAAGGGATGGAGGAAGTAAGCAAGGAAGAGAGGGAGGAAGACAGAGGAGAAGGAGAGGGAGAGGGAGAGAGCTAGCTCAAAAAGTAGATAATATAAAATACTATTTTATAAAAACTAATAACATTAATGGGCTTATCTTTACTATGCTAAGAAAATGATTTGCATGATGCTTCTAAGGTATAGTGTAACAACTGATTATAGAATAGAAATAGATTAACTATACCACAGATTTTTAAAAGTTGTTAGAAATATGGACTATTACACAGTTGCAATCTTTAAAATGGTAAAACAAAAAATTTACAAATATTAACTGATAGGCAGGTTTGATGAATCCAATATGTTAAAATATCCAAGACATACCAAGAATGTTTTCTGTGAAAATGGATGCAAAAGAGAACATCCCTGTGTTATTCTTCTCTAAGAAACAATAAATTACCACAAACTGATCAGCTTATGCATTTATTTCTCTTCTTTCCTCTTAATTTCCATGGTCTAGGAGTCAAGTCAGCTGCTCCACTCGTGGTTTTCAAAGCCTAATTTGAGGTTGCAGGCAGATTCCTTTCCTTCTGTGCTTGGAGTCTTCAAATTCATGTGGTTGTTAGCACAATGCTATGGCTGGGGCAGTGAGGGTCTTCCTTTCCTACTCACTGTCACCTGAGCCATGGTCCACACCTGCTGACCATGAAGTCGCTGGTCCTGTGCTACAAGTGATGCCCTGAAGGCATGCCCAGCTTAACCTGACAACTGGAAAGATGATCTCCCTGTCTTTGTCTCTATTCATTCTCTCTCTCTCTCTCTCTCTCTCTCTCTCTCTCTCTCTCTCTCTCTCTCTCTCTCTCTCTCTCCCTCCCTGTCCCACTCTCTTCCTCTCTTCTCCAGTTGTATGCAATGTAACAGTTGAAGGAATGACTGTGTCCCAAATACAACCACCATGGTTTTCCAACTACCAGCAAGTGGAAGGCTCCATTTTAAGTAAGGCATGGTGACTCACTCTTCCAGGAATATCAGAAGCTGGATGGGAGAGGCAGGAGAATGGGGTGTTTGTGCTCATTCTTGGCTTCTTGGCTATACAGGGAGTTTGAAACCAGCCTGAGCTACATGGTCACATATCTAAAAATTGATCCATTTCTGCTGGAGATGAGGGAATCACACAAAGCCGTGCTAACTAACTCACTAACAAACTGGAGATCATCCTGAGTCCTCCAACTCACTATATTCTTCTGTGCTTAATTTTTGATAAACATCACACACCTGTCAGTTCACATGTTGACATAGTCCCACAAACAGGAAGAAAGGATGAACACGGATTAATAAAAAGTCAAGCATGGGATAAAAGAAATAGTGGGGACAGATGAAAAGACATGCTTGTCTGAGCATAACTCCTCTGTAGTTCTCACTTTGAGACACAGGTGGATATTCAAGTTAAAATACAAAATTAAATCAGTAAGGAAGGGGAATTAAATTCCCCCCAAACATATATAATCTCAAATAGACTCCTGTATTCCAAATTAGTAACAGGTACCCTGTGGAGAGAGGAAAGTTGAGCCAAACAATACTGAGACTCATAATGTTCATTACACACACCAAGATGAAAATAAATGCACAAGAACACTATGTGAATCCAGAGCCCTAGACAGTGGTTTTATTTCTCACAGTGATATGGGAAAAGCGTTTGTCAAAGTGTGGTATTGGAAGCGGTTGTAGGTATGTTGTGACCAAATTATGGCACAGAAACAGTGTAAGAAAGGAAGGTATGCCTGCCACACAATCCATCAGTGTGAAAATACCAAAAAATGAAGAAACTGGGCTGTAGGGCCCTGGCCTCCCATTTTGGGTAGCTGCCACCTTGCTTGCTGACCTTGACCAGATGTCCTCCCTATGCTGATTCCCTGCTGGTTTCCTTCTTCCTGAAGGCTAACAGGAGGCTCCTTGTTTGTGTATCCTGCATTTGGTATAAACAACTTAGATGCAAGAATGTAGAACATTGGGTAGCGAACTTCTGCCCTCCGGGGTTCTTCCATTGTGCTGTAAGCCTGAATTTAAGGCCTCCTCCCTCCTTCAATAAATGGCATTCAGCATTCTGCTGGGGCAAATGACCTGCTGTTTCTTTTCTCTATTTTTTAATCCACAGCCCCTGGCTCGAACATGGTGAATGGGTGGTGGTAGTGCGGGTGCTATCGAAACACTGGGCTGTGACAGTGGCTTATTTACTGGCTAAAGACTGGCAGGTAGTGAACTCTATACAGGGAGTGAGAGTGAGAGGCAGATTTCCCTCTGCCTTAAGCTGGCCCCACCTAGGAAAGCATTCAAGACTCTCCAAATGTGACCACAAGCAAGGGACCAAACATGCAAAACCTGAGCCTTTAGACATTCCAGTATCAAACAATAACAAAGATTAAGCAATGAGCATATCGAACCTGCTAAAAGTCAACATTTTTTGTTTTTGTTTTTCTGTTTGGTTTTGGTTTTGGTTTTTTGAGTCAGGGTTTCTCTGTATAGCTTTGTGCTTTTCCTGGAACTCACTCTGTAGACCAGGCTGGCCTTGAACTCACAAAGATCCACCTGCCTCTGCCTCGCGTTTTAACGCAGAAGAGGAAAGGCGTACACAGTGAAGGCGAGGCAGAGCCTGTTGAGTGAGAATTGGAGGGAATTTAGCTGCGTATTGGAGCTGAAATCAAGGATGCCCTGTAGGGATGTGTGCAGACAGCCAGCACCATCCTTTCTCAATACTGTTCCCTCTCTTTCACAACCTGGAATCTTTTAGGAAATCGGCAAAATTTTAACAATACTTTGAAATATGGATTGATGGTATCAGAGAGAGATGTACAGGTGTATATGTGTGTATCTGTGTGTCTATGACTCTGTGTGTGTGCATATATAGACAAAACAAAACAACATCCTCTTATAGGCAACCTGGCCCTTCTTCATACACAGAGGAAGGCTCTACAGCCAGAAAAAAAATTACTCTGTATGTTTCAAGCAAAGACTTAATGGAGTGAGCCGGCTCTCTGGGTATCTCAGACAGTGATTAATGAAAAAGCAGCATTTGGACCAACAGGACCATCAGCCCTTTCCCAGAGCACTTTTGTTTTCAGCATGGGAACTAAGATGGGGACAGGAACAGCCAGAGCACTGAGGCACTGGGGCTGAACACATGCCACTGCCTCGGGTAGCTATTTACCTTTGAAAGTGTAAATTGTCACCAAACTCAAGAGAGAAGCAACCAGAGAGGCTGTGCTATTTACGTTATTGTGGCAAAACCTCCAAGGATCTCGATCTAAGAAACAGAAAAAGTTTGCTGTGGTGTGCTGTGGATATCGCTCCGTATAAATAAAATGCTGATTGGCTAGTAGCCAGGCAGAAGTATAGGCAGGGACAAGCAGAGAAGAGAATTCTGGGAACAGGAAGGCTGAGTCAGGAGACACTGCCAATTGCCGCCACCATGAGTACCAACATGTAAGATACAGGTAAGCCACGAGCTATGTGGCAAGGCATAGATTTATAGAAATGGATTAATTTAAGATAGAGGAACTAGATCACAAGAAGCCTGCCACAGCCATTCAGTTTGTAAGCAATATAAGTCTCTGTGTGTTTACTCAGTTGGGTCTGAGCGGCTGTGGGACTGGTGGGTGAGAGAGATTTGTCCTGACTGTGGGCCAGACAGGGCTGGAAAAAACTCCAGCTACAGTGATGTGTGAGCTTGCAAGTTTCAGCACATGCTCAGTTGGTCCTGATGCCTTTGTTGCTGTGGTAGGTGCCATGGTGGATGCAAATAATCATCAGGGTTGCTGGGAGACAAAAGAGACAGGGGAGGGCTTAGCATTAACCAAGCTCCTCCCAGTTTCCTAGCATCCTCCCCTAATACCAGAGTTGAAAACCAAACTTTCAACATGGAAGCCTTCAGAAAATATCCTAGATTCAAACTATAGCAAAGTTGTATTCTCCAGCAGAAACTTCAGTCCCCAGAAGCTCAATAACATAGTCTGAGACAAGATCCATGAGGATAACTTATATTAAAATCGTGAAAAGAAAATCATGCATCATGAAACATTTAAGGACAGTGGCATTTTGAAAGAAACATACGTTGTTCAATATACAGAAATGTAAAGCTCTGGGAGTGTGAAGGAGCAGAGGAAAAGCAGTAGGTGTCATTTTAACAGACCATTACCGTAAGAAGGATAAAGAGAACTCTTCACTCTAAACAAAGAAAAGAGGACACTATGAAAAGAGCTAGTTAGAATTCTTAGATATTGTGAATACATGTGAAATAAATGTGCACACAGTTGTTCTGAATACCTAAGTACAGAAGAGGCCATATCTTAATCAAAAGGAAGAAGAACAAGATTCTCTTAGACCGTGGTTTAGCAAGATAAACAGACATCATAAGAAAAGGGTTAAACAAAATAAATGCAGAAGCTCCAGAATAGGTCATTGATAATTCCAGGACAGTGAAAACAGATAGGCAGAGTGATGAGGGAGGGCGGGAGGTCAGAGGGAGAGGCAGATGGAAAGGTGGAAAGACAGCAGAGGAGAGAGGGAGAAAGGATAAGGTGAAGAGGGAGAAGATGAGGGGAGGGAGGGAGGGAGAGAAAGGGAGAGGGAAGAGGAATAATCACAGTGCCAGTGGGGTACAATACTAGTAAGACTCAAGTGACATTTCCAATGCTGTTAAGCAGACTCAAGTATTCAGATGCGGGGAGGAGGGGGCAGAAGACAAATCACAAGTCGGGGCCAGCGGGATGGCTCAGCAGACAGATACTTGCTGTGTAAGCCTGGTGACCTGCTTCCCACCCCACATCAAGGTGGGAGGGAAGCTGCTCCACAAAGTTGACCTCTGACCTCCAGACCCACACAGTAGCGTGACCCCCTGTGGTGCACACATACGCATCATAATAATACATGAGTACTTTTCAGATGTGATCACCATACCAAGTGCGCATGATAGGCAGGACAAAACAGAACAAAAAAATTCTGGAAGACTATGAAGTAATGTTTTAAATGAGGAAAACATGGCTTTGGCCTTATTCCCTTTTTGTTTGTTTTTATTGAATTATGAGTTAATTACTAGCACAAAATAAACTATAAATGACTCATATACTTTTGTTGTCAAGGGATGTGGCTCATAGAATGTTTTCAAACATACGTCATACACAGAAATAAAAGTAAGAAAAGAAACTTATACAAAAACAAACAGTATGTTGATGGGTTCAAGTTAGCAGTTTATTTTCAATATAGATGATGGCTGATACATGGCGTTCAAACTTTAAGATGGTACTAACAACAAACCGACAAGTGATTTTAACAGGAGGCACAGCTGGACATTCAAAGGAGATAAGGCAATTAAACTCATATCCATATTTATACATTACCAGTTTCCAATCACGTGAAATTAATGAGATAAAACTTTAAAGGTATTCAAAAGGAGTACAAAAATATAATATAAATTTTCTCAACTATTAGATGGATTCCCAGAAATGAGTCAGCGTGTTTCCTGCTGGGCTGACTTACAGAGGTTCTCAGACCAGCACCAGGCTCTTCTGAGAAGGAGAAAACCGGATCTGTCGGAGCCATGAGACCACTCTGCAGATCTCAAGAGGAGCTTCTGAGAAGGGATTAAGGAGAGGCTGTGTACTTCTTCACTTTCTGAAACCCACAGAGAGAGGATCAGGTGGATAAGAGATGAACAAGGAGAACCCACATGCTGAGCCAGGGAAGGCAGGTGCAATATCCAGAGAGCAAAGACCATCCACGGACAGGAACTGCTCTGCAGGGGGCGCTGTTGCTGAGGCCCTACTGTCTGTCCTCGACCTTTACAGAAGGTAACAGTTCTGCAGCTTAGTCCCGAATTCATAACTGAAAACATGAGCTCTGCTCCTCGTTCTTCCAGGGGGTTCTATTCAGCGACATGCTCTCTCTAGTCTTCAGATTCCTTATTCTCATCATGAAGGCCAAGTGTTTAGAGAGACCTCACTATGGTGTTTTTAATAATCATTTTTTTTAACAGAAAGGATACATGCTTAGGAGAGGTCATTTGAATCAATGTTAGGCAGAGTAAAGAGCACTGGTTAAAAAGCAATTCCTGACGTGAAAATATACATGGTAAGTCCATGCCTACAATGACAGTCTACTAAGTGTCCCCATACAGAAGTAACTCCATAAAGACAGACAATGCATTATTACATAGAATACCTTCAGAACATGAAACATTGTATTTTGGAATAATATTTGGATGGTAGAAATAAGATGATGCTTTTGCCCCTCTGAACTTTTTTTTTTTTACATTTCAAATGAACATTTAAAAAACACACTATTAAATATATGCAAGCTATTGAATAGCAATCACTGTATATCAAGAATAATTCAGACATATGGACTAAATCATGTTAGCCCCCATAGTTCTTGTCTTATATATTGCTGTAGGTCATTCTGCTGAAGGTACCATCACATCACTGAATGGTAATCCAATAAAAGTGCTAAAAATGCGCAAGATGGAAGGACCCTCAACTATTCCTTTCCCTCTGATCTTTACACATGCACCAGTGCATGTGAATGCTACATAAACACACACCTACACCCACACATAAACACACATACACATAAAGACACACATACATACACACATAAACACACAAACACACATATACACACATACACACACACAAACACACATACACATGTACACACACAGGGAAAAAATGAAGACAGGAAAAAAAGGAAAAAAGGAAGATAGAGGGAGAATAAAGGGAGGGAAGGAAGGAAGACAGAGCTCTGCGGAACAACTGAAAGCTATACATGGACAAGGATGTTGGGTGCCACACAGTGAGTGACAGCTCCCCCATTGTGCTGTGACTTCCTCCAGTGTCCAGTCTGAGGCTCGTGGGCCTCGCGTGTTAAAGGACAGAAATGAATGTGGCTCAACACATTTGTAGTTGACAATGTTGTAATAAAGTGTCGTAAGTTTGGACCCTCGTGAACAAGCTGGTTCACAACTCATGGGGTGCCTGCAGGACTCAGAGAGACAGATAGCAGAGACAAAAGAAACCCTTGAAAGGAGGCTGCCGTCCTGAGAACTGCCACGAGGTAAGAATAGCACAGGCATTTTGTCGGGAAAACAAGGGTCATTTGAAGTTTTCATTTGGTTTTTGGCATGAAAATGGACTTCAATTGTTGTTTTTCACTTTTCAGTATTTTTGAGAGGATTAAAACACACTATCTGTGAAAAAAAAACAATCACCATACCTTTCACTTAGCAGGTGCTCTTTAAAAAAAAAAAAAAAAATGTTCTTTCCTTACTGTCCTGTGAAGTTAAAACTTGCCTCCCAGGCCCAGGTCCTCTGAAGGTGTCCACTCTCTTTCCTGCCTGTGCTCTAGTTTTTATTGGGATTCACTGCTGGGAATAATTTTTGCCTCCAATGCCTAACTATGATAAAATTAATGAATAGTCATTTGCTATAGCAACCGCCTTCTCTATTTTTATTTAGGTATTGATGGTGACAGTCTGAGATCTTAAGTTTCTCTCTGTAATAACGTCTCTTTCTCTGTAATAATATCTATTTCTCTGTAATAACATATCTTTCCCTGTTGTTTAAAAAATGAAAACCTGCTGGGCAGTGGTGGCGCACGCCTTTAATCCCAGCACTCGGGAGGCAGAGCCAGGCGGATCTCTGTGAGTTCGAGGCCAGCCTGGGCTACCAAGTGAGCTCCAGGAAAGGCGCAAAGCTACGCAGAGAAACCCTGTATCGAAAAACCAAAAAAAAAAAAAAAAAAAAAAAAAAAATGAAAACCTTTTCTTAAGAGGGGAAGGGCTCTGATGAAGGCCTTCTGCATATTGCGCAACCGAACATCAGCTCTCAGATCATTGAAAAAATAATTCTCTTTGACTTGTTCCACAAGGCCTCTCTATTTTAACCTCCTTTCAAGAAGTATGTCAGGGGCTCATTTCGAGCCTCTTCAGAATATAAACTCTGAAACACGGGGAATTCTCTTGAACGCCCTTCCTAACGTGCATGTTGCCCACCAGTACTGGTAGGGAAGAAGTCATTAAGAACCGCAGCTGCAGGGCGGTGGTGGTGCACACCATCCTGAGGTGGGAATGAACACACAGCCAGTCTCCAGATCTAAACAGACAGAACTCACAAACCTCACTGGCACCTCTATCAACCTCCCCTCCCTTAGTGACACCCCCACTTTCCTAACCAAATGTGCTATCCTCTGACCACGGTGGTATTTCTACTGTCGTCACTTAATTTGAGTTTCCTGCATAGACTGTTAATGCTATACCTCTTCATTTCCATGTGCCCAGGAGCTTTCTGTAGTGAAAAGATTTTCTCCTATTTTCTAAAGCCAGTAACACTGCAATGTATGTTGTATGCCTTGTCACGTCCATAGATTGGCTACACTTGGATTTTATGAGTCTAGAGGTTTGCCATCATAGAACCGTCTTTTCCTCACTCCTGTATGTGGATGGATCTCCACATAGAAAGTTGCGCACGCTCCAGTGAGACTGCTGTGCTTAAAATGTTATCCATCTCAGTACCATCTCATTTCCCTGTCAGCTGCACCCTCTATGTTCAGACCTCCCTTTGCGTAAAAAAAACTTACACGTGCTAGAAGAAAATTATCTGGCACCCGGATTCTTTTTCCCTTCCAAGACACTTTCCTCCAGCTTAGAGAAATGGTTAGTCAAGACAGCAAGAAGCCAGGCCATGGTGGTGTGGAGGATGGAAATTAACCATGACTTATTTTCCTCCATGGAGAGAACACAGATGATTAAATTGGTGTTGAAGCTAGAAGGACTAGTCTTCATGCTCCATTCTGGCTAACTATCTGTGTGAGTGATGGACAAATGCTGAAAGCATTTCTCTCTGTTCTTCTGTCTAAAGAATGGGGTGGCTGTCATTGCACAAAGGTTATTATGAGTATGGAATGAAAATAGGTTTTTGAGAGATTTCAAAGCTTCAAAGTCCTTGACTAATGCGTGTGTCTTCAAGCACATGGACTTTGTTTTTTATGAATATTTTTACAATGTCAAATTACATTAGTCACAGCACTTGACTATAGACCTTTTTTTTTTTCTTACCACCCCTTATTACTTAATCAGTGAAGTAAATGATAGTACAGATTTCAGTTTCTTTTTTAAATCTTAGTTTGTGTGTGCAGGGTGTGGGTCTGGGTGTGTGTTCATGTTCATGGGTGTGGATGCTGGCATGCAAGTGCTATGTCACATGTGTGGAGGTCATAGAAAATGCAGTGTATAGGTCCATGATTTCTATCTTATAGACAGTATCTTGTTTGCTTCTGTGTAGGTCAGGCTAGCTGACTCATGCAGATTCTCTTATCTCTGTCCTCCCATGCTACCTTTGGAGCACTATGGTTATACTTACATGCAACCATGTCTGGCTTTACATGACTCATATTCTTACACTTACATGCCAAATGCTTTACCCACTAAAACATCTCTCCAGCCTCAAATTTCCACAGACTTTTTTTATTTGTCTGTTTGTTTCTTTTGTGAACAGAAACTAAAATTAGAGATCCAATCACACCCTGATAATAGTACCTTAATTCATTTCCCTTTTGTTGTTGTTGTCTTGAACTCCTTAAAGTAAATCCTCTCCCCTTAGCACAATCTGGGTGTGGCTACTGTCTTATCTGGGAGCTGAACATCAACAACGTTTTTTAGAAATGAGTCATTTAGAACCAGGTAAACTGTACACACTCCTTGCCTAGTCTTCCAGAATATATTGTAATGAAGTACACCAATTGGAGCCTGCTGCTGGATATCTGATCCCTCTGTGAAATTTCCAGGCTGTATTAATAAAATTAACCTTGGATCAGAGGGCAGAGCCAGTGACTAGTTGACAGGAATTAGCCACAGAGAGGACATAGAAGCCTGGAATATGGATAGAGAGCCCCACAGGAAGGAGTAGGGAGGGACTTAGAGATTTGCATTCATGTTGGTTTGGGACAAGTGGAGAAATGCTTCTCTTGCTGGTCTCTGACCAAAAAGGAGGGTGAGCTGTTTGCTTCTTGGCTTCTCTGATCTATTAGGTTTTCACCCCAACATCTGACTCCCAAGTCTTTACTAGTAGATAGAATGATAGACATTGAGAGAAAAACGACATTTGGTGGCCACTGCTGAGCTGGTGCCTTAGGACCAGAAAACAGCAGAGCACTGAATGAGGAGCTGCCAAGTGGAAAAGGTAGTTAAAAATCTCAGTAGATTCAGGTATGGCCTCTAAGCCAAAAACAAATTTCAAAAACATTTCAGCAAACACTGACTTCTTAACAACAAAGGAGGAGGAGCATGCTGCCATCCACACTTAGCATGTGACTACATTTGTTTCCTCATTCTTTTCTAACAAAAAAAAAAAAAAAAAAAAAAAGATGGGGCAAAAACAGAGTTCCCCTCTCCAGAGAAGGAATGAAGATTAACTTGGATTAACTTGGGCTCTTATTCTGTATAAGTCACTGGCTCACCTTCACCATTCGTTATGTCTCAAGTTCCATTAACTGATTCTGGTTAACTTGAAAGTTTCCCTTGCACAGAGAATCAGAAATGTATTCTTAATTAGTACAGTTAAAAGCTTATAATCATAGTAATCTGCCCTTGTAAGAACCACAAGGGTACTATGCACATGGTATTCAACCCATTGTCAGGAACAATTTCAGGGAGATATTCTGGGAAACTCATGGTTGACTATAACCACCCACAGAGACAAGAGAGCTACATGGTTACAGTAACCTTACCAGAAGGAATTGTTTAGGTCTTATATGAGAGTTCTCAAAGAAAAGATGAAAATGATTCCAAATAATTTATTAGGGAAAATATGAGATTTGGATGAAAATCTTTGGCATAAATATGGAAAGAAAATATGAAATGAGAACAATCATGGAAATAATCAAAATGGAGGCTTAAATATTGATGGATTAAAATGTGTATTCATTTAGGATGGGATTTTATATTTTCCCCAACCTGCCATCTAATTGAGTTGTTCATTTCAGCAACAAATTTTAAGTTGATTTCTACAATCAATCATAAGAGTTTGACTTATGTCCTTCATAGTCTGAATCTTTGTAAAAAGGGAATCTACACTTTTGATAAGATTCCAAGGATAACGATTGTATTATTCCTGAGAATAATGCTAGCTCTATATGCTTGCAAAGTAGAAAACAAAAGAGAATAACTAATATCTGTGGACTCAATTGTTTTTAGCCCATCTTTAGGCCTATGCAGGAAATACTTCAATTCTCATCATACAGAACAGGATGGTAATGTGTTAAGAGGAAAGTTAAACTCAGGCACACAGATTATAGCATCTTTGATATATTTGTACCAAGCCAGGAGTGGGTTCAGGATGGAGGAAGAATAGGTAGTTAACCTGCAGAGCTCTTTCAACCTGGGGTGACCCTTCGATTGGAAACCCAAACATCAACTGATCTTCTCAGGGCTTTCTGTGGTACTACGTTATTTGTAATTTCTTCAAAAGAGAGCAAAGCCTGACCCCACAAAATTGCCATTTACAACCTTAGTACTTTACTGGGGCTTTTGTGTCATCCTATCACAAACTACCTTTAAGTAGTAATGATGAGCATTTACCCAGCATTTCTATAACAGAGACACTGTCCTCAGTTCCTGCAGATGACAAACTGAATAATAGCATCCTCCTGGCCGAACAGGAGTCTGTGGATGTTACCTGGTGTGGTCCAGGGAGCAGGCATCTTTGACTATGGTGAGGATGATGAAATAGGGAGATTATCCTCCTTTATAATAGTGAGCACTAAATACAGCTCAAGTGTACTTCTAAGGAGAGGGAAAGAGGTGGTTTCACACTGAAAGGGGTGATGTGGAGTGTGAAGCAGGCTCTTCGCTGCTTTTGAAGATAGAACAAAGGCCAGGATTCAGGAGTGCAAATCTACAGTACGAGAAAAAGAAACAAAGCAAGACCTGATTCACCCAAGAGGGAGTGTGCCTCTTCTAGGGCATGATAACACACTTTCAGCCTCCAGAAGTAAGAGCTCAACAAAGAAAGAAGAAAGGATTTTGGCTCAAGTCTCCTAATTTAAAGCTGTCATAACAGCCATAAGGCACATATATTTTACATTAATTAATTTAATTATCACAGGATGTAAACCAGATGGTTCCTAACTACAACATAATACAAAGTTTTTGATAAATTGATGGTTCTGTTTGGCCATATACTGATCATTAGTTTTATTGCCCACCATTACTTACAACTGTACTTCATGCAAACTAACTGTTTTATCAACACGACCTTAAATTCTTTTTTATTGTTATAAAAATTTGAGTATTTGAATATTATGCAATATTTGAAAAACACACAAATCATGCCCTTAATTCTGAGCCCTTGTGCCCCAGGCAAAAGCACATTCAGTACCTAGCAGTGTATACTTCTGTATTTTCATGCTGATAGTTTTATATTTGTTAGTTTTCACATTTGCAGCCTTAATTAAATACATAATAATTTATTGTATGTGCATAACAACTTTACAATTTCTTTGTTTATACTGAACAATATAAACTTAAATTATAATGCAGTACATACCGTCTCAGAACATCATGCTCCTTTTTCTTATTATTTTGATCATAACAAATAAGTATAAAAGAAGAAATAAACTGAGTGGAATTATAATGTCAAAGTCCTTGCTTCTTAGCTTGCATGGTTTCTGTATGCACTTCCAAATTCTCAAACAGGAAGGGATTACACATAATTGGGTGGATAGGTATATAGATAGATAACTGATAGATAGATAAATGGAGAGATTAATAGATAGATTATTGGTACTCAGATGATAAATAATGTAAATGAGAGGTGGTTAACAGATATATAGACATTGGGAAATGATTTTTGACAGATGATTGATCGATAAATGGGTGTTTAGATAATTGATTGATAGGTGACAGAATGTTGACTGATTGATAGTTGATAGATAACTACAAGGCAGATAGATAGACTGGTCTGAGTGAATAAGCACAGATGTATGACATTCTACTCTGTGTGACTTGCAAGTTTTCCAACAGTATGTAATGTATATTCCATTTCATTAAATAGAACTGAATTCATTCTATTCAGTGGCTGTAGTATTCCTCACTGTTTGCGTCATAATTACCTAAATGAAAATGTAGGTTTTTTCCAGTTTTGTGTCGACCCAGAGCTGAAATGAATGTCTTCCCAAATGCTTAGAATGCTTCTGTGTAAGATCAGCTTGCACATAGAACTCACTGGTCAGCAGTTTTATGTATTTTGTATTTGATTGAGAATGACAACTTGCTATCAAAAAATGTTGTACCAATTTCACTTCAATCTATGGAAGAACTATATTCACTATAGACTTAATAATATCGGCTTGTGTGACAGACTTGGTCTTAAAAAATATGATAGATTAAAATAGCATTTCTTATTTTCATTTTATTGTACTGAAAAATGCACAATTTAAACACATTTACATATATATTATTCATTTTTCACAAATTGGTATTCAAATCTTTGGAGCGTTTTTCTTTATTTTTTAAATCATAATATAACTTTAGAAGCAATAGCTAAACTATCAAATGCTATCACTTTTCAATATTTAAAAATTATTGTATAAACATCTCTATGCATAAAGCTTTTATATTGTTCAAGTTTATAAATTCGAGATTAAAATATTTGAACAAATTTGTGTTTTAAAACAATAGGCAATTTTGTGGTGGTGGTGGTTTTCCAAACATTCTCTGAACAAAATGACAATGCACAATATATAGAAGCCAAGGAAAGAATGACTATGTAAAATATTTTCCTATTTAGGAAAGAAAGAAATACATCCCATTCTCCGATAATATAATAAACATAGCTAATTAGAGTGATAGTGAATATTTTCTTAGTTGACTGTCTACCTCTCTTATTCTTTCCTTTTCTAAATTACTTTAAAAATCCATTCCACCTTTTCTTATTGAACTCTAGTACCGCTCCAAGGTTCTCACTTGGTTTGTTATTGTCTGTTTGTTCTTTGTTGTTGTCTATTATAATTCTTAGAAAAATGTTGAGATTATAATATAATTGTATTATCCCCCCTCCTTTCCTTCCCTCTAACTCCTCTCCAGAGCCCCTTTGCACTGTTTCAAATTCATAACCTCTTTTTAGTTTTGGTATTTATATATATATTTTCTCCTAAATGGGTAAATGTAATCAGTTTAACATGAGGTACACGTTTTCAGGGCTAAACATTTACTACTGAGTAACAAATTGGTAATCTCTTCCTGGGGAAGAATTACTCCCACGTTCAGCATTCTATAGTTGCCTAATTTAGTGTCTGGTGTTCCCCCTTCCAGACTGGTGCCATCTTTGTTGTTGTTGTTGTTATTGTTGCTGCTGCTGTTGTTTTTTTTTTATTTACTTTATGACCACCTGATTCCAACATCAAGCATATTTTAAGAAAAGACTATGTAGGTTGATCTCATTCAAGAATATCCATTTGATATTTCTTTAAAAATAAAATCAAATGAAATTGCATGTAGAAAATATTAACAAAGCATATCCAAGTTAAATGTTTTGACTATGAAAGCACAGTTTAATATTATAAAATGCACACATAGACACACAGCATTCATAGTTAAACTACATTTGACCATCCATGGACCTGATTCTCTAGAGAATAATGTAGTTAAAGCCTTGCAATCAGACCATCTCATATGATGCTCAATCACCCAGTGAAAGTGATTATTCTGATATATGAATCCTACCTGGCCCACACCTTGAGCAGGAGCAAGCTTCATGAGGGAACCAGATTGCACCCTAAAGTAAGAATCACTTCTACAGAGACCTCACAGAACCAGAAATGAGACAATCATCAGGCAGACCACAGTTTGACCAAGAAAGCTTACTCACACATACTCTTCACTCACGGCCCAATTCTTCCTCCAATTAAACATAAAGCCTGTTTCCAGACCCCTGAAGATAAGGCTGGAATTTGTTCCCTCTCATCTTTCCATTACAATTATACCAATGAAGTTCCTTTAATGCTTTTCCCCATTGCTTTTTTTTAAAGGGGTGTTAGATTACTGGAAGCCCAGAGTTAAGTATATAGACTTTGGAAACGCCTCTGCATTTTTCTGGTAGGAGTCCTGAAAAGGGAAAAAGAGATGCTTCATGATGAATTTGAAGTGTGTTCCATATAAAGATTTATTGAAAGTGTCTTCTGTGCTCTCTCCATGTAGCAGCACTCATAGGTAAACTACATTTGACCATTCACAGACTGATTTTCTGAAGATAGATCTAGTAAGGAGCTAGAAAATTGTCCAAAGTTAGTGATAAATAATACAGGAGTGCACCACAGTCAGCTTGTCTAGTCTTTCAAGATAACACCACCTGAGGAAGCCATTGTATTCAGATAACAGAAAGTCCTCAATATTCTCTACCCTGTATCTCTTTCATCATGACAAGGGTTTCTTAAGCGTAAACTGACCATGTGGTAGATGCACCCTGGTGTACAAATATTTATAATCCATAGCTTTAATTATGTTAATTCTTTGGCTGGAGGTATATCTCAGTAGAAGAATACCTGCCCATAATGTACAAAGGCACTTGGCTTAGTATCTGAAATCACAATTAATAAGTAGATTTTGCCAATTGGCTGAAAGCATTTAGCCTAGATTGTAAAAAGGAAAGTAACCAGTCTTTAATTTATCCACTGACAAATGCTCACTTATTATTTCTATTTCATTTGATTAAACTAACTTATATACAAAGGAGGACCCCACATATAAACTCTTGTGTGCCTGTTCTTTATTGCTTGATTAAAAAAAAAAACATAAATGCTTAACCATTTAACCTATGGAGACTTGCTTTGGTAAATATTGTTACATGATATATTTAATTTCCCAAAAACTAATCACACTAGTAGAGCTTATATTCATTGAATATTTTTATTTATGGAGTAATTGATCAAATTTCTTTACTTTGGACAATGCTGTTAAACTACGATCTGTTTTAATGCTAGGCATGCCCTAGGTTCCATTGATTTTTCCTCTTTTTTTATATCAGTGCCCACTTAAAAATTATTATAGCTATATACTTCAGTACTCATTAGAATGGTCTGTGGGTCTCAGCTTCTTTTCCACAAGGCCACTGTATAACTTTAATAAATCAGTGAACATGTCACAGGAGGAGGTAGAGAACAGGTTGGCTCTGCCAATCAGCAGGTGAGTCAGTTCCTTTTCTGGCTGATCTAACAGGTAGCAGAAACGGAAGAGAAAACCAAGTTGCATTGAAGCCAGTGAACAGCAGTATAACAATGATAGAGCTTGCATGTAAATCAATTTATAACTTAACATCTTATATAGTAGGCCTAAAATGTACATAGATGATTAAAGGGTCAGACATGAGCTAATACATTCGATTTAATATGCACAATTATATAATTACAAAGTGACAAACCCCTTCTCAAGGACCAGCTTACTTCATTACATAAAACAATTAAAGTAACCATTTTGACTTTGTTAGTAAGAATCTGCTGAATTTATAAAAGTGTCAAGCAAAACTGAAAAATAAACAAATTTAAGCTCCTAGCAACTGTTCCACTTATCACTGAAAAAAAAATAGAGTAAAAATTTTCACAAATACAACTAGAGGATGGCTGCTTCTGAATCCCTGTTTACTTGTTGGCTGTGTGGAGTGAATATAATCTGTTCTTAATTCTCAAAGCATGGACAAAGTTGCCTGATTTAATTTGAACTTATATTTGTTCAAATGCCCAAATAGACGTCAACTATCACAAACCATAATAGTTCAGATATTTAATCATTATCATATAAAAATAAGGCAAGCCAAAACACAAGTTTAAGCCAACATAATATATATATGTATATGTATATGTACATGTATATGTATATGTATATGTATACATATTCAGTACCTGGTAACCTCTTGCTCTTTCAGGGTCTAAGAGACCAGCTGTTTTAGGTTCCACATGAGCGGCATTATACTGTCCCATGGTGACTGGCTTATTTGCCTTCCCATGATAATCTCCAGTCTTGTCCATATTTGCAGTAGGTGATTAGACTTCACTTTATTCATAGCTGGATATTGTTGCATTATGTATAGATTCTAAATTTTCTCTGTCCATTCATCCATTGATGGAATTGATGGACAGCTCAGTTGATGCAATAGCAAGGCAGTAACTGTGGGAATGCATATACCCGTCTCTTTAGCAAACTGACTTCATTTATTTGGCTATGTAGCCAGAGTTGGAGTAACTGGATTAGGTGGCAGTTCTATTTTTTAATCTTAGAGTGTGAAGAGAGACATTTGAAATTGAATATTCCACTTTGTGAATTTGGTGGCCCAAGTAATGCACCAAACAAGGGGTTTTCAAAATAATGAAACATTTAATTATATAATCTTCCTTTTTAAAATGAATGTTGCCTATTCTGCTACCTCTCTTTTCTTCTTGTATTTTCACAGTTACAGGTTTTAGTTTTAAAGCTTGAATCTACTGGGGGAAGATTTTTGTAAGTGGTCTGGACTCATTCTTCCTTGTCTGGGTATTTTTTTTTAGCACCATTTATTGACGATTCTCATATATATATATATATATATATTCCTTTGGATACCATTTTCTAATGACCTGTCCATCACAGTAATGAGAAATGCTGGATCTCTCTCTCTCTCTCTCCTCGTGTGTGTGTGTGTGTGTGTGTGTGTGTGTGTGTGTGTGTGTGTAGAGAAACAGAGACAGAAATAGAGAGACAGAGAAAACTGGAACATTAGACATTCCAATTGCTCCATATCTACATAGAGCCAATGAGGAAATTTTCACAATTATCTAATTTTTGGGAAGCACACACAGAGATGCATGGGCAATGATCGCATTATGTAAATGCAAAAAACACGAGGAACTGAGTCACAGGTTTACATTTCCCTGAACTTCTTCCACATTATGATATTTTGGAGAAGAAATTTAAACTTTATGACCCAACTAAAAAAGTAAAATATATATATATATATATATATATATATATATATATATATATATATATATATAAAATATACATATAAACACACACATATATACATACACACATATATGTTTCATATATATATATGTTTCAACTTGACAGCTGCCAAACTTTTAAGCATTAAAAAAACTAATGATGTCTGGTAAAAAATGTAGCACTATATGAGAAGTAAATCATCATGTACAGGATTTATTATAGCTACTCCTAAATTTGAGGCCTTCCATAAGGGGGATTTATTTTCTATTTTTCTTTCTAATATAATATATCTATTTTCTCAACAGCTTTGAAGGACCTCAAAAGAACATTGATGAGCCCTTTGCCAATATTTTTACATGTCAAATTGCTCACACTCTGTCCTGTCTCTTTTCTATTCTTTTCTGTTTGTAATTATGTATGTAAAAGATCGTGAATGTGAACTGAAGACATCCCTCCATTGCAACACTAACAGCCTCCTAAAAACAAAGAGGCTGCCTTGGATATCTATCATTCTATAATCCTAGCCCCCAAATTTTCATTGTCATAACAATACCATTAAGAAACAACTCACTTTTGTTTGTTTGTTTTTTTCGAGACAGAGTTTCTCTGTGTAGTTTTGGTGCCTGTCCTGGATCTCGCTCTGTAGACTAGGCTGGCCTCGAACTCATAGAGATCTGCCTGGCTCTGCCTCCTGAGTGCTGGGATTAAAGGCGTGCACCACCGCTGCCCAGCACAACTCACTCTTGAAAAAGCATTTTACCTAAAATCTAAAACATTTTACCATTTTTATAACATTTTACCTAAAATCTAATGAAGGATCACAAAAGTCTTCTGTGTTAATTTTTTGTGGTTAGAAAATATCTTCACTTTTAACATATATTTGAAATTTATTAAAAAACAATGAGTCATGTATAGTGCATGTTTTTCAAAGCTGTGGCTCAAGCCTAAGAAATAAAGTCAGGAAAACACTCTGCTACTGAGCTACAGACCCACCCAACTGATATCTCATGTTGTCTAATAGGAAATATTTTCAGCAGCATTCTTCGTAAAAGAGGGTTTGTGCTTCCCAGGTTTTCTAAAGGAGAAACACATTGTCATGTCCCCCACTGTGATAATCTGGATTTTCAGCTGTCAGTGTTATTTCACCTCTACCAATGTAGCATTTCTTTCACCTCATCATCAAGTTTAAGGGCTACTATTGATATTGTCTTAATATTTATCTCCCACTTGTATGAATTTTTTGTTGTAGTTTTTGTATTATTTTGCTTTGTGTTCTTTCATTATTTTATATTTGAGCACTGATATACGTATATAAATTTAGTAGACAATGATACATGTATTAAATTTAGTGGATTTTTAAAATTTGAGACACTAAAATAATTTGGTACCTTAAATTATCCTACAGAACTTTATTTTGAAATGATGAAATATTTGTTTTTGAAAACCTGAAATAGGTTGAGAGAGTGCTTTGATGTATTTTGTAAACATGATTCATTTTAAAAACTAAAAAACAGAGCTTGAAGTCCTTTATTATGAGTAATAGGTAAAGAGAGACACCAAGGTAGGATATAAAATGGAGACACTCTGCCACATATAGGCAGAAAGAGGTAGAAACCCAAAGATATTTCTCCTTTTTTAACATGCTATATTTTAGAGGCATTGCTATGTTATGAATGACTATCTTCAGGAATATGAAATAATTTTGGTAATTCTGGGTAGAGAGGTATGGTTGTTTTTTGTAATTCTAACTGGTCAGTCAAACAAGAAGTCCATGAAAGTATGTGTGAGAATTTACATGCACCCATAAGAGGTAGCAATCACTTGCAAATGTTTCAGAGAAACTCTCTCTGCTGAATATCTACAGACTTATTATGTTTTAAACCTTTGCTCTAAGCATTCACAAAGGCTGACTTTTCAATTCCAAGGGATTTCTGTAGAGTTCCCTGCAATTTATCATGTGAAAGGAATTAACAAGAAAGAAAATGGAAGCACGTTCACACTTGCCAAGACGTCTCCCTTCAGATGGAGAAAAGCCCACTGAATGAATAACATAAGAAAGATGATTTGGGTGCTTCCAAAACAGAGAAATTACTTAAAGCCTCAAAGCCTGAAGCCAGCCTTCCCTCTCCTGCAAAATATGAATAAGCACCCACTATACAATAGATACCAGCAGTAATTCTGTTCATTATCGCCCAGATTCAGACCTGCTAAGGGTCCTGATCTATTCACAAAACATTCTGATGAGCTAAATATTACCACATGTCTCTAATATACATGGCAACTCCAAATTAACTGCATTCCCCATTCTCTCAAAAAAGAAAGAAAAAATGAAAAGAAAAAAAAAAACCTTCCAAAATACAATTTTAGTGCAGTGTGATTTCCTTCATACATGCTCGAAATCCTGTTGTTATTGCTCAGGATTAATTTGTGGTTGCCTTTTTTTTTTTTTTTTTTTTTTTTTACTCCTTTTGATATTACCATCTGGTCCCCTACTTTTATCTATATTTCAATGGCTCATACTCAACCTGGAAGATTCTCCAGTCTCCAAGTTTAAACATGTAATTTCCAATTGACATATCAACTGGATTGGTCCACAGAGAGCCCAGACATCCCTGAACTAACTTCTCTCCACGTCTCTGTGTACTCAGCTTGCTAAATCCAGCCATCAGACCTTTTTTATCTCATGCAAACTTCCACAGCTCAAACAGTGACAACCAAAGAGGAGAGGGTTTCCAAAACCGAGGGAGACAGTGCAAAACCAAAAATAATTCTCTTTTTTTCACAGATATTACCATGGAAATTTTAGACTCCAACCACCAAACACAGGAAAGCTTTCTTTTGTCCACTGAATGCCCCTGAAAAAGTTCATATCAAGATTTATACCCTAGGAATTCAGAGTTCAATCAGGGAGATTCAGAGCGATAGACAAGTATCAAGGGCAGAATGCCTCCATGTCAAGGAAATTATAGCAATTAACAACTGTTATGATGAGCAGCAGTCCTCTTCTGACATACTATAGATCAGGATGGGAGAATGGATAACGTGTAGTCATGAATCATGTTCAGAACGATGCAGCTAAGACACAACAAGTAGCATGTTGATGTAGACAGAAGGTACTGTTTGATATATGCACTGCTGATGCTAATTATCCTAGAAAAGAAAACTGTGAAGCTAGAAGCACATTTCTGTGATTGTAGCTTTTATGATACCACCTTATTGTAAAGGTCTCCACTAAAATTACTCCTTAAAAATTTGTCTATAGTTTTATATCATGGCATTTAGCTCTTCTCATGTGATGTTTTTTTCTGTGTTACTCTTCCTTTGGGCTATTCTTTTGAGATATTCTCCTTACACAGCTCAGGCTGTCCTCAAAATCTCCACCCTCCTTCCCCACCCCTTAAGTGATTGTATTACAGGTGTATGCCCATGCACCTGTCACTTAATATTTCTAGTAAGCAAGAATTCTCATTTGTATAAAATTTCCTTTAAAACATTCTCAATAACGTCATGGGGGTCTTTCCTATGAAATAATTACCATAACATTGGAAGATATTGGAGGCAAAAAAACCCATACACAAAACATAAATTACACCTTTAATTATTTGTCATTGTTCCTATAATTTTCCAAGGAAAAGATTCCTTCTTTGTGGTAATGCTAAGGATATAGAATATATAGAGTTAATGCAACCCATATATCAACAGTATCCAAGCATTTGGATTAAACAAGCCAGGAAAGACAAGCCCAAGTGTGAACTGAAAGCTCCTACCATTGTCAAAATGAAACATTGGACTTTGGAGTCAAGAATTTTAAATTATTCAATGAAAAGTTTTTAGAACCACTGAGATTTAGAAGGAAAAAAGAAGAGTTGTGAAGAAAGAAAATGATTAAAAATCACACAAGTCAACAACCTTTGGCTCATGTTGTTCTATTTCATATATGCACACCCATCTGCCATACTCTGAGGTAGGAAAGTACACATTTCAATCATGAAAAGAATATCCATCATCCATGGGCCTTAAACAAGTCACTCTTCACAGGACAAGCTATATAAACAGTGTAGCCGGAAGTTTTCCTGTGTCCCACAGATGTTGGGTCCCAAATAAATATACCGAGGCTTATACTAATTACAAACTGTTTGGTCTATGGCTCAGGCTTATTGCTAACTAGCTCTTTTACCTTAAATTAACCCATGTCTATTAATCTATGTATCGCCACGTGCGTGTCTCATGGCTTTACCTGTGTTCCATCTTTCTCCCCTGACCCCATCTTTCTTCTCCCCGTATCCCTCTTGGATTTCCCATCTGGCTGTCTTCTGTCTTGCCATACATCAAAGCAGCTTCTTTATTAATCAATGGTAGCAACATATACTCACAGTGTACAGAAATACCATCCCACCGCACATAGGTGTTTATTCAACAAATAATGAGAAAAAAGAGAAACAGTAGTTGTCTTATCTGATCAGCCATTCGGTGAAATCCCCATCAGTGAGGTTCAAGGTCTTCCCAATTACTTGAATAATAAAATAATAAAATGTGGAATTCCAAGGAGCTCTTTCAAATGATCAGGAGACACTGTCTCAGGGGTGCACAATTTGTGAGCAGCGTTCAAATTTGACAAGGAAGCCAAAGTACATCGTAAGTCCACCGAAATCCTTTTCTTTCAGCCTAACAATTTTTGTTGGCTTCAGAAATAGATCCCCAGGATAATGTAAACATTTTGACAGAAAATTGGCGGTGGTGACTATGGAATAAAATGGTCTGAGGACAAATGTACTGTGGCTTGGAACATGAGATACAATTTTCTTTGCATAGAGGCAAAATGAAGAGATGATAGGGTCCGCAAACCTATTCTCCTCCTAGAATTGCATTCTGACTTTGTCTTTCTCCAGGCAGCTTTCAAAAAGAAAAGCTTGACACGCAGAGCCACTCCAGTGACACCACTGCTTTGCAAGGAATCACAATTCTAGAATTTGACATTTTTCCCCTCTGCAATACCCTTTCTACCTGCAAGAGTATTAGAGAGACGTTTCTGTCTCTCTTGTGTTTTATTACAGTTTGGCCTAGAGAAAAACACTGAGGCAGCTCAATCTGTGTATCTTGCCTGTCTCTCCCTATGTCTATGTGCTGTGCCTCATTCTCTTTTATTAAATACATAAACAGTGCAAACTCAATGTGAACAACATAAGGATAAAATGTGGGATTAGAATCCATCTTTCTAACCACTTGACTCCCATTACTGTACCCATCTGTATTTAAAATCCCCCACAGAATGCCTCTACTCTCTGTGGCCTAATTAAATTATATCCAATTTTCAAATGATACAAATGGCTTGCTCCTCAATCTATCTATTCTCTTTCAAACATCCTTACTCTGAATTTGTCTACGTCCAGACTTGGTAGGTTTTTAAAGCTACACTCTAAATAGTATTCTACATCCAAAGGCTTTCCTGATGTCCCATTTAGAAAGATTTACTTTCTGCTAAAAGACCCCAAGTAGTCTAGGAACAACCTAACAAGTTACAGGACACTGCTTCCTTGGCACTCAGTTAATCTGTGTGTATCTGTCTTTCTCATGCTGGATCTCAGCAAATTGGGCACAAGATCAAATCAGGTTCATTGCTCCTTGTCCTAGTGTCTCAATTTAAGAGAATTCTGTGTGTAGAACATGGTGTCAATGGTTCTTGGTTACGCAATTAGAGTTTACATTCTTCACCAAATGCAATCACAAGTACAGGAAGTCTATTGCTGATGAGAGCCAAATTCACATGAATAAAATGTTAAAATGGCTCTGAGAATTTTCATCAAAGAAGGAAGCAAGATATTTAACTTAAGGAAGGTAATTGACCTCTGGTTAATCTTGCAGTAAGCTTTATAAGAAAGTGTAAGTATAAGCATATATTAGAGAGTTGTTGTTGGAGATAAAACAATACACAAACAACTACCATAGCATATGGAAAGGGGACTTGTAAGTTGGAATAGGGTTGGAATGGTAGTGGAGGAAGACAGGGAGATGTAATAATCAGAATGCATGGTATACAAGCATGTCATTGTGTTGTGGGATGTCTTTCTGTATGCTATGAATATGTGTGGTTCCCACTGGATAATAAATAAAGCTGTTTTGGCCTATGGCAAGAAAGCTTACAGCCAGGTGGGAAATCCAAGCAGAGATACAGAGAGAAGAAAGGCAGATTCGGGAGAGATGCCAGCTACCACCAAAGGAGCAAAAAGATGACAGCAGACTGGTAATGCTATGGCCATGTGGCAACATATAAATGTATAGGAGTGGGTTAATTTGAGATAAAAGAGATAAATAGCAAGAAGCTGAAGCCACAGGCCATAAAGTTTGTAATTAATACAAGCCTATGAGTAATTATTTTATAAGCAGTTGCGAGATCATGGGTAGGGGAGATTTGTCTAGATCTCAGGGCCAGGCAGGACCAGAGAAACTTCCATCTATAACATTGTCAAAGAACAAATTTAATAAAAGTTTTTTTTTAATGGAATTTGGGCTATTTATTAAACTGTTTTTTTTTTTTTCTGAAAAGAATCAACAAGCTAATTACGTCAAAATGTTATCAACCGTCCTCCTCTGACTTGGGAGTTTAGTATTATTTCTCTGATATTAATTTCAAGTTAACTACAACTTTGAAAACATGAGGTAAGGAAGAGCCGCATGATCTCACTGGCTCTGTCTTCTGTTTCCTTTGTTTCTTGTTTTTAAACTTGATATTAAAATGCGTGGCATATGGTGAACAGGTACAAAGCAAATGCACTCTTCCTCAGGTCTTTTGAATACCTTTGCATATAGAAACAATCAAAATGAAAAAAAAAAATGATG
This sequence comes from Peromyscus maniculatus bairdii, assembly GCF_049852395.1. NCBI lineage: Eukaryota > Metazoa > Chordata > Mammalia > Rodentia > Cricetidae > Peromyscus > Peromyscus maniculatus. The sequence goes on along the minus strand of NC_134873.1, from coordinate 28,846,298 downwards.
TCTCACCAAGCACTGGTGTGAACTTCTTGTGTCCTTTGGTATTGCTCCAGGAAGTCAACAAGGCAGGTTGAGAAAGAAAGAGTTTGTGTAGACTTCCTTCACCTATTAGCAGATAAAGTTTATACCAAGTCATCTGAAACTCTATAGAATAATTGGTTTTTTAACAAGAAACCAGAAAAGGGCTAGACTTTGAACACTGCAAGACGACACTGTGCAAAAGATAAGCGAAGGAAGACTCATATTGAAAGTCTAGACCTTTGGGTGAAAATACTGTGTAATTTATGAAAACATGAATATTTAACACAGCACTGAGAATACAATTAATTAATAGCTGATTGATTTCTCAACACCTGCTCTGAAAGCCAAAACTAACAAGAAACCTAACAATGAAGCATTTCATAATATGATACAGTTATTAGTTCTAACTCCATTAGAGTTTCTCTAGCCCAGGGCCTTTATTCTGTGAGGATGGAAGGAGGGGTCCAATGAAAGGAACTGGCTTATGATTAATACTTTAAGCAGTTTCTAATTCAAGTCTCTTCTTGGACTAAGACAATCAGTGAGGGATCATGAAACACCTTCCAGAATCAAGGTATTACACTGAGCTTTCATCAGCTCCTGGGCCAGAGGGACTTCTTTCCACCCTTGTTAGGTGAAGCTGAGATAGATTCTTGCTGAGTTCAGAACAGAATGTCTTCAGGTGGCATACGTGGAGTCGCTGTATTACTAGGTGAAGATCCACCTCTCTGTAACAATCCCTTTAGAGAGAAGGGTCCCTACAGAAGGGAGAGGGGCACTAATGGAATTATTGGGTACTGTTTGAATTTGTATTTGTGCAGGAGGTTTCTGTAGGATACAGTAAAAATTCCTGGTACTCCTTTTCTTCCCATCCCTAGGAACTCAAAGGCACAATGGTAACTGCAAAATAATAAGATTATTGTTTATCATATGCCTAAAGGATACAAACATACTTTTAAAAGATCTTCTTTGTTAAGTCATAGATTCTACAACACAGGTAAGGCTATTACCTCCAGTTTTATATCATAGAGATATAGTTAACAATGTTGTGGAAGAGGTATGTAAACAGAAATAACCCATATAAGGCTTGTGAGTCAGGCGAGTTAATTCTTGGGTCCAGTACTTCCTAGCTTTGTGATTTTAAAGTAATTTGATACTACGCTGCTGTTTAATGTCACACATTAAAATGTCAATAACAGAATTATAAAATTCATACTGTTGTTATAAGGATTATGTGGACTAATACACATCACTCCAACAGCACATGGAACACAACAATTATCAGTAAATTCTGATTTATTGTCATTATGGTGCTGTATTATTCAAGATCACACCATTACTAAGTGACAGAGACAAATCAATGCTTTCTTGTGGGAGCCCTAGGTATTGTTCAGCAATTTCATCCAAACTGAAACATTCTATCCTATAGCAAGACTCCCTGAGACTTGTGAAATAAACAACTCACAAATCTCAGGAAGTTCCTAAAATTTATAAAACTCCAAGGCAAGTCTTTACTCCCAGAGTAAAGACTGCTGATGAGGGAAGATTCTCCAAGTTGCCTATGGGAGACTCTGACCAGTTGAGCTGCCTACAAGTTGTCCAGAGAGCTTATGGTTTACATCTTTTGTGAGTAGTCACCCACGCTGAGGTAGGCTTTTAGATGATGAAGTTACCTTTCTGTCATTGATGTCCTGGAAGTAAACCCTCACTCATACTTGGGCAAGCTGCCCAGTAAAGTCATTCATTTGCAAGCTTGGCCGTTGGTGAAATAACTTAGCTCAGCATGGATATTTTTATCTGGCATAAGCAGAGGTTTCTTCATGTGCTCCCAGGAAAAGTCAAACAGTACTATCTCTGACCTACCATGCTTTATCCCTCAGCTCTCCATTATTACATGTAAGCCACTTTAAAAATCTATTAATTCACTCAGCTCCTTATGTCACAAAACTAAACATTTACATGTACATATTCACCCATTGATGCACTATGGATAAAGGATATAGATTTCTGATGCTGTAATTTATTATTTAGAGTTATGCAAAATTACAATATTTTATAATGAACTTTCACATACTCCTCCCTCACATTCTCCAAGTCGAATTAGCTGACTGAATGTGCATTCTCCTACAATGACTAGCAAGGACATGACATCCTTTCTATGTGATTAGTGCCTAGGATGAATTCCCTAAGAACAATAATAATGAGGAAACAATCAGGTTAATCCACTCTGAGGGGCCCAGCACAAAACAACTGGGCAGTACTTTTAAAAAGTCACAAGTGATGAAAATCCCAGAAATACAGAGGAGCTGTTCCAGAATGAAGGAGACTAATGAGCCATGAAAAGAGATGCAATGTGTGTTCCTGACTTGGGCTCTGCACTGGAACTAGGTCGCTAGATAATGTGTAGAATAGAATAGATTGTCTCATGACTTTCTCTTTCTGGATGATAATTCAGTTCAGGGAGAAGTAAATTACAGCAGTGCAATTTTCCTGATTGGATTACTCCTTACTATCTATTTAAATATTTATAATACACAGGAGAGGAAATGTGGGGATTTCTTTCACTTAGGTAGTTAGGATATGAAATGAATCCATGCTACATATGGTAGAGATAGAAGAGTTTGTGCTTGAGACAAAAGTGGTCTGTACTTGGTGAGAAAGCATCAGTTACACAGTCTACCCCAGAGCTTTCAGGCCAGTGTGCTTTCTGGTACATTCAATTACAGAAAAGATTCAGACCTTAAAATAAGTGCATTCATTTTCTACCACTGTTTTAATAAATTTTTAAAAACTGTTTGGCTTCAGACTGTACACATTTATTCATTGTCAGTTCTGAAGGTCAAATGGTTCAATGATCAGTTCAATGGGTTCACATCAAGGTTGTCACCACTTTGCTCCCTCCAAAGACCCTAGGGAATATCTTTTGCCTGGCATTATCCAGATTCCAAAGCCATGTTTCTTGCATGCCTTCGTTCAAGGCAACATCTTCCTTCATCCCCAGAGGGCAGATGCTTCTTATCTTCACATTTTCATAGTGAGGATAACTTCACCTTCCTGTCATCGGTCACATATAGGTTTCTCTCTGTCATTGTGTTTATGTTTAGGGATGGCACCAATTCAGGACAATTAGTTTATTTCAGCAATATTGGTTGGTTGAAAGAAAACACATAGCCACATAAATATTTACAGGATCCCTGGGCTAGAACATAAAGGGGTGTGTGTGTGTGTGTGTGTGTGTGTGTGTGTGTGTGTGTGTGTGTGTGTGTGTGTGTGAAAGAGAGAGAGAGAGAGAGAGAGAGAGAGAGAGAGAGAGAGAGAGAGAGAGAGAGAGAGAGAGAGAGAGAGGTGATCATTGTCCAGACTACCCCAGATATAGAAAGACACCCATACTTTTACTTGGCTTAAATATGTTTCCATATATCCAAGTAAACACTGACTCTCTACTCAATGGCCTGAAATGAATAGTTGGAAGCTATTAATTCTAAATCATTTCCTAGCAGGAAAAATACTATGAAAGTATGTATCTGACATATTTTCTGAGATTCTCCCAATTGTACATGTTCCCAGGGAGAGCATCTGTGAGAACACAAGCACGTTAAATATCCATGGCGGCAGGCTGAATACATGTCCATACAGATCCCTGGTTCTGAATTCTTAAAGCCCGAGGCTGTTACCTTCTATGACAAAAGCTACTTCATATACACTATTGAGGACCTCACAGTGGGAAACTGATGTTGGAGCTGGGGCAGGGGGCTGCTACCACCATGCATGCCACAAGAAAAAGAAGGCAGAGGAAAATCTAACACAGAACGAGAAGAGCAACAAGGCAGGAGCAACTCGTGCATAAGACCACAGTCAAGGGAACACGACAGACACCAAAAGCTAGAATTAGCAACAGGGGAGGCATTCTTTCCCAGGAGGAGGGGCTCAGGAAAGCATAACCATGTTGATACCCTGCTTAACTGTATAAGGCTCGGTTTGGATTTTTGACCTCTACACCCCAAGGATAATAAATGTGTGTTATTTCTAGCCATGCAGCATGTGGCAATTTATTAAAGCAACAAGAGAAAAAAAATCAATATATACAATAACTTGATCAGTACCTGACTCATAGTAGGAAATTGACAAATGTTGGGTAAATACTAGAAGGGAAAAAAGAAGGAAGTGGGGGTTAAGAAAGAAGGAATCAATGATAAAACCATTATATGAAATGTTTCCCTACTTAATAGACTAGGGGTATTAATGTCTTCGTCAAGGAGGAAACGAGATTTTATTGTTTATTATTTTAGTTCTTAATCTCTTTCCAAGAAAACAATGTTTTATTGTTATTATTTTAGTTGTTAATCTTTTTCCAAGTCTTTGGTGTCATGTGTTTAAGTCCGCATCTGGGCTTGATGGAGGACATGATGCCTCTCACGTTGGCAAGACATTTGAACTTGAGGTATGAGCAGATACAAGAGGAGGCTCTGGTAACAGGTGGGGATGGACCCTTTCCAGAAGTAATGCTTGTAGGCCTGCTTCAGTAACTGGAAGGGGAAGGGGGCTCCCAAAGTGAAGTTGTCTCCCTTCACTGCCTTAAGAGGCCAACTCATTTTTGTCTGAAAGCTTAGCTAAGAACTACATCGCCACAGACAGTGCCATTTTTAGGACATTTTAAATCACTTTATTTTATTATGTATATGTGTGTCATGTGAGCATATGTGCGTGGGGGTGTGATTTCTCGGCAGGGGCCAGAGAGTGCTTTAAAGCTGGAGGTACAGGGGTCAGGAACCACCCAGTATGAATGCTGGGAACTGACTCGGGTCTCCTGTAAGCACAGCACGACTCTTTAGCTACTGAGCTATTGCTCTTGTTCCCACAATGTCACTTTTAACATATTATTTTATCTGTTAGTTTCGAGAACACAGTTATTATTTGGGATATCTGTGGATTCAGACATACTGTCTACTGATCTGCATCAAACTCCTTAATTTGTGGTCCTTAGAGGGAAACCTGTGCATGGCCCAGAAAGAGTAAGTCCCAAGTGGTATGTTTTCCTCTACTAGGTAGCTCACTCAAGTGTCAAATTAAATAAATGTGAAGATGGAAAAATTGAAGCAATTAAACTCTTATGCCATAGACCTTTTTCTCTTTAGGTCTTCTGCTGGGATTCAATTAAAATAACGAATTTTTTTCCTTGCATGAAATTACCACTGACTTATTGAGTTTGACAATACTCAACAATGCTTTGATGTTTGTCCAAGTGAAAGCATTCGCTACTCTGTCACAGAGATAAATGAGGCAAATTCATCAAGGACCCAACCCAGTAAGAATATTGATGGAGTTCTACTTGAGTGCATAAACCCTTCAGTGATGAGTGGCTTGCCAGATACCCAATGTGAGATCTCATTATTGTTCATAAAAATAGAACTGAAAGAGTGCATCTGGAGTCCCCATTCTGTGCATTTCTCAATTATTTTCCAGGTTGTGCTACATTTTTCATTGTAAATTATATTAAGTCACAGATGAAATGAGCAAGGGTTCAAACCAATAAGTAAATATACTGTTGGGTTGAATCCAACTTTATTATTTGTACTTTTTAACCCAAATACTAGACATCAGTTTAAAATGAATAAAGGATCGTAGGCATACATGTATTCCTCAGACTCTAAAGAAAATGGTTTGTGTGTGTGTGTGTGTGTGTGTGTGTGTGTGTGTGTGTGTGTGTGTGTGTACCTCATACACATATCTCCTAGGAATGTCAGAATCTATACCTATGAAGTCTTACTACCATGACTGCCTGAATATGAGCTGAACAAGGACAAGAGACATTCTGGGTGGACATGTGAAGTCCCAGGAGGCATCAACCTCACACAAAGAACTACCAGCTACTAAAGAAAGCTAAGAGTAAGAGAAATAGTCTTCCCCAGGATAGAGCACACCAGTTACCAAATGATCAGGCATGGAAACATACATACAAGGAACATGATACAGACTGCCCATGTTATATTTAGGAATAGTTATGTTTATACTTATACATCTATGCATGTAAAAACAGTTAAAGGAAAAAGAGATAGTGAATTTGAAGGAGAGCAATTTCACCAATAGACATGTGAGAGAATTTAGAGTGAGAAAAGGGAAGGGAAAATTATGTAATTATATTATCATCTCAAAAAATAAAAGAAATAATCGAGAGAACCCATTTACTCTTTCTAAGTTCATGTTTGCATTTAGCTCACTGTGTTGACATTCTTCCTCCCCCTGTCATGCATATTACCACCATTTTAAGTAAAGAAAACCAACATCTTCCTTACCTCAGCTCATGCTTGATATACCGACATATATCTTATACATGTAAAAATATGAAAACATGTTTGAATGGTGACATAAAAATTAAGATATCTATACAGATTTTAGTTCAAAGCTGTTAACAATTCTTTGCAGTAAACACATAAAAACCCCATTCCATTCTTTCTACTAGCTCTATCCCATGGTATTTGGGTGATGTAACTTTTAGGACCAATTTATCACTGAAAAATATTTTCTATCTTTGTTCATTATGAAAAACATTGCAAGAAAGTCCTTTGAATACAGATCTTTAGTTTCTGTTTAACATACACATCTTGAAGCAGATATATTGCTGGAGAAAGGAACTGAGAGTTCTACTTCTTGATCTGTAGGCAGCATGGGGAGACTGTGTGCCATTCTGAGCATAGCTTGAGCACATAAGACCTCAAAGTCCGCCCCCCCCTCCAGTGACATACCTCCTCTAACAAGGCCACACCTACTCCAAGGCCACTCCTCCCCAATACTGCCATTCCATATGAACCAAGCACTTAAACACATGAGTCTGTGGGAGCCATACCTATTCAAACCACCACAGGTGGGATTCCAGGAATCTACATGTTTAATAGTTTCATTATAGAGATAAGATAGACATGGGGATGGGTCAAGAGACTGTTTAGAGGACATAGGTACAGTTGGGAGCACTTAAGACCAGGCGTTTCGATTGCATTCTTGTTTCAAAACGATTTATTCTTCCTGTGTATCATTAAACAATTGCAATGATTCCTCTTTTTTTATGTACATGCATAGAGGAAAGACAACTTGGTTAACTACTTGGTCATGATTTTCCACCCAGCAACTCGATTTGCCAGAGCACCTTTGCCGTTTTTTGTTTGTTTTTCTTTTACAGTTGATTCTCCCAAGATGACCAGTGTGAGTGCTGGTCCTGAGCAGGGCCAGCCTAACTCATGAATCCTCAGTGCTCTTTTCTTCCTAGAATGCTTGAACTTTTCTCCTGTATATGGAGAATTGACATGTGGCAGTCACTACATCTGGACTCTGATTCCTGGTGCTTGTGCCTCAGCCTAAAGTAGAATTTGCCACGATAACATAAGCATTACCACAGGTTCTCCCATGCCTCCTCTATTGGATTTAATGGAGCTGAGAAACACAAGGTGGTTAGATTCTCAAGATGGCTCTCAGTGTGAATGCAGTTTATTTTAAATCACACCTTGATGAGCTCTGTGAAATTTCTCTGAAGACAGAGCTGAAACACCATCTCATCAATAAAATTCTATTTCTGAAAATCCATTTATTTTGAAACCCTGCCTTTATGCAAGAGATAAAATGAATATCTTGAAAATTGTCACAAGCTTCAACTGCAAACCGTGCTGAATTATCTCCCTATTCAGCAAAGACTGCTAGGCAAGGGACCAAACATTTTTCCAGTCCGATCTAGTCATGGAATTAACTTGGAACTTTTGAGTTCTCCAAATCTCACTTCCATTTTTTCTGTCTCATCTATTGATTTCTAGGAAGAAGACTCTGGGTTTTTCTCTAGTCCCTTCACTTTTCTCACTTCCTTTGGATATTAACAGCCTATGCGTCTTTAGATTCAATACCAGGGGCTTCTAAGCACAGGGTAGATGACGACATTCCATTCTTTACAGTTTAGAGATATTTGGATGCAGAACCAGACCTCAGGCTCACCTGGCTGCATTTCTAGTTTGACTGGCATGCCTATGGATCATCGTGATTTCTAGACGTGACCCCAAAATGCATAAACAATGGAAACACAGAGCGCTCTCAGCTTTCAAACTGGTATCTCTGTATCATTTCCGTAATCTGAAACCCTTTTGGAGGGGCTTTGGGGGATATGGAAAACTGAAGACTATTCTCCTTATAAAGACCTCTGCATAAGGAAGGCGAGATGTTGCATATGTAGTGGGTACAGAAGGAGACATAAGGCACCATTCAGAAGGAAATCTAAATCTAAATAATCTCAATCTAAAATTGAGAAATTTAAAGGATCAGTACCTGGGGTCCTCTGTCAGGAGGTAGGGGAGGAGCAGGTCTCAGGAGATCACCAGCCATGATTCTGTGTGAGAAAAAAAAATGTAATTAAACACCTGCCGTGCTCCGGGACAGAAGCTGGCTCATAATGATGCTAATCAAACGGCAACTTCTCAGAACCCTATTGGCTTTATTTGCTACCATTCCACCATCAGGACCATCATCCCTCATCATTTAGGACAATGTTGAATGTGTTTAAATCGTTATACCAGAGTATATTGTCTCTAAGACAGGAAAAGAGGCAGAAAAGCAATTCCACCTGCCATATGGTTGTGGAGAATCTGTGGGGTGGATAATTCTGTTTCTTTTCTCCATTCACTCCCTGATGAATAATAATATTATCAATGTTCCAGTATGGACTCGATGTTTTAAAAGGGCAAAATCCTTCACTTAATGTCACATTAGGTGCCATGATCAACAAAATTTCCCTTTGTATAGTTGTAACTTTTGTATTAATGAACATTTAATTTGCAAAATAATCATAAAAACTCTTAATGAGTGTTTACCATATGCCATGTGCTACACTGGAGAAATTTTAAAGGCATCTCAATCATTTCTAAGAACAACAGTCTCAACAAGTCATAAATGGCCTACTTTTTTCTTACTACTGTCTTACATCCCACAAATGCACTTAATGCACTAATGAAGCAACTTTGAAAGTAGAATCCTGCACAAGACATCAAAATATTAAAATAATAAGCACTTTATAACTCCCAGGACTTCTAATTTCTAGGCCCTAAAACATAAAAATTGGAATTACAGAGCCCAGAAAGGAATACTGTTTTTCACAAGGTACTGTTAGTATCAAATGAAATAGTTTAAATAAGAATATAATACAATAGTTATAGGCTGCAAAGATGTCAATAAGGGGCGTTTCCTTATTTGCAAGGAGAGCCCAGTTAGTTCCCTGAACCACCTCTGGTTCTCTCAATAACTCCAGGTCTAGAGGACCTGATGCCCTCTTCTGGACTCCAAAAGCCCTGCCATTCATGTGTACATACCCACACACAGCATACATGTATACACGCAATTAACAATATAATTAAAGTATTTTTAAAAAAAACAAAAGATTAACAGTTAATAAATAATTCTACAAATTATATTTAGTAATGATACTTGTCAATTATATTTGGTCTAATTCTAATTAACGTGACTATCTTTAGGTCAACATAGTTATTTGACTACTTAGAACCAATACAAAAGTTAACTAAGGTGGTGAATGTCTGCCCTCCCAGCAGTCAAGAGACTGAGACAGGGGCATCCGTGTTGTTCAAGATAAATCTGGGCTACATAGTGAGTCCACTTTTATTCTAAGTTACAAAGCAATATCTTCTGTCACAGAAAATCAAATGAATGAACATCAAAAAAAAAAAGAATAAGGAATCCTCTTCTTATAACAAAAGAGTATTGCTCTATGTTGAGAAAGCAAGAGAGTGGTTCATGCACAAGAGGGTGCTACATGCGTTTTCAAAGAAGTGCTCATACGGTGGTTTTAAAACTGTATCTGGAAACAAGATGCTACGTGATTTACTAACATGTGTTATAAATCACCATCCTAGTGACTGGCATAAAATAACAGGCTAAAATGACAGCATGAACATAATGACATCATCTCAATGAAGCTTAATAAAGGAAAAAGGTAGACACAGTAAAATTTTAGACATGACAGAATAGAATTAGCAGCATTCAATATTTAAAAACAAACAGACCAATGCATAAGCAATAGCTGGTGAAAATGAAGCACTTTGCAGACTCCAAGAGGAAAAAGCAAGGGAGGGAGAGGACAGAAAGGGATTAAAGCAACAGTCAAAAACCATCAACATTCGCTAAGAATTAGAAGACTACACAACCAGGAAATCCAATGAACTAAACAGAAGCAGTGTGCAACCAGATACTTAACAAACCATATTCCAATGAACAAAACCCACATCTGAGAACAAAATTTGGAAAATCAGTGATTTCAGTACAGAGAAACAAAGAGGATGATGAAAAACTGGTCATCAAGAGATACTGATAAGAGTTGTGTCATTTTAAGAAATGTGTCATTTTAAGAAACATGGCATCTCATGCCATTTCATATGCTTACCGTTGCTTCTAAGTTTCATCCTTTTAGCATTAACATACTTCATGTATTTCCATCTCTTAGTATTATAGAGAATAGTACACATTTGTTTTTAAGTTTGAGGATCATTTAACTATAGGCATTTCCAAGCTCTGTGACAGCACATCCTACATCTATAATTGTCTATCTTTCCAGTCTGTGTTCCTTTTATCTTTGGGAAATTTTCTATGCAATGTCTCTTAATATTACTTTTTCCAATGTCTACTTTATTCTGTAACAATAAGCACTTCAGCTATCTCATCTCTTGGTACTGATTATCCCTTTATAGTGTTTACTTTTCGACCATCCACAATGTTTCTCTGAAATTGCCTTTTCATGTAGCCAGCCTGTTACATGTTGCTTTTATGTCCTGCTTGGCAGGATATCTCCTTCGGCAGACTATCTTTTAATTGCCATGTTTAGAATATCTCATGGCATTGATATTGTTTGATTTATAAAGACAATAATTTTCTCAATGAAAACATGAGAATCTATTTTGACTGACTAATGAAATTTTACTGAAATTAATGGGACACTACTAAGAGTACCTAAGTCAAGATGTTGCTCTGAAATTAAGAAGAACTATCCTCAAGGCAAATTTTGCAATAAACTAGCTCTAGTCATTGAAAAATGCTATCAGCCCAGGAGATCAGGATCCACAATAAATGTATGCTCACTGTGACATACATTTCTTCTAACAGAGGAAGCATTCAGAAGGCTGAGGCAAGTGGGTTGCCATAGTTGGAGGGGAGCCTGTACTGCAATTATGAACCTGCTTCAAAAAACAAACACACACAAAGATGTATTTCTGACTTGAAATTTTCTGTAAGATCATTGACATTTAAAAGGCAGTAATAGCAACCCTTCAACGTAGACTATACAGCACAGGGGGTATCTCAAACCTTGGACAACATAGCTCAAAAATCAGAGGCAGCTTTGAAAGTGCATTAGTGGAAAACTTATAGAAAACCATTTGAAAGCAAAATTCAAACTGAAGGGAAATTTATTTGAACTTATAGAACCCAGAACAATGATATGAAATGCTGCAATTCTAAAAAGTCACAATAGAGATACAGTATAATCTTTAAAATGACAAAGCCATTATTTTATCAGGAAAAAGAAAGATGGAACAAACGGTAAGTAAAAAGCATGGTTGTCATTATAAATCAAATAATATCAATGCCATGAGATTTTCTAAACATAGCAATTAAAAGATAGTCTTCCATAGGAGATATACTGCAAAGCAGGACACAAAAGCAAAATATAACAGATTGGCTACATAAAAGGCAATTTCAGAGAAACATTGTGGATGGTCAAAAGTAAACACTATAAAGGGATAATCAGTACCAAGAAATGAGATAGCTGAAATGCTTATCATTACAGAATAAAGTAGAGGTTGGAAAAAAATAATATTAAGAGATATTGTGTAGAAAATTTCCCAAAGATAAAGAGGACACGGACTGGGAAGATACACAATTACAGATGTAGAATGTGCTGTCACAGAGCTTGGAAATGCCTGTAGTTAATGATTTTCAAACTTAAAAGCAAATGTATACTATTCTCTATAAATACTAAAAGACAGACGTACAGGAAGTATGTTGTTAAATGATAAAATGATAAAACTTAGAATCAACAGTAAACAATGTATTTCTTGAAATGACACAACTTTCTCTTAGACACATCATCTGTCAGAGAAAACCAAGGAAAGAATGAGAGTCTATTGTTGACTAGTGAAATTGTATCAAAATTAATGGGACACTAACAACAGTGCACAGATGTTAATTACTATTTTAAGTTTTGTATTAGAAAAGAAAATGTTCTGATATAGACAGCCTCCACTTTAATCTTCAGAAATGAGAAACAGGGAAGATATTCATGACCTTGGAGAAAGTAAAAATTTCTTGGCACACAACATATATAGACCATAGGAATAAATTAGTAATCATACTATACTATAAAGAAAACCATCTAAGCTCACGCGTGAAGCTGATAAACAATGGTGAGAATGAGGATCAAGCCTGAATGTAAGTCCAGTCACAGCCTGGTGTACACAGGCACACAACACACACACACACAACACACACACACACACACACACACACACACACACACACACATACACACACACACTGAGGCACTGCCCCAACAAAGGGATGGACAGAGGAGGGGAAGGAAGGAAGGGAGGGAGTCAGAGAGGAAGGGGGAGGGAGGGAGAGAAGAAGAAGGAAGGAACTGAGAAGCTTCAAAAAGAATGAAAATGCAAAACTGGTGACAAGTATTGTACACATTTTGACATTTGGAACATTAGTGGCTATGTGAACATAGAATAAAGATTCATGTTTTTAAAATGTACAACCCCATGACAGGACACTCAATGTAAAAATTAAGAAGAGTGAAACTATTCTTTATCAAAGTAGTTGGATCCAAGAAGCTTAGTAAGAATCTCTCCATAATTAATCATCAAACAAATGCAAGCAAAAGCCCAATGAGGTAAATAACGTATCTCCCCCAAGAAAACTCAGATCCTAGATTCAATCAAGCCATGATATATAAATGCATACACTATGGATGATAGACGAAAACTAAATTAATTTAATGGGTGAATAGACAATTTGTGCTACAGACATTTAGGGGAAAGTGACTCTGCAAGAGAAAACATGAAGAGATTGACTTCTAAGCCACTGCAAGGACAAATGTCTAATCCACCACATTGAGTCAAAGGATCAAGATGCCAGAGTGATTCTACACGTACGAAGTCTTGGAAAACAAAGCCAATCAGATGTTATCTCTTGAAATGTGGGCAAAGACACAAAGGGAATGATTGAGGAGGCAGAAGCACCTTCCATCTTGAATAGGCAATGGTTACATGACTTTGGAAATCACACTGAAATGTTCACTTCAGCAGAAAATGATGTGTTTGTAATTTACAGTTCAATATGGTTGATTGAAAACATGTTTAATGTCGGAATCCTCTTGCTCTGTCTAAGCACAGAAACTAGGTCTTTTCTGATTATGTGGAACACGATGCCTTTCAATTGTTCATAGCAGGGAGAAAGCATTGTCTGCCCTTTGCTTCTGTCCTGGCTAAATGTTTGCTCTTCAGTGTGATTTACACTGATTAGAAACTGCTGAGTTAGCCGGGCGTTGGTGGCGCACACCTTTAATCCCAGCACTCGGGAGGCAGAGGCAGGCGGATCTCTGTGAGTTCGAGGCCAGCCTGGGCTACCAAGTGAGCTCCAGGAAAGGCGCAAAGCTACACAGAGAAACCCTGTCTCGAAAAATCAAAAAAAAAAGAAACTGCTGAGTTTCTGTCCATCACACTCCCACATGAGGATGCCTTTGTTTTCTTATGATTTGAATACTTGTGTTATAACCCACTATTTCAAAACTTTCCATTACTTTAAAAATTATAGGAAAATATAAACACAGAAGTCTTGATTTAGTTCAAAACTCTCTGTTTAATATAGCTGAAGTTTTCCTGTGCTCACCCAGTACCAAGGTCTCATAGCCACTTATAAAATGCCTGTGTCCTGCCTGGTCCTATAACTGCTCAGACCCAAGTAAACACACAGAGGCTGATATTAATTAAAACTGTTTGGCCATTATCTCAGGCCTACCATTGACAATCTCCTACATTTCCTACACTTAAACTCAGCCCATTTCTGTTAATCTATAAATCACCATGTTTTCTGTGGCTTTACCTATATGTCATTACATGCTGCTCCCTGGATGGTGAGCTGGCATCTCTTGACTTAGCCTTCCCTTTCCCTTGCCAGAATTCTCTTCTCTGTTTGCCCCACCTATACTTCCTGTCTGGCTACTAGCCAATCAGCATTTTATTTATCAACCATTCAGAGCAACACATATTCATAGCATACAGAAAGACATCCGTCACAGCAGCTTAAAAACAGATAAACTGAAATTCTTACTTGGCTTGCTTGTTTTTGTTTTTGAGACAGGGTCTCATATTGCCCTGCAGTATACCGAGGCTTGAAATCCCTGTACATGAACATGACCTTGAACCCATGATCTTCCTACTTTTCTCTCACAAATGCTAGGATTACAGGCATGTACTTCTACACCCAGCTTAGTATTTTTATTTATGGATGCATGTATCAAGTGTTTTCTTGAAAGCAGAGGTCAGAGGTAGTTTTCTAAGTGCTCACTTATTTGGTTTTCTTTTTTTAAGTTTGTAGTTTCGTGATCTCTTTATTTCCAATACTCTACACACACACACTGAGGGAAGAGTTACATGAATGAACAATGAGTACACAGGATGAGATATCCCATGCCATTTGTCACAACTTCTCAAGGAATATTCTGTTTTCATCTGTTTGATACTACAATAGGTTACAAAAGTAACCTTGAATGCCACCAGTCTGCAAGCTTCTTCACAGTGTGACCTTGCACCTCCTTCATAGACAAGAGTTTAGTTCTTTACTCTTTCAATCTGGGTTTCCCCTTGGGGCATGTGTTCCCTAATGGGATAGAAATAGATACAATCATAGAATGAAACAGGAGCCCCCAGGAACTAGAGAGATGGCTCAATCACTAAAGCCAGTGCTTGCCCTGCAATCATTAGAAGCTGGATTTTTGACCCCTAGAGCTCATAGAAAAGAAAATCTGGGTGTGTAATCACATGTTTATCATCCCAGCACTGGGGAAACAGGGACAGGCAAATCTGTGGTGCTTGCTGACCAGCCAGCCTAGCCTGTGAGCTGAGTTCCAGGTTGGTTGAGAAACCTTTACCGAGGGCTGGAGAGATGGCTCAGCCGTTAAAGGCTAGGCTCACAACCAAAAATATAAGAGAAACCTTTACTGAAAACTCAAAGTAGTTGACACGCAAGGAATGATATTGGTCTCCCTATACATGCACACATTACACTTGAACTAGAGAGAGAGAGAGAGAGAGAGAGAGAGAGAGAGAGAGAGAGAGAGAAAGCAACTCAAGTCACCTCAGCCTTGTGACACAATGACCTCCTCTTGGTGACTGTATGAAGAAGTGAGAAAGTTTTGAGCTGGTCTTTCAGAAAACAGGCGAGTTGCACCATCATGCTCTTCTGGCCATCATCTTGGTGTGAACATGGTGTGTGCATATGGCCGTGGTCTATTATCCAGTCAGATCACCATCTGCCAGCTGATCACAGATCCCTGAGGTAGCCCAGAGCATGAGCACTATCCAGCCAACAGACAAACCACAATCTGAATAAAAGTTTGATGTGTGCAGCTACGAGATAGCTGTAAAAGCCAATTTATATAGACAGAAACCCCAATCCCAAATGGCTGTATAGTTCAAATTCAAAACTTAACTGAAAATCATTCCTTATTTAAAAAAAAAAAAGTTGTCTATCCATGGTATCTTGATGTCCATACTTAAAATGGAGTGACAGATCAAAACCATTGCTGTATAACATGGAGTAACCCAAACATAAGCATGGCCAGCAGTCTGTTCTATGTACCACCAGGTAAAGTAAGGCAGGCTGGGCCTCATCCCCATAGCAAGAATTTGGAATACCAAAAAGGACCTGGCAAGATAAGGATCGCAAAAGATCATTATAACAAACTATCAAAGTGTGGCATGCCCTTTGGGGTATTTGAATTCGGTTGTGGGGGAGAACAAACAACTATATCTTGTCCTAAAAATGGAAGAGAAAAATTAATATTCTACTTCAAATTACACAATCTCACTAGGGAAATTAGAGGCAGGGAAGTGATTACAGGAACTAGAGGGAGAAACTGGAGTGGTCTGCAATCTAGGGATGGCAGAGCAAACCTTGAAAGAAGTCACTCCCAGTAATGGTGGGACTAAGATAAAAACCTTTCTAGTCGGTGACTTTATGTGGTCATCAGATCCATGCTGCAATTACCTGGAACATCCGGTGGTTTTTCTTGTCATTCTGCCTCTATCTAAGAAAGCACTTCTTTTGTGGTTACCGCCCCCCCATCTCTCACTATAGAATGCCCTAGTCTTATATTTTATATGGCTTCATTCCTGCCAAGCTTTACTACATAATAAAGGGGAAGCTGTACAATTTAAAGGGTTGACTTGAAGTACTTAAACACTCAGATTGGAAGCCCTAAATCACTTGGCCTTTCCTATTGCCTGCTCAGATGTGTTATGGTCAAGTTTTGGGGGCAATGTCTCAGAACACTAACTCTTATCCCTCTCAATTCATAAAAGTAGAAAACAGAAAAGGGATAGAAAGGGGCCAGAGAAAAATGGAAGTAATAGAAAGAACCAAAAACTTGGCATTATTTAATGACATAAAGGAATAATAGGGCTATTTGTAAGTCTTTAAATAAACAAAAAAAATCATGTAATTAGCACCAACCACCCAATTAGTATAGCACATAGTGCATTATTCTAGAGTAATTAAGAAACACATTAAATATCAAGAGCCTACTTAAAATAATTTGACATTCCTTTATTCTTTTTTATTAATTCAAAGTTGTTCTAAGACAATTGTACACACATACACAATGCATTAGTTTTGCTCCCCTGCCCTATCTCATCTCTATATTACCCCTGTCCATCATCCCATCCCAGTGTCCCACAGTGAGCTCACCAGCAGATGCACACCTGAAGACAAGGATTCCCTTTCTCCCATCCATTGTTCTTCTTACTCCTCTCTTTTTCCCCATCCCGCTTTCACATACAGGCACACAACACACTTGTACATTTAGCACTTTACGAAAAGACAAAACCCAGACTAAGACTTAGGACTTTAATTGAGAATGTGTGTTGCTGTGTTGAATCTGAACCAAAGAGCTTGAGCTTTGGACTTACGGATCCTCAACTGAGAAATTCACTTCAAAAGCCACTTCATCACCTGCCCATACTGGGACATGTATCTTCCCTGTGAGTAACCAAACTTTCCCTTCACACTTCCATGTCCATAAATCCAAGTGTATATAATCAAAATAGGTGGACAAGAAACCTGAGCTAGAGTTTTCTGCACTTGAAGGCAGGGAATTTAGATAAATCCTTACATACTTGAGCCAACCAAGGCTAGAACATGTACAAAATTCTAAAATAGGGACATCTAGACCCATAACAATTATGCAAACAGACATCTCTCACTGTCTTTCTACATGATTTAAGCCCAGAATCTCAACAACTTTCTCCACCTTTCCAACCACTGAAACTTACAATTCTTCACAGTTTATTGATAATGTGACTCTTGTCACCCTTTTACATATACTTTGAGAAGTTATCAGAAACCCATATAAACTTGTAGAATTTCTGGGCTGTTAGCAAGACTTCCTTAGCTTCATTTTCTACCCTCTCAACAATATATATTAAAAACTGTATATTGTTAACAATAATAGTATATATTAACCATACATATTACTGGATATATACTCTAAATTTACAGCTTGGCTATTAATAAATTTATTAACTAAAGCTTTGATTTGGAAGGTGACAGTATGCCTATGAAAGAAATGACAATATAATTTAAATATGATAATTATATTCTGAAGAGACTTTTCAGGTGTTTATGTAGTGAAATTACAGGTGTACCCTAAAATGAAGTTAATAGACTATTTGACTCATAATAGATCACAGCATTTCGAGGGTCACGAACATTCTAAATTGCCAGAGCATCAACAGTGCCCTTTTGTTTAATACCATCTTTGGTCAGTCCTATTGAGGGAATTTTCTTTCATAAATGCACACGCACACATACACACACACACACACACACACACACACACACACACACACACACACACGGTAGAGAACCCTAGAGGAAAACACTTGGCATTCTTCACTGTTCTCTGTATATTCCTATATATCCAAATCCATGAACACTTGTACCCTCACACAAGCATGCATGTATACCACCCTTAACAATTATAACAATTGGACTAATCGTGACCATGTCTTATTCATCTCCCTCACCCTGGGTCACTAATCAAGAGAATCAATGCTCAGAAAGTATTTGAGTTAATGAATGATCCTGCATACTATCAAGGGTGTATATTCTGAGATATTATTGTGGCACCAAATCCAAAAGCATCAGGTTCTGAGTGAAAAATCTTTCTGATGAGTTGATTTGGTGTGCATCTTGGTTTGTATAGGAAAATAAAAAACAGAGAGGTAGGAAGGGAGAGGGAGAATAGAATTAATTTTGATGGACAGATTTTTTTCCTTATTATGCCAAAAGAGATAGACAGTGGTTAAGATTGACCTTTGGGTTCCTGAATCCAGTCTTGCTTCTGCTGTAAGTGACTCTGTGTATTAAACACTTAGCATGTGTCTGCATTTGCTTCTTCCTTGAGAAAATAAGATAATAATGCAACCAAACTCTGTTGTAGAAGACAAAAGATTAACCTGCATAAAGCACATGAAGTAGTGTCTGGCACACAGTAAAGTGTGAGACCAATGTTTAGTTGGGCTAGTGGTTGTAGTTACGGTCATTGTTGATACAGTTAAAATGGTTGGGACTTTAGGAGTCCATGGATCTGTGGACTCTTAAAGAACATTTCATCTGACCTCTAGCCTCTTTTCACAAATCTTGGAAAATATTTAACTCCTGGTATCCTAGTTAGGTTTAACTCATTTGGATACAACCTATAATTATTTAGGGAGAAAAATCTCAGTTGAGAGATTGCCTAAACAAGGTTGGTCTGTGAGTATGGCTTTGAGAGACTGTGCCCATTATTAATTGATGCAGGAAGGCCTAGCTCACTGTGGCCAGCACCATTCTCTAGGCAGGTGGTTCTCAACTGCACAAGAAAGCCAGCTAAGTATAAGACACCATGCTACCCAGCAACCATAGAGCATCCTCCATGTAACATTCTTAGGCTGTGAGGTTAATTCCTTGGTTCAGAGTAATGTTGTATGGATAGCAAGCAGACCTTCTTTCAGATTCCTGTGTTGACTTCCCTCAGTGACAGACTGTGGTATGGAATTATAATAAACTCTTCCCTTCCCATCACTGCTTTAGGTCATGGTATTTTATCACAGTAGCAGTGAAGCAAGTATAAAATACCTCTGTGTCACATATTACAATAAGTCACTGGTATTTGCCTTATCGTTACATTTTGAAACTGTGCTATTTTCAAAGTACATGCAAAAAAAGAAAAAGAAAAAAAGAAAGATCATATTGAGTACTAGAAATTGTTCCTGCAAATTCATGGCGCAGCATGCTGGTTTCACCGGAGAGTGAATGACTCTCAGAGTGAACATCAAAGACCCGATGGTGAAGCTATCTTGGTGACTTCCTCCCAGTGTTCTTTCACCAAAACATATTTATTTCACCACCACCCGAGACAGAAAAGCAACTCAGTGCCTGAATGTTCCTTGAGCATCTGGAACTTTGAGAGGACTGTTGGGAGCCTGTGAGAATCTTAACATATGGCCCTGCTAAAGATAGATACACAGGCTCATGTCCACAGCAGGGAAGAGACACTGTTGGTCCTCTAACTGATCATTTTATGCACATTTTCTTCAAGAACACCTTGTTGCATATACATGGAGGCCTCATGCCAGGGTCAAAGGTAATTGAAAATGAACATATTTGATGAGTCTCACACCTGACAGCCAGTGTAAAAAAGAAGAGGGGATGGGGGTGGGTGGGAGGATGCAGAGAGAAAAGCAAGTGCCATTCCACATGTTTCATATATGTGATCTTTATTTCTCAGAGCATGCTTATATGGCATCCCTGATACAACACCCGGCATATTAGGAAACAAGAATGAAAAAGAAATACTAGATAGGTATTCGGCACTATATATAATCTGATAGAGTCCTGAAGATCTTTATTCTATCCATGTCTATTGAAAAGGAACATGAAGTAAGAGCCCAGGTGGATAACATTGTCTCGTGGATTTGGGATAGCTAGATGTAGGCACTGCAACTGTTTAGACTATATTTTCACAAAAAATATATATGGCCAATCAAGCATGAAGAGCTGCATTGATCCCTCACACACATACACACACATAAAACTCCAGGTATATGGCACCAGCAATCCCTATGCTGGGGAGAGAAGAGAACTTGGGGTTTGCTGGCCAGCGAGTCTAGCTAGTTAGTAAGATTCAGGTTCTGTGAGAGATGCTGAATCAAAAATAAGGTGGAGAGTGGTTGAATGACATCTTTCATTGGTCTTTGGCCTCCATAGGCATGAACACTTTCTCTGTCTCTCTCTCTCTCTGTGTCTCTCTCTCTGTCTCTCTCTCTGTCTCTCTCTCTCATACTATCATACATATACTTACTATATGTTCTAATTTATTTCTGTTGCTGTGATGATAAACACCACGACCAAAAGCAACTTGGGGGAATGAAGGGATTACTTTAGCTTATACTTCCTGATCATAGTCTATCATTGAGGAAAGTCAAAGCAGGAACTCAAGCAAGAACTGAGGGAGAAACCATGGAGGAAGAGTGTTCACTGGCTTTTGTTGTTGTCATTGTTTTGTTTTTTACAGTCTCCCTCAGTAAGCTTTCTTTTATAGCCCAGGCCCACCTGGATGGTGCCACCTACAGTGGGCTGGGCCCTCTCACATCAATTACCAATAAAGACAATGTTCCACAGAAATGGCCACTGGCCAATCTGCTCTGGACAAGTCTTCAGTTGAGGTTCCCTCTTTCTAGGTGACTCTTGGTTGTGTCAAGTTGGTAGTAAGAATAAGCAGCACACTATATAGTTCCTACTATATCAGTAGAGATAGATACAATGAGGAAAAAAATACACCCATAGCCAGATAAGTATACAGATAATCATACTGAAAACATACAGCGGCAAACCTCAACTCTGGTAAGCATTATACAGTACAAATGCAAGGAACTATGGGAAGAGTCAAAGATGTTAGAGTTGATATAAGCAGGAAGGTAGTGGAATTGTTCACAGGGACATTCAAACATAGGAGCAGATAAATTCTGGAGCAAGTTTAAGCTTGATGAAACACTTTCCTTATTAAACTTCCCTTCTTTAAAATTCTGAAATTAAAGTATTGCCTAGACATGGTATTACTTGGAGACCTCATAAAATATGAAGTCTCAACTTCCAGACTGTCCAGAACTGTAAGGAAGCTGCAAAAGGGATGGAGAACTTCAGAGTTAAAGTGATGAAACTAGAAACCTCACAGAGAGCTTATGAAAAGTTTATGAAAGACAAACTTGTTTCAGCCCCACCCTGAGGCCTCTAGCACTAGCTAATGGTTGAAGGTGCTGGGTTCCAGTGAGTTAAGAAAAACACTGAAATACAGAGACAAAATGTACAACGCACCTTAAGGAAATAATTCCTTAGGAACAGGCTAGACTTAGCCTAAGTTTCCTGATTATGGAAAATATAGAAAAGTTATTGCCCACTTGACAACATCACAACCTGTATCTAGCACAGCTTTTCATAGATGGCTCTTTCATAGATGGCCTTTGTTAACATAGAGGATTTTCCCCTAATGACTACTTTAATGAGGGACTTTTTAATCATGAATAGATGTTGACATTTTCCAATGAACTTCTACTGTATTAACTGAGGAAATCCTACTGCTTTTTCCCTTTATTCTTTGACCCTGATGAATTAAATTGATTAATTTTAGTCCCAAGTCTTGCTTTGTGCTTCTCATCCATCATGAAATAAAGATGTGTCCCACCCCCCACAATCTCCTACATCATGATGCTTTTCCAAATACAAGGGACCCATCAATTGTGGACTCAACCTTCAGAAACCATGCAAAAGAAAGAGACATAATGGGGGTATTTGTTCTCATCTGCTTCTCAGATGTTTTCATTCTCAGGAAGAGAATGGGCAGGAAGCCCTGTAGACTTTATGACCTGACTGATGTAAAGATGTATTTGTTTTTCTGTCATCCTTGATAGCCTCAGTAATGATACTTTGTATGGAACGCCAAAAAAAGCAAACACTTCCTCAGTTGACTATGGTAGCTTGTCATAGAAAAATCTAGAATTTCTGAATAGATACTAAGTAATGGATTTTATGATCCTGGAGAGGTCAAACTTTTGCTAAAACTATTTCAAGTTTCTCTGAGTAAGTGACACAGTCCACTTTCATAGTTCCAGCAAGAACACTTTTACAAATTTTTATAAATTTTGTATAATTTTTTAAAACTTTTGTAATACTTGTAATCGTCACTCTGTATGTTGGCATGAGTGTACGTCAGACAATAACTTTGTTGAGTGAGTTCTTTCCTTCTACTTTTAACTGGTATCTGGTTCCAACTTTTGCCAGCCCCTTCCTGCCTATCATGGTGTAAACAAAACAGAGTTTCAAAAATCTTTGGAATTTACCAATCACTGTGAAACAGTTTCCTCTGAGATCAAAACATTTTTTCTGTAAGAGACGCTCCTTAAGCAGAAAGATAAGCAACTCAGGAAGTCCCTGAAACAGAGAAAATTCACTAGATTCTTCCTCCCAGAGTAAGCAATAAATACTGCTGAAAGTCCATCCCAGAAAGATTAAGAATAAAAGAAGACTCAAGAAAAAAAAAAGCTGCAAAGAAGACACAGACAAGCCAAGCTGCAAGGAAGACTGAGGCCAGGCCATCTGCCTGGAAGAAGCAGAAACCAGCTGAGCTGCCAGGAAGATATTTAGATCAACTGAAACACCTGGGAAGGACACTCTCTAACCTGCTGAGCTGCCTGTAGGCTGTGTTGTATGCTGCAGGTTCCCAGGTTTCCTGAGATGTCACCCATGCTGGGTGGGCTTTGGTGATGCAACTCCAATTAAGATGAGTCATTTCTGCGGCTGTTAATGGTAATTTCTCAGCCACATTCCTGTAAGTAACCCCAATTGAATGAACTGGTTCTCCAATTTGTTGGACTTTGTTGGTAGCCTTACTTTGGTCTGTCATGGGCTCCCTGTCCGGGGTGAGTAGATGTGTGTGTTGCATCTTCATAGGAAAAGTCTTGTCACAAACACCTATATCAGTCATGCATATAATAAACTCAATTACTAGGAAGCAGGAATTAAACCCAGTCAGGCTTTGGAGGAATTGCTTTACTCACTAAGTTATCTAACTAGCCAATGTAAAATATTTTTAACATTCTATGTGACCCTTAAAAAGTATTCCTGATTAAAGTTATCAATAATAATTCTTTATATTAAAATTTTCTGTAGCACTTGCCATGTACTTTTTTCTGTGATTGCACTCTAACTGATACAGAGATAGAACTGAGATTAGGAAATCAGTCTTGATTAAAAAATGTGACTGCTAGGACATTAATAGAGAAGTTTTGGGAAAATAATCAGAGTGCAAAATTAATTCAAAAAGAGTGAAAAAAAATCAGACAGTTTTGAAGGCTCTCTTAGGAAGAAGATGAAAACTGTAGAATGAACAGGGGAAACTCTCCACCACTCCTGGGAGAACTGCAGTTGAGATGAATAAGCCTCAGAAAATTAAAGCAGGTTCCCCGGCTATCAAGGTTTCTCCCAAAGACAGCAATGGGATTTCCTACATTTACAAAGGACAGGCATGAACAGCACAGGAGTAAAAAAAAAATCAGAAAAAGTTTGTCAAGCATCAAAGAAGAGAAATGAATATAAGTGTATTTAGGTGCATATTAAAGTGTACAGAGTTCTAGCGTTTGCAAGCCACAGAGGAAAGGTGAAAGGACTCAACCCAACCAGCTCAGTAGGCAAATGAAGGAATCAAAAATACAATGAACAGGTTTAATGTTTTTGTTATTTATTTGTTTGACTACACAATTTAATTGTAGAATAGCCTGCTCTCTGTAGCATTACATAATGGTGTCAATAGCATGAATTTGCTGACAAAAAAGCAGTCCAGACTTTTCAGAATGAACTAGGGAAGAAAAGTCAGTATATTTGGGTACTTTACTGTCACATAGAATGGAAGTTAAGGTGACAATTGCAAACTAACAAACGTGATCTCCAAGACTGGGCACTTGAGAAGAGTCAAAACCACGAATAAAGGATCTGCCTTTCAGAGGAAACCCTTCTGGTGATTTGAATGTCAACTAAAGAACAGGGGTACATATTCCAACCTGTAGATTTACAGGATGACACCTGTCTGAGATTCAGTTGGAACTGAATGAATGAACACTAGCTAAAAAGGCATGCCAAGAAAACAAAAGAAAAATACACTCTAATGGATCTTTTCTACCATGAGTCAAACATACTTGCCCCTCCTACTCAAAGCTTTATTTTTTAAGTTGAATAAGAGTGTCCCTTCATGTCACCACTATTTTCCACCATAGGTATTCTATAGAGGGCTGAGAAATACCAGCTTCTATTTGCTTTCTGGAGTCTGTCATATGCATGGCTGGTTTAAATCGATACTGAATTTTTTGAAGCTCTGATTTCTGTTACAGGAGCCACTGTTCACTTTACTATTCTGGATTATCCAAACCTTTGCCAGCAAAGCTGTCATATAATAATAATAAAAAAAAGATCATTGATGCTGAGCTTCCAATTAATGGCCCCCTGCTTATAAGGCTTGATAAAAATTAAAAAAAATGACTCATTTATTTATTTTCTTAATCTACAGACCCAGAATGAAGAAAAGCATTAATTAAAATGTCAGGAGACCTAGGACAATATCATATCTGTTACTCACCTGATCTGTGACTCTTCAAAGTCTTCTTTATCGTTCAAGAACTCGGGTTCCTCTGCTAATTATACAAACATGGATGCTACTTTCATCTATGTGAAATATGCATTTAAAACATACTGTAACATGGAGATGGCTGATAGTTATTAAAGTTGTCTTCACTGGAGAGCAAAAGAAACCAATGAGGGTCACTTACTGAAGACCAAAATGAATCCAACTCCAATTGCAGAAAGATCCAATATGTGAGGATGGATGGAGGGAAGGGAAAAAGAAGAAAGTGAGAAAAGGAGAGTAGAGAGGAAAGGAGGATTAAAGTCCCATGAGAGTGAGAGAGAAATAGGAAGGGAAGGAAGCAGGGGAGAGGAGGAAGGGATTGAGGAATAGAGAGATAGATGACAGATAGATAGATAGATAGATAGATAGATAGATAGATAGATAGATAGATAGATAGATGATAGATAGATGATAGATTGATAGATAGATAGATAGATAGATAGATAGATAGATAGATAGATAGATAGATAGATGAATGATTGATGGATGGATGAATGGATGGAGAGAATTATCTGTTAAGTATTATAACCCTCTCCAGGCACTAAGGGAAAGCAAAGATGATTAACCAGTAAACATCAAACAAGGATGTAGACTACTTATCTTAGTAACAAATGGACTGTTATACATTCTTCACAGATGTTAGGTGACTTGATTTCCATGGCAGCTTCAGATGCTGCTCCAGCTGTCTAGAGCCTGCTGCTCTTCAGTCATTGGCTAGATTGCATAGGGCCCACCGTTGAGTCCACTCATTGGCTCTTTCATGTCCCCTCTTTT
This sequence comes from Peromyscus maniculatus bairdii, assembly GCF_049852395.1. Classification (NCBI taxonomy): domain Eukaryota; kingdom Metazoa; phylum Chordata; class Mammalia; order Rodentia; family Cricetidae; genus Peromyscus; species Peromyscus maniculatus. The sequence continues at coordinate 28,820,476 of NC_134873.1, read as the reverse complement.
TGAGGGCTGGTCACTGCAGTGGCTAGTCTTCAGCCAGTCACATATCAGCCTCTGCTTCCCCTCTGATGTTGATTCTCTACTTCATCAGTGGTGAGTTCTTCTTACAACCCATTCCACATGCACATCTGTAAGAAAATGTGTGTATGTGTGTGTATGGTGTATGTCCATGTATAAACATATTGGAGTGCATGTTGAGGACAGAGGTTGAATTAGACATTTACCTCCATCACTTCTCATCCTATTTTTGAACCAGGGTCTCTCACTGAACTTGAAACTTAAAAGTATGGATAGGTTCATTGTCCAGTTAGCTCCAGGGATCCACCTGTCTCTACCTTCCAAACCCTGAGATCCTAGAATGGTGCCTCTATACCCAGCTTTCTACATGAATACTGAGGATCTGAACTTAGGCCCTTGTACTTTTTTAGCGAGTTTTACTGACTAAGCCCCAGACCACTATGATAAAATCTTCAGAAAAGGAAATATAACCATCAACAGATAAGCATGGGCATACATACATACATACATACATACATATATACAAATGGACACTGGGCTGCCATGAAAACACTATATCCAAAAAAGAAAAAAATCTGGCCGAGGAATAAAGCAACTCCACTTATGATTTCATATTATAGACTAATCTAATGAGCTTTGACTCAGACCTGATTTCCTTTATAGCCTCGGCAGCAGTGTCCTTCTGGATGAGATAATTGACTTCCTGAGTTGGTGTTAACTCACCTGTAGCATGAAGAGGATAATTTCTACTACAAGGTCGTTTGGCAGATTAAATAAAATGTTTGGCAGAACACCTAGAATAGTTCCTGACACTCAGAGACTGCTTGTAAATGGTGAACCATTCTCCACATATTGTGATCCAAAGAGACCCGCAGTCCATTGAGAACAAGTGGAAATTTCTTATTATAGGGAAAACTGAGAAGTGGCTGCATTGTAACTAAAAGCAATGCACTGCAGAGAAAAAAATTCAAAGTTTGGAGGAATGAAATCTCAGTAGCAGAGGAGAATATTCCCAAAGAAGTAAACGGAATCAATTAAATGTCTACAGAGACAACTGGTCAAAATGTAGAAAAGAAGAGACCTTGGGGTGCCCAGCCTCAATTGGTATATATACAATATATTCCCTGCACCTGAGGCTCAGAGAAAGTCACAGAGGAGGGGAATGGAAAGATTGTAAGAGCCAGATGTCTGGGATTCCTGCTGCTAGATAATGCCTTCCCAGCATAATAGGGAAGCAGAACTCATGAAATCCCAATGGTACAGTTTCCTAAATAATACCTTTGAAATGGCAACGCCAGTGGACATGCCAATACAGCCTGGGAAATGCTAAAAGGTCCTACCTCTAGGTGAAGTACTATAGTCAATCAATGGCTGCTGAAAAGGGGAGAACCAGTGTCCAGGGAACACTCAGCAACAGGATATCTAATCCCAAGTGGTCAGTCCTAAATACATGTACAAGCAAGTAAACTACATGTACTCAGTAAGATATGAGGATGAGGTTCCCAAGGGGGTGCCAAAGTGGCAGTGGCTAGACTGGCATGTGCTACTCTGCCAGGAACCTAAATGTATTAAGGAGACAAGGAGAGGGAAGACCAAGCTACAAATGCCTTGAGTTACTGAAGGCAGATGAGTTAAAAGATGAGTGGCTTCAATTCCTTTTCCCTGATGTCCTAATCACTGAGTCTTTGACTTGCACCCTCTCTGATTAATCTTTAATATTGTGCTTACGAATCACTCATGAATCATGCATTTTCTTTTTCTCCCATTTTCATTTCAACACAATCATTTAAAGAAAATTTAGGTCTGAAATTTTTCTGTGACATTACATATCTAAAAATTGTCATCTTTCCTTATTTCTCTACCATTTTAAATCAGCCCCATAGAATTTGGTATAGAAAAAAAATGTCTTTACTTTTAAGACATAGAAAATGTATGATTGATAGAACATAATAAAAATATGACTGACTTTTGTTCCCTACTTTTTTTTATTTTCTGGATAGGTTTTCTCTGTGTAGTTTTGTTGCCTGTACTGTATCTTGCTCTGTAGACCAGGCTGGCCTTGAACTCATAGAGATCTGCCTGGCTCTGCCTCCCGAGTGCTGAGATTAAAGGCATGAGCCAACACCACCTGGCTCAGCCCCTACATTTTTTAACAGAAAAATCTACTCAGTGGAGGAATTATTGAATTCACTCTATACAAATGCTTGCAATTCTTCAAACTCTCTAATTACCTGGAGATAATACAAGAGCAGGTACATGCCTGTAATCTCAGCAGTCAAGTGGCAGACACACAGGGGATCATTTTGGGTGTGCATTCATCGTGAGCTAGACTATATATTCCAGACCAGCTGGCCTATCTGTTATAAAGAGACTATGTCTAAAGATATCAAAGAGGGAATGTACACAGGCTTAGTGTTCACTTTTAGTTTTTAGCACTGTCTTAATTCTATGGGAAGGCCACTCTTTATCAACTATTATTCCAACTAATTATCAGCAGTTTAAGGTATCTCTCCTTGTGGTCATTTGAATGAAAATGGTCCCTATAGACTCATAGAGAGAGGCATTATTTGAAATGATTAGGACTTGTGGCCTTGTTGGAATAGTTGTGGCCTTATTTGAGGAAAGGTGTGGGTTTTGAAATTTCAGAAGCTCAAGCCAGACCCGGTAGCTCACACTCTATTCCTGCTGCCTGCCAATCCACATGTAGAACTCTAGGCTACATGCACCATGTCTGCCTGCATGCCACCATGTCGCACCCCCATGTTGTCAATGGACTAAACCTCTGAACTGTACGCCAGACCCAATTAAACAGTTTCCTTTAGAAGAGTTGCTGTGGTCATGGTAACTATTCACAGCAACAGGACACTAACTGAGGCACTCCTTGAGTAAAAAAGGGTAGAGTAGAATAGAATTCCCTACTTTTGCCTCTTTTATTTCTTTCACAACTTGCCAATTTAGATCTGAGTCTCCCGGATCTACAAAGTAAGAAGCAAACAGTAAGGAAATCTAGATGTTTCCTCTCGCCCCAGGATTCCACCATCCCAGTGCTGGCTGTTTGTTACCACATATTGTTGTTTGCAGAGATTCTTTGGCTGGAGGATCCCTTCCCACTCCCCTCTATCTCTAAGCTCCATGATGTGGGTGTTGCAACCTGCTCTCCCAGATACTGCTTGCTTGATCTCTGTTGTGATTAAAATGTATTGGGAGTTCAACCAGCAAATTGCACAGAAGGACAAAGAAGGCATGATGTGGAAAAACATTTTACGTAAGTGGCATGATAAAGCCCAAGAGAAGAAGTGAGAAACAAGGTTGAAGGACAGCAGAGAACAGCCCTTGGGAGAATGAGCCAAAGCCATGGCAGCCAACTCTGCGGGACTCACATCTCAGTCATCTATGTATATCTCAACACGTGTGGTCCAATTGTTCTTACCCACAAATACAGTACAATGAGAACAGGAGATTTTGTAAATGAGGGAGCTGCCAGTCAGTTTTACTTATTACTTAAAACTGGGTGTTATCTCCAAAATATGAATCCAGAGGCTGGGGGTTAGCTCAGTAGGTAAAGTGAATGTTACTCAAGTGCAAGGATATGGGTTTCACATCCCCAGATGTGCTAGAAAATGTCTGGGACCCTCGTGCTCCTAGAAGAAGATAAGAAGCTGAGACAAAGGAATGCCCAGGAGCCCCTAGGTCTACTCCTTTGGTGAACACAGCAGTAAGACTCTGTTTCAAATGAGGTGAAAAGCAAGAACATGACATGCAAGGTTGTCCTCTGGCCTCCATATATGTGCTCTGGCATGCATGTGTCTACATTCATACACAAACAATCACACACACACACACACACACACACACACACACACACACCACACCACACACCACACACCACACACACACACGTGCACACACATACACTGCTCATACATACATATACACTAGAATTATATATATATATAAATATAAATATAAATATATATATATATATATATATATATATATATATATATATATCCCTGATTTTATTATTTCCTTGTCTGGAATATTCCACATTCCAGATGAAATTAGAACCTTCTTGTCATGAAATGGAAATTCACAAGCTATTCATTTCTGGACCTCAAGCAACATCATCTATGATGGCTAGGTCTCCTCATGGCTTCTATAAAGGCTTCAAAGAATAAATCACTTGAAGTGATCAATAAATTGTTATGTACTATCATGACGAACTTGATATGTTTCTCTTGATCCAAGCCATGTGCATTTCATCTCTCTTTTTGATTTGCTATCCACTCACCACGTCCATCACTCGACTTGCTTATCCCTTGCTTGTCCTTAGATTATAAGTTGGAATATACCCAGATGCCTGCACTGTAATCAAAAGACCATGTTGATCACATTCCCTGAAAACTCAAAAGTTCCTGTAAATGTTTCCATCTACCTCATCTATGCATGGAGTTATAACCACTAATTTAATATATATATATATATATATATATATATATATATAGAGAGAGAGAGAGAGAGAGAGAGAGAGGGATATATATATATATGTGTGTATATATATATATATATATCCCTCTCAAGCAATAGTATAAAATTTCCCTTGAGGAGAGTCAGGCTAGTGACATGTTAACCACTTTGCTCAGTACCTAGGACCCCTTTTTGGTAGGTAACATGCATGCAGCAAACATGTGCTTGGTGAATGGAGAATAGGTACAGATATGTTTTATAATCTTGTTATTACCATTGTTTTTCAACTTTTTATATTTGTGTGTGTGTGTGTGTGTGTGTGTGTGTGTGTGTGTGTGTGCACGTGTGCGTGCGCATGTGTGTGTGTACATGGGGGGGACAACCTGTGGTCCTCTTCTTCCACAACATGAATGCTGGAGATTGAACTAAAATCATCAGGCATGGCAGCAGGCATTTTACCTCCTGAGCTCTCTCACCAACACCCCTGACATTCACGTGATCATGATAATGTTTCTTATTTGTTGAATTTTTCATTCCATTATCACCGGTGAAGATAAATAACACCACTTTGCAAGCTCAACAATAGCTCTAGGAAATGGTTGAATACTGTTGTTGTGTGCTCAGAACTTACTACATGACTTTGCTTCCTGTCTGCCTTTCCTTAGAGAACACTCGAGAGAAATCACTCACATCACATGCCCTTGGAGCTGGGCCAGGCATTGCCAGTGCTTACTCAATGTTAATTTTCTCCACTTGTAAATGTGAGCTGACAACCCTACAATGTTGTTGACTATATACCAAGTCTTTATTCACGATTATTAAAAAGAAACCTATATAGATATTAATATCAACCTTATATAAATAAAAGTTAGAAAAGTATATGCATACAATTTAGATATCCAATATACACCATATATATGAAATATCTGTATATCAGATTCATTAGATATATATGTATATGTGTACATAACCACACACATACATATAGATGGGATAGATAGATAGATAGATAGATAGATAGATAGATAGATAGATAGATAGATAGACAGATGAAGACTGCTACCTGATTTTTAAAAGAAGACATCAGAAATATCAAGTATTTACTAACATTGGCCAATGATGGCACTACCACCTTTATGTTGAGAATCCACAGTCCCAGCTTCATGTTCTGTTTTGCTATTTCAGCTGGGACAGTGTGTTTTGCATCTAATTATAGTACTGGGCCCAAAGCATGGACTGTTCCTTTGTTCACCTCTTAATTATCCTGTCCATTACATTGTAATTACCAGTCTTCACCAATATTCATAGTCTTTCTCTTTTAACTTAGATTCTGTTCGTGCAAGAACAATGGGTTTTCTGGGCCATAGCTACATTGCTACTCTGATTTTCTGTGACATCTAGAAACAATAAAATGTTGTCAGTGATTTCTAGCAAGGAGTTGGTTCCTGTAATGTCAGCCTTCTCACTTTGACAAATACTAATGGTCATGAAGCCAGTGACCACAGAGTTGGGGTAAGTTCCATAGTATGTACACAGGTGAAATCTCCATATTGTCATTGTAAATAAGTAGATGATATGTAGATGATAAGTATATAGATTACACACACACACACACACACACACACACACACACACACACACACACACAGAGAGAGAGGGGGGGGTTATAGAAAATCTAGGTTAGAGTCTTGGCACTGAAAAAAGAAAGAAAGAAAAGGACACTGAAAGAAGCATAATTCATAAAAGAGGCTCAGAACTTTGTCATGAAAGGGGGTTTTGAAAGGAGTCCTGAATAAGACTGCAGCCTTGCCTTTTACTTATAAACAGTGCTGGTCATCTACAATGCCTAACAGCGTTGAAATTTTACCAACATCTTATGATATTATAATTTGAGAGTAAAAGTAAATGTATTCATTTTCCATGAATACATTAAGTTACTAACTGCACACAATTGAAGAACCTTCTAGTCCATACAGAAAATACATTTTTTTAAAGAAATTTCAGAACTAAACAGTTTAAAAGCCTTCTAACAGGTCAGAACAAAAATTAATGAGAAGAAAGGAGAAACAGTTTGCCTAAGCTTGTTCAGAGGCTCAAAAATTGAGGTGTGTTCACTGTGATGAACTACCGCTTGTAATTTGTGTTCATACATACCCAGTCTATGTATGAACTACAAGGAAGCTGAGTGTTAGATCTCAAGCCACATAGTAGGTTAGGCTGAAGATAAGATAAATGGTCAGAAAAAATAGAAACAGAAGGACTCCAATATTCCTACTATGAAGCCAATATTACCCTAATGCCTAAACAAGGTATAAAACATAACAAAAAAAGACACAATACTGGTGTAATTGATGAGCACTGATGTAAAAATATTCAAAAATGTTCATAAACCACACTTTCATTCCTGACTACTTGCTATCACAAAACCATCACAGTTCTCATATTCTATCTCACTATTGATGTTAGTTTTTGACATGTATAATATCCATTGAATGAATCCTATTTTCTACCCATATAGTTGCAGAAAATAGGAAGTTGAACTGAAGCCAAAGCTGCTTTGTGCTTCACGGTACCAGTCAGGTTCATCATAACATAAGGATGCCGAGTACATGGCGGGTCAGGCTCATCCTCACTGCAGAAGTTCCAGAGGCAAAGAGGTCTCCCTCTTGGAAACTTCACCATCACTCGCTCCTAAGCAGGCTCCAAATGTAATTGTCTTGTGATGCTCGTGAGCAGTGAGCAGAACTTGAGAGCAAGAGCAAAGAAAACATACCGATATCCTTTCCTTTACACTGCATATTAATTAATAAGTTTTGCAATTGCCAAGTCTGAACCAAGGGCATACATGGGAAACTGTCTATCACTGACCATATCCCTAGCCTTCTCATTGACTTTTTATTTTGAGAAGACAGGAACTCGCATTGTCGGGTTGTTCTTAAACTCACTTGGTAGCCCAGTAGGACAAACTTCTGATGCTCTGCCTCCGAGTCTCAAGTAGCTGGAATTATAAGCTCTTGACAATAATTCTGGGTACGTTTTATTTTGATAGTGACCAGATCAGGGTAATATTTCCATGCCTCTTTTTTCCTGCTTTGTGGAATCTGTGCTCTCTTCTCCTACAGATGTTCATAAAATACCTAACAGATTGTGAACTAGAGCATCATCCTACTGTTGTGCAGAACACCAATGCTTGCTTACTCCTCCACTCTGGCTGTACTGTTCCCTCTTATACACCTCCCTTTAATACCTCCACACTGTTAGAGCTTATCAGGCCTCTAATAATCACTGTTCTTCATGCAAATAGCTGTTTTTGTAAAGCAATATGTGCATTTCTGATAATGCTTTAGCTTCACTATCCAAGATAAATAAGTCTGACTCTCCTGGAAGCATTTCATGGAAATTTTCATATTCTTGCTGATCTCTTTGGTTAATCTACTAGTCCTTCTTCCCTAGTTAATCTTTCTAAGGTAAGGAAGGAAGTAACTTTTCAATCTCTTGTACTATATAGTCATTGTATATAGACTTAAGCAAGGAACATTGGGGGGGGGGGATATTAAGCCAGTACAACCAAGTCTGGATAACTTTGCTTTTCACAACTTCTTTGTTTCTTTCTCCAAGATTTTTGTCAGAGATATGCAAATATAATGATCCTTTCAAGGCATAATGAATATGTTTCTATAATGAAAACCAAAGTACATGTTGGTATAAATAATTGAAATATTGCATGCATGATGAAAAGCAGTCACTCAAACCAAACAGATGTAACTTCATAATGAAGTAAAATATACTGAACAAAGAGATACTCTTATATCATCAGCTGTTTCAATTAATATTTATTCTTCAACTCTAAATTTCAGATATTTGGAAAATCAGGAAAACTATGCTTCTTTATATTGATTAAAAAAGAAAAAGCCCTTAAATGCCTATATTCTACAAATAAAAAATCCAGACATTTACTCTGAGAAGCTAATGGGTATTCTTTGGGAATATTTTCACCCAGCTTCACTGTGCTTCATCCAGGCTAAGCCTCCTGGATGCAACCATTTCCATAGCTTTAGTCTATGAGTGATAGCATCTAAACATGCAGTGCTAGGTCATATTTTCTCTTCCAGTCTACAGCATGTATGCTGTGGGATGTTCCCTATGCTGTGAATGTATTGCTCTGATTGGTTAATAAATAAAGTGCTGGTTGGCCATTAGCCAAGCAGGAAGTATAGGCAGGACAAAGAGAGAAGAGAATTCTGGGAAGTAGAAGGCTGAGGCAGAGAGATGCTGCCAGCCACCTCCATGAGTACCAACATGTAAGATACTGGTAAGCCACGAGCCATGTGGCAAGGTATAGATTTATAGAAATTGGTTAATTTAAGACAGAAGAACTAGATAACAAGAAGCCTACCATGGCCATACAGTTCGGAAGCAATACAAATCTCTATGTGTTTACTGAGCGGCTGTGGGACTGGTGGGTGAGAGAGATTTGTCCTGACCATGGGCCAGGCAGGACCAGGAAAACTATAGCTACACATGTATTCATGGGTGATACATATTTCTTTCCTACAAGATCCTTAAAATTCCATAATAAGATACATATTTATAAGTGTGATTTCTCCACGGTGCAATGTATACAAAGTATCTAGTCATACAAACTACGATATTCATATTCACTTTACATAGAATGTAAGAACTAAATTTACGATGCTGAAGTCATCAAAAATAAAACAAGTAAATTGTTCTATCTAGTGTAATCTAATATCTTTTGTGGAGATAACAGGTAGAGGTGGATTCTTCTAGATGGAAGGAGCATTATGAACACAGATATCAAAACTGAGAACTGATATATAGAAGAAGACCCAAGAAGGTTAGAGGAACCATTGCATTCATTAGGCAGCTCAGGGGAAACAAGTGTACAGATAGGCAGAGGAGCTGTTAATTGTAATAAAAATGACAGAGCTAGGATTAGACTGGAGATGATCTTTGAGATGAGTAAAGACAAATGTCCTCAAAAAAGAAATAGGAATGATATATAGCAGACAATGTATGTTTTTTGTATTTCATGTGTATAAAGAAATGAAGAGTGCACAAAACTGTGGCACAAGTGCTGTGAGACAAGCTGTAGTGAGGACATCAACATATATCTATGCACAGGCTCTCACAGGGATGAAGATTATGACCTGAGACTGAGCCTAGACTTCCAGAAAGAGCCAACTACTGAAGCATCCAAAGGAAAACTAAAGGGTCTAGGACTTACTCGGTAGTCATTGAAAATTATTAGATTATAACCCTACTGTGACATACTATTAGTGGTTTATTTTAAGAGCTATGTTTTTTTAAAAGTTATCATTCCAAATGTAGTATATGTGCTGCGAAAGTGAGCACTAAAAGTTGTTGGCTACTAAACCTGGAGGGGAGAACAAGGGAAGGAAGTTTAAAAAAGGACAGTAAGATGAAGAGGCATCTACCTTATCTAAGATGACCTGAGAATAAATAAAACTACACCAGAAACTCTGTAATGAGATAGAAACATGCAGAAGTGCATAGACTATGCTCACAATGGAATAGGAAGATATACATAATGGAATGGAAGATCCATAAGGGATGATCATAAGGGAACATAGAAATGTGCAGGAAAACATGATAGCAAAGAGCAACCTAAGATTTTGGAGTTGGGTACATTTAAGACAAAAATCATATTTATTTCTGTATTCATAAATTATCCATTAGATACTTTCTGTCATTTACTATTTTCTATTGTAAGTCTTTCTTTAGCCAAATCCTTTTGATTTATTAGTGTTACTTCTAATTGACAAGTAAGAAACAATGTAATCTTTGGAATCATGTATTATTTTGAATAATTAGCTGAGGATTTACATCTTGATCTGATCTTAAAATCAGAGTCAGGGACAGAATTAACAGGGAATGGCTTGGGGGTTTTAAAACCGCAAAGCCCACCCCCAGTGATACACCTCCTCTAAAATGGACACACCTTCTAATCCTTCCCACACAGTTCCACCAACTGGGGACCGAGCATTCAAATATATGAGCCCATGGGGGCCATTCTCACTCAAAACCTCACAGCAATAAAGAGTGTGAGTTTCTCATGCACTGGTTTATTCTTAGTACCTAAATGGTATGGATGTCTTACAATCACTAATCCATAAGGAAATGTTGTGGTCATACTGTGTCCTCCAATATATTGTGCACCCTCATAAACTTATCTGGGGTCAGAGAACAGGACAGCCACTAGATAGACATAGAAGCCAGAAAATGGTGGCACACATACCTTTAATCCTAGCCTTCTGTGAGTTCAAAGCCACTTTGGAAACAAGCAGGCATGTTGACACACACCTTTAATCCCAGCACTTGACATCTCATGTCTTGCTTAGGAAAGACACATGCCTTTAATCCCAGGAAGTTATGGCACAAAGCAGGAAGGTATATTAAGGTGTGAGGACCAGGAACTAGAAGCTTTTTAGCTTTTAGGCTGTTAGAAGCAGTTCAGCTGAGATCCATTCATGTGAGGACTCAGAAGCTTTCATTGTGAGGAAACAAGATCAGCTGAGAAATTGGTGAGGTGAGGTTGGTTGTGTCTTGTTCTGTTTCTCTGATCTTTCATCATTCCCCCCAATATCTGGCTCCTGGGTTTGTTTTTATTAATAAGCCCTAACAATTCATGCTACAAAATGTTAGCAGTTGGTTAAACTTGTCCTAAGCCTATGTTTTAGCCAAAGCCCTAAAGATATGTCTAGTGTCAATTCATATTTCAAGAAAATTGAAATTCAAAAAAATACAGAATTAAAAAAATAAAACCTAGAACATAATCCCCAATAAATGCTAACTGTCCAAGAGGGATAAAAATTTCAATGTAGAAGTCTCTACCATTGAAAGTCCAGATGCTAATAATTTGCAATAAGAACACTGGAAAAGAGAAATCGAGGCCCAACCTTCCATCAAAGCACTGAGTACAAAAGATCTCCATTTTTGAATCTCAATTAAATAAGTTTGCCAAAGTCTATAAAAAGACAGCAAAAATTATAAAAAATAAAAATAATTAAATGTGAATAAAAGTATCTGTGAGAAGATACTTTAATGGGATTCTTTAATGACCACCACACCCCAAGTTCACTCAAATGATGCAATGTCCTCTTTATTCATTTCACCATGTCTGTAGTCACAATGTGATGGTAGCCACTTATTCTGTCAAATTCTATAACCCTGTCACTCATAACAATCACTCTCGATAGGTAGAACACATAAATGGGCAAATGATATGAATAGGTAACAAAACTGGCCCTATTTCAATGACTTTTATGCAAGCTCTTTTGAAATGTCTAATTTAAATTTACATTCCAAAAAAAGTCATAGATGTCTTGGGGAAAAATACATGGATTTTTTTTTTAATTTAGGAAATGTTTTTTTTTTTTCAAATAAAATCAGCATTTTATTTTTTTTATTTTACAATACTATTCAGTTCTACATAACAGCCACAGATTCCCTTGTTCTCCCCCTTCCTGCCCCCCTCCCCTTCCCCAGCCCACCCCCCATTCCCACCACCTCCAGATCAAGGCCTCCCCCGAGGATTGAGATCGACTTGATAGACTCAGTCCAGGCAGGTCTAGTCCCCTCCTCCCAGATTGAGCCAACACCCTAATAGTTGTGTCAGAAACTCCATCCAAGGACTGAGGAATCTGGATGCAGACATCTGCAGCTAGGCCCCAGGTGGAGTGCTGGGAGTCTAATTAGCGAGAAAGAGGAGGGTTTATATGAGCGAGAACTGTTGAAACCAAGGTTGGATAAAGCACAGGGACAAATAGCCAAAGGAATGGAAACACATGAACTATGAACCAAAGGCTGAGGGGCCCCCAACTGGATCAGGCCCTCTGAATAGGTGAGACAGTTCACTGGCTTGATCTGTTTGGGAGGCATCTAGGCAGTGGTACCAGGTACTGGGCTAGTTGCATGAGATAGCTGTTTGAAAATACATGGATTTTAACATACATATTATTACTGTCTCCAACAGTCATGTGAAGTTTAATTACAAGTCAGACTCACTACTTCAAGATAGAGAGGTAAAGAATGATTTTGTAAAAAATAGAAACAGAATGATACCTTTCAAATGGAGCTCACCATCTATTTATTGATGATTGATTTATTTCAGGATGTGCACGTGTGAGTTCACATGTGTGTAGGTACGTGTGTGTGTGTGTGTGTGTGTGTGTGTGTGTGTGTGTGTGTGTAGGTGCAAGTATGTGTATATGTATATGCATGTGGCAGCCCGAGGTTGACAACAGTAGTATTTTATTTAATGTCACTTCAACTTATTCTTTTAGGCAGTGTCTCTCACCTGGACCTAGAGCTAGCTAGCTAACCTGCTGCTATACCTGCTCTGCATTTACATCAGTTCTAAGGATTTGAACTGTGGTCCTCACCTTTGCCCTATGAAGGCTTTAATCCACCAACCATCTTTTGAGCTACTCATTACTAATTTTCCACAGCAAGGGCACCTGATCCCAAGAACAAACCTCTTAACAAGTGTTAATGTGAATTATCACATGTTCTGCATTCTAATTTGAAAACAGTGCCAATTGCACCATAAACAATAAATTATTAGTTCCCATGATGTGTTGCATGGATTATGTGTGTAAGATCTTGATGTCCATAGGAAGACCAAATAAAATATTTGAACCTAAAATACCTTATCTTATAGTGAGAACTTTTTATAGACATTTCCCTTCAATTGTTTTAAAATAAAATAAATACATAAAAGTTCCAAAATTCCCTAGGCAAATAATTCAATGTATCTTCTCATTATCAATTTAATCTTTTCCATGAAATCTACAAGTACTTTGTATAAAGTTAATAGTATCTTAAATGTGCTCAGATTATATGGAAGAGGCAAGTATGATATAGTATGACTGTGTTTAGGTTTTATTAAAATATTAACCCTCCCATTCCATCTGCTATTTCCCAAATGTCCTGGGATGAAGCCTCTATGTTATCCATCCCTTTATGTCTTCCCCATACATCATTTCTCGATCCGTTCCCTAGTTCCTCTTGAATACTATAATTGACAATTTACAATCTTTATTTTGCCTTCTAGTTTAAGATGTTATAGCTCTCTGGCATGAATGAATTTACCTCCATAGGACTGTATCTAGATTGTCTTGGATTGATTGGCAGATTAAACAAAATTGACTGAATGTTTACTAGTTAATCACTGGAAAAGATGACATAATAGCATCTCTTCCAGAAGCCTCTTACAATGAAGTAGAGACTTGCATGTGAACACCATCATTCTCCTGTGTTATTGTCTGCAGAATGAAGTTAGAACACTGTCCCTGGGTAGTGAGATTAAAGGGATCCCTCTGCTGGGGAGAAATGATAGGACTCTGAGTGGGGCATTTGCACTGAGCCTTGGAGACATAGTAAGAACTTTTATGAAGCAAAATCAATCACCTAGAGAATTCTGGGTATGAAAAAGTATGATCAAAAGCATCAGTGATGAAATATGTTATGTTGTTGATAGATTTCTGAATTACTTTCTTTGGCCAGAAAGACATAGGGCGGTCAAAGAAAGATAATGCTACAAAGTTTGTATTAAAAACTCAGGTATATGGAGGCACTAAAAAATTAAAAAACCCAAAGGCCTATAAACTGCATGGACACCTTACAGATTTTATTATGTTAAATGTGATTTTCTGGCGAAAAAATGCTTTTGTCAATGACATAATTATATAAAGAACAGAGTTATACTTTTCAAATCAGTGTCTAAAATTTCCTCCAGATTAATGTTTGTTTTATGATTCAGAAATCTCTTCTCAAAAATACCACATTAAGCTATATATTCAAGGGGTAAACATTTGGAATTCTGTATTAAAGTTACATTATAAAGTTGAAAATTTGGAAGTCCAGTATGGTCAGTTTTCCACCTTTGTTTCTCATAAGTATAATCAGAAAACAAGCAGCACTAATATCCACAGTACTAATATCCTCACAACCAATTATTAAAATGCAAATTTTACAAAATGTAATTGAACTAGAAAATGTAACCCCCCCCTCCACTGCTGCAAGTTAGACACCAATAATTCATTATTTTAAACTAAAAATAGCCTAGGTGAAATGATTAAATAATTTAATCATTTCCCAACCTTCAAAAAGTTCAGACAAGATTTAGAAGTTGGATTCCTCTATGTACCAAGGGCTCACAGACTTTATTAGACACATTTGTCTGTTTAATAAGTGACACAAGCCTAGTGTAGGCTCATCAATATACATTTACTTTAGAGCATTATTCTCAGTCAGTTGGCCAACATTTGTAGAGGATACAAGAGCTCATTCCAAACTATGAATGACCTAATTCCGTGACAGCTAATATCACCTTTTGGATAGCACTTAATCTTTTTGTCATTTCTGGGTAAGTAGTATTACCCCATGCATCATTAGAAAATGCAAGTTCAGTGATTTTAAATGATATAGCCACATAAGGCAAGAGCTGAGACTTGACCATGTTTCATTTCATAGACTAAAATCAGTTTCTTTACCTCAACCATAACCATCACTTCTTCCTAGGAGTTACACTATACGTCATTAATACATAGAGTCACCTATAGTGTTAGTGGTGGAAACTGGTTAATAAGAGAAGCAGAAAGCATCTTAAGAGTTGTCATCATTATATAAGAAAGGACTGGCATTCAGTGATGAGAAAGGCAACTAAGATACTCATGATATTTTTGTCAATGGTCTGACTTGAAATAAAGTAGCAATATTTTACATTAGAATATACCTGACTGCATTTTTTCTGTACTAGATGTGACACAAAATATAGAATCCAAACACCAGAATTTATCTATGACTTGGCTTTACTATTAAATACTGTTCAGCATTCACTAACCTCTTTTATGTGCTATCTACAATGTCACATGATTTTATGCCTCATGCTGCTTAATCTTCAAATTCCAATTTCTTTGTATCATATCTCCTTGTGTCCATTTTCCAGATAAGCTGAAGGTGAGGGGTCTAAAGAGCTTATCTCAGGTAACTAAGCTATTGATGGATATTTAACCTAAGGCAGTCCTCAAAAGTTACAGCCGTGCACCTCAAGATAGACACAGTTTGTTGGACTCATTCCTCCAACCACCTGTTACCCAGCTTATATCATCCACTCAGATGCCAGAATAAAATGAAAGCATTCAAGTGAGAATGAAAAAGTAGCTAATATTATCAGATAGAGACCAGACCTTGTTAATCATGGCCCTTGTCATTTTGTAGTGTCAGAAAGAGATCAAGAGAGGGAGGGGGAGGGGAGGGAGAGGGAACGACACTAAGTGTTCTGGAAATATTGAGCATTCATTTCATTGCTCCTTTGAGAAGACTACACACAGTAGAACAATCTACTGCCAGAACCTCTGGGAAATCCATCACAAAAAATGTAACCTCCATCAATCTGTGAACAAAGAGCAAGAAGCACTTTGTCGGACAGAGAAGCAGGCAAGCCTTCTGTGGCTGGGACAATCGTTTGGGGCCCTGAGTGGATTGTGTGTCTCTGTTCCTCAGGACCTCCTGTCTGCTAATAGTTCCTCTGTAGAACCTCACCTAAAACAACAGCACCACTGTCGTCAACATCCCTGAAATGGTTATAGAGAAGTCAGCTCACCTCTTCAAGATGTGATGGAATGAAAGCCAAGAAGTCAGCACACACTGATGGTCCACAGCTCAAAATCGTAAACTGAGTTGTATGCCATAGGCATGAGTAAGTGATAATTAGTGCTAGCAACTGATCTTCAAATTTGAGTAGCCGGTAGCCGCACATGCTTGAGTAATAATTGTTGTCATTTTCCTATATCTTTCTTAGGTTTTTCTCCCTTTTTGTGATCTTACCCAAAAACTAAAACTGAAAATACTGCATGATCCAGCTCTCCTTCATATACAGAGGAGACAAAAGCAATGATGTTAAACAAATACCCATAGGTTTGTCTTTATTACAACACTATTCACAATACCCAAGGTGTAGCTAGAGTTTTCCTGCCTGGTCCACAGTCAGGACAAATCTTTGTCACCTGTCAGTCCCACAGCTGCTCAGACCCAACCAAGTAAACACAGACACTTATATTGCTTACAAACTGTATGGCCGTGGCAGGCTTCTTGCTAACTATTCTTAGAGCTTAAATTAATCCATTTCCATAAATCTATACCTTACCATGTGGCTCGTGGCTTACCAGCATCTTCATATGCTGCTTGTCATGGCAGCAGCTGGCAGTGACTCTTCTGCCTTCCTGTTCTTTCTTTTCTCCTCTCTGTTAGTCCCGCCTATACTTCCTGCCTAGCCACTGGCCAATCAGTGTTTTATTGACCAACCAGAGTAATTTGACATACAGATCATCCCACAGCACCCAAGGTATGTCATCCACCTATTACTGTGTAGATGAATGGAATATATATATTTCAGCTCTGAAAATATATAACCCTGTCATTGATATCAAGATGGATGGAACATGGAACTGGATGCCATTAAATTAATTAAAATAAGCTGGGAACAGAAAAACAAATGATGCCTATTATATGGCAGGGTACAAATTTCTTAATACAGGGAAAAAATACTAGTAGTTACTGGATACTCTTAGCAGGTGACTCAATAAATATACCACGATGTAGATATGTATAAAAAGCAACTCTTCATGTTGTCCTGTTGCATATGAACTATAGAGTGACTCCATTTACTATACCTTAGTATTTTATAAAGACCAGAAAGGGAGGAGGAGTTCAGTGTTCCTCAACATAAAAAATGTGACAACTGTCCAAGGACACGGAAGTACTACGTACCTTGTTCCAATCTTTATACATCATAATTATATGTCAAATCATCATTCTGCAGCCCATAAACATGCACAATAATGTTAATTATTAAAATACAAAACCTGCCCTTTGATATCTTAGGCAATCCCCGAATCACCGTCCTGAGTGTGGAATCTGAGAGTCACCTGTGGCCAAGCCTGTTGAGGATTGTCCCCCACAGGGTTTAAGTCAAGGACACTGTTTGGAAATGTTCCTTAAAGTTTGTGGATCCTGGATTAAGAGAGATCTGGGTAAATCAAATTCGATGTTCCTGGACAATGGAATCAAGAAAGGATTTTGCTTTCTAACTATTTCTGATGATTAAAATTGACAGAACAACAATGTAACTGTTGTACTTCAGCTGTTAAGACAACACATACAAACAAGAGCCTGGCTTAAGTAATGCAACTTTAAGTGACTCTGCTTTTTACCTGTCAACTGAGTTTGGGACATAACAGTGTACTTATTCTAGTGACTTTGTATCTGGTAAATCTTATTTCCTATACCAACAATCTGGAGACCATATTCCGTGACCTGTCAGCAAGATGGTGGTTGTCTCTCTTCCCTGAAGGACATATTTTATCTCTACAGTCTACATTTTCATTCCTGGGTTCCTAGGTATCCAGAGTGAATCACTGATCTATCATTGGTATATTCAGCTATACTCATAGATCAGTGCCTAGCCCA
The DNA here is from genome assembly GCF_049852395.1 of Peromyscus maniculatus bairdii. NCBI lineage: Eukaryota > Metazoa > Chordata > Mammalia > Rodentia > Cricetidae > Peromyscus > Peromyscus maniculatus. The sequence goes on along the minus strand of NC_134873.1, from coordinate 28,802,482 downwards.
ATTGTTATCAGAGATGCTTTATCCAGCAACTGATGGGAGCAGATGCAGAGACCTATAGCCAAACACTAGGAAGAGCTTGGAGAATCCAGCAAAAGAGGAGGAGGAGGAAGGATTGTAGGAATCAGAGGGGTGAGATAACCAGGAGAACACAGCCCACAGAACCAACTACAATCATGGGGACTGCATAAGTCTGGGCTAGGTCCTCTGCATACATATTATGGCTACATAGTTTGGTGTTCATGTGGGACTTTTAACTGTGGGAGTGGAGGGTATCTCTGACTCCTTTGTTCTCAGTACCCTTTTCCTCCTACAGGGTTGCCTCAGCTGGCCTTGATAAGAGGGTTTGTGCCTAGGCTTTTTGCATCTTGTTGTGTGGGGTTTGGTTGATATCCCCGAGAGGTCTGTTCTTTTCTGAAGAGTGGATCTGGGAGAGCAGGGAGGCAGGGACCTGGGAGGAGTGGAAAAAGGGGAAGCTGGAGTCAGGATGTATTGTATGAGAGAAGAAAGGAAAAAGACTGAATCACCTCATACACTGACATTCCTCAACAGCCTATCTCATATACTGTATCCCTTGTAAAAAATTCTAGCTTGACTCCAGGTCTCTCGCCCTATAAACTTCAATGACCAACAAAAGGCCAAAACATGTCTTAATCTTGGTTCCCTCATATAGATACTGAGATAGGACATTGATGTCAAGAATAGTATTTGGAAGAAAGCACCTGGAAACCCTGGGGGAAAGTGAGTATATTAGTGTAGGAAAGGAAGCCGCCCTCTAGTGGTAACATGCAAGGAAGGAGTATAGGTGAGCCAAGCTCAAGTCTACTGATGTCCCTGCCACAAAACAGGAAAACCACAATTTACCATGACACAGCTTTTATCCAACTTCATATTAAGTATTTTTTTTCCAGGACATCCCTCTCTGGAACTTCCAACCAGCCTTCTCCTTCACACATAGATATTCAAATTTGACAGCTATCTGAGGGTAAAAGTGGATGCTGAGGAATGTAAGGCAGACACATTTGTTATGCTGGGAGATGCTACCTACTCAGCTCAACTATTCATATTGATAGAGAATATCATGGAGCAGTTTAAAATACTGTTACATGTCCCCAACATCTTCTGTAGGAAAAAAAAAAACGAAGAAAGCTGGTCACATTCTCATAATGGAGTTAACTAATGTAAGCTTATCCTTGACGAAGATTCATACAGAGTAGTATTGATTACCTAACCACTGGGCAAACACAGTGAGTTCAATGATTGTCAAGGAATCCTCTGAGAGGAAATAAGATAAAAGATTGAATGATATCAATTTATCATAAAGGTGAAAACAAGGGAAATGTTGGAATCTTTGGATTTCCCACATACACTGATCTTTAGTCTTTCCTCACTACTTTTCTCCCTAGCACTTAAGGAGAATTCTGAAGCCATAGTTTGTGCATGTATGCATATCTATTAAGTTTTCTTGTTTCAAAACAGGGTCTCTCTGCATAGCCCCGGTTGTCCCAGAACTCACTATATGGACCAGACTGGCCCTGAACTTACATAGATCTGCCTACCTCTGCCTTCTGAGTGCTGGAATTAAAGGTGTGTGCCACTACACTGGCTATATTAACGTCTATTTTGTCTGTGTGTGTGTGTGTATGTGTGTGTGTGTGTGTGTGTGTGTGTGTGTGTGTGTGTGTGTGTGTGTGTAAACACTTGCCATCACATGCATTTGGAGATCAGAAGACAACTTGCCTGCGTTAGTTCTCTCCTACCTTGTGGGTCTACATCAAACTTAGATCATCAACCTTTGTGGCAAATGACTTTAGCCATGGTCATCTTGCTGGTCCTATGCAGACTTTTTATAAAGGACATAGAAATAACCTGAAAATAATGTTGTGGTTCTCCGCTTTTAAGAGAAGATAGAGAAGTGAAATGGTTTATACATGGAAAATAAGTGATAAAAATAGGATTCCAATGTAGGTTTGTCTGACTTTTGGAAATCTACTTTTCCTCTACAATGCCTCTTGGTATAGTGTCTACAATTCACTGTCCTGACGAAAAATGGCAAGTTATTTACACAATAATGTCAGCTGTCTCTTGTCTTTAACACACTAAGATGTTAGGAAAGGCTGTGTGCCTGCCTTGTGCAACTTCCCTCTCCTGAGAACTCAACTGACCTCACAAGTTTCTCCATGTGTGTGCAGTCCAGGCTGGTGCCTGCCGTCTAGACACTAACCACAAAGAACAGCTCCTATCATGCCCCAGACACCACCTCTCCAGGGAGTGAATGAAGGCAAGATTTTCAGCCTGCTCTAGACTAGTGAAACCCTTTGATCACCCCGGAGCCTAGAACACCGAATGCTGGAGGCAAAGGCTTTCATCAGTTCGTGCCTACCCACATATCACTCCCTCACAGAAGTCCTTCAGGTTTGCAGTGAGAGGTGGGAGGCTGAGAAAGGCTTCCACTGGAAGGTTTATCAGGGGCTCAAACAAGGGATGTCCTCCATCAGTGTTGGCCAGGAGCCTGGATGATATCAGAGTAAGGTGTTTCATGTAGAGCCTGCTCTTCTGAAGCTCATGAAACCATGTATATTCTAATCCAATATAGGACAAGGGATCTCTTGCCCAACTTCAACACTTCCTTACAGATTTTTTTGACAGAACAGGAGATTGAAAGGGAAAAACTAAACAACACTACTCTCTTATTCACAGCACCAAAGTTTGGCAGGGTAACCCGGATGAAATGCCTTCCTTCAGGTCCCATGACTTGCTTGGTCTTCAGATCCAAAGTCAGCCATATTTTCAATGACTTCTACCTTCTACTGTCCCCTTTAACACTCCCTTTCCCCAGAATTAAAAAACCAATGGAAGGGAATTCCACTGTCCCCAACTTTCTCTCATGTTTCTCTATTTCATTATTCTAGCTGTGCATAGTCATGATACACTTTTTCACTGGTATTCCAATAGTGGTAAAATCTGTAGTTTGTCCTATACCTGATCACTGTAACTTGCCATTGCTGTTCCATGTCTCTGTGTCCATTGCTGGCACACATGACACTCAATGTAGAGTTCTTCTGGCATATCTCCATGTCTGAAATCTGGCCTAGCCTTCAAACATAAAGTGTCAGCTATTCTAGACATCCATGACCTCATAAAACCGGCCACCTGACCACCAAATAGCTAAGACACTTTTTTGTGAATATTGATTTCATTTTTTTTTTTGGTTATTCACCCAGAAGTGCTACAGCTGTATCATAGGTAGATCTTATTTTAGTTCTGAAATGCATTTACATCTGTCATCTGTAATAAGTGGGATAATTCATATCCCCATTATATTTAGGGGTCCCAAATCATCACCAGCATTTGTTTACTTTTTTCCTTTTGTTTTCTTTTGATAATAACCATTCCACTTGGCATGAGATGGAATCTCAATGCGATTTTAATTTTCACTTCACTAACAATTAAATATGTTGAGGCTTTTTTAAAGACTCAATTATATTAAAATAAGTAAGCCGTCATTATAACATACTTTGTAATTTCAAGATAAGAGACAGAGACAGGAAATATAACCCACGGCTAGCCTTTGCTACAAAGTGAGACTCAGGCCAGTCCAGGTTTTAATATATATGTGATATATGATATACTATATATTATGCAATACATAAGATGTTATAAAGTATTATATATGCTTTTGGGTAAATAAGCAAATATTAAATTACCTATTTGATGAAACCCATCAATTTATTGCATGAAAGTTGTTTTATATTTATAGAGTAGGTTATAAAAGATGCTAAATGCATGTGTTCAGTGGGTTCTCAGTCTTTGGGGAAATAGTAAATTGGACAATGATTATCTTCTCCCTGGCCTAAGTACACAGACTCTTGCACACAGTTAATAACTACTCCCCCCAGTCAAAAAAAAAAAAAAGCAAAGCAAGGGAAAGTGTTGTGTACATCAGTAAGGAGTTGGTTGTTATAGACTTGAGAATGTGACTTTCCAGGTATTGATACAGGCAGAGGTGCTCAGGGATGCTGGATCACATCAGCAGTTAATGAGATGAAGGCTATTAAGAGATATTGAAATGGTTAACATCATTTTGCTCTGAATATCATCATGATCCATCATGCTCACTTAAGTCCTTCTGTTTCCTTCCTAGATTTCTCTGGAGTAATCCTCATTAGCTGGGAATCAGTTATTAAGTCTTTCCATAAAACAAGAAAACAGTTTCCTGGAAAACTCTCTTCTCCTCTCCCAGTTCTAGTCAGTCTGGGGAGGTAGCACCGTGTTAGCCTGAGTTCCTACACTGCTTTAGAGAAGGAAATATTGGTTGAAGTGGGGAAGCTGTTGTGGTTGGAAAGAGAATTCACTAAACTTGTAGTTAGACCACAAAAGAGACTTGGTAAGGCACTGATGGCTGGCAGTGTTCTGCTATCTCTGAGCCTCCATTTAGTTATCTGTGAATGGATTTAATAATGTTGACCCCATGGAATATTTTAAGGGAAGTACTCTGAATACTATGAAATAGTGTTTCTGCTATTACAGGGCAATCTGTGGATTGAGTGTTAAAGCTCCTTGTAGCTGCCTTAAAAATAGCTGAATTATTCTATTTCAATATTTATTTATTTAAATAAATAGTCTACTTATTTCAATATGATAAGAATTATTATTAAGTGCACAATCACTAGAAATAGTCCCTATGATCCTGGGATCTTCACAGAAGTGTTAGCTGCAATTGGTCAAGGTCTCAGTTTAGGAAAAAGAAGTTGAGACATTGAACTTTTACCAAATCAACACACAAAATTCATGTTTTTAATTTCTTGCCTTGTTTTAGTATGACTAATAAGTCTTGTGTCGAATCCAAATGTGACTGTGTTTCTCTCTTTTCCATTTTCCCTGTGACAGTTGTGACAGTTCTTCCATGGTTATAATTGCACTTACCAGTAAAGATAAAGCAAGAATATGAGCAAAACATCCACTAAGATGTAGCTTCTGTGACAGCCTCTGACCAACATCACTGCACGGGTCACAGGAAAAGTGGCACCTGGCGGCAAGAAGTCTCCACAAATCTTGTCCAGTGATCAGGGTGCTCCAATATTCCCTCATCACTGAGAGACACCCCAACCTCACATTTCAGCTAACCTGAGGCTGAATTAGTTTGATTTATTGCCTGAATATTCAAAAGATACATTAACTTTTCAAATCTTTATTTAAGGATACACAAAGGGGAAATGGTGACATATGGGAGTCTTTTAGAGAGGTTTTAAGAACTGCCCCCAGTCCAGCAAGCAGAGTGGTTTTCAATAAGAGAAAAAAGTCTCATGCAGAATGGACAAGGTTTCTCCAACTGTGCAGGTTAGTTCCCAGAGGATGAATCCAGTGAATTGTTTGATTCACTGTATCTAACTTTCAATTTCTGCCTCTGTGAGGAAAGGACCAGCACACCTTATTTTCAGTGAAACACAGTGAGGTCGATGTTTTCTTAAGGAACAATGTAAATATCCAACGAAAAGCAACTTGAAGTTTCAAATTGTAATTCACTGTGTTGGGGGATAGGAAGAGACAGGAAATATAGAGAACACCTGAGTGACAGCATTAGGGACTTCTCTCAGGTCTTGTCTTTCTAAAGGGAAGAACCAAGCATTCAAACATATGATCCTATGGGAGCCATGCTCCTTTAAACCACCACTAAAGCTAACATCGTGACTATCCATTGTGAGCAATGATAACTGTGTCACAATGGTCAAAAGGATGCTTATAATTTTAACACAGCCTCCACTGTGAGATCTCAGTTTTTGAGATATTAAAAATGCAAATCAATTTGCATTTGAAAAAACGTTGAAGTATGTCGTTTTTTTCCGTATTCAGACTCTAAAGTACCCAAGAGAGTATATTTAGTATGTTTGTTGTCTTTTCCATGTAATCTAAGGACACACTGAAGATGCTACAGACTATGTGGCATGATGTAGCAGAAATCCTCCAGGCTGTGGAGAGACCTACTAGTTGTGGAAACTTGCAGGCAAATTTCACTTAATAGTGTTCATGTGTAATTATCTGAAGCAATGTATATGAATCATCTGATTCTGTACCTGGCATATATTGAATAATAACAAAATCTTAGCTTGCTAAAAAATAAATTGATACTAAGACTAGATGATAAGAAGGAAAACCCCCATTTATTTTCATCTTCATCCTGTCGCCAGACTTAATATTTCAGATGCTAAAAGGCTGAAAACTCTGGCTTCCAGTTCCCAAGGGCATGAAGAAGGATAATGGGATCAGTTAGTCAGGCCTGAGCAGGTCCTAGACAAAGTTCAAACACAAAGGCTAGGGCTGACTTATGGCTCTTTCTGACGAAAAGGACGAGCGGACATGGAAACACAATGGGAGACTTGCATGTTATTCTAGTTCTCAGACAAGGATCTAACGGTGTCTAACTGCAGAAACCAAACTACAAGACAATCACACAGGAAGGTGAAAGAGAAGGAGAAGCAACTTTCCAGGTCCTTGAAAAGATCCTTCAGCTTTCTTGATGGAATCCAATCTAACGAGGTTGTCAACAATCTCTGGAGCTATTTGAAATTTTAAAGCAATTACAAGGCAAGATGACTCCAAAGAAAGATGATATGATGATGATGAAGCCATGACTCCAGAATGTCAGGAAAGCAGAAGGATTCTTGGCTGGTGCTCAAAAAATATGAAGAGTTGTGGTATTGACTGCACCTGGCTATCCTTGAAAGCGAGTTCACCGCAGTGAATGTTCTATTTCCTTTGGGGCTCATTTTTAGTAATATTACCTGTGAAGATGGGAACATTTTCTTCTATGTCCTAAAAAAGTTTCCTTCAGAATGACATGCAGTTTGATGTTCACAGGATGCAAACGACAAAAGATAAAACTCCGTTTCCTGCTGATCAAATAGCCGTGAAAACACCCGTCAGCCACCCTGCTCTCCACCTGATTACACTAATGCAGTAGATCTCCTGGAGTGGCCCATCCCACCATCAGCATCATGGGAACTTAAAACGCAAAATAATGCAAACTAATTGGCTCCACCCCAGACCTACCAAATTAGGAAGCAGGAGTCTGGCTCTAAGCAAGGCATGTGCTAGCACTGCCTCCTACCCAGGAGATAAAAAAGCATGCTCCAGTTTGGGGACCGCAGGAGCTAATACACTAAGGTAAAGCTTACTTTTCCCTAGCTACCCTCCGCCTCCTTTGGTTCTGAAACCGCCCGTGACTGCATGCAAATGCAATTCAGAAAGTTCTAGTGTGCCACCTTCCAGTCAAAGCGAAGGCAGAAGTCCTAGTTCCCTAGAGGTTTCCGGAGGCTACAGGGTGGGTGATGGGAAATTTGTAGTGAAACACGACCTCAACTCATTAAGAGAAGATTCCCGAGATGATAACTCTTGGTCCAGGATTTCCCATGTCTGCCCTGTGTTTGGGACTCCCTTTGCACACCCAGACTAGAGTCCCTGTGGACCAGCACTGCGCATCTCTTTTCTCCTTGACACTGCCCATTCAAAACTAAACAGGACCGCAGGAGACAACCAAGATTTCAGTCCCGAGGGAGCCTTACTCTGGACCTAACCACCTGCCGACTGACCTGGAAACAATCTCATTATACCCCAAAGGGTTTCCCCGGAGTTAGCGGCAAGTGCCCCCAACCCACACACTAGAGTTCACCGTATCCCTCAAAGGGCCTCTCAGATCTGCATTCTGGTTTGAATGCTACGGGCTTTTGCCTGGAACTATGTCCTCTGACAGAACACTCTGGTTTGGGCTGAATTGAGAAGAGCTGTTAGTTGGGATCCATTTTCTAAGTGGCAGCAGTTAGCAGCAGCTATCATAGAAAAGAAAGAAAAAAATGCCCTGTTTTGTATCATTTTCCAAGTTTTTTTGTTTTTGTTTTTGTTTTTTGTTTTTTGAGACATGGTTTCTCTGTGTAGTTTTGCGCCTTTCCTGGGACTCACTTGGTAGCCCAGGCTGGCCTCGAACTCACAGAGATCCGCCTGGCTCTGCCTCCCGAGTGCTGGGATTAAAGGCGTGCGCCGCCGCCGCCGCCGCCACCACCGCCCGGCTCCAAGTTTTATAATGTACAAACTTGTCTCTCATTCATAGTCAGCGTTAATGACCAACATCGTAGTAACAATCTTAGGAAGGAAGCGGCATATTTAGAGCCCCCATCACACACTCATTTCAGAATTCAGCCCTGGCATGCCATAATTTATTTTCTGTATCAAAGAGGACAATATACAAATTTGATCTCCAAAGAACACGTCTCACTGTAGTAAACAGTGCTTATTGCATAAGCCTGATAACCTGAGTTCAATCCCTGGTACCCATATAAATATGGATGAAGGAAATTCAAGGGACAGGTTGTTCCATGACCTCTACAGGCATACTGTGGCATACACCCTTCCCCCATCATACACATATACAATACATAATTTTTACAAACTAAGGAAAGATTTCAATTGGATATTTTGGCTGACATTATAAGATGTGAGACTTAGATGGAGTAAAAGAGAAGCCCGCCCATGGGATCCAGGCACACCTAAGCATGCATCTTTACAGCCCAAGCATGGTGCAAAGCAAAGGTTTCCTTAGGGGATCTTTTCTCCCCCATAGTCACCTCACAGTTTTAGAATGTTGATGTTCATATTATTATTAAAACATGTCAATTTGCCAAGCCCCCAAAGGCATCTAGAACACTGAATTCACAGTTACTCATAGCACTGGGTAAGAGGTGGAGCAGTAGTTAAGAGAGTTTGGTCTGTTTATAGAGGACCAGAGTCCAGTTCCCAGGATACACTGAGTGACTTACAACCTCCTGTGAGTCTAGCTCCAGGGGATCTGATGCCTTCTTGTAGCCTCTGTAGGCACAGCATAAATGTGTGCACACAGACAAGAGCACAAACACAAACATAAATAAAAAATAAATAAATCTTATACAAACATTATGTGGTATGAGGATGGAAGAAGTAGTTCCAATGGGCGATATGAAGCAGACAGCATCCAAATGACTCTCTGTCACACAGCTAATAGAAGGAACTGTTATCATCAGTGGCATAAAGAATAGGTTTAAATTTCAGAGGCTGGTGGAGTAAATCCATGATAAGTATAAGTTACCTCAAGAAGGGATATTTCGTAAGTGACACAGCACTGAAGGAGAGGCTGTAGAGGAAACTTCCAAGTATTTAATAGCATGAATATATTCAAGAGGAAACAGGTGCAATCATATTTTGAGACATGCCAGGATACCACCTACCTGGACTGGAAAAAAAATAAGAATAACAGATTTAAAATGTGGGATATTATTCTAGAATGCAAGAATAAAAAGACTGGATTCTGGATTGTAAAAAAAAAGATTAACAAACAGAACATCATCTAGAAAATAACTTTGAAATAAACTGGGGAATTGAAATTTGATCTACTTGTCAAGTAAGTAACACAATGGAGCTGTGGGCATAATGATGATTTTGTGGCTGGATAGGAGGTGCCCTTATTCTTAGGAGGCACTTACTGGAATATTTTGGGTAGTGGTGGTCTGAATGTCTGTAACAATCTTCCCAGTGAGCTTCTTCTTAACAAAGCATCAATGTCAGTGTAGCTATACATCATTGAAGGTACAGAGTTTAGTGTTCAGCCAACACTAACAGGGGAAGGGCACACTTTTTTTCTCTGTGTCCACGTGTCCAGACTAGATTCTGGAGGGACAAGAACATTCAGTAGACATTATCGAACCACTGAAAACATATCAAAGACTTTTCAGGCAATGGCCTGATTGAGCCTATCCAGCCCCAGAGGCTTTGTGGCTGATTTGGGTCCACTTGTAAGGAGAATAATTAAGACTCAAGAATTCAAGATGTAGAAAACTATTGGCTTTGACATTTCACATAGAGTCTTAGAGGCAATAGGCTCCATTTTTGAGGACATGGGATCAAAAAGTATTTTTCTTCCCTAATCTAGACATTCTCTAAGGTGTATATTAAAAAAAATTGATTTAGAAATAAGCACATTTTCTTTTGAACAATGAATAAACATAGTTAAAATGCAATTTCAGAAGAAGCAAGAAAATTGTTTTAAAATTAGTAAAGTGGAACAAAATGATAGCGATAATATTTCAGGTCCAGGTGAACACTGCCCTCAAGCCCTTCTGGGAAGGCGTGAAATTGTTTAGTTTGGCAGCTTGCAATGCTATGTGGAGCCCTCCTTCAATGGCCAGTGGTCCTTGCTGTGTTTGGATTGAGTTTCAGATTCCTCTAGTGCCAGTTGTGACACCCTGTTGACAGGGCATGGCTTTGTGCTCTTGCATGCTCGGTAGCCATTGACTTCTAGCATTAGACCCACTGAAGATTGGGACATTGATGGTCTATTATAGAGGAGAAGCGGGTATTCATGTGAGCCCTGCCCCTCACTCAGGGTATACGTGTAGTTGAAAATAGCTGAGAAGGGGGTTTTCAAGGTCCTACCCTTCACTGAGGGCATGTAAGGTGTTAAATGTTGCTAGGAAAAAGAAACATTTTCTTCAGTGGTGTAGCTGTTTGTGCATTGTATATGTTCCTGTAGCTAATCTCTCTCTTTAGTTTGTTAAGTAACTTCTCACTCATACTACTAGTAACTATAACTAAATTAATTGATTCACAGTCTAGATTTGTTTGGAATTGTCTCTTTGGTATGTCATTGGTGCCTGATCTATGGTGACTATGTATACATTTGTGTCCCCAGGAAAATTCCATGTAATACCTGTTGCATTCGGTGGTGGATAAATCCCAGTGTTATGTTCAGACTTTTAAAGTAGTATATGCAAAAGACCCTGTGGGTTTAAATGGTAAAGGCTGAGCTTCCTAGCAAATTGCCCCCTTGTGAAATATCGACACTTTCTGAGCAGTTTGCTGACCGTCAACAAACATCATTTCTTCATCTGCCAGAAGCTGATAAAGCTAGATTTAGGAATGTGTTGTATGATTGATTTCATATAATTGCCAAGTCAAACTTCATAATCATTGAGACTGAAATTCACTGAATTTATTTGAAAGTTCTTCAACATTTATGCCATGATTTATTAAGCTTCATGTGACAAATAATGGTTTGTTATTCACCTTTGAAAAGACTTCTCTATTTGAGTCATGACAGCATAATTTTCTAGAGAAATATGGTTTAAAATAATTTTTAAATATTCTATCAAGCACTGATTTTTAAAATTCATTAGTAAGAGTGCATAAAAATAGATGGTTTCCCCTCTTAACACTGTTTCTCAGTAAGGATGAGGCCCCAGGACTGCCAATAAGAGTAGCATGAGTGAGGTGGTAAACCAAATTAAGCCAAGGGACAGATTCTGCCAGGGGAGCATGGTGGATCATACCTGCAATCATAGAACTCAGGATGGTGAGGCAGGATTGTTGTACATTCTAGCCAGCCTTGCTTACACAGTAAATTCCAGAAAAGCAAGACCCTTTGCCACACTAACAAAGAAGCAATACTGATAGTAAGAGAGTTGGAGTGTTTGTACTTTTATCAGAAATTAAGAAGTAACTTGAGTCTTATGTATGTATACATATATAGCTACACACACACACACGCACACACACACACACACACACACACACACACACACACATACACCTTTCCTGCCTCCATTAATGGAGTTCATGTTTATAGATAGATATTTAGGTAGGCAGGCAGGTAGGTAGGTAGGTAGGTAGGTAAGTAGATAGAAAGATAGATAGATAGATAGATAGATAGATAGATAGATAGATAGATAGATAGATAGATAGATAGAGACAGATAGATGTAAGGAAGAGAGGGTCTGCATTAGCTCATGATGAAAATCTCAATGGTGTCCATGGGGTTGGTAAAAGTCATAAGGATAGTTTTTATCTCAGGAATAAATACATTTATTTTTAAAGGGATGGGTATCACCAAGTTAGTGAAGTTAGACTTGAACTTGCTCCACAGCCTAGAAAGATGTTGAACTTTGAATTACCCTGCTTCAGCTTCCCAGATAACTTGGATCACGGGTCCGTGCCACCAGTCACAGCTCTGTGTCACATTTTGAAGGACCACTTTCCCCAGGGGAACTCAATGCAATGTTTACACCAACTACAAAGGTCCACTATTGAGAGCTCCTTAGGAAGAAGCATTGACCGTTCCAACTGTGAGTTTTAGCTACCTCCAACACAATATAAACCTGCCCAAGTAGACTCTAGTTACCCTGACACCGGGGAGACCCCAGACCCAGAAGAACATGGGTGGTAGTGAAGACAACAGAAAAACAGCCTTCACTAAAGTGAGCAGCAGTATTCCTGCAAAGGATCTCCCTGGTGTAGACTGCATATGTCTCCCTATTGCCCCAGGGCCACTGCTCTTCTGTGAACTCTTTGAACCACATCGCCCTGCTCAGATGGAAGACTCTGCTCTTTTTGAGAAATGTGCAGGCTGGCTAACTCTACAACCACAGACCTCACTGTTTCCCCTGCCCTTCCCCAAACAATTCTGCTGCCTCTTTCTGTGCCCTAATCCCCCCCATTCGCTTTTTCTCCTGTGTCAGAATGCATGACCTACAAGACTGCCCAGTTGCTATACACCCCCTCCCCCCCCCCACCTTGGCAGGAGCTGTTATATTCATTGCCTCTCACATTCAGTCTCATAACCGATGCTCTGGTATTATGTCCAGAAGACATCCTCTGTGTCGAGCTTACTGGTGGCTTCCTTTACTTCCAGATTTCTGAGTTCTAGCCCTCTCCTTGGCCCCTGCCCATCACCTATACCTGTCCTTCCAGAATTCTGCAGTTTGCCTCAGCAAAAAAAAAAAAAAAAAAAAATTACAGACAGGGTCTATCATCCCACATCAGCTCTCCACACCACACTTCTGGTGATGAGATACAGCAAAGACCCAAAGGCCAAGGGCAACACTAGACAGAAAAGCATTTCAAGAGGAACAGAACAGCAGCTTTCAGCTCCTGCCCTGGATGCTCTGCATTCCACCTTCCCTGTTGTTATACTAGAGACTCGGTGAGAGATGGGGACGCATTAGCATATGCTTGGGGTGAGAAGTTCTCAAATGATTGACACAGGCACACACTTTACATTTAACTTCTATCCCGAGCATTAACACATCCAGATAAGAATAGATTTTCCTCTGAGAGCTTTACCTTGATGGCATATGCTCATCATTAAATCTCTAAAGGTAGCCTGTGCCCAAAGCTCTGCTCAATAGAATAAATGTTATCTTTTGCATTTGTCTAGTTTTTTTTTAAGATCTGCTTTTCAACACAATTACCAAAATTTGTAGGACAAAAGCCAAGAATCCAATTTTTATTGACTAGTGAGGCCCAAATGAACTTAGAAAGACACTTAAAGGCCAATAGTTCAGTCTTGAAAATAGCCTCCAGGGAATGTTGTTTATTCCTCTACTAAGGAAGCTAGTTCACTGCTAGAGTCCTTTCTGGTTCTCATCAGCTCCAGGGAGCAGTGGCCCTAAATACTTTCAGCCATGAGGCTTGGCTTTGCTATGTTCCCTAGGAAAACTGAACTGAACCTGCCTATTGTTCAGATAGCCCAAACCTACCACGAGGGGCTGGAATTTGTCTCTGTGCTCCCAGCTGGTAAAGCATATGTTCACTCTTCCCTTGGCTCCTCTGGGCCTCAGTCCTTGTCTAGAATCTCATTATCTTCTTTCTATCCTGTATGGACTGAACACACAGCCTCATCTTGCTTAGTCTCTCTTCCAAGCAGCTAGAATCTTCGGCATGCTTGTCTGTCTTTCCTTGTTTCTTCTCTCTCCCCGTTTCCCACCGCCTGTCTGTCTCTCTCTGTGTGTTGCCATCTGTCACTATGTCTGTCTGTTTTTCTCTGTCGGCCTTTCTCTCTGTCTCTCTTCTCTTCTTTCCTCTCACCTCCTGTCTATCTCTCTATATTTTTGTGTGTCTGTTTCTCTGTCACTGTCTGTCTGTCTTTCTCTCTCTCTCCATCTTTCTCTCTCTTTACCTCCCTCTCCTCTCACCTCCCACCTCCTATCTGTCTGTCTTTATCTCTCTCTGTCTCTGTCTTTCTATCTCTCTCTTTTCCCATTGTCTTCTTCATTTCTCTCTCACACACAAAGCACATACGTACACTTACATGAATAACTCCCTCCCTCTCCAATATACACACTCCTCTCAGATGCTGGATAGTTTGATGATCCAAAGATCCAGACTAACTAGAAAGCCAACAGGCACTTGGCATGCACTTTCACCTGTAACCTCATGTCCTGGATGCTTCTCACCCTGTGCACCACGAACTTGTCTGGACTTTCCAGAAACCAATTCAAGCTAAGAAGGTACTCAGTGCCCCCTTTGGAAATAGAGGCAGTGAGTCACTCCTCCTCAGCTCCACCCAGAGTCAGTCCATTCCCCTGGCTTCATTCTGACCCTGTCTCATCCCGAATGCTCTGTGGACAAAGCCATTAGATTCACAGCTGCATCTTTCCTTGCATGACATGCCATCCTAGAGCCCAATGCGAGAGAAGAGAAACATTCTCATCATTTTGCACACATCAAACCAAAGCACAGGAGAATATTCAAGATGACTCCAGGCCATCATGGGTAATATACAACCACAAACACGTGCTGGAAAAAGAAATCGCTCACAGCTATTTCTGTTTTTATTCAGGGCCACTTGGGTAATCAGTCAATAGGAATGAGAACTGTTCCCTCTAGCAAAGGCCTCAGACCACCAACTTCTGCTAAGTATTTATGGGTAAAATAAAAGCCTGCAAGAGAAGCAGCAGCCACTTCACACGGAGACTCAGCTTACGTCAGTTTATATCTTCTGCTTCATCAGCATCCACGGTTTCTAGAAAATATAAATCCATATAACTATCGGGGCTGACTTGTGTTCGTGTTATGGCAAGGTGGAGGGAAAATAGCTTCAAAAAAGAGCTCTATTTTGTTTTTCTAATTAGAAAGCAAGACTGTCAGTTCACCGGGAAGCTTGTTAAGCCAAGATAAAAAAAAAAAAAAAGTTGGTTTCTTTTGTTTGTTTGCTTTGTTTGTTTTGGGTTTTTTGTTGTTGTTGTTTTATTTTTATTTTATTTTTTATTTTATTTTTGGTGAACAGGACATAGCTTAGTTTAGCCTGACATGCTCAAGGACAATAATTCCAAAAAATGCCAAAAATTGTCTAGCAGGTTCCCTGGAGTAGATGGGAAAAGTCTGCTTTTTGCTTGCTGGTTGGTTGTTTCTTTGTTGAAACTAGACACAGTTGAGACTGACATCAGAGCCCTTTCTGAGGTCATGTGGTGAAAATAAGGTTGGGAAACACAGAAGCAGAGCAGTGAGGGCCTTTGTTGATTGAATCCCGATTCTGAGGGCAGAGGCAGGTATGTGAAGCTTTCTAGCACCTCTCTTAAGAGAGAGCTGATAGTTATTTCTTGTCGTAGCTCCTGAAAACCTGGGGATAAATACGTCATTTAGATTTAAATGTAAGAAAGAGGGTCAAATGTAGAGAGTCTTACCAGAAGGGCTACCCTGGTAAGGAGGCTCTGCTTGCCCTTTAAAAATACAAATAAGCATCCTTTCTAAAGCCTCTTGGATTGATATATGCATGGATACAGCTATGAGCATAATAGCATTTACTGTGTTTCATAAACGAACCCTGTAGCACACTTGCCAGAACTGATTCAATGACAACCGGGGGAGGGACAGAGTCCAGACAAAGGCTGCAGTACGCCAACTGGAACTAGAACAACTATTCTCTAGTGGTCAAAATTCAGATTTGGTTTTCAGTGAATGGTCTGCCGTGTACACCATTGTAAACAAGCATGGATACAATGCCAACTCCTAATTTTCAGGGTTTATTTTATATCAGTTACCTGAGTCATACTTCGCAACAACGGTCCTAAGCAGACAACATGAATGTGAATCGCTCCACGTTCCCTAATGATAGGGCAATGTGGCCGAGATCGGAGTCAGTATTGGGAAGACAGATAAGGGATGTGACCAGATACGACACCTGGTGACCATTTCAACAAAACTGTCTGCACTGATTTTTTTTTTCACCAGCATGCTAAAGGTGAGAAGTTCACCAGGTGGACATGTGTGGATTTACAAAAATTGACAATCATTTCCAAAGACAAAGAAAATGCTTGATTGAAAAATTTATCTTAGTTTTTCACTTTTTAAAATGTGTACTTAATTCAACCTAAATAAATAATAATCAACTTTGGGGTCCTCGCCAATTCCTCCCCCTTTTGGAAATGAGAGCATTGCTGTGCCTTTATTTCATTGCTGTATGTCACTTTCTTGGCATCCACTTGAACAACAGTGTTGTTGAGATATACCCCTGACACACCAACCCATCCACATGTGTGAACAGAATAATTCAATGGTGTTATATACCATGAAATCTACCTGTCTAACATATGCAAATCAGCGGATTTTAATATATCCATGGTTTTTACAACGGTTGCCATAATGATGTTCTGAACATATTCACTATCAAATAAGAGGGGGGGGAAGCAAATGAGCCTTAGAGAGTCTCCCCTTCCTCTCAAGACTTCTTCACTCTATTCTCTGGCAATCAGGAATCTCCTTCCTAGGTCATGGGTCACCTGTTGTGGATGTTTCACAGAAATGACTTTTTCCTCCATTGCTTTTCAGACTTTTTTGTTCTTATCCAAATATCTCAAGGAAGGGTCATCATGTCATACAATGTATCAGCTCTTCATTCGTCTGCTCTTTTGAATAATATCCCATTTTATGGTCATATAATATTTTGTAGATCCATGTTTTCAGGTGGTGGGCATTTTTCTTGTTTGTATCTTTGTGCGCCTGAGTGAATGGGTGTGTGTATGAGCAGGTTACATGTAGTGCTTGCCACGTGAAGATGTCAGATACCTTGTGCTGTCATTCTCCGTCATTATTATTTGTGTGTGTGTGTGTGTGTGTGTGTGTGTGTGTGTGTGTGTGTGTGACATTGAGTTTCTTACTGAATGTACAATTTACAGTTTTGACCAGACTAGCTGGCCAGCAAACACCCGTTTCCAATTGCTTTCTTCCCTTAACACTGAGGTCACAGGCCTTCACTTCCCTGCTCAGCATATCTGAGTTCTAGGCATCAAAACTCAGATCCTCGGGTCCTCACGCTTACAAGGAAGGCTTTCTGCCTACTCAGCTGTCTCGCTGGCTCAGTTTCTATCTTTTGACTCTTATAAGGTCAGAACAAGTCTAACAGTGGATGTCAGTAATCAGTTCTCCTCAGTGGATAGAAATTATGAGATTATATGGTAGCTGCATCGGACACTTCAAGGAGGTTCACAGCTGTATCCCCCAAGTGATTACACAATTTTACAGTCTCACCGGTCACATATGAGGATACAACATCTCCAGATTATTGCCAATACTTATTATTTTGTCATTTTGATTATAGTCATTCTAGTCTATATACAAAGCAATATCTCATTGTGATCTATCTTTTTTTTTAAATTTACTGAAAATATGACCACCACAAGATACTAACAACAGTCATTATTGTACGTGCTAACAGGCTTGGTGATATTGTCAAGAATTGTCCTCAACATAACTGGGACATTGGAAGAGCCCAAAAAGAGAAAGAGAGTTGAGAAATGAGCTGATAATCACTGAAGTTGGATACAGGCTCTTGGGCACTCACTGTATTGCTATCTGGTTTTCAGTGCTTAACATTTTGCTACTTAACAAAGTCTACTTTTAAATTTACTGCAGCCTTTTATTAAAAGTCTTTAATATCCTCGTGTGACATTTCCATGGATATGTGGGCTTACTTAGAATGATTGTGATTTAATGTTCCTCTGTAAAGCCTTTTTTAAAAATATTTCCAGCGAGTTTATCATTTTTTAAAGGAAAAAAACAGATGAAAAAGATACACATTTTATCTTTCTTATTCTTTTTTTCTAAGGTTGCTTAGCTCACTGCTGGTTTCAGACCCGAGGAAAGAAGAGCCTTGCCTGGTGCTCCCAGATGGTCACAGGTTCTGAAGTTTCTGGCTGAGACCTCAGTCAGAAATGTACTGTGTGTTGCAGCCAGTGGTGGTGTGCAAACGCTCCTCTTCACACCGCTTCCCTGGGCTTTCTGCTCTCCTGCGACCTACCCTCTTAGTTCCTTAATTCTTATCACAACATACTTAGTTGGTCTAATCAAGAGTGATTTATGGTTCAAACAGCAATGCTAAAGGCATTATCTTAGACAAAGAAGTAAGAATTTCTGCTCTTTTGAAATCTGATAGAGGTTACTTGAAATTGTACAAAATAATTAATTTCAATAACCATGATATTAAAACAATCCTTATAAATCAAACCAATTTCTCTATTCTTTATTTCAGTCACCTCTCTTGTTCCATTAACTTTGATGTCTACTTTCATCCAGAAGAGTTTTTGTTTCATCAGGATTTTGGTTTAATTTGTTTTTATTAATCTTATCTGTAGTCATACAAAGAATACATGTATGTATAAATGTGAATATTGTGTGTAAAGTTTAATGCAACAATACTTGGTCACAGAGACACACTGTGGTCTAGAGTTATCAACTGATTTGCTTAATAGACACAGTTCATTCCATATACAATATTATAATGCAAGACTCTGGTGATGGCGGTTTTCATGATGTGGTTTACTACATTAAGTGTGATGAATAAGCTTCAGATAGGAAGAACAAATATCAGGCAAAATCCATTTTCACAGGAAGTGGCTCTTTTTTATATAGGTTTTACAATCACTATTCCCTTCCAAAGGCTGTTTATGACACTAGCTGAACTGATGACAACTAGGTACATTTATATGAAAATGCCCCTCAACAAGGGTTGTTTATGAGCAAATGGTGAAGGGACAGGAAACAGTCCCTGTGTGAGGTCAGAAAGTTGCGTTCCCAATGCTCCACACTTCCTTTTCTTTGAGTGTTAAATGAACCAGTTTCAAACTTACTTTTGCCACTTCCCCATGATGATGGTTAATCTTGTCAACTTGACAGGCTCTAGAATCACCTAGAAGATAATACTCTGGACATAACTGTGAATGATTAGCTTCAGGACATGATTGTGAGGGGTTTAACTAGCTTGGGTGAACCTAAATGGGAGGATGAACCTTAACTATGGTCAATACCATACCATCTGGAGTCCCAAACTGAATAAAGAGGAGAAAATGAACTGTGTCCAGCATTTATGTCTCTCTCTGCTTCATGAATGTGTAATCATCAGATCAGCTGCCTTATATTGGCATGACTTCTCTGCCTTGAAAGATCTTTAAGCTATCATCCAACATTAATATTTCCTACCTTAGGTTGCTTCTTGTTAGGTATTTTGTCCTAACAGTGAGAAGAGTAACTAATACCAACACCATTAACAAAAATCTTAATGAAAGTCTGATTGAATTATAGGATCGCTTGAATGTTTGTAAGTACTGTACATGGGTTCAATGATTTCCCTGCAGACAAAGACCTTGAAGCTCTAACTCACAGTACCTTAGAGTGTGATACTAGAAAGATGTGTGGTATGAACTTAGTTAAAACTAAGGTGTTTGGTTGGTCCCTGATCTGGTATGGCTCAATTTTGAACCTGAGATGTGTACATAGCAAGAGCAATGGGTGAAAGCATGGTCAGGGTGATGTTTGTACATGCCATGAATCTTTCCATCACCTCCAAGAGCAGTCAGTTCTGACCAAGTTGTGATCTCTGCAAAACTATGTTCTCAAAGTCCCAGCATCCAGCTCCATAGACAATAGATTTCTCTGGTTTATAATCCACAGTATGTTGTACATTGTTATGGAAGGACTTGAAAATGAATATGGTACCCAACTAAAAAAGGTTAGGTTACCACTCTGATATATTTGTCTTTCTATAAGCATTGCACTGTTTACAAATTAAAAATTAATATCTAGCACTGATTTTGTTTTTTTTCTCTGAAGCATGTATATGAAATTCAACTTATTTTCAACATGTGTATTTTCATATTTAGAGAGATAGCTTATCCCAACAATTCAAAAGCTTTTATGGAAAACTCCTTACATACTGACTTTCAAATTCTACATCTCCATTTTGATTTTTTTTTTGCCTGTGGGACTAAAAACACTCTTCCTTTCATTTCACTGAGATCATCTAGTCATATAATTTCCATGTGACATTCTATCAGTTTTATTCTATAAAATGGATATTATAGACTCTATTTTCTCAATGTAAATGTTGACTTGTAGAATTTCACTAAAAACATTTTCCATAAGAATGCAGTTGCATATATTTTCTTTCACTAAATAAATGAACCTATCTGTTTCTTGTTCCTAGAAGCAGCCTGAGAAATGTAAAATTACTTTTCTTTGTTGGCGATAAGAATTGCCAATTTATGGATATGGGGAGAGAGGGGATGGCAAGATCCTTAGTTTTTAATCCTTCTTTTGGCAAATTACTCCTCACTGTTCAAACATTTGTTCCCTTGTGCTGAAATGAGTTCTTTCATTATGCCTACATACAAGTCTCTCAAAAGCTACTTTATGATATCTGTCAAGGTGAAAGAATATTGATCACAGGAATACCCCAAGGACATTCCCAGAACTCTGCCTTGTCCTGAAGTCATTAAGGTTACAAGTTTAATCCATAGTAAAGATGTTAGTAATTCATATGCCCTTAAAACTCTTAATGTTAGAAAATCTGACTTTCCTTCCCTTCCCTTTGAAGGAGATGATTATATCTGCCTGTCATATGAAGAAGAGACATGTGAAATGACCTAAATGGATAAATCTCTTCATCGGAATGTGCTACTTGTCATATCACTCAGGTATATAAATCACTTTTAGAGCTAAGAATGGACATGGAATGTCAAAATTGAAAGATTTTATAAACTTCTGAGCTGCTCTCATTGACGTCCACAGTGCAGATGTGTTATAGTAGCAGTAAGATTTATCAAAGACCATTGAACATAATGTATCCACTCATTCATTATAGGGATTAGAAAATCTTACTAGAATGGTATCCTTATGCTATAGGAGACAAAAGGTTTTCCAGATGTAAAGGAAGCCACAGTCAATCACAGGGGATGAGAACCTCCTGTGCATTTAAATACGATGATTCAAGGAAGCCCCTACATGTTTAAAGGTACTATATCTTGCAAGTGCTGACCCTGCCTCAGAATGGAAGTTGAAATGAAGGATTAAAGTGCCCTGGTCAAGAACTCTGCAAATATCTATAAGATTATATAAGTACGATGTTCAATTACTGTGAGAACAATATGGTATTGAGTAGTTGAGACACAGTATTTCCATAAGTCATATCACACCTGCAGATCAACATGAGTAAAAAGAACTTCTTTGAGCAGGATATCGTGTTGCAATGAGTTTATTGGAGAAATAGAACCTTGGACAGCCAAGGGAAGAAAAATAAATCTTGACAAATTCCTAAGTGTTTAAAAGACTATCAGCTGAAGGAAAACTGATTAGAATTTTGAGGGGTATCCAAGCAATGTCAATAATGGCACTGAACACTTTTGTAAAACATGATACCTTCAAAGAATTAAAATCCTTACTGAGAAAATGCTGAATTTGGGCATTTGTGAGATTGAGTTCTCAAGTAAGAGGGATTGTTTATGAGCTGTGGAGTCTCTGTCAAGTTAGTTGCTTTTATCTGCATGACAGAGAATTATCTATCACTTTAGGCTGTCCTGATATATTTCATGTTAAGATGTTTTAAATAGCATAATACCCCACAGCTTCAAAGGATACATAAGGTATCAGAAATTTAAAGCAGATCATCTGGTATAAAGTCCAAGATATACAGAAAATCTTAGATGTAAGTAATAGTTACATATATTTTCTTCCTAGTGAAATGTAGAGGAAGAGCAGAATCAAGTATGCAATGAATTATTGCAGATCCTGTACTGGAGAATGGATATGGAATGGTTGACTTTGAATGGTGTTTTCCTTCATAGAACAAATAGCTGAAACATTAATGGCATCAATTTAAGCATAGAATTCCTGGTGAACCTAAAATTGTAAAGTCCAACACATCTGTCTTTCTACAATCGTGACTCAGTGGTCCCTTTCAGGAGTAGTAGGTACCATTTACAGGATCATTGGATTAATAGAAAAATAATGTCATTCCCACATGAAGTATGAGGAAATATATTTTCAGAAGCAGTTAGAAGTCATCTTTCTGCAAACCAGTTTACCCCTAGCAAATGGAGTTTCCATTTGTTTTCTGTGTCTCTAAAGAAAAACTAGGTCTGCTTTTGGCCTCACAATTCTCTGGAGACTGAGGGTACTTTGTTTCACTTGGTCTCCTTTCCATGAGGCAATTAGAGCATTTGAAAACTGATGCACTTTTAAGAGCCCCTGTCTTTCATTGGCATGTTCTTAGTTTAACATTAGTACAAAATACAAATATAAAATACTCTTTAATTCTGAATATCCAAAGTTGCCCAAGCTTTAAGCCTTTAGATGTTGCCTGAACACAGTACATTAGAATTCCCAAGTAAATGTCCACTTTCATATCCTACCTAGGCTCCCTGTTCCCACCATATAAAATACTAATGACTCTCCCTAACTTTCTCATCAAGGCATGTGCAGCACTTACTCCAGGCCACCATCACCCTGTATCATTACTTGACTAATTTATTTCACTTCATGAAACCGTCACACATTTTTTCCCCTCTATCTGGAGCTATTTTCTCCAAGGAAATTCAGAACAGCATTACTCACTGCTGTGGATATCACTCTGTATAAATAAAGTGCTGATTGGCCAGTAGCCAGGCAAGAAGTATAGGCGGGACAAGCAGAGAAGAGAATTCTGGGAACAGGAAGACTGAGTCAGGAGATGCTGCCAGCCACTGCCATGACAAGCAACATGTAAAGATACCAGTAAGCCACAAGCCATGTGGCAACTTACAGATTAATAGAAATGGGTCAATTTAAGATAGAAGAACTAGACAGCAAGAAGCCTGCCACAGCCATACAGTTTATAAATAATGTAAGCATCTGAGTGATTATTTTATAAGTGGGCTATGGGGCTGTGGGGGTAGGTTGGAGGGGGGTTGGTGGGACCCAGAGAGAAACTCTCCAGCTACAACTCACCCTATCCCATCTCAGTCAAATGTCACTTCTGCAAAGCCCTCTCTCAGGGCCGCTACTGAGTCTTTAACACCTAATGTGCACTTTGTTCTAAAACCCAGAGTATTGTGTTTGTTCTCCAATCTCTCAAACTTCAGATGGCCTCATAATTAGCCATTGTGTGCCTCGACTCCCCTCCCACATACACACTCCAGGAATAAGATGCACATCTTGATTGGTTCTTTATTCTTAAATGTTCTTGTAGTGCCTTACACAGCTTGGGATTCAATAAGTAGCTGCTGTAAGTCTGATAGCAGAACCCCCCAAGGACTTTCACAGAGTCCTACCCTGTTCTAAAGTCACTGAGATCAAAGGCAGTAGAAAAATTATTCCCTGTTCTTAGCTCTACTCACAGCCAAATTCTCATTTTCCTCTAAAGAATCAGCATTATCAACCTTCTCGCTTATATCCTCTATCTCCTACAGCTGCAAAAACCTATTTCATAATAATTTACAACATCATCTTGGCAGATTCAAATTTGACTTTTTAAAAAGTCAATGCTTTGAGTGGCAGTGTATTTCTAGCATAAAGTCCAGTTGACTTTACTTTGAGTTATAGGTGAGCTGAGAGAATCTCAGCAGTTCCCCTGGTCTGTCGGGGATCACTTTCTGTGTGAGGGACTCATTATCCAACAAGCACATGTGAAAAAACTCTCCTAAGGCAACTGGAGCAGGAAAGAAGGGACAGGTGATGCTGACCTCAGTTTTCCTGACTGGTTGATTCATCTATGTGTTTAGCAAACATCTGCCAAACTGAATATCCAGGGTCATGCATTGTTCTGTAATTGGAAGAGGCGGCAATTAATTGGACACAGCCCTTGACTACTCAAAGAACCTCAAGTTGAGAGAATCATTTGCATAGAAACAGTTATAAAACCACTTAATAAATAATATATAAGTACTCAGAGGAGTGGATTGCCAATAGCTTGACCCGAAGGAATATCCCCATTCCTGTTGGATTTTGGAAAAGGAGTAAAATGCGGGATATAAATAAGATAGGTATTATAAGGGGCTTTGAATTAATACTGAAAGTTCAGTTAAGCAGTGAAGGATTTCAAAACAGAGGGATATTATCTTTTGGACAAAATCACATTATGGAGGCAAAAGTGGTGATTGGGTGATTAAGAGCACTTGCCGCTCTTGCAGAGGACTCTGATTTGCTCCCCAGCAGCAGTATCAGGTGGCTTATGGAGATTGCAGCTCCAGCTCCCTCTTCCTAACATTGCTTATTGATTTCTGTAATCTTAGGAAAAAGCTTAATAAATACTGTAAATTTCAGGAGCTTTGTAAGTTTTTCTCATGTCCTGAGTTTTGTAAGTCCCACCTACTTCCTGTATTTTAAGAGCCTCTTTACTCCCTCCAGGAGGGAATGTTCAATTCAGAGGAAACCTCCCTATAACAACCTTCCTGTCAAGAAAACAAGGAAGCAGAATTGATACATATAACTATGTTGCTCATTGGTTTGATCTGAGGATCAAGATCCCATGTGTGAAAGGCTAACAGTTGTTGAAGATCAGGTCGATGCATAGAATGTTAAAAGAAATGGCTATGGAGTCAGACTGATAAAGAAGATATCACTTCATGATTTAGTTTTGATATCAAGAGTGCTCCTTATTTCCACTGACTTGAGTTCCTCACCTGTGAATTGTGGGACCACCATAGCACTTGCTATAAACAACGAACAGGACTAACAGATTCCAAAGGCCTGTGTGATGCCCTATGAAGAAGAAATATTTAGGGGATATAGATCACTGCTCTTTTCCTCAATCATTTTCATTTTGTTTTACTATGTACTATTTGAATATGAATTATTCTAGGTTAGGGTGTTGGAACTATATATGATCTGTTTGTGGAGAAACAATACAAGGGATGTAAGAGCCAATACAAGGAGGAGCTTAGTCATTGCGTCAACAGAATAGAAATATCCACACACCAGTGTTGTCTTTAACTAAACACTGAAGAGGCCAATGACATGACTAGAAAGCCGACTGCCTTTGTTG
Organism: Peromyscus maniculatus bairdii; assembly: GCF_049852395.1. Classification (NCBI taxonomy): domain Eukaryota; kingdom Metazoa; phylum Chordata; class Mammalia; order Rodentia; family Cricetidae; genus Peromyscus; species Peromyscus maniculatus. The sequence goes on along the minus strand of NC_134873.1, from coordinate 28,777,398 downwards.
TCAAGGATCCTGATAACATAGATCTCAGAAGCCTGGGACCATGCCAACAAGAGGCCACCCAAATTATCCAAGGATGGCCCTTGGTTGTGACCACCCCACTAAGCATCCTAAGAGAAGGCAATTACTCACATTTTTATGGACAGTTAATTGCCAAAGCAGCAGCCGCCTTGAAGAGCAGAGACATCATTTTGGAACTAAGCTATGTGATGAGGGAACTGCTTGACTAAGTAGAATTTGGGTTAATGAAAATCAGACCCTTCTGCCATCCTGATCATCATCTGCCTGCATGAAGATTAAATTGTGTATATTGCTGACTGTCCTACATTTTCACATCAAAAAAGAGAGCAGAAAGATGACATTTGAGGTAATTTGGCTACAGGCTATAGCAACCTAATTAGAAATGTTCAGTTCTCCAAGTTCACAAAATTATATTGTAGAAATTGCTCTTAAAAATTCATCCCCAAAATGCAATGAACATACCCAAAAACTGGCAAGTAACACATGTCCTGAGAATAAGTTCTATATCATAGCTAGAATATTGAAAGATTTAAGTCCCCAAGGCAGAGAGGATGTTGTCAGCCACACTATCCTGTCAAGATCTACATGGTTTTTGGTGATATGGGTTCCTGTGTCCTCAGCTGGAGCCTAGTCTATATTCAAAACTTTTTCTTTTTTTTTCTTTTCTACCTGACTCCCCTTTAATCCCCTCAATGTTCTTTTTTTTTTTTTTTCTTAGTTTTTCGAGACAGGGTTCTCTGTGTAGTTTTGGTGCCTGTTCTGGATCTTGCTCTATAGACCAGGCTGGCCTCAAACTCACAGAGATCCACCTGGCTCTGCCTCCCAAGTGCTTGGATTAAAGGCGTGCGCCACCGCTGCCCAGCCCCATCTATGTTCTTAAGGAGCTTAGTATACTGGACAATAAGCCAGAATGCTTAATTAAGTAGCTAAGAATCTTTGGGTAAATCTCATTCAATCCTTCCTCATGTAGCTCTGAAAGGATACATCACTCTAAGTTTAATCTTCCCACTACTGTTTATTATTTTAAGTTTCTTTCAAGAAAAAATACTATAAATTTTATTGTCATAGCTCCTACAGTGTCCTGGATGGTATCTTTCATGGGATACACCCATAGTCATGATGAGCTGATTTTACTTTTATTTTAATGATTCTCTGATGATTCACCAACAATAAATCTATAAAATTTCTAAAACACACTAGTATCTAAGCCCCACATCAGACAAACTGAATTAATATTTTTATTCAGAGTATAGATATCTGTATGTTTTAAAACATCCCAAATGATAAAATACAGTCAGTTTTGAGGTCCACAAAATTGAGTCTCTGGGCTGTCTGGCTTCAGTATGCAACAAGAAATCTGGAGGATTGGTATACTGGTACCTGTGTGCACTGGGACAGCATACTCTGAAATTTCTGATGTAAAAATTCTGATTTGGGATGTTGGGGACACAGAATCTACTGTGCTGTGAAATTGCTTCTGATGTAGGTAGCCCATGAGCCACATTTGAAGAACTTATTGCACTAATTATAAGTAGGCAAGAGGGATTTAAGGAGCGTAGAAATCATTAAGGCTCCACACTGTTGTACATCCTAGTCGCTCAGTCCAGACACAGCAAGGCACCTTCATATATAGAAATTTCATGATGTCTCCTCACCATGAGTAACAGATTCTTACCCTCATTTCCTTACTGTCTTAGTGAGGCAGTATTTAATAGACTTTGTGGGGAAGTTATATATCTCCTATCTGTCTGTCTATCTATCTGTCTATCTATCTGTCTATCTATCTATCTATCTATCTATCTATCTATCTATCTATCTATCTACACACACACACACACACACAATTTTAAAGCTCGCAAAGATAAACCTATCTCTGAATCCTGGCTATAGATCAGGTGAATCTCAATGCATAGACAGATGATCAAATAAGTTAACTTTGGGTCAAGATTAATATGGTCCTGCTCTTGTGGTTCAGCTAAGATATCTTCCTGAAATGTGAATCTTTACCTGGACATTATACCACATGTGTAGGGAATAACCTTCAGTGCATCTCATCATTGAACATAACCCCTGTGTCCAAGTCTCAGCCTGGGATCCGAGAACTGATGAACCAGCAATGGATGTCACTAACACAACCTTTCCTATATTATGAATTGTTTCAGTGAGGTTGGGCATAGAGATCACCAGTACTGTAATCCCAGTATTTCAGAGGTAGAGGTAGGAGGATTGAAAATCAAGGACATGCTGGGTTACACAAAGAGCTCAAGGCTATTCTTGGCACTGATGGAGCCATATCAATGTACATATGGGCAACACAAATTGGATTCACTGGGTAATAAAAATATGATGAAGAAAAGACAAAAATGACATGAAATTTGGAGGGGGAAGTGCTCAGGGCTTTAGGTAGGAGAAAGTAGAGTCGATATGATCTAGGTCCATTGTATGTATGCATGCATGAAATTACCAAAATATAAAATTTAAAACAATAAAAATGAATTCATTAATAAATGTACTTGTGAACTAATGTTGCTGCCATAGTAAGTTACATGAAACTCTCAGCAGCTTAAAAAAAAAAAAAAACAACCAAAAAAAAAAAAGATTTGCCTTTCAGTTCAAATCCACAGGCTAAGTGACAGTATGCTTCAGCAGCACCTCTAATTCCAAGAGGAACAAAAATAATTACCGACAGAGAAGACAATAGATTCAGAGGAATTTTGCTCCAACCTAGCATTACATCATCTGTGCTTAGCCTTCATTAGTCAAAGTGAGTCGTATGGCCAAAGACGATAATGAGGCAATGAGTCTCCTCTCACAGAGAGCTCCCCACAATTCACGCAGCACTAGACATGAATGGATAATCACTCCACAGGTAAATGGAGAGCAACATCCCGGCTTATATTACGCAACAGGCCTTCTTCTAAGCTCCCGCCACTGTGAAGTCCCTGCTTAGGAAATTACCCTCATCCTTCATGTCAGTGCCTGTGGTGTTGATCATGTCCCATGTCTAAACCTTTTAAAGTCTGCCTTTTGTTCTGTACGCAGCCAGCTGCAGCTGGATTTGTCTCCAAAGGGGTACCACTTTCTGGTTTCTATGTCCTTTCAGTGTCTCCTTAGCGTAACGCGGTTCATCGCCGGCCATACTCTAATCCAGAGGTCACTGCCATATTAAGCAAACTCCATCCTACGCCATGTGGTTGTACAGTCTACCAGAGCTGCCCCTGGTGGACTAGCAACTTGAACTGGAGAACCTAGCTGAGGCTTCCTTGCCTTTTGTTCTCCATTCCACCCTATGCCTTGCTTGCCAGGATGCAGCTAAGCTTTGCTGCAAGATACTCTTGTCTTCCCTGCCCTAAACACATGAAGTCCTCCTCTGCTTGGCAATTGCTAAAGATGGGTGGTGGAACTTCAGTCTGCAACCAAAGATTTAGTGAGTCATCCCAGCCTAGCCAGATGGTCTAGTTGAGAAGGCTGTGCATTATAAGAAGAGGAAGAGGTATGTCTGGATCCTGAAGTTGCTGAGACTGAGGCAAGCACGTCCTTCAGTCTGAACTTCTGGCCAGATGTGTCCCTATTCTTGTATCCTTGACTGTAGCTGGACCCTGATGGCCCTCAAGCACCTTGGTCAAACAACCCTAGCTGTGGATGTGGATCTCTTGTCTCTGTTCATGTAGATAATGTATTTCCTCTGCCCTTTTGGACCAAAAACAACCCTAAGTATTTATTCTTTTTTTGTAGAGAAAAAGTATATCAATCACTGTCCCCAAATACAGCACCCCCTTTAAAAAGTGAACTTTCAAATTGCTTTTGAAAATGGTCCCCAAGTCTCCTTGTGTTTCGGCACTCCACCGGGTACAATCGTTATGAAACAAATATGGAACAGATTCGACCCAGGGCTGCCACTTTCCTTTTCATTTTCTGTATGTCCCAGGAGAATAGCTCCAGGCCTGCAGAATCTGATTCTTTGTTTCTCTAAGCACTGATTGAGACACAGACTTAGAAAATGAAGTGGTGAGAAATACAGAGGCTTTATTTGTAGTTATTAGCATTTGCCAAAAGCACTTTGCTCTGGATTTGTTTAGAACCAACAGCGGAACGACCCAGAAAAGTGAATCATCACAATTACCTGTCCCAAGATGCCCCTGCCTTCTACCTTTTGCTGGGTTCTTGTTCACCAGAGGCACAGTGTTACCTTGTGTGCTGATTCTTCTTTCTTCCTTGTATTTCTGAGGCAGTCCATGGGTTGAAGGAAACTGGATTTAGATGAACTCCTACATTTCATAACTGGAGTATTTGTATGTGGAGACCTGTAGCAGCATGGTAAAAAGACTAGATTCATTGCTGTTTCACTATTTTGTGTTAGCTCACTTGCTTAACTGTCTGCCTTTTTCATCTAATTGAGTATAAAAGTCTCTAAGACCTCTAAGAGCTTCACCTAGCCTTACCATGCTCAGGTTAAAACTTCCCAGGTGAATAAAGTGAGCTCAAAGGTCAGCAGGCTAGAAAAGTTGTTTACAAAAATAACAAAGACACAAGAAGATTAGGTACAAATAGTGTGCCATAACCACTCAGAGCTAAATGTATTTTTGCCAGTGCCAGGTCCCAAGGAGCATGCCACCTAGACTGGAATTGAGGAAGCAGAATTGGTAGAGTGAATTTAATTTCATGGCAAAGGTCATGGAGTATGAAAGTTAGGATCCAAAGTTCACCCCCCTTGTAGAAATGAAAATCAGAGACCTGAAAACAGAAAGGTTAAGTCAAGGCCCATGGCATGGCTCAGTGGGTAAGATGCCCGATGATACTGACAATGGCAATCCTCAATCCTGAGGAGTCACGAGACTGTAGGAGAGAACTACCCTTCGGCAAGTTATCCCTCACCTCCACAAAGGTATACTGTGGCAAGAGTGCATACATGCATGTGGATAATGAATGAGCGAATGATAGACAATAAATGAATGAATGAAAAAACAAAGGCTATCATATGTTGCTGTCTAATAGGTAGAAATGAAAGCTACTGATTAGTTTTGCATACTGATAAGTATTATCAATACATGACCTGCTTATGAGGAATGTATGTTTTCATACACATCAATATTTGCAAATAAAAAGTATTGGTATCACCAACACAAATTCACATTAGTGACATCTAGAAGAAAATCTCAAAGACCACCCCCCAATGCTGATTAAGAAAGTTTTAGCTGCCCAGCCTGCCCCCGACGACTTCCCTTCTGGACCAGAGGTGAGTGCCTGGGTCCAGCCCGGACCCCATACCTGGCCACCAGCCACCCCGGGAGGACCTGCCCAGCTTGGCGCCGGGTTCTGGCCACTGGGCAGCTCCCCTTCTAGCCCCACCGGGAGGGATCCCCATTTCCAAGCCCCCGGCAGCCCCTGCAGTCTCCGCGCCCTGCCCCCACGCCCATCTGCCAAGACTCCACCCACTTCCTGAGACTTAGAGACCGGCCCCCAGCTCCCAGCCTGCCCCCGACGACTTCCCTTCGTGACCAGAGGTGAGTACCCGGGTCCAACCCGGACCCCATTCCTGGCCACCAGCCACTCCTGAGAGGCCTGCCCAGCTTGGCGCCGGGTTCTGGCCACCGGGCAGCTCCCCTTCTAGCCCCACCGGGAGGGATCCCCATTTCCAAGCCCCTGGCAGCCCCTGCAGTCTCCGTGCCCTGCCCCCACGCCCATCTGCCCAAGACCCCACCCACTTCCTGAGACTTAGAGACCGGCCCCCAGCTCCCAGCCTGCCCCTGACGACTTCCCTTCTGGACCAGAGGTGAGTGCCTGGGTCCAGCCAGGACCCCATCCCTGGCCACCAGCCACTCCTGAGAGGCCTGCCCAACTTGGCACCAGGTTCTGGCCACCGGGCAGCTCCCCTTCTAGCCCCACCGGGAGGGATCCCCATTTCCAAGCCCCCGGCAGCCCCTGCAGTCTCCGCGCCCTGCCCCCACGCCCATCTGCCCAAGACCCCACCCACTTCCTGAGACTTAGAGACCGGCCCCCAGCTCCCAGCCTGTCCCCGACTGCCATTCTGGACCAGAGCTTGCCCCTGACTTCCCCTCTGGACCAAAGAGTTGGACAAGAGAACTCCCTTTTGGACAAGAGAGAGAGTCTTCCTGAGTCTGTCAGCTCTTTGTGAAACAAGTCCACTGATAAGACCAAGAAGGAATCACAAGGAGATGGGCAGACGTCAAAGCAGAAGTACATACAGCAAAATGAAGAGCAATACAGCATCACCAGAACCTAGCTCGCCTCCAACATCTAGACCTGAACACCAAAAATTGGAAGAAGCAGAAGAAAGTAGCCTTGTGAGTAACTTCATGAAGAAGGTAGAGGCTTGTGTAGAGGAAAAGACAAGAAAATTGGAAGAACGCTGTAAACAACTAGAGGAAAGGGCAAACAAATTAGAAGAAAACAATAAAGCCCTCCAAGAAAACAATAACGTCCTGGAAGAAAACATTAATATCCTGGAAGAAAACAATAAAGCACTGAAAGAAAATCATGAAAAAGCAATGAAACAAACAAAGGAAACAGTCCAAGATCTGAAAAGGGAAATTGAAAAAATGAAAAAGACACAAACAGAGGGAATGCTGGAAATAGAAAACCTGAGTAAAAGATCAGGAACTTCGGATGCAAGTATAACCAACAGAATGCAAGAGATGGAAGAGAGAATTTCTGGCATTGAAGATACAGTAGAAGAAATAGTTCCATCAGTCGAAGGAAACACTAAAGCCAACAAAGTCATGAACCAAAATGTCCAAGAAATCTGGGACACCATAAAAAGACCAAACTTACGAATTATAGGGATAGAAGAAGGTGAAGAATACCAACTCAAAGGCACAGAAAATATATTCAACAAAATTATAGAAGAAAACTTTCCCAACTTAAAGAAGGAAATGCCTATGAAGATACAAGAAGCCTATAGAACACCAAACAGACTAGACCCCCAAAAAAAGTCCCCTCGACACATAATAATTAAACAACTAAATGTACAGAATAAAGAAAGAATATTAAGAGCAGCCAAGGAAAAAGGCCAAGTGACCTATAAAGGTAAACCCATCAGAATAACACCCGATTTCTCAATGGAGACTTTGAAAGCCAGAAGGACCTGGACAGATGTAATGCAGACACTAAGAGACCATGGATGTCAGCCAAGACTAATATACCCAGCAAAACTTTCAATCATCATAGACGGAAGGAACAAGACATTCGAAGACAAAGCCAGATTTAAACAATACCTATCCACAAACCCAGCCCTACAGAAAGCACTAGAAGGAAAATTCCAACCGAGGGAAGTCAGATACACACTTGAAAACACAGGCAATAGATAAAGCCACAACAGTAAACCCCAAAGAAGAGAAGTACACACACACTACCACCAAAAATAACAGAAATGAAGAATCACTGGTCATTAATATCCCTTAATATCAACGGACTTAATTCACCTATAAAAAGACATAGACTTACAGAATGGATACGAAAGCAGGACCCATCCTTCTGCTGCATACAAGAAACACATCTCAAATTCAAAGATAGACACTACCTAAGAATAAAAGGCTGGGAAAAGACTTTTCAATCAAATGGTCTTAAGAAACAAGCAGGGGTAGCCATCCTGATATCCAACAAAATAGACTTCAAACTAAAATCAATCAAAAGAGATCAAGAAGGACATTACATCCTCGTCACAGGAAAGATCGACCAAGATGAAGTTTCAATTCTGAACATATATGCCCCAAACATAAGGGCACCCACATATGTAAAAGAAACATTACTAAAGCTTAAACCACATATAAAACCCCACACATTAATAGTGGGAGATCTCAACACCCCACTTTCACCACTGGACAGATCTCCCAAATCGAAACTTAACAGAGAAATAAAGGACTTAACCGATGTCATGACCCAATTGGACCTAATAGATATCTACAGAACATTCCATCCTAACAAGAAAGAATATACTTTCTTCTCAGCACCCCATGGAACGTTCTCTAAAATCGACCACATACTTGGCCACAAAGCAAATCTCAACAGATACAAAACAATCAGAATAACCTCCTGTGTTCTATCAGATCACCATGGTTTAAAGCTAGATTTCAACAACAACAAAAACTACAGAAAACCTACAACCTCATGGAAACTGAATAATGCTCAACTGAATCACCAATGGGTTAAGGAAGAAATAAAGAAAGAAATTAAAGACTTCCTAGAGATCAATGAAAATGAAGACACCACATACCCAAACTTATGGGACACTATGAAAGCAGTGCTAAGAGGGAAATTCATAGCACTAAATGCCCACATAAAGAAGTTGGAGAAATCGCACACTAGTGAATTAACAGCACATCTGAAAGCTCTAGAACAAGAAGAAGCAAAGTCTCCCAGGAAGAATAGACGCCAGGAAATTATCAAAGTGAGAGGTGAAATTAATAAATTAGAAACTAAGAGAATAATACAAAAAATTAATGAAACAAAGAGTTGGTTCTTTGAGAAAATCAACAAGATAGACAAGCCCTTATCCAAACTAACCAAAAGACAGAGAGAGAGAATCCAAATCAACAAAATCAGAAATGAAAAGGGGGACATAACAACAGACATTGAGGAAATCCAGAGAATTATAAGGTCATATTTCAAAAACCTCTACTCCACAAAACTGGAAAACCTAAAAGAAATGGACATTTTTCTGGATAGATACCACATACCTAAGTTTAATCAAGACCAGATAAACTATTTAAATAGTCCAATAACCCCTAAGGAAATAGAAACAGTCATTAAAGGTCTCCCAACCAAAAAAAGCCCAGGACCAGATGGTTTCAGCGCAGAATTCTACCAGATCTTCAAAGAAGAGTTAATACCAATACTCTCTAAATTGTTCCACATAATAGAAACAGAAGGAACATTACCAAACTCCTTCTATGAGGCTACAATTACCCTGATTCCTAAACCAAACAAGGATGCAACAAAGAAAGAGAACTACAGATCGATCTCCCTCATGAACATTGATGCAAAAATACTCAATAAAATACTGGCAAACAGACTCCAAGAACACATCAGAACAATTATCCACCATGATCAAGTAGGCTTCATCCCAGGGATGCAAGGGTGGTTCAACATACGAAAGTCCATCAATGTAATACACCATATAAACAAACTCAAAGAAAAAAACCACATGATCATCTCACTAGATGCAGAAAAGGCATTTGACAAAATCCAACACCCCTTCATGATAAAAGTCTTGGAGCGATCAGGAATACAGGGAACATACCTAAACATAATAAAGGCAATATATAGCAAACCAACAGCCAACATCAAATTAAATGGAGAGAAACTCAAAGCAATTCCACTAAAATCAGGAACGAGACAAGGCTGTCCACTCTCCCCATACTTATTCAATATAGTACTTGAAGTTCTAGCCAGAGCAATAAGACAACATAAGGAGATTAAGGGGATTCAAATTGGAAAGGAAGAAGTCAAGCTTTCCCTATTTGCAGACGACATGATAGTATACTTGAGTGACCCCAAAGATTCCACCCAGGAATTGATAAAGCTTATAAACACCTTCAGCAACATAGCAGGATACAAAATCAACTCAAAAAAATCAGTAGCCCTCCTATATACAATGAACAAAGAAGCTGAGAAGGCAATTAGAGATACATCACCCTTTACAATAGCCAAAAATGACATAAAATACCTTGGGGTAACACTAACCAAGCAAGTGAAGGACCTATATGACAAGAACTTTAAGTCCCTGAAAAAAGAAATTGAAGAAGATCTCAGAAAATGGAAAGATCTTCCATGCTCATGGATAGGCAGGGTTAACATAGTAAAAATGGCAATCTTACCAAAAGCAATTTACAAATTCAATGCAATCCCCATCAAAATACCAACACAATTCTTCACAGATCTGGAAAGAACAATACTCAACTTCATATGGAAAAACAAAAAAACCCAGGATAGCTAAAAGAAACCTGTACAATAAAACAACTTCTGGAGGCATCACAATCCCCGACTTCAAGCTCTACTATAGAGCTACAGTAATAAAAACAGCCTGGTATTGGCATAAAAACCGACATGTGGACCAATGGAATCGAATTGAAGACCCTGACATTAACCCACACACCTATGGACATATAATTTTTGACAAAGAAGCCAAAAGTGTACAATGGAAAAAAGAAAGCATCTTCAACAAATGGTGCTGGCATAACTGGATATCAGCGTATAGAAGGCTGCAAATAGATCCATATCTGTCACCGTGCACAAAACTTAAGTCCAAGTGGATCAAAGACCTCAACATAAATCCAGCTACTCTGAACCTGCTAGAAGAAAAAGTAGGAAATAGTCTTGAACGCCTTGGCATAGGAGATCACTTCCTAAATATAACACCAGTAGCGCAGACACTGAGACAAACAATCAATCAATGGGACCTCTTGAAACTTAGAAGCTTTTGTAGAGCAAAGGATACGGTCAACAAGGCAAAGCGACAGCTTACAGAATGGGAAAAGATCTTCACCAACCCCACATCTGACAGAGGACTGATATCCAGAATATATAAGGAACTCAAGAAATTAGACATCAAAAGGACCAACAGTCCAATTGAGAAATGGGCTTTAGAACTAAACAGAGAATTCTCAACAGAGGAATTCCAAATGGCTGAAAGACATTTAAGGAATTGCTCAACTTCCCTAATCATCAGGGAAATGCAAATCAAGACAACTCTGAGATACCACCTTACGCCTGTCAGAGTGGCTAAGATCAAAAACACTGAAGACACTTTATGCTGGAGAGGATGTGGAACTAGGGGAACTCTCCTCCACTGCTGGTGGGAATGCAAGCTTGTACAACCACTTTGGAAATCAATATGGCGCTTTCTTAGAAAATTGGGAATCAATCTCCCCCAAGATCCAGCTATACCACTCCTGGGCATATACCCAAGAAATGCTCAATCATACCACAAGAGCACTTGCTCAGCTATGTTCATATCAGCATTGTTTGTAATAGCCAAAACCTGGAAACAACCTAGATGCCCTTCAACTGAAGAATGGATAAATAAATTGTGGCACATATACACAATGGAATACTACTCAGCAGAGAAAAACAACGACATCACACGGTTTGCAGGCAAATGGATGGATCTAGAAAAAATCATCCTGAGTGAGGTAACCCAGACTCAGAAAGACAAATATGGTATGTACTCACTCATAGGAAGATGCTAGATGTGGAACAAGGATGACTAGACTGCTACTCACATCACCAGTGAGGCTACCTGGAAAACGGGACCCCAAAAAAAGACACGGAGAAATGGACAAGATCTACATGAATAGCCTGGTCATGAGTGGGAACAATGAAGGGCGACAGTCGAGGGAAAGAGTGGGAGATCCTAGCTGGATCAAGAAAAGAGAGGGAGAACAAGGAATAGGAGACCATGGTAAATGAAGACCACATGAGAAGGTGAGAAGGGGAGGAAGCAGAGAGCTAGGGAGGCCCACGAAGATCCACAAAGATACCCCCTCAAAAGACTGCTGGCAATGGTCGCGAGACGGCAGGAACTGACCTACTCTGGTGATGGGATGGCCAGACACCCAAATAGTGGTGCCATAAACCCCATCCAAGGACTGAGGAATCTGAAGGCAGGCATCCACGGCTGGTCCCCTGGTGGAGCACTGGGAGTCTAATTAGTGAGTAAGAAGAGGATTTATATGAGCGAGAATTGTTGAAGCCAAGGTTGGATAAAGCACCGGGACAAATAACCAAATGAATGGAAGCACAGGATCTATGAACCAAAGGCTGAGGGGCCCCCAACTGGATCAGCCCACCTGAACGGGTGAGACAGTCATTTGGCTTGATCTGTTTGGGAGGCAGCTGTGCATTGGTGCCAGGTCCTGGGCTCGTTGCATGAGTTGGCTGTTTGAATCCTGGGACTTATGCAGGGACACTTGGCTCGGTCTGGGAGGGGGGAATGGACCTGCCTGGACTGAGTCTACCAGGTCAACCCCGGTCCTCGGGGGAGACCTTGATCTGGAGGAGGTGGGAATGGGGGAATGGGGGGTGGGCTGGGGGGAGGGGTGGGCGAGAGGGGGAGAACAGGGGATTCTGTGGCTATTATGTTGAACTGAATGGTGTTATAAAATAATAATAATAATAATAATAATAATAATAATAATAATAATAATAATAAAACCAAAAAAAAAATAAAAAAATAAAAAAAAAGAAAGTTTTAGCTGACACATAATAAAATTCTACACGTTTAAGTAAATATATATATATTTTTAAGTAAATATATATATATATATATATACACACACACACACACACACACACACACACACACACACACACACACATACACACACATATATGGTACAATTTGGAAACCACTAGCCCAATCTTCCATACTGGTATCCAGCAAAGAGAAAGTGTCAACTGCATATAGTGGTGAAAAATGTCATGTGCAGTGGGGGCACGTAAACAACATTGAAAAGTCCAAGATCTGGCTTGAAATGTGACTAGCTGTTCACAGTCTTGTTGCTAGGTTGGTAATCTTTTCATTGTGTCAGCCATAGAGGACAGAGCCGAGAGAACAAGCAGCTTGCTTTCTTCTTATGAGAGCATTAATTCCACTTACAGGGACTCTGATCCGATAACCTAATCACTCCCCAAAGGATCATCCCTTGGAAGTCATTGTAACAGGCTTTCTTTTGGGCCAATGACCAGCTCCCAAATCATGACATAGAGACTTGACATTAGTTATTAATGCTAGGCCTTATCTTATGCTTATTTCACTGGCTCTTATAACTTAACCTGTTTCTCTTCATCTATGTTTTGCCTCAGGTTCTTTTAACTTTCTTTCATTCCGTATGTCCTACTTTCACTACATGCTGTCCCTGGCTGGCTGGTAGCTAGATGGGTGGCCCCGGGCACCTCCCCTTCTTTCTCCCCCATTCTCTGCTCACTTCTCTCTTCTCCTCCTATTTATTCTCTCTGACCACCAGCCCCGCTTATCCCTCCACCACCTTGCTATTGGTCATTCAGATTTTTATTAGACCAATCAGGTGCCTTGGGCAGGAAAGGTGAATCAGTAACACATCTTTACACAATTAAACAAATGCAGCATAAACAAATACTAACACACTTTTACATAAAGTAATATTCTGCAGCAAGTTATCAACTTGAAATGTTCAGTATTTGATGGCGAGCACACGAATGTTCAGATCACAGCATGTTCCAACAGGATATTAAGTGAATAAATAAATAAACCTGCTGACCCCAGGATGTTTCTTCATTCTTAGCTAAGCAAGTGTTACATTCCTTGTGATTCGCTTGCATAATGCCATGCAGTCCTTCTCTCTTTACCAACAAGTTATCCATACACCCAAAGCTTCATAGATCAAACAATGCATTCCCCAATGAAGTCTGCTGTTTCTGAGTACTTGCCAAAGTTGAGTGATATTAGTGCACTTGAGTGGGTATAAGACCTATAATAGGTATTATGAGACAAGACAGAGGGAGAAAGATGAGCCCACATCAGATGCAGGATCTAGTCAAACTCTGACACAAAAATCTCCATCTTCCTTCAGAAGAGAATTGACCACCTGCTTCCTGGGATTCCTGAGACTGAGTAGAGTACTAAAGGCAGCAGAGGTTTAATAGACAGACCATTGTCTTCCATCTGCCTCAGAGATAACTGAACCTCAGAGTCTACCCTGAACACCCAGATAATGTCACTGCCTTAATCGATGACACAGTAAGCTATCAATTGTCATACTAAAGTGAGAGAAGAAGAGAACCCATAAGCCTACAAATACTTTAGTATTTATGTTTTAGTATTGTTTGTTAAACAAGCCTCAAGAAGGGCTTAATTATCATGGGGCTGGAGAAATAGCTCAAAAGCTAAGAGGACCCCATATAAGTTCCCAGCATCCATGGATGGCTCACAACTAACTGTTACTCTAGGTCTGATATTCTCTTCTGGCCTACAAAGGCACACACACACACACACACACACACACACACACACACACACACACACAGACGGCACATGTACTCACAGGCATGCATGCAGCCATGCACACATACACATGCATGTGCACACACATACACATACATGAAGTCTTTTCCAAATGAACATCTACTTTTTCTTAGCAACAATTTTGGAGTGTGGTTTGATTTACATTTTCCATGTGTTCATGGTGTTTCTGTGTCTCCAGCTTTGTGGATGAAAGACATCCCACTGCCTGAGCTCAAAGAAAAAATTCAACTCAATAAATATTCCTAAGCATCTGTTGCAGACTTTGAATCTGTTATGTCTTGGACTTTCAAAGTTAAAGAGCCAAATGTCTTACTTTCAAGTTAAAACACTTTTCAATGGAGAGCGTGCGTGGCTTAAGAATCAGAAGACTTACCATGCAAAGTATTCTACTGAGTGGCTCTGACACAGGCTGACTTTGTTATGTAAGGTGCCTTTCCTCTCTGAGCTCCAATTTGAGGAAATGTAGATAATGATATATCTTTAAATGCTCTTGGGTGTAAGGATAATGTTCACGTGTATGTGTATGTGTGTGTATAATGAAAATATATATTTAAATTATATGCCAATTTGACAGCTCTCCTATTATATAAACAAGATAAAAATTAACTATTATTTTCCATATCACTATTCATAATATTATGATGACAACAGGTATAATTTTTGTTTTACATTATTACTCAGAATGATATTTCAAAAAAGGATATAAATAAATTATGCAATTTTTACTTCCCATAAAGAGAGTTATTTTAAGATTAAAAAAATGTTGCACACCATCTTACAGTAAGTTTAACACAATTAACTCCTATGGGGTGAAACAGCTTACAATTTCCAACAGCTTTAACACCTGTCTTCACAATGGCAAATAGGACAGCTCAATCATTTTTCTGGGGACACAGGGAGTACAGTACACACAGTAGAAAGGCTAAAATCCAACTGTATCTATTATAACTTGTGAATTCTATGTGCTAACTGCTTTTTACTTGGAACCCAAAGAATTAGGGCTCTGGGATAGGGATCGAGTAGCCCACAAGCCAGAGGCCTTTTCCAGAGTTCGGCGTCTGTCTCTAGCCATGACATATGCAAGGCCATATTGGAATTGATGCAGAGTTCGGCGTCTGTCTCTAGCCATGACATATGCAAGGCCATATTGGAATTGATGCAGGAAACCCAACTGAGCAGTTCTTGCAGCTCAGCTTGGCACCCAAAACTTAGTATTATTAATCCTTTTTTCTAAGTCACTTTATATGGGAAGAAAATATGAATACTGATATGTTCACAACTTTTTTTTGTCATGAGAATTCACATCAAAGTCAAGTTTCTGTAAAACTGCATATGTTAACTCAATTTTAAATTTTGAGAGGTCACTGTCTTAATGTGTGGCTTTGATCCCTCTGTGTCTTTCTGTACCCAGAAAGGGGCAAATCAAATCACTAATCACTAGATACATAAAGGAAAAAAATTGAATACAGTTTTATTAGAAATTTTTTCTTCTAGAAAGCCAGGAGAACATACAATAGCCTCTTAATCCACTGAATGAGGAGATTCATATGTGTCTACCCCAGTGAACAACATACAATGACGTAATGGGTTGTAGATGAAGCACAGGGCAAGAATATCAGTGCAAATGGGATAAATCTTCAGGGAGAAAACCACACAAATGATAATTCAACATATCAACTTGAAAGTCATATGTCCATGGGTACATTATCTAATCTCCTTGAGTTCCCTCCTTCTCAATTGTAAATATAAAAGGCCGACTTCCCTTTACTACCTCATAAAGGTATTCCACAAGTTGTCTAAGTCAATAAAATATAAAAAAATTAACTATTTCAACGACATCCTCTTAATCATGGCAACAATAAGATCCACTGTGATGTTTGGCATGATGTCACACACCTGAAATCCCAGCACTTGAGAGGCTGAGGCAGGAGGATGATGAGTTTTAGACTAGCCTGTGTGACACAATGAGACCTTATCTTTAAGAATAACAAAATGATGGTATAGATCTAAATTGATGTCCTTTCTGTCTTTTGAACACATAACAGCTTCTACTCTATTATTCTCTTAGACACATGGAGATCATCCAGGCTTGAAAGAAACCATTCTTTCTAGAACCAATGAACTATTTTGCCTACCTCATTGGCTGATTATGAAAGAAAGTGCTTTGTGAATGTTTAAATACTTTATAAGAAATGGTCATTAATACAGAGCACAATGTACTATAGATTTCTTTTCTGTCCTGTTCCTCTTTTCAGTCAGAAAGGAATCTGGGGCTCCAAATTTACATCCATAAAAAGATTCTTGTAAAGTGAGACTAAGGTCTTCTATATCTAACTTTAGATCAGTCTAACTGGATTGGACAGTTTATTCAGGATATTTTAAGGCAATAAAGCATTTGCCTAATCAAAGAACTTTTCAAAGTGGAACACTTTGAACCATTCATGAGTCATTTCACAGTTGGGGGATGCCTTTTAATTTTATTTTCTATCATCACCAATCAATCAGAGAAGGAAAGGAAGTATCATGAATTGGAACTTTAAAAAAAAAAAAATCTTAACAATTCACCTTAGCAGAAAAAATGTCCATGGTTTAGGGAGGTGGCTCATTTCCATAAGATTTAGATGTTCAAAGTGTCCACTAACTTGAGAGCATTTAAGAGGAAAATGCAGCTGAGTAAATTGCCAGGAAAGTATGTAAATGGGATATTGTGACTACTGCCTTTGAGAGATGATAATGAGGCCTCGTTATAGTAGAAGCGCTTCATCCTTTTCTTAAAGCAACTTTAAAGGTGCCATATGTCTCCCATGAGTGCACTTAGCGATACCCCGTTCAATCTGAAAGGTAACAAATTACTGAGAGACTAGAGAGGTGATACGGCGGGTCAAAGATCAAACAGCATCTCAGCAGAGGATCAAACTAGGCAGTTATTAATACCCTCATCCAGAGATGATCTTTCTCCATCATGTCTTCATTAGAAAAAAAATGCATTTTCGAGTGATTTGGATTCATTACGAATCATAAACTGGAACGTGTCATGAGCGCAGCATCTCTGCATTTACTGAGCCGTGCCTTGCATTCGCTGTAAAACTAAAGCGCTACTTCACGGCAGGCCCTGGGCATCCAGCACATGTTAAGTTTGTGTTCTACCACTGAGCAACTGTGAGAACATATGCAAATAAGAGAGTCTGCCATCTCAAGCTTTCATATTCACTCACTTACATTTGACATTGGAAGGACAACTACTAGGAAGGGCTTTCCACTTTTGTACTAGTTGGTTGAATTGCCGGCTCTACTGAAGTCTTTCAAAAATCTATGGTAACTGTGTAAACACAACTTATCTGGGACCTTAAAGATCCTTGTAGATACAATTCAGTATATTCTGTTGAGTTATCTAAGTGCTTCGATTCTTCAGGAGCTAGTCACAGTCAATGATAACACCTGCGGCCACTTTCCATAGATTTTTCTTCAAATTATGAGACCTAGGAAGTAAGATTATGATGGAGTGCACCAAACTTCTCACAACCTAGGACGTAGGTCAGGGTGGGGTCAGGTGCATGGATGGATGAACAGGAAGAGCGATTACTAAGGGTAGTTACTGTTGTTGTTTGGTCCTTGTTTTTGTTTGGAGGGGTATGAACACAAAATTTAGAAAAATGAATCCCTACCAGTTATGTTCCATGCCCATAATCATTAACTCCTTTTACTTTTGGATATTTGACAAGGCAATATGTATATGCTTATGATAGTTCATATCACTACATTCATTCCAGTTTTAAACATTCTAGCCAATTTGACATTTTGGAAAATGTGTGTGGTTTGCTGAGAACTAATATATAATGTCTATTTGAGCATTTAAAAATATCAAAAAATTCTCTAAGTTCTCCTATATTGTCATTGACAATCCTTAACAATTCATATTCCAAATTATTGCTGTCGTTCCCAGGAGGTAAGAAAGTTAACTATCTTCTGATACTCATTGTGAAGGTCTAAGTATTTCACTGACATATATTTGTAACATAAAGAAAACAATCATTAAGAAAAACTGGGATATTCAGGTTTAATGCTTTTTAATTAGATTATATACCTCTGGGTGAAACCTATGTTCTTAGCTGTACCATATGAGCCTGTTAATGCCATCTTAGCTCACGATGAATCAAGTGTATGTTTCAGAGAACTGATGAAACTCTTCCTGGTAACATTTGAACACTTGCAGGAGCCTCTGGTTGAAGTCTTCTTTTAGAATCCCTGCTTCTCACCATGTGGATTGAGGAGTGATGTGGACTTCTGTGAGGACAGAAAATAACCACGTGCCATTGGAATTCCAGTGAAAATGGAGTGATTGGACCTTTACAGTAGCACACAAACAGGAAAGGGTTGAAAGTCCTGGGCTCCTGTCCTGAGAGTTCATACTGCAACTCCAGGACACTCATGTCTTCTTCACAACCCAGCGCCCATACCCATCAACTCACAAGCTGAATTATATTGACTTAGATTCCTTGGGATATCACTAATATAGTTTCTAGATCAACACCCCAAGAGTTGTGCATCTCACTTATCAACATGTTTATTATATATTTTGCTTTCTGGGGTTCAAAAATTATTTGATGCACAGGCATCTTATTTCATGTATTTATGTCTCCTATGCACAATTCAGTAAAATTTTATTGAGTGTACTGTGTGTGCAAGGTACAAATCCTCCAGCTACAATAAAGGAATGATAAAGCACATCATGTTCCCTGTCCCCAGGCCTCATAGTCATGGATAGAGACTTCAGATGTGTTACATGTTCCAAAAGTGGACACATCCATAGGAATCACATGGACGAGTTAAGAGGGGGGAAAATCCCATGGAAAAGGTGACTCCAAGAGAGTAAATGCAGTCAGCCAGATAAAGAAGAAATCAGTGCTTGGGCAAAGCCACAGGGCACTGAAGAACATGAAGGGTAGCGGGTTTTTTAATACTTAAGAGAATGGTATATGATAGGGAGGGTGGAAAGGCTGGCCAGATACTGAGTTGAATTGAGCAGGATACCTGGAGTTGGACAGTGAAATTTGATTTGGGCTTCTGTGCAATGGTAACTCTGTGGAGTGGTATGGGATAGCATGCTTACATTTCAAATATATCACTTTGTTCATGCAAGGAAAGGAAAAGATGGAAGGGCAGAGAGACAGGGAAAAGAGAGACAGTGAGCAAGATTCGGTCAAATCAAAACCTATGTTTAAATGCCGTCGGAGAAAATAAAGGCTGTGAAGTAGTTTGTGAGATGTGAAAGAAAAATGATGGATAAGACAAAGACACTAAAGAATGGATGTTAGAGTTAAACTCTGGATCAGACACTCAGCCTCAAATCACCTTCCAAATGAAAGCAAATATAATTGAGCATACGCTAAGCTCCGAGACATCCACAGTTGCACTTAGCATCTTTCCCTGTAGACCTTCTATCAACATTTTAATGATTGGAAAAAAAATCAACATGATAGAAAAATCCTTCAGCAAACAAAAATATCCCCCAAGCTCGTTTAGAGAGTGTGTAATGAAATGTTACAAATGGAGGATTACAAGAGAAAGATATAAATGACCCCCAATCCAGGGGGAATCGACACTTCTTTCTAGATTATACTCAACTTTAATAAAGAAACTTAATACGCCCATGGATTTCTGTCAGCTTTGGATATGGCCACTACTGATCAATAAGCATTTATTACTAGAGGAAAGAGAGGCTGAAAAGGAGTGTCATAGCTGCGGGTTGATACTAAAGCTGGTGAGTAATGACGGAGTGTGGTAGGCAATGAAGATCTGATGCGGGAATCAGCACAGCAAGCCTGCCTTTGGCTCAGCATATCAAACTGCATGCCTCCCCTCCAGATCCCATTAACACCTCTGATTCTAACAACTGGGCCTTGGACTTCTTGTCATCTCAAAGGGAGGGGAAAAAAAAAAGAAAGCGAGAAAGCTGTTTGTTTTTTCCCCCGTGTTTATGATTCTAAATAAAACTCAAAGCTTTGGGTCTGGAAATGAAAGTTTTGTCACAGGCAGCTTTAACAGAACAAAAAGGTGACCTTACAGATAAGCAAGGCTGTCCCTCAATACAGCAGGCTATCTCCAAGGAAGCAGGACAGGCAGTGATTTAATCATCTGTAACAATGAACCATAGGACAACAGATGAGAATCATGGAGGAACATTGTTATGAGGCTATCTGCATTCAGGCAAATTGTGGCTAAACTAACTCTCTGAAAGTTCCTGATAAAACCAAATAATGCTCCCCAATGTTGTTTTTACATTCCTTTTCCACTTCTGTTTTTTCCTTTCTGTTTTAAACACATACTTTCCCTATTTCCATAAAAATAATTTACTATAACTTATGGAGATATTTATACAACTATGATAAATGTAATGAAATGGTGGCAGAGTGAACAAAGGGAAATAAACTCACAATCAGGGAAAGAATGGCATTAATGTTGATTTTTTTTTTTGTCAATTGCACTCAAACTGGGATCCTTTAACAAAAGATGACCTCAAATAAAGAATTTTCTCCATAAAACTAGCCTGTACATGTCTCTGGATCATTGTTTTGATTGGCAACTGATGTAGGAGAGTCCACCCCACTATGGACAGTCCTATCACGTAGAAGTGGTAGCTTCTAAGCTTTAGATATGTGTGTTTTACTTAGAATACCCACAGAGGTTATGTAATCAAGACAGGACCAGAGGTTTCAGAAGAAAGGTATCTTCCAAGGAAGGTGAGGTAGCGTATAGTCTTTTTAAGGGATAAAGGAGAAATTAGAATGGGGCATTGAATGGGGTGAGGGATTGGAGGACAAGTAAAAAGAGTGAATATGGAGAGCTGTAACTAACTCTGAAGGCCTTTTGAAACTACACAGGAGTGGAAATGAGCACAAAGTCCCACCGCTAGCCTAGAAGCTATTTTCAATTAATAGCTTCTGGGAGAGGGAAAATCAGTTTGCTTCAAAGGAATAAAACCATGTATATCAACCACACTCCAAGGCAACCCTCATATTCAGGAGTAGTTGACTGGCAGAAATTAGAGACTGTGTTGAATTTTTCTGTTTTTTTTTTTTTTTGAGAGAGAGAGAGAGAGAGAAAGGGAGGGAGGGAGGGAGGGAGGGAGGGAGGGAGGGAGGGAGGGAGGGAGGGAGGGAGGGAGAGAACAAACATGAACTTAGGTAGGTTGGGAGTAGGAAAGAACCTGGGAAGAGCTGAGGGATGGGAAAAAAATATGATCAAAATATATTGCATGAAATTCCCCCAAAATATTAAAACATAGAATAGTAGCTGAGCATGCATCAGTGAACCAGACAGCAAGAAACATTCCTCTCCTCCCTGGTTTCTGCTTTGGTTCCCGTCCTGAATTCTCTCAGTGATGGCCTGTGACCTAGAAGTGTAAGCAGAAATAAACCCTTTCCTTCCCCAAGCTGCTCTCATCAGAGTCCTTTATCAGAGCAACAGAGAAGCAAACTTGGACAGCAGCTAAAACAGAAACCACTACGTGGGCCATGACCACTAGAGGTGAGCCATACATTTTGTTTTGTGTTTTTCTAATGGTCAGTGCAATCTGACTCCAACATCTTCATGACCAAATGAAAGGGAACATTATGAACACAATGGAAAAGCCCAGCTTCACTGTTGAAAGAATAAGCTAGTTTCTTTTGGAGGTGCAGTGAATTTTGTTGTCTCTGACCTCAAAAAATGTTGGTAAGAATTGTAATGAAGACCAAACTTCGTGAGATGGGGAATCCCATTTATGAACAATCTCTACATTTCTTCTTACGCAGTAGCTCTCATATTTATATTACAATAATAGTCAAAGAAAAGGAGACTATCAATTTATTAGTGGGTGGGGTCCTAAGAGGGTTGGAAGAAGAATACCTGGGATAGGCTAGAAGGAGAAAAGAGAAGAGGGAAAGTGAAATAATTCTGTTTTAAATGAAAGTGTATTTAAAAGCATAAATATTAGACAACCTCAAAAAACTCTAAGCTAATCTCACCATGATGGGTTATAATCTAGACAGAGAGGAGTTATTTTTTAGTTTTTCTTGGATCAATATATATGATAATTATGCACATTGTTTATAGGTTGAGCATACACATGAATACATATATGCAAAAATGTCCATTGTGGACCTAATTTTTCTTCTCCAGTAAGCAATGTTTTTTTCATTCTCCATTAAAAGGAAAGATTATTTGGTGGAGGAGGTAATCAAAAGTCATAACTTTTATGGTATTTTATTACATTAGAGTGCAATAATCTAAATTACCATTAAAATTTAGGATGCTTAAAATGTGACCATGTATAATAAATTATGCTCATGCATGTGAGTATAAATGTATATGTGCTGTGGGATGGTCTGTATGTCAAATGTGTGCTCTGATTGGTCAATAAATAAAACATTGATTGGCCAGTGGCCAGGCAGGGAGTATAGGCAGGACTAACAGAGAGGAGAATTGAGAGAACAGGAAGGTGGAGGAAGACACTGCCAGCCGCCACCATGACAAGCAGCATGTGAAGAAGCCGGTAAGCCACAAGCCATGTGGCAAGGTATAGATTTATATAAATGGATTAATTTAAGATGTAAGAACTAGATAACTAGAAGTCTGAGCCATTAGGCCAAACAGCTTAAATAATATAAGCGTCTGTGTGTTTATTTTATAAGTGGGCTCTGGGACTGACAGAACTTGTTGGGAGCTGGAGAGAAATTCTCCAGTTATATATATGTGGCAGAGTTGATTTCATTACTCTGTAGAAATAGAGCCCCCCCACACACACACACACATTCAAAAATTAATAAAATTTGAAGAGCAGCTCTAGAGAAATTCCAAATAAAGCTCTGAACCCAATTTCAATTTATTATTCCACATTTGTCCCCTTTGCTAAAAAAATTAATCTTAGATTGTCTTCCCTATCCCTAGTCTTAAAATTGCTTCCAGATTATTCTGAGGCTTAAATAAAATGTTAAAATGAATATGTGTGGTGATATATTGTGTCCCCCAATATATTGTTCATCCTAATAAACTTATGTGGAGTCAGAGGATAGAACAGCCACTAGAGAGACATAGAGGACAGAAAATGGTGTCACATACACCTTTAATCCTATCATTTGGGAGGCAGAGATCCATCCAGGATCTCAGTGAGTTCAAAGCCACACTGGAAACAGCCAGGCATGGTGACTCATGCCTTTAATCCCAGGAAGTGATGGCAGAAAGCAGAAAGGTATATAAGGCATGAAAACCAGGAACTACAGCTGGTTAAGCTTTTAGGCTTTAGAGCAGCAGTTCAGCTGAGATTCATTTGGAGATGAGGACACAGGGGCTTCCAGTCTGAGAAAACAGGATCGGCTGAGAAGTTGGCCAGGTGAGGTTAGCTGTGGCCTATTCTGTCTCTCTGATCTCCCAGCGTTCACCCCAATACCCAGCTCCAGGTTTGATTTTATTAATAAGATCTTTTAAGATTCATATTACAATTTTTTTGTTTCTTTTTCAGGAGAGAAGTTTGTTTATTCTGAAGTTTGGCTTTACCTCATTTCCCTCAAATATCCATTCTGTTATGCCTCAGGATAAGCAAGTTCCCTTATCACTCCATGGCAAGTCAGTAAAAGTCTCCTCATGATAAAGTCCACACAATTCTCCCTGTAGACATCAATGTACATTTTTTTCATTATACTCAGCAATGTTTCTATGTTTCTATTTTGTGGGATAATTTGAGGAGTATTGGCCTTAGCTGTACCTTTGAAAGTCATATAGAATTCTAAACTAAAACCATCTGGACTTGTATTTTTTTTGTTTTGGTTTTTGATTTGTTTGGTTTGGTTTGTTGGAAGGATTTTCATTACTACTTCTATTTTATGAGGGGCTTTAGATCAGTTTAAATTGCTTATGGTGGTATGTATTGAGAAAATTATCCATTTCTTTTAGATTTCCCAGTTTAATGGAGTACAGGTTTTTAAAGTGTGTCTATGATTCTCTGTATTTCCTTGGTGTCTGTAGTTATGTCAGCCTTTTCTAATTTTGTTAATTTGAACCTTCTTTTTCTGCCTTTTAGTTAAGTTGGATAAGAGTTTGTCAGAGAACAGACTCTTTGTTTCATTTATATATTTCTATAATATTGATATGAGCCCTGAGTCTAAACAGATTTCTTTTATCTACTCCTTTTGGGTATTATTTCTTCTTTTTTTCTAGAGTTTTCAGGTGTAGTTTTTAAGCTATTAACGTGATATCTCTCCACTTTTTTTTAATGCAGGC
Organism: Peromyscus maniculatus bairdii; assembly: GCF_049852395.1. Classification (NCBI taxonomy): domain Eukaryota; kingdom Metazoa; phylum Chordata; class Mammalia; order Rodentia; family Cricetidae; genus Peromyscus; species Peromyscus maniculatus. The sequence goes on along the minus strand of NC_134873.1, from coordinate 28,753,103 downwards.
ACTTCATGCTATGAACCTGTCTCTTAGAATCACCTACATTGTGTGCCTTAAACATGGGTATGTTGTGTATTCATTTACATTCAATTATAGAACATTTTCAATTTCTGTCTTGTGTTGTGGATATCTCTCTGTATGCTGTGAATGTGTTGCTCTGATTGGCTAATAAATAAAATTCTGATTGGCCAGTAGACAGGCAAGAAATATAGGCAGGATAAGCAGAAAAGAGAATTCTGGGAAGAGGAAGGCTGAGTCAGGAGATACTGCCAGCTGCTGCCAGGAGAAGTAAGATATAAAGATACTGGTGAGACCCAAGCCATATAGCAAGGTATAGATTTATAGAAATTTGTTAATTTAAATGTAAGAGCTAGTCAGTGGTAGGCCTGAGCTAATGGCTGAATAGTTTTAATTAATATAAGCTTCTGAGTGATTATTTCACAAGTGGGCTGTGGGACTGCAGGGCCTTGGCGGGACCTGGAGGGAAACTTTCTAGCTATAGTCTTGACCCACTTTGTGTTCAGTAATATGTAATTCAGTTTCCATGAGTTTGTAAACATTTTGTTGTTTCTTTTATTGTTGATAGCCAGCTTTAATCTGTAACAATTATGTTTGATACAGAGTGTTCTTTCAATTTTGTTTTATTTGTTGAGACTTGCTTTGTCTCTGAGTATGTTGTCAATTTTGGAGAAAGTTACATGAGGTGTTGAGATGGTATATTCTTTTCTGTTTGGGTGAAATGTTCTGTTAAATGTATTATATGTTGGGACCATTTGGTTTATAATGTCAGTTAGCTATAGCAGTTCTCTATTTAGTTTTTGTCTGAATGACCTGTCTGTGGTGAGAGTGGGATAGTGAAGTCTTCTACTATCAATGTGTGAAAGTCAATTGGTGGCTTAAACTGTAGTAATATTTCTTTTATGAACTTAGTTTTCTTTATGTTTAGTCATAGATGTTAATAATCACAGTGTCCTCTTGGTGGATTTTCCCTTTGATGAGTATACAGTATCTTTCCCTAACTCTTGTGATTAATTTTGTCAGATACTAAAATGGCTATATCAACTTGCTTCTTAGGTCCATTTGCTTGGAATATCTTTCTCTATCCTTTTACCCTGAGATGATATCTATTCTTGGTGCTAAGGTATATTTCTTGGATGCTTCAGAAGGATAGATCCTGTTTTCAAGTCCATTCTGTTAGTCTGTGTTTCTGTCTTGGGGGAATTGAGACCATTAATCTTGAGAAATATCAAAGAGTGTTATTTGTTGATTACTGTCATTTTGTTGTATAGCGGGAGAGAGGGAGGAAGAGAGGGAGGGAGAGGGAGAGGGGGAGGGGGAGAGGGAGAGGGAGAGGGAGAGGGAGAGGGAGAGGGAGAGGGAGAGAGAGAGAGAGAGAGAGAGAGAGAGAGAGAGAGAGAGAGAGAGAGAGAGAGAGAGAGAGAGAGAGAGAGAGAGAGAGAGAGAGAGAGAGAGAGAGAGAGAGAGAGATTAATTTATCTTAGATATGCTGGTCTGGGATTATTTATATGTTTTGTTTTCTTGGATGTGGTGAACCTTTTTAGATTGTTTTCCTTCTAGTGCCTTCTCTAGGGATGGATTTGTAGGCAGATATGTTCAAATTTGTTTATATCATAAAATGTCTTATTTTCTCCATCTATTGTGATTGAAAGTTTTGCTGGGTATAATAGTCTTGAGCTGGCATTTGTAGTATCTTGAAGGCTGTAGAACATCTGTCTAGGACCTTCCAGATTTAGGTCTAATAGGTCTGCCTTTATATGTGAGTTGGTCTTTTTCCTTTACAGCTTCTAATATTTTGTCTTTTTTCTGTATGTTTAGTGTTGTGATTATTACGTGCTGAGGGGAATTTCTTTTCTAGTGCAGTCTATTTGGTATTCTGTATACTTTTTATATCTTTACAAGCTTCTCCTTATTAGGAAATTTTTCTTGTATGATTTTGTTGAAATATTTTCTGTGACTTTGACCAGGTTTCTTATCCTTCTTCTATGCCTATTATTTCTGGATTTTGTTTTTCATGGTGGCCTAGATTTCCTGGACATTTTATGCCAGTTTGCTGTTGTAATTGTTGTTATTGTTGTTTCTAGGTTTAGCAAGGGCATGAGAGGCAGAATAAGTGTACCAGGATGAATGCTAATCTTCTTTAAAGGATTGGTCAAGTGTAGGTGGCAGTTACCAAAACACAGGGTACAGACAGAAAAATATCAGACTCTGCATTCAGATGATCCAATCTGAAGTTCTACAAAGCACTCAAGTGATGCTGTCTCAATAGCAAATCAACATTGAGGTCTGGAGCTTCAAGTGATTGACCCAAAAAAACAGATTCAAAACTCAGCAGTTGGCTGGATTTTAAACTATAGTACATTAGTTAGGAAACTTGAGGGAGGAAATAAATACCAAAGCATTGAAATAAAAAGAAATACCAGGTGTTGGGCTCCAGAAATGATGCTGGAGTCTGAGATATGAGAGAATTCATTAGGAAGTGTGCAAGAAATGAATGAATCAAGCACGCTGCCCAGTGTTATCAAGCCTGGCAAGAGGAAGATTGACAAACACTTCAGTATCCAGTAATGTTTGCTGATCTATATTTAAGAAGATAAACAAGGATTTTTAATTACATTTAATGAGATTTATACTAAAAAAAGTATAAATGAAACACTAAGAAACTTAAACCAATAGATGCAATTTTTAAAACATCATTATTTTATCAAATGGAATAGGGAAATCATATATAGTTTTTGAAAATCCCTCAGCCATCATTATGTTTTAATTATGGCAGACAGTGCAGCTCTGTGATTGTAAGATTTGTTTTCAGATCAAGTTACTACCCTGAACAAGTCATCTATTTTGAAGAAAACTCCACTTGGATGAGCTGTTTGGAAAGGGTTCTTTAGCATGACATCTCCCCTACTCTGTCCTTAAATTAACTTGAATATTTTTCAGAAAAGTAATATTGATCTCCATGTTGTTAAGTGAAAATGCGACATGATTCATGACTGAAAGAATAATTTTAAGAATGGCATTTCATTAGGGAAACTTTTATTAGTTTTGTCTAGTTTCCTTTTTCCCCACACTTCAGTAAGTTACTGGGCTGGCTCCTTAGGTGCATAGAATGGCTCATTTCCTCTGCCAGGAAGAGATGTTACCTAAGGCAGGGATCTGGATGGAAATGTGACATCAAAGACAGATGGGAAGAAGTGGGTGTTGTGCAGATTCGAGAATTCTAGAAAAAGTTACCTGAAGCAAAGAGAGGATGTTTGAAAAACCAAGGAATGGATCTGTACTAAAGGTGAGCCAGCACTTTATAAAACTAGGTGTGAATTGCCTGTGTTCGTTTGTTTGCACATGCATATTTGCCTGTGTGTGTGCAGGTGAATATACCTGTTAGTGTGTGTGCAGAAGACAAAAAAGGACATCAAGAAGAATAGAATGACATCATAAAGACAGTGTCTTTTGCCAAACCTGGAGTTTACCAGTTAGGCTATGCTGACTAGCCAGTGAGCTCCCAGTATCAGCCTGCCACCACCCTGCCCCAAATGCTGAGGTTACAGCAATGCTGGTCCATGCCTGGCTTTTACATGCATCTGGAGATTTGAAATCAGGTCTTTATGATTTCACATTGCTTCCAACAGAGACTTCTCCAAACCCTATATACAGGTTTTTTTTTTCCTTTCTTTATATCTTAATAGTTGGTAATAATAACATTCAAGGATCAGCAAATTGCATTACATTGTTAAATGAATGGTATAAATACAATATCTTGAACAAGATTAGAAATATACATATAGCATTTTCTAACAATATCAATCTCAATATATATATATATATATATATATATATATATATATAATTTGTATACAATATAAAAAAATCCAATCCAATGTAAAGTATTTAGAACTAGTAATTGTCTTTATTTTCAATACACCACAGGTGGTTCGGAACCCAGGGATGGTCATCTTTTTGACACTGCAAGTTGGCTTTGTCAATACTCATAGCTATTCTGGGTTGCATGCAGCCCATTCGACACTCCTGGTGGTAGCTGAAGTTCAGTGGAAGCAAGAAGAGTGATATTTTACGTTTGCTTGTCGTAGCCACTCTTAGGACCTTGCACAATATCCCCTCTCTCTTTAAGTCCATATAATAAAATAATCAATCCATAATAAAACTTTAAAGATGATGATATACCCATAGTTTTATTATAAGCTAACATTATAGCATTTCACTGTAGATGAGTATAGCCTACTTAAAATTTAAAAACAAAATCATGTCTTGTTTCTGTTCATATTTTAAAGTCTCAAATCCTGACATGACAATGTAAATGATAGAGCCTTTAACGATGTGATTAAGATTAAGAGATCATAAGGATGAGACTGGGATTGAATATCATCACAGGAAAAGAAAGTCACATGAGAACACTTGCTTCAGTTTTCTTTGTCTGTCTCTCTTTGTCTCTCTGTTTCTCTCTGTCTGTGTCAGTGTCAGTGTCTCTGTGTCTATCTCTGTCTTTGTCTCTGTCTCTCTCTCTGCCTCTGCCTCGCTCTTTACTTCCCTCCCTCCCAGTGAGGTTTTATACAACAGGACCATATTCTATCTCTGCAAAGTAATAAGTGAATGCAACAAAGCTTAAAGATACAAAATCAACCTGTAAATTTTTTTTTTTTTTTTTGGTTTTTCGAGACAGGGTTTCTCTGTGTAGCTTTGCGCCTTTCCTGGAACTCACTTGGTAGCCCAGGCTGGCCTCGAACTCACAGAGATCCGCCTGCCTCTGCCTCCCGAGTGCTGGGATTAAAGGCGTGCGCCACCACCGCCCGGCTTAACCTGTAAAATTTTATGGAATTTCTATAAAATTACACGAACTATTTGAAATGAAAATTAAGAAGGAAATCTTCATATATAATGACAACAAAACCAACAATGTATCCAGGGGAAAAAATTAACCAAGACATGGAAACAACTGAATTATATATGTGTATGTGTGCACACGCACACACTCTCGCTAGTTTACTTCTTTGTGATCAAAAACTATGACAACCAAAGCAACTTGGGGGAGACAACGGGTGTTTGTTTGTTTGTTTGTTTGTTTGTTTTTTGGATCACATTTATTTCCCTGTCACAGTCTATCATTGAAGGAAATCAGGGAATTCAAGCAGGGTCCTGGAGGCAAGAACCATGGAGAAAAGCTGCTTACTGGCGTGTTCTTCATGGCTCCCTCGGCTTGCCTGTTTCAACCATTAATTGAGAAACTGTCCCACAGACTTGCATACAGGCCAGTCTGATGAAGGCATTGTCTCAACTGAAGTTTCTTCTTCAAGGATGGCCCAAGTTTGTGTTAGGTTGACAAAACAACCCAACCAGCACAGTGTGTGTGTGTGTGTGTGTGTGTGTGTGTGTGTGTGTGTGTGTGTGTGTGTACATATATACTATAGTGTACATGGAGAGATAAGGGGCAACTTTGGGGAGTTGCTTCTCTGCTTTCAGCAGGTGGGTTCTAGATTGCAAATTCAGGTACTTAGGTTTGTTAGCAAGAACCTTTATTCACAGAGCTGTTGTTCTGGCCCCTCAGAGTCAGGCATTATAAGCCTTCTCCTTGCTTTGCTAGCTAGCATTCATTCTCCAACCTTACATCTAGTATTTCCATCAGTTTTCAGGAAGTACATTCAGGACAAGAGAGAAACATTTAAACTTCTAAATACTTTAAAAACAGAAGATCTAATTGCCCCTCATATCTGTGTGAAGAACATGAATTAGTAAATTTCTCTGGGTTTTTGGTTTGCATATGCTCATAAACCAATGATCTTTTAAAATGGTAGTCACACTAAAATATTAATATATTCATATTGACTATTTAGTCATTCTTTGAATGGCACATTGCTCTCACACACATTATCTTATACTCACTTTGTGAAGTTGCCAGTGTGGTCCTTCTTGTGTTATATGTGATAGATGAGTAAATAAACTAAAAATAAGTGCAATAATCAAAACTGTCTCTCCTTAACATGGCAGACCTAAAACCAAGACACATCATTAATTTCTAAAATACCTAACGTGATCATCTAAATCACTTTAAAGCACCGAGAAGGGCAAAGTCTCACAGAGGTAAATACTGTTCTTTCATCTTTGTTCTTAGTGTAGAAAGCATACCTAATATGAATATAACATTTATTAGATGTTCCATAAATGGTTGTGTAGTAAATAGTAAAATAAATGAGTATGTCATAGAGCAATTCTGTGAAATGTAATGTGGTAGAAGCTTAATGTCAGCAATGTAAAGGGTGTTGAGGACTGCTCAGTTGGTACATTCTTACATAAATAAATATATATATACGTATATGCATACATATACATACATACATACACAGAGAGATGAAATATTTACTATGTAATTATTCACTATATATTCCTGATAATGTTTTTTCTACTCCACATGACAGAGGCAACAGGATCAAAGAGACTTAGTTTTGATAGTTTTTAACTAGTAATTGTGTGACTTCCAACAAAACATAGTTACATTTTCTAAGCACTTTACCCTTTCTATGAATACCGGTTAAGTTAGGGTTGGGTATGGCACCTATCTTGAAGTATTATTGTAGATAGTTCAGACAATCATTTAAAAGCGTGTATAATCATATCTATATATAGTAAGGGCTTAGAAAAGACAGGCTCTTAATATGCTGTAATTTCTATAATTTTCTTTTGCAAGGAAAAAAAAAGCTAGTCTTTCCTCTAGAAGTATATGGAAACAGAATCACTCACTACCCATACTGAGAAGAGCCAGCATCTTGCTCAGGAGAGTCAGGGTAGGAAATTACTTGGAAACATGTGTGTCGCACCAGAAATGATGCCCATTTTATGCTGTGACATCAGGCACCAATAAACGAAGCCCTGCAGTCCTGCTAACTGAGACCATTTCACAGCCACCATCAACACCAAGTGGAGAGCAACCCTCTGGCAGGATATGAACAGACGGTGGTATTTCTCAACTGCGATCCCACAGCCATGAAACTTGGCATGCCCAGGCATCATTTTTACCCTGAAGAAAAATGACTGTTAAGGAAATTAAATACCAGCTGCCTGAATCCCAACCAAGAGCTGAGAGAGAAATAGAAAAGGAAAGTATGCAACTTTGAGCATCATTGGTATGCACCTCCCCGGACCACTGCCCCCTCATCTCACCAACAAACCGGTTATTGAAGAGTGAAAATGCAGATTGGAGAGGGAGAAGGAAAAGGAAAAGAAAAAAAGCTTCAGCCATGAACACATATTGATCTTTCCAAGGCTGGGCTAGGATAAAACGTATTCTATGAGTAATTGGACTATGAGTAGCTAGGACTAACATTAAAAAGTATGATTCAAAATATAAATAACATTTAAAATAAATGGAAAACAAGTACAAAACTATAACAAGTGACATTCACAAGTTGTTTATTAAATCTTCATAAAAATGAGTATCTTATCAATAGGTATTCTTTTCTCAATTGCAACCAAGTATCAGAAAGTTTCCTTACTGTGATAGACCATACAAGTCAATTATAGATTTATGGAACCTTTATTTATGTGTTCACCAACTTGGCATGTCTATCAATATTTCCAGGTAGGCTTACTAAGCCACAGAGATGGGTTCCACAGGGATGAGTACCATTCCAGGAATGCTGATTCACGTCTTGAGTTTTCACATCATCCACTCCTAGGTACTGCTGCTGTGGCTCTAGCAACCACACTTTGACCTTGACCTATAGTCAACTTACCCTGCGTTGTTTTTGTTCGTTTGGTTGTTATTTGTTTGTTTTTGTTTTTGCTGCTGCTGCTTTTAATAATGCGTTTTGATTCTGATTCCAAAATGATTTACTGCTGAGGCCTCATTGTGTGGCCTGGCCACATTGCAACACCCATGCTTCTCACTCTATCCAACTCAGGCTTCATTCATATAGTCAGATGCTCCATTGCCACACTCAGAAGATTCCACCTTTTGGTCTCCTCTGCTTCCGGTGCTTTTCCATTGGGTATTTTAAGGTTACCTTCACTGTCTTCTCTATTGAAAGCACAAAACTTTGTAGGATTATCATTATCATTCTAAATGACATATCAATCCCCTTCCAATTTAAGTATATGTATAGTTGTGGGGGGGGGTTATTTATTTATTTATTTATTTATTTATTTATTTATTTATTTATTTATTTATTTATTTATTATTTACTCTTTTCCCTTTGGGGCCCCGCCACCCAGTTCCCAGATCAACATATGGAGCTTACTCTTACTTACAAATGCCCAGCCTTAGCTTGGCTTATTCCTTGCCAGATTTTCTTAAATTTTCCCATCTACCTTTTGCCTTTGGGCTTCTATTTTTCTCAATTCTACATACCTTTCTTTACTTCTTACTCCGTAGCTGGCTATGTGGCTGAGTAGCTGCCCCCCTACCCCCTGCTTTCATTTCTCCTCCTCCTCTTGCCCATTCCCCATTTCTTTCTTCTACTATTTATTATCCCTGCCTGGCCACCCCACCTATCCCTCTCCTGCCTAGCTATTGGATGTTCAGCTCTTTATTAGACAAACCAGGTGTTTTAGACAGGCAAAGTAATACAGTTTCATAAAGTTAAACAAATGCAACAAAAGAATGCAACACATCTTTGCATCATTAAACAAATATTTCACAGGACAAATAAATGTAACTAATATTCCACAACATATGTCAATGTAAATATAATCAAGAAGGGATTCTCCAAAGAATTATGATGTGAGGATACTTACTTGGAGTCCTACAATGAAAATGCATTTCTATAGTCAATTATAGACATATTCCACGCAGTTGAGGCAGAGGGAAGCCTTTAAAGAAAGTGTAGTGAATAATATATAACATACTTTGAAAAAATAATAATACCTGGATACCAGAATTAATGATAAAGCATGACACCAATGCAAGATGAAACAGATATATGCTAGGCAGATGTCCTTGTAGAGACATCTTGTAGAGATTTTGTACATGATTGTGATCCTTATGAGACTTTCTATTAGCAAACATCCTTCAAAAGTTCTCAGTTTTATTCATATATTTAATTATTCCCTTTTGTTAATGCTGAATTTAAAAGTCTAGTTGATTCTAAAAACAGCCACAAACCTTTTCATGAAAACTCTTTACACATAGGATCAGGTATGGGATCCCTTAAAGTTTTTAACATTTTATCTTTGGTCTCTTGTTTGCTGTTTGTCTGCTGCAGACTGCCTCCCAATTTCACTCTAGAAACAAGTATCTTCTTGCCATAAAGCCTCACAGATCTAATGTGTGCCTTGCTGAGTTGAGATAGAGTAATCTCTGTTCCATCTCTGTGACAATCTCCTGCCCCTTTTCTCATATCCTTAAAAGGATGACTGCAAGTGTTTACTGCAATGATCAGATGACTAAGGAAGTCTTCCTAGTTACCTTTCCCACTGCTGTGATAAAACGCCACAATGAAAGCAACTTAGTGGGAAATGGTTTTATTTAGCTCATAGTTCCAGGTCTGTGCATCATCATGGGGAAGACACAGCAACAGGAGCTTAGGAGATCTGGTCATACTATATATGCATTCAGAAGAAGAGGTCAATGATCATATGTGTGTTAGTACCCACTTCATGTTCTCAATTTTTACACAGTTCAGAATCACTTTCCTAGGGAACAGTGGCCAGAATGGATGCATTTTCCCACCTCAATCAATGTAATCAATGTAATGTAATCTCAATCAATGTACTCAAGATAATCTCCCACATACATGCCCCCTGGCCAACCTGATCTAGACAGTTCTCCAAAGAGATTCTCTTTCCATGTGATTCCAGATTGTGTCAAATTGGAGAGTGAAACTACCCATCACAGCTTCCAGAATGCTCTTCATGCTAACTCTGTGGGTGCTACTCTGCTCTCCCACCATATTTTTGCTTCACTTCTCATTGATTTATTCTATTACATCCTGTCAAAATAACAAAGCAATCTGCACATCTTCATTGCACCACAACATATTTAAGGGAAGTAATTATGGTTTGTAGGCTGCACTTCTAGTGCCTAGAAAATGAGCTAATAATAAAATGCACTGACTGATATATGCTGGATTTACTGTTTAAAAGACCATCATGGGATTGCATTCTACATCCAGCAGCTGGAAATAAAAGAAGAATAGAATGCACGGCTTAAGCATAGTGATAAGAATCATTATTCTCCAGTTATGGAAGGTAGAAGGAAACTGTGAGGTTGATTTAATTTCAGGGGTATCGTAATCATTAACTCTTTCTAAGTAAATAATATCATTGGTTAGTATAGTGTATACTGAAACTCCCAAAGCACTTTACCAATGATTTTTATCACATAATCTTAACAAGACCCCCCCCCAAGATTGTCATTGTTCTCCATGTGTGAAAACTCAGAAAACATTTGAATTACAAAATTGAGGAGTCCTACAACTTTTCTTTATATAAGTTATATCCAATACTAACTACTGTATTATCAACAAAAGTTGAGAAAATATATTATTAGCCATCTTTAAAAATAACTGTAGGGTCACTTTGTCAACATATTTTAATTATTATTTAACTATCAAATATTTATTATGAAGACTTTCATTATTTTGGATTTAGTTGGGTCTATGTGGGCTTAACAGAAACCTAGTAGCTTAGAAATCTGTTTCTTGCATGCAACTTTTTGTTTTGGTTTATGTTTCTTTTTCTTTTCTGAAGACAGGATCTTGTGAAGCCTAGAGTGGCCATGGTGAATGTTAACTTCTGTGATTACAGGTGTGCATCTTAATGCTCATTTCCATTCAAACATTCCACAGTGTCACTTCTGAAGTGGCCTCTATAAACCTCCACTGCACACTAATGAGAGACGTGGGGTGAAAAATTTGCCAGCATCTGCATAGACAGAGCTTTTACTTTTATTTTAAATCTCATAAAGGGATACAGATACCTTTATGGGGGTCTCGGACATTCTAACCGTTAGGGTATATCAATCAGCAAACAGGCTGTGAGAGTTGAACAAGTGGAATTTGTCAGAATAAGGCTGCAGACTGACCTCTTCAACACCAGACAAGAGGCTATACTATAGGACTCAAGCTACTGTGCTTAAAGAAATGTGATTCATATAGCTGATATTACTTAGATAATTATCAATATTTTTGATCAATAGCCACGAAAACTCATACTGCATTGGGTTTTGGTGGTAGTGACATCCTAGCTAGCCTACTGGGTTTGTGGCATACTGGGATATTAGAGACTGGTTTGTTTCAAAGGTACAATTACACAGACCTACTGTTCTTCATGAAGTTGAGGACACTGATGAGGCCATTAATGTCTTTCTTGCAAAGAGAGAGAAACTTAGCAAAAAAAAAAGAAAGAAATAGATTGAAATTCAAGCAACATACACAGCAATAATGCAAGTATTTTTCATTTGTATCACACATAAGCATGAAATCTCAAAGCCATATGAATTTGAATTTAAGAAAGACTCCATTTTAAATGGTCCTGAGTGCATTAAGCCAACATATGTATAAAGACTCCAGTGAAGCAGAAACCCTCACTTTCATTCAGAACTTGAGAGATTAGATAGGAAATGAAATCATCATGAATACAAACATACTAGGTCTGAAGAACTCAAATGAGAATATCTGATTTCTACCCAAACTTAGTCTCGTATGTGATATTCAGCATGTGTCGTGCATGTATTAGGAGTGTGTGTGTGCGCGCATGCATGTGTGCATATGCTCGCACACATGTGTATATACACATGCTAACCAGTAGAATTAGTCTTTGTTACTTGAATAACTATTTCAGTGGCAATCACAGAGGGGGAAACAGACTTGCACTGGAGATTTTAAAATAAGAGATAACTAAGATTGGTCTCTAGACTGATAATTATTGTTAAATGGGTAAGAGGATGGAGGGTAGGAGGAAGGAAGATTTCTTTTGGAGAAAAATAAAGTTCCACTGATCCCCAAAAGATTATCCAGATAAGAAAAATGTTATTACAGAAGAGGAGGCAAAGAACAAATAGAAGAGCCATAGGAAAAGGTAGAAGGGTAGAGTGTTGTAGAACATTGATTTCCAAGTGTAATATGGCCACTGCACTCCTGAACTCCCAGCAGTTTTGATGACCTGCAAGAGATCTGCTAGGCTAATGAACATTCTGTCACTGAAGGAGGGGGATTTACAATACACAATGTTCTCGGAGTAAATAAACGAGCTAATGATTTCTGAGGGAGAGAGATTTTCTTCAGTGGTATACCTACTGCTGTGTTGCCATACTCCTTAAGATAATCCCTCATCCATTCCTCTTCAATGCTACTAATTAAACTCTTCGGTTGACAACAAATAAAGAAGAAAAGAAACATACCCTACGTACCAGTCTAAGATTAAATAATCAGTGTACTGTGATCTCATTAAAATTCAATAAGATGATAGGTTCAATATTATTGTTCTCATTTTACAGTTGGCAAAACAATGATGCTTATACAACTTACCAGCACTTTCTAAATCATATTTTAAGTTAATGGTATGGGTAAGATGGGAACATAATCTTACTACAGTCAGATGAGCTTTGGACCACTTCACAACAAGACATCTTGGTACACACCAAGCTAGGAAGAGACATGGTATGATCAGTGTAGTCGGGGAGAACGCCTGTACTCTGGGGAAGCTGAATGGAGAAGTGGAAAATAATACTGCAAGAAGCACCTGGGATGGACCTCAGAAGTGATGGTAATTTTTTTCCTGTATGAATGGGGATATTTTATTTGCATTTTAAGAGAACTTTTCACATAGAAATCAAACATGGGGCCGGGCGGTGGTGGCGCACGCCTTTAATCCCAGCACTCGGGAGGCAGAGCCAGGCGGATCTCTGTGAGTTCGAGGCCAGCCTGGGCTACCAAGTGAGCTCCAGGAAAGGCGCAAAGCTACGCAGAGAAACCCTGTCTCGAAAAACCAAAAAAAAAAAAAAAAAAAAAAAAAAAAAAGAAATCAAACATGGTAGTGGTGGGGCTATATGTTTGGCTAGTATTATTCCATAAAAGTAGAACTCAATACTAGAAAAGACTTGGCATTTCAACAGTACAGATAAGTTTCTAAGCACAAACAATTAGAAGATTGTTATCCTGATGTTCTTCTTGCTTCAAAAACACCCTAAATGAAACTGGTGCTGATCTAAGATGCTGATTTAATATTTACATTACATTTCAAATTTTCATCATTTTCATTTAAATTGAGGTGTGAACACCTCAAAGAAATTCTCAGCTATCCATCAGACCTTTCCCTAAGGTGTATTCTCTAGGGATAAAAGTTGAGAAATAAATTCAAAATCCCTTGTTACAAATGCACGGTCATTGAAAATGTATTTTTACCTGAATTAAAAAGATGCTAAATTTAGTCTTATAAAATTGTCCCAAACTGGCCAACCTTTTCAGAAGGGCAAAGTCACAAACAGCCAAAGGAGATGAGAGCCCAAACATCTGGTAGGATATTGAGGGAAGGGCAAGCCACAGAAGGTGTGCAATCAGAAATTGTATCACTCCAGGATACGATGACAAGGGTCAGTGTGCAAATGAAGAATATTCTAGAATCAAAGAAGCCACTATTTCATGTAGCAGGAATCTTAAAAGTTCTTATTAATAAAATCAAACCCGAGGCGAGTTATTGGGGTCCATGCTGGTAGATCAGAGAGACAGAACAAGCCACAGCTATCTCACCTCGCCGGATCCTCAGCTGGTCTTGTCTCCTCAGACTGGAAGCCTCTGAGTCCTCATCCAGAATGAATCTCAGCTGAACTGTGTTGCTCCAAAGCCTGAAAACTTAACCAGCCAAATGCTTAACCAGCCAAATGCCCTAGTTTCTGGTCCTCACACCTTATATATCTTTCTGTTTTCTACCACCACTCCCTGGGATTAAAGGCTGGCTTTCTGGGATTAAAGGTGTGTGTCACCATGCTTGGCTATTTCCAATGTGGCCTTGAACTCACAGAGATCCAGAGGGATTTCTATCTCTGGAATGCCAGGATTAAAGGTGTGTGCTATCACCGCCTACCTAGTGGCTTTTCTGTTCTCTGACCCCAGATAAGTTTATTAAGGTACACAATATTTTGGGGAACACAATACCACCACATCTCCTCTCTTTTTGTCTAAAATTAAAGAAAGCTTATAACTAATACAAGAAAAACTATCTAATAAATATATACAATATATACAGACAAAAATTACATTAATGATGTCTAGTCCATTAACATTTGACAGATTCAGATAAAAACTCCATTATATATATTAACAATGTCCAGTCCAGTAACATCTGATAAACTCAGACCAAAAAATTTTCATTACTTATCTTATTTAAAAAAGTAGTTTCTTTTTAAAAGTAGATTCCATAATCTCCCTTTTTATCTTATCATATCCATATTCTCTCTTTTTTCTTTTCATAATACATTTAGTAGTCTACCTTTTATCATTTTTATAATTTCAAGCTGCCAGCTTGGAAGTATTGTAGCAAACGGGAGCTTGGAGGCACAGAAAGGAAGCCAGTACCGAAAGAGAAGTAAGGGATTAAAGTTTGTGTGGTGTCCCAATGTACTTATTTGAGACACCCAGAGTAAGCGTGATTTCCACATGTTATATTATTCCTCTCTTTGAGGCGGATTTTTGAATTGACAGGACAAGGCTGCAGTATCACTTGATTTTTTGAGAAGCTCAAACTGGCACCGAGCATTTATGTGGCTGCAATCAGCTCCGCATAGAAATTGGGGCAGCCTACAGAATCCTGGGTGTATTTCTCACCTTTTTACTATATATGGATTAACTGCATATGAAAATTAAGATCCTTTGATCACAGGAGAGAGATTGGAAGCAATGCCCTAACGACAAATAACCTACTCAGCCCCCAGATCATGGTTTTTAATAGCGATTCAATAAAGAGAGCCAAAGCTCCATGGAGAAATGACTGCTTTTTGGCTAGGGAAAGATATGTGAAATGAGCTTGGAATATTTCCAAAGTACTGGAAAGTAGGGATCTTGGAAAGAGTTTGGAAGGGAGAGGAGGAGGAGAAGGAAGAGGAAATGAAAAAAAGGAAGGGACAGGAAGAAGAAAGGAAGAGAAAGAAAAAGCTTGAACCATAAATAGAAAGATATCCATTCAGTATAAATAAAATATCAAATAAATAAAGAGGAGAGATAAACATCCCAATTAAGAACATTTCTTGGAAGTATTTGCCCTCCTCGAGGAAGGGAATTGTGGCTGCATTCATGTGGGCTGGGTATAGTCATTTCCCCCAACAATGACACCACAAAGGAGGGACATTTAAAAACTAACAAAGACCAACAAAAATGCAAGTCCATGGTTGATAAACCTAACTACGGCTCCACCTCCACCAAGTGACTGGAGTCACACATCAACCAGGAGAGCATGAGCTGTTTACACCTTCCCTCTCTGTGCTCCCACAAACCCAACCCCACTCAAATCAAGAGAACAAGGAGATAAGCCTCCACTTAGTCATTCTTAGGACTCTGCGTCCAGCTCCTCAGAACCAGCAACACAGCAAGAACAAAGGAAGGTTGAAAGGCGGTCACAACTAAGAAGACTTCACAGAGACATTATTAAAAATACACTTTGATATCTTGCATGAGATCCTGCAGGGGAAATAAGATCATGTGGAAAACCTAAGGGGATTGGAATGAAGTGTGAACATGAGTCAATAGGAATATGCCAATGTTGGCTCATTAACTTTAAGTGAATTATCTCACAAACAGAAGGTGTTAATAATTGGGGGGGGGGCGTGAATACATTTGGAGGGCTTTTCCCCCTGCAAACTCAAATTATTCTCAAACTGTTTAATAATAAAGAAGAAAGGAAATGTTCTTATAAATTCAAATGCCAGTGTGCACTGACTCTTCTTCCTCTTTACCTCAATGTCTGTCCCATATAGATAGAAACGTGGCTGCAAAGGAATATAATTTGTGGTTAATATCTTGCCAACTTAACTTTGCAGGCTGAATAATTCTCCAGAAATTAAAACTCATCTAAAACACATTGTGCTGTTAATGCTGAGACCATGACTGTGAGGTAACAAAGAAACAGTGGAAAGGGAAAGAAAATTTAAGGAGAAGGAAAAGAACAAGAAAAGACATAGTGAAGAGACATGATATTTCAGGCAATTTAATGAACCAGAGAGAAAGGAAACTTTGCGCATTCTCTATCTACTTAACTCTCACCCTGTACCCTATAACCTTCAGCTTCCACCACGTGCAGCCCCTAACCCTTCTCATTCAATGATAAAGGAGAAGTCATCCATTCCTGTTCATCAACACTATGTGCTCCACCAGCGTCCTGCACCAAGGAACACAGGTAAACCATTTGTCCCACTGTCCCCACCCCCCACCATGAACAGTCAGTCTGTACAGAGCTTGTGGTTACTCTGATCCCTGTCATCACTCTGGAGGGGACTCCTGGCAGAAAAAAAAATATAGTGACCCCACTGTAATATAAAAAGTCTACATTGATATCAAAACTGGCATTTCCAGATCTATACAGATATAACCCAATAACAAGAATAACATAATATTCCAGAACTATAAAATATATAAAGAGAAATGATGACTCAAAAGACTGAAAGGGAATGACTAAGAAAATGGAAAATATTACAATGCTAGGCATTAATGTCTTAAAATATTTAAACTGATATTGAGTTGATTAAAAATATTTGTTGGTAGGTCTTTCTTAAGAAGAGAATAAACATAGCAAAGATTTCTCGACAGTAAGAGTTTGACTTCAAAATCAATATATTACCTCTCAATACAAAGCAGTCCAGACATGGAGGGAAAAAAATCACTGCCATTTAGAAAGCCAATATTATCAAAGAGAAAAAAAGAATCCTATATTCATTGCTCTTTGCTCTTACAATAAAATATGGTGACTGAAAGTGAAATCATGAAAGAAATAGTTTATCTTTGCTGAGTATTTCTGAGGAAGAGTCTATAGGGTGGGAAAGAATGGCAGAAGGGGCTATAGCAGGAAGCTGGGAGATCACATCTTAACTCAAAAGCACAAAGCAGAGAGAGCAAACTGGAGTGAGGCAAAATTGTCGATCCCCAAAGTCCAACCCCAATAATGTGCGTCTTCCAGCAAAGCTGCACCACTGCTCCAAACGGCACCACCCACTGGGGATGCAGTGTTCAAATACAAGAGCCTATTCAGGATATTCTCCTTCAAACCACAAGTCCCTAAAAAAAACTAGGTATCACTGACAGACTTGAGGAAGGCATTGTCCATATGGTAGGACACCGAAAGAATAGAATGGATTAAGTGTGTTTGTTCTTGTTATGTTTCTGTCGCTGTGATAAATAGCACAGCCAAAAGCAACTTGGAGAGGAAAAGGTTTATTTCAACATCAACTAGGGACACAAAGGCAGGACCTTGAGTCAGAAACCATGGAAAAATGCAGCTTAATAGCTTGCTCCTTCTGCCTTGCTCAACTACCATTCTTATATAGCCCAAGGCCAACTACCTAGGGATGGTATTGCCCACAGTGGGCTGGGCCCTGTTCCATCATTTAGCAATTAAGAAAATGCCTCATAGACATGGCCATAGACCAGAATGATCTGAACAATCCTTCAGTTGAAGGTCCCTCTTCCCAGTTGACTCTATATTTGCATCAAATTGACAGTTGAAGCTAACTATGGAAGTGCTAAAAGCAATTATTAAAGACATTTAAAAAAAATGGCAAAGCTGACAAAACAAAGCTTGTCCTCACTTTGAAATAAAATCTCACATATACACATCTGTGGTGATGGTCCTGATTTCTAGGAAATGAGAGGGAAATATTTTATTATCTCAACTGATAAATGGATGTTTTAATTTTAAAACAAGCAATTTTAAATCAGAAGGAAATAAGTTCAATAATAATAGGAAAAATGAAAGAGGTGTTAGTAAATAAAGCATGTATGTTAGAGAAGAGAGACTAAAGATTATCTCTTCAAGAGATCTTTGATAATTCTGATCTCAAAAGCAGTTAATTACTAAACTCAAAAACCTAGTACCAGAAGTGGGGTATCTTCTATGTAGCTGATTGTTAGGGAGGTCCCAGAGAGTCCCCAGAAATAGTGCAAGGTCTTAACATTCCTCTTGGCTGCCCTCCAGGATTACATAAGACTTTCTATTGAAGAAAACACACACCTTGGTTGCATTCCATTAAGTTTTAATTAAAAGCAAAATAATAAAATAAGGGGAAAACTTCTTCAGAGTGCAAACAACTATGAAGAAGAATTCATAGCCAGCATTAAAAACAATTGAAGAGTACAACCCAGATAAAAAGAATTTTACGTGTGTCAGGGATTATTTTTTACAATGTCATGACCATAAAATAAAAATTTAAATCATTAAGATAAGTTGCTAGGAAGACATAAGGCTGAACTTACACATAAAAAAAAAAACAAGCAAAGAAGAAATTGCAAAGCAGAAAAACTTGAAAACATTGAATGTGTTATTCATCTAACAAGAATTAATATCTAGGACATATATGGATTTTATAGAGCTCAACAGCAAAAGCTCCAATAATCATATTTTACAATGGGCAAAAAACTTCAATAGTTATTTTTCAGAAGAAGACATGTAAATATCAATAATCACATGAGCAACTGGAGACTATCACTGATTGTCAGGGAAATACATAGACTGTCTCACCCCAGGTAGAACACTTATAATCAAAAACATGAAATACGCCAGGAGTTGGTGGCACACACCTTTAATCCCAGCATTTGGGAGGCAGAGTCAGACAGATCTCTGTGAGTTCGAGGCTAGCCTGGTCTACAAAGCGAGTTCCAGGAAAGGTGCAAAGCTACACAGAGAAACCCTGTGTCCAAAAACAAACAAACAAACAAAAGTGAAATACAGCAAATGCTGATGAAGATGTCATAAAGGGAGAACTCCTATAAATCCTTGTTGAGAAGGTATATAAATTGCTTCAGCAGTTATAGAAAACAATGTGGAAACTCATTTTTAAATACCTAAAAATGGACCTGGAAGTTTAGTTCAATGTTATAGCAAATGCTTAGTATATGCAAGGCCCTGGGTTTAATTATCTCCAGCACCACAGATAAGTCAAAAGGAGGGAGTCACTTATGATCCCACAACTCCACTGGAAACATATACCCAAAAGAAATTTGATCAGTAAGTTGAAAAGATGCTTGAACTGATGTGTGCGTTGCAACAGTATTCACAATGCACAAAAGACAAAATCAACCAAGGTGTCTATCTGTGGATGGATGGTTAAAATGTGGCAATGGGCTATTATAGGAAGAATACATACATTGGAGATATCAGGAAACTGAAAAGCATCCTGTCCATCAACATAGATGAAGAGCAAAGGACAAATCCCAGCCACACATTCTCACTCACATGTAGGAACTAATCAATCTCAGAAGAGAGAAGGATAATGGTCACTAGGGACTAGAATAGGGTAAAACACAAATACAAAAAGAAAGCAATCAAAGCTCAACAAAGCAGGTAGAATTCACTTCAGTGCTCCACAGGTCACTATAATATGTATTTCAAAACAGCTAAGAGACTCTAAATTTTCCCAGCACTGAAATGTCTTATGTTTGAGATGAAAATGCTAGTTATCCTGATTTGATCTGCTAGTTATCCTGATTTGATCGTTATGCATTGGATAAATGTATGGTATTATATATAAACATTGCCTCAATGTGAGCACCGAATATCGAGAACTGTGAGTACTGTGTTCTAATCTAAAGCATCTTAAACTGTGTTATTATGGGTGTCTTGACTCCAGTGATAACGTGAATACAGATGATGAGTGATGCCCTTGATTCTGCCTCCTGTAGAGACATAAGCAAAGAAGCCTTGGGCAGAGGAGTTGAACTAAAATGATGTGTCTCACCCCAAGTTGTAGTCAATGACACAAGTATCTGGATGTCCCAGCACTGTGGGGCGAAGCCATGCATAGCACCTCACTCCATATTCGCCAGCCATTGGTGTGGGCTGCACTCGTAGGAGGTGGGTAATGCTGGACCACTGAGCTGATTTCAGCCAGGAGCAAAGTCCAGCTGCACTCTCACTGGCCAGCACTGCAACAGCTGGGAAGTGAATGCCTCCATCCTGAGTCCTGAGCCAGGTGGTGTCCACTAAATGGCCCATCTACTAATCAAGTCAGATTGAAGCACAGCCTTAGAGCAAATTTACTCTGCCACTGCAACATTGACATCTCCATAAAACAGGGTGTCAGTTAATACCCACCAGCCCTGCTTGCATGCTTTTCCCTTTTACTCAGCTGATTCCCCTCATTTGGCACCAGTGAGCGTTGTTTTCTCTTTCCTGTGAGCCTCACTCTCCTGCCTTCTCTAACTTTTGAGTCTGCCACCACTCTTGTTTTGCATCATCAAATTCCAGAATGAATTCTCTGTGGACAAGATCTTAGGGATGAATCTAAAAAGAGTATATAAACATACATCTGCATTCACCTAAGAGGAAGAGAGCCTGGATGGACTCGTGTTTTAAACCATAAGATTTCTCAGGTGCCAGCAACTGCATCTTTTTTCCTGATTTTCTTGCTGGGGAAGAAAACTCCTTATACCAATGTCCCCTGCAATGGTAAGCTCATGAAATCACTCTATATTGATCATCAAAGAAGTAGTATTTCACTAAAAATGAATTGATATTATTATTGTATTTAAAAAATGGTGCACAGCAGCCTTGGCGGGTGGGAGCATCGGGGAGATACAGCATGCAGATCACACTCATGTGAAGAGTTTTATTGGGAGGAAGAGAGAGAAGAGAGCCGAAGGGAGAAGAGAAAGAAGAGAGGAAGCAAAAAAGAGATGGTAAAAGGGGGGAGAGAAAGGGTGCAGACTCGACCTCGTGGGAATAGAGAGAGGAGCAAGTGGGCCCCCTTTATGAGTAGACGCAGCACATAATACAGAGAGACCACGGAGCAATGAGTGCATGATGCTGTCAGGACCCTGAGCAGGCAAAGGTACCACCTGTGCACTGGCCAGGTCCCCAAGGGGTGGGTCTGAATGCTAATAATAACAAACCTCAGTAAGTAAAAGTCACTTGAAGAAAAACACTATCTTGAGGATAAATGGTATAAAGGCACAATGTATGGGAATGTGTACATGGCAAACCCGTGTGCTGAGGGGAGAGCACATGTGCTTTTATTCCAAAGAACACGTGTTCTTAGGTCATCTTGTAGTTGAGTCTGAGTGGCTGAGTTATCCAGAAACAAAATTTTTAGTTCATCAGAAAAGGACATGACAATCCCTCCACCCTCTATTGTTTTTAAATTGCTTATTGAGACTGTTGTCTGTGTTAAATAGTTCTTTTTAGCTGAAATGTTTACATGTTGTTTTATGACTTGGTATGTTTATCCTTGGTAATGGTTTTGAAATCTTCTCTAACATTAAGTGGATTTTGAAGCTAATTTTCTATAAATCTAGGATACATCTTCATTTCAGAGTGCAGATAGGTTTTTAAGAACTTTTAAAAAAAATTGCCAGGCAATGCTGGCACACACCTTTAATCCCAGCACTCGGGAGGCAGAGCCAGGTGGATCTCTGTGAGTTTGAGGCCAGCCTGGGCTACCAAGTGAGTTCCAGGAAAGGCGCAAAGCTACACAAGGAAACCCTGTCTCTAAAAACCAAATAAATAAATAAATAAATAAATAAATAAATAAATAAATAAATAAATAAATAAATAAATAAGTCTCCCAGATCTGTGCTGTTTTAGAATTGGAGCTGTGGTTTCAGGGTATAGACCCAGTCCAGTTTTTAGTGTTTCTTTCAGGTCCTATGTGCTACAAGACAGGAGAGGCCGTGCTTAGATCTTGAGCAGGCTTATTCTGTTGGTGCAGCCTCTGGATGATATTGGAATTCAAAGGAGAGGAAATTCCAATCAATGAAATCAGATATGAGAGTATTTTTATTTTACGGGTACAACCACACAACTGTGCAAACAGACTATCATTGGACAATAAAGGGGGGATTTTTGTTTGTTCTTTTGAGACAGGGATCTTCTGTGTAACAGTTCTGGCTGTCCTGGAACTTGCTCTGTAGATCAGGCTGGCCTCGAACTCACAGAGATCTACCTGCCTCTGTCTCAGCTTCTGCCTCCCAAGTGCTGGGACTAAAGGCGTGTGCCACCTCTGCCCAGCCAAAGGGGAAAATTTAATTCCAGTTAAGCAGAAAGGGTTAGAAGGGTTACAGAAGAGGTCACCTTTTTACTGCCCTTTCTGGCATAATAGGGATCAAAACAATGTGAGCCAAGTGTTCTATTGAAGTGTGATCCTAATTAGTCTTAACAACAAAAGCCCAGAGTCACACACATATCGAGGGTGAAATCTGAAAGATCAGAGAAGCAAAGGAGCAACCACAGTCAGTTCTTACCTCTCCAAATTCTCAGACCAATTAGAATGGGGGTGGGGGAATCCTGTCTTTACAGATCCTCAGACTGAATAGGCTGAGATCCTGTCTCCACCTCCCCAGTGCTTGGATTAAAAGTATATACTACCCAAGTGCTGGAATCAGAGGCATGAGATCCCAAGTGCTGGGATTAAAGGTGTGCACCACAACCTGGCCTCTATGGTTAACTAGTGGCTGGCTCCACCCTCTGATTTCCAGGCAAGCTGTATTTGTCATGACACATACAAAAATCATACAGCATCCTACCACTGAGATACATCTGTCATTCTTGGTTTTAGTTAAGACAAGATCTCATTATGTCACTCAGCAGGACTGAACTATGTAGCCTAGGCAGGGCTCAATTTTCTAATTCTCCTGCCTCTGCCATCCATGTTCTGAGATTCTAGTCATGAATTTTCTGTCTCTTAAAGAACTTATTGAATTTTGACATAGCAATGCCAGTCACAGAGTCTATTCTTAGTACATTTGCATTGGATAAATAAGTGAATAATGGACCAAGCGTTCTAGGAAAAGAATGCTGCAAACAAAAGAACTCACATGGGGATATACAGGCTACATTTGAATAGATGAATAATTTTGCTTTGTGAAGTGTCCTCCATTATACTCAATGAACACCAATTGGCACAGGAAGACCAAAGCACTAAGGAAAATATGTTTAAAGATAAACAAGCCCTGTCTTATTCAAAGAAATGAACAAAAGTGTCCTCCATCACTAGAGGTTACATAAATAAAACACTCTGATTCTAAAGAGTGTGGTTGGTTTCATTTGCTCACTGCCAATGACCTTGGTTAAACCCAAGGTTTAATTCCAACAGTTGGAGGTGGGTGAAATACCAAAAGAAACCTCGTACTTCGCTATTCCCATGAAACCAATTCTGCACAGATTTCAGAAGAACGTTTGAAAAATAGCT
Organism: Peromyscus maniculatus bairdii; assembly: GCF_049852395.1. Classification (NCBI taxonomy): domain Eukaryota; kingdom Metazoa; phylum Chordata; class Mammalia; order Rodentia; family Cricetidae; genus Peromyscus; species Peromyscus maniculatus. The sequence continues at coordinate 28,729,762 of NC_134873.1, read as the reverse complement.
TGTGGTTGTCTGCTTCCATCAGATGTAATAGCTGTGTCAAGTACTTAAAAGAAGTTGCATTATCGAATGAAGGAATCCTAAAGCTTGTTTTAGAGCTCCACCCTTTTATTCTGTGTTCCAAGTGACAAGGATTTGAGTCTTCAGCCTGGATAGCACTGACTTGGAGATGAGGGACTTCATTCTCAGATGTTAAAACTCACTCAGCCAATTCCACAGAAGTCCTTCCACTAGAATCGGACATGGCATAGTTGACAAACCTAGAAGAGAAGAGCTGATTCTCTCATAAAAAGACAAAGCTGGTTCTCTCCTTATTTTGGAGCCAGAGAGCTGGATTGTACTCTGTGGGGGAAATTATCCACACAAAAGTCAAAGAGAGCATGTCTGGGTGGAACTGTATCTCCTATAACGCCTTTCTTTCTGGAGTCAGTGTGACACTACTGTCTGTGAATTCTGAGGCATGAACTGTAAAAGCAGTAGAGGTCAGACTCAAGCTCGGGTCTGCTGCAGCTTAGATCACTCTCATGTCACACTACTTTCTCTATCGTGATGTAATATTCTGACGTAAGCCATTTGAAGAAGAAAGGGTTTCTTTAGATCTCAGTTCTGTGTTATGGTCCATCAAGACAGAGAAGTCAGGGCATAAAGCTTGAATCAGCTAATCACATTGAGTTCACAGTCAGCAGAGAACAATGGATACATGCTAGTACCCTACTCTCTACTTGACACCCAAGTCCTGCCCACAATTCAAATGGGTCTATCCACATCAATTAACATAATCTTACGCAGGCATGTTCAGAGTCCCATCTCATGGTGATTTGAGACGAATTTTATCAAGTTGACGATTGACACTATCACAGCTACATGGTATATTTTAATTTCTGTAGCATTGCTTCTCTGCCCGCTTCCTCTGGGCATACAACTTAGACTTATTACCAAAGGACCACATGTAGCTAGAGTTTTCCTGCCTTGCCCACAGTCAGGACAAATCTCTGTCACCCGCCAGTCCCACAGCCACTCAGACCCAACCAAGTAAACACAGAGACTTATATTGCTTACAAACTGTATGGCCGTGGCAGGCTTCTTGCTAACTGTTCTTATAGCTTAAATTAATCCATTTCTATAAATCTATACCTTGCCACATGGCTCATGGCTTACCATGGCTTACTGGCGTCTTCACATGCTGCTTGTCATGGTGGCGGCTGGCAGTAACTCCTTCTGCCTTCCTGCTCTTTCTTTTCTCCTCTCTGTAAGTCCTGCCTATACTTCCTGCCTAGCCACTGGCCAATCAGTGTTTTATTTATTGACCAATCAGAGCAACAGATTTGATATACAGACCATCCCACAGCAACCACATGATGTTTGAGACATGGGAATACACAAACATGTCTCCTAGACTCTGGGAAGGAGTCCATTTTCTCCAACATTAAAGTCCGGAGCTGAGAGGTTCCCTGGGGCTGCCCAAGTAGCCAGCTAAACAGAGAGGTCTATGGTGCTAACACTTCATTTCATCCTCCAACACTATAGTCACTTGTGTGTTTACATAACAACTTGGTGGATCTACTGGGCAAATCCATACCTTAGTCATCTTCAGGGTTGTTTCCACATATGCCTCTTGGCCGAAGTCAGTTGACTCCAGAAGCTGTGTTCTAGATGCTGTAGCTGAGGAATGCAAAGGCCATCATCATTAGCCAGTCACAGGCATTTGGGAGTGATTGCCTAGATGCACCTCCCGCAAAAAAACGTACAAAAGAGCCCCATAAGACAACCTGTCCGTGGCATCTGTGACCTTGCATTGTCACAGAAAACTGCCCATCTCAAGAAAAATGTTTGTCAATGTTTGTGATTCTTACTTCTGCTTTGAGTAGTTCAATATTTAGAGCATTGCAGAGAAATAACAGTAAAATGGAGAGAGTTAAAAAAAAAACTGACCAAGGATATCAAAACTAAAAGCATGCAAACCTGAGTCAGCTCTAAATTGGAGGCTAGAATTAAGTGGAGGCCAAAGGGAGGCTTTAAATTCATAGTGTTACCTTTATACTAATGTGATGTGCTTAGCATCCCTAAGATCAAGGCAGACAACAGTAAGGGGGAGGTGACAAAGCCTGGCCAGAGGTGTGACAGGAGGAAAACTAGTTTTTCCATTCCTTGAAATACATATAATATCAATAAATTGGCAACATAAGCTTGATATCACATAAATATTAAACAATTGAATTTGAGGAATATGAAGTAATTCAAGTTTTGTAAAATTATTTCTTATAGAACTTGGGATGCAGGGTTCACAGTGAACCAGAGATGTTATTACTGCCACTCTATATACTACTGCAAATATGAATTCAGCAGAACAAATGTATACATATATACATGCACACACATATATCCGTGTGTATATATGTTACTACTAAGCATAAAAATTACAAGTCTACATGATACTGCTTGGTTGTTTTAGAGCCCTACATGTAATTTGCTATGGGATGACTTGGGAAAAATGGGTTAGATCCTTTGAAGGCTGACATACATACATACATACATATATCATGTGGGGAAGAGATGAAAAGTTTATGTTCAAGTTGCTTTTATGAGGGTTAACATGGTGATTGCTGTAGCTAGCCCATGCCATGCATATATACATACATACAGACACACACACACACACACACACACATATATATATATATATATATATATATATATATATATATATATATATATCACATCCTACCATCTGTACTGAATTAGTATACTCACTAAATAGAAATGTAATTTACTAAATCTACAGTATAGAGTAAAAAAAGTTAATAATAGTTTAATATTTGTTTTCTAACTTCTGCTCAGAAGAAAGGAAAATTAAGAGGGACTCAAAGATGAAATTTTCTTTCTAATTGCAAAGAAAAATATATGGTATTTATAAGAAAATAATAGACACCATTTGTTATACTGAGAAAATACACAAGAATAAGAAAGAGAAACATCTATTTCCTCTCATGTGAAATCTAGTTTTAAAAAGTACACAAAACTATAACTATGGGGAGGGGCATATCCTCAGAGACAGTTCAGCAGCTGAAAGCAAGGTTCCTCTTGTAGAAGATCTAAGTTCAGTTCCAAGTACCTACATTCACCTTCAGTCTTCAGGAAATCTAGTGCCCTCTTCTGACATCCATAAATACCTACACTCCCCTACACAGAAGTCCACACACAGACATACATGCGCACACACACACGCGCGCGCGCACGCACACACACACACACACACACACACACACACACACACACACATATATATGATATTTTAAATATAAAAGGGTTTATTTGAGAAGAGAAAATATATGGTAGGATAAAAAGAATAGTAGTACACTAACAGAACATAATAGAAATACATTATGCACATGTCTGAAAACCTCATAAGGAGACCTACTATTGTGTAAAGTTGCTATACACTAGTTTTAAAAAGGGATTCAGACTATGGAGTCATTTTTTTCTTCTATTTTATGCATCACTGCTTTTGCAATCTCTGCTAGTGAAGAGGCTGCCAGGAAAGGTCTGGGTAGAAATCTACTCATGTTGCTGCTGTCAGACAAGTTTCCTTGGGGGAAGAGATGAAAAGTTTATGTTCAAGTTGCTTGCATGGGGGTTAACAGGGTGACTGCTGCAGATAACCAGTGCGATGCATAACATAAAAGTCCTTTGCAAGTAGAGGGCACCTGTTTTCAGGACTGGAAGATGGATTGGCATTGTATATTTTATTATTAAAAAGGCAATGCTGGAGATGATTAAGTTCCTAAGAGCCAGCCAGTGCATCAGATAAGAGGTGGCTGGCTTTGACTGGGTAATTTCACCACCGTGTAGCAATCCGAAAATGAGAAAAATGTCATGTCCAAAAGAATTCATCAACCTTTTTTTTCCACCATGAAATACTTGCTAGTATCACAAAGCCAACAGCATGACTTGAGTAACAGAAATATGGTAACAATTTGGTAAGAAAATTCAGTTGAAATTTGCAATTATTAGTGATATAAGGATGAGTAAGATGGATTACTTTCCCCTAATTTTAACTGTATGTGATCCACATGCTATGGAACTGTTTATGCAATATCCCCAAACAAATACTGCTGGCCAAGGACAATAAGGGTTCTAACTTTTGTTCTCTACTGAACATCCCAAATTATCTACTAATAACTATTAAAACAGTTTAAAAATAGGAAAAGAATGTAATATTTTAGAAGCAATTTAAGTCAAATTTGAATGGCTACAAGCATTACTACTCTACGGGAGCCTAGCAAACTGCAATGGGAAATATCGGCACTCAGACACTGGATTCTCCTATCTTACACCCATCATGTCATTCCTTCAGTAACTCAGACACATTCATCTCATGCTCCTGGATAAGAGCGTGCTATGATTTGAGTATGTGAGGACTGGTAAACAACATCATTCAATGCTTTCAAACGCTGTCTTCATGTAATCACTTCATTCAAAATTTGTTTTAAATATATAAACATTCAATAGTTATTCATTGTTGTATCATGGTGCAGTGTAACAGTCTATGCTTAGCCCTACCCTTTCCTTTTCTGGAAATACAGGCGAGATATCCTGTCCTGCCATACTTTACAATTACCTATTTATTCACATATAACTCTTTTTGTCTCTAGGAGAAGCAAAGTGTACAACCAACTAATATCTAAATCCTCTATAGTTGGGAAGGCTAACACTTTGAGAATTTAAATCATATAGAAACAAAACCAGTAGTAAATCTATTTTTTCTTCCTCTAGAAAGCTTGGATTTACACTGCTGTGTTCAGCTTCAGGCACAACTGTGGATTATTAACTTAATAGCATGCCCAGAGTTACTTTCTTATTTATTAATTTTACTACAAAAGAGCCACTACTTGCCTTATTTTAGGCTCGTATAGCCCAAATGCTAAAATCAACAAGTACTTCTTTTGAAAAGTAGCCTATGTATTTGTTGATCATACATCAATGTTTATTTATAAAGCATGCAATATTTAACTAAAAGCAGTAAGACCACACTTAGAAATTTAAATGATCTAAGACATCATATTGAACACACAGAGTGAGTTTTAGAGCCACTGCAGGGTACAAGCTCAGAGAGCATCCTCAAGTGAAGATATTTGAAGAGTCTTACTGGGTTTTGAAGGGTGAGTTGGATTTTTCTGTAAAGAATGCTCAGATATTGGAATTCTAGCCAAAAGCAAATAACAAATTTTATAATAATGATAGGAGTACATCTTTCCACATCTCCTCTCTTGAAAGCTGTTAAAATGGAAAATAAGATGTTACATAAAGAAATCCCATCTCTTTGTAGTTGTTTTTCCCATGACTATGACTGAATACATGGCTAGAAGTAACTTTAGGAAGTGAGGATTTATGTGGATTTGTGGTTTTAGGGTACAGTTTGCCATGGTTCAGATGCATGAAAGCTGCCTGTTCTCATCTGGGTGGATTGTGAAAGAGAGACAGAGACAGAGACAGAGACAGAGACAGAGACAGACAGACAGACAGAGATCAGCACTCAGATGACTGTCTTCTTCTTCCCTTCTCATTCAGCAGCCTAGCCAATGAGAGGATGTCTCTCACACTCAAGATGAATCTTTTTCCTTCAATTAATCTCTAAAAATGAAATCAAAGACACACCCCAAAGTGTGCCTCACTGCTACGCTAGTGGTTTCTTCACTCAGTCAAGGACAAATGAAAGTTCACCATCACACAACTGATGTGCCAGTATTCACTGTTACGATGCCAAGCTCATCTCTGTATCCTTCCCATTTTAGTGTGTGTGCGCTACAAAAGTGGGCACCACAATCAATTCTTATTTTATCTCCAAGATCTTAAAAATGTCAAATAGAACTTGAATCAACATATGCCCAGTCAACTGAGTTATCCAAAACATGCATTGCACACATATATGAATAAACAACAAATAAGAAATAACATATTGCTGCATTTCCCATAATTGTTGACAAAGTCCTAGCTAACAAGTACAGTTTCTTTCTCTTCACACCAACTTAGTTTGTCCTTTATTCTTGTCCCTGCTTAGGATTCTTTCCCTAAAGGATCTGATATCTAAACTGTTTGCCCATTTTTATTCATCAGAAACAAAATCAATCCTCCCCAAGCAGCGCTATGTGAGGTCAAATTGGAAGAGGGCAATTTACCCAATGAAACCACTGTATAGTCTCTTGTCAGAAGGATTTCTTCCCCTTGAAGTCTCGGGAGAAACAAGAAGGGCATTAAAACTGTTAGAATACAAAGATAGATAGATAGATAGATAGATAGATAGATAGATAGATAGATAGATAGATAGAGACAGATAGATGAAGATATAGATAAAGGTTGATACATTTATAGATGATAGGTAGGTAGAGATATATGTGATAGATGAATAGATGATAGATAGATAGATAGATAGATAGATAGATAGATAGATAGATAGATAGATAGATAGATAGAGACAGATAGATGAAGATATAGATAAAGGTTGATACATTTATAGATGATAGGTAGGTAGAGATATATGTGATAGATGAATAGATGATAGATAGATAGATAGATAGATAGATAGATAGACAGACAGACAGACAGACAGACAGACAGACAGACAGACAGACAGATAGATAGATAGATAGATAGATAGATAGATAGATAGATAGATAGATAGATGGATGGATGAATAAACCTTAAAAAGCAGTGGAGAGTCACCCTCCATCTGCCACTTGTTTCCTGGGTCATGTTTTTGCCACTGGAATGGTAGCTTGTGTTAACTGTTCACTAAAACCACCATGGCACCCTCATAAGTGCTGCTTGGTCATGGCTGGTCCTGTAGTGGGTCATTTCATGTTCTGTGCATTTCAAGGTCTGGTGAGTGACAGAGTATATGAAAAGGATAGTGAGGCTTAGCAGTTCTAGCCTGGTATCTGTGTTTCTTACACTTGAAATTAGTTTCTTGCTCAAAGCAATTATGACCTTCTTTTGGATCCTATGTGATATGGCATCCATAACATAGATGTCTAGAAAGGCCAATTCATTTCAAAAGTAATTATTACAAATATGAAAAATTAATCACACTCCATTTTGGTTTGGATCCATTGCAATGAAGCTGTTGTTAGATGTCCATCTGATTCTCTTTGCTATTGCAAAGTGAGACATC